>NC_071126.1:3728000-4354500 GCF_024256425.1 Clarias gariepinus | reverse complement strand
TTCCTGAATCCTTTCTTTCTCTTCCTCTATCTGTTTCTTTTTATTTCCTTCCTCTTCCCTTGACTTCCCCAGTTTTTCACTTCTCCTGATTTCTGGATCGTTCATCGTGCACGTGGCCCAGAAGAGTCTGTTTTGAATCCGTTTTTTCCAACGCCACAAGCAGAAAGCAATCTCAAAGAGAGGACAGTGGATTCAATGGTACCACACCTCCTTCACATTGAGTTTGGGGTGAAGGGGTGGGAATGGCAACAGGGATGTGTTTTTTTTTTTTTTTGTTTCATTGTGAATGATTTTTGCACAAAAATCAGTTTGAAAATTAACAGACCGTTTCCAGGCTTGTCTCATTGCGCTATGTGATGTTAAAGAGAGAGAAAACAGTGGTCTCCGGGAGAAGAGTAAAAGAGACAGAGATTTAGGGTTTAAATAATAAAAAAAACAGGTCAGTGGATCTTGATATTGGCCATTTCATCCTTTATAGCAAGAGTGAACTTGTACCCGAAATGTTATTTAAAAACAAACCAGTAAAAGCGGGCGAAGAAACTTTTTTATAAAAAGCAACTTTATCTGCTTTCATAATCGGTTTAGTTCAGTTTAATTTAAAATGTGTTACGAAATATTTATAAATATTTATTAACAGATTGTCCCTGATTGCAAGGAAAAACTCACTGAGATGGCAATAGGAAAAAACTTTAAGAAGAATTGGAGTCAACAGGGAGCTCATCCTCATTTAGCTAATATCAGATATCAGGGATTAATCTGCTGTTATACTGAGGTCTTCACATTGATCCAAGCCAGGGGTTCAAGATCATTTTTGTCCTATATGTTGAATCTGCAATGTCCGTCAAATATAAGAGTTAATATAGTATAACTTATACATACAGGGATCACCCGGTACCATATCACGATACCTAGGTGCCGATTTGATTTGAATTGCGGTCCTGTAACTTTCGTGATTATACGAGCATACCACACGGGATCCTATTCTGTGTCGGCCTGTGAATAGTTTAGAGCACACCACCTGTAGGATTGTAGAGGACCAGTAAGTAACTTCTCACATTTACAGTACATCTCAAATGCAAACATACTCTATATGAATTAAAAAGTTATTTTAAAATATCCGGACCAATTGCCACAAACAAGAATGATGATACACAATTAAATCTTTTTTTTTCTGTCAACCTCTGATAACTTATGGTTCTTACATTAAAGTCTGGGGTAAAAGTTAAAGCATTGTGCACATGCAGGGTATTTATAAGAAATTTATTTAAGTGAAATGAGCTGATGGATTTTTTTTTTTTTGGAAAAAAATAAATAAATCCAACAATTATCCATAAATACACTTAGTTACAGGATTACTGTAAAACCAATACTGTATACCAATAGTTTCCAATTTAAATTCTTTTAACCAAGATGGCAGATGATCTGGTAATTTGAAGTGCAATATGTGCAATGTTTTTCATATAATTTTACATCAATAAGATTACATGAATAAATGCTCGTTTTAAATATTTCCTAAATATAATGGATAATTGATTTATTTTTTTTTCTCTGTGGTTCTGCAAGAGGGAGCCAGAGAGGGAGGAGCAGACTGACGCCACCATGCCTCCCAAATTTAAGCGGCACCTGAACGATGACGAGGTCACCGGCTCTGTGCGCAGTGAGAGGGTAAGATGTGTCACGTTGCAGAGCATTGTGGGATATCATCATTTAAGATTTAAGCAGTTCAACTTGAAATTGTTTTGTATGTGGTATAAGACACTCTTGGTGGCAGTGGAAAGTTATAATGGCAACCAAAGAAACTGGATGACCATGTGTTAAAATTTTAATCTAGTTAATGACAGTCATAGTCACACTTTTAAAATACTTAGATTTACCTGTATTATGAGTGTGCACTGTTGGAATTAAGAAATACATGACAAACTGGTTAGTGGAGATGTATGCAAGTTTATGACATCTTAAATATTAACATTTAACAATTATTACATTCAAATCTTGCAAATGCGACTGGCACTGCATGCAGTGGCTGGGTTATTTGCGGTGTGGTAACCGACTGATGGCGGGACCCAAACCTGAATCCTCAGGTCCGAAAATCAACAACCTAAAGCCTTAGCCACCTGAGCCAGCAACCACATGCATTACATCTAATGTACTCTTGTAAAAGTTGTTCCTCTTCAAGGTAGCTTGCGCACACAACTTTAGTTTTATCCAAACTTCCATTTATAAGCTTTTATAATGAAACTTGCTGTTCAGTACACCTGGTGATGTTTCCTCAGCCATCATATCCACATTAAACGTGCCATCATCTACATAGCTACTGTAGGTAAAGGTAAAATTGTACCGTGTTAAAATTAATATATTAATCACAACGCGTTTTTTGCCCTTTTATTAGTAACATGTTAAATCATGCAGATATTTAATCACGCTATAGTGTGGCTGTAGTGCGCTGCAAAAAAAACTATTCATGCAGGTACATGCTAGTAGTCTCAAGGGAAAATGTGATCTCTGTGATTTAGATTATGGTGAAAGATGGGATGTTCTAAGTGTTTCTATAATTGTCAACCTGTGATTTTGAAATATATATATATATATATTTTAACCTATTGCAGTATTTAGAGTTTTCTCATAATGATGCAATAATGGGGGGAAAAAGCCAGTTAGATGCAATTCTGTGAATAGAAAAGACTTGTTGGTGAGAGAGCAGAGAATGGCCAGGCCGGGTCGAGCTGACAGAAGGGCTAGAGTAACTCAGATAACCACTCTGCGCAATTGTGGAAAGCGTGCAAAACATGTGGAACCTTGAGGTGGATGGAATACAACAGCAAAAGACCATGTTGGGTTTCACTTCTGTCAGGCTAGAACAGAAAGCTGAGGCTGCATTAGGCACAGGCTCACCAAACCAAACCAAACCAGTTTTAGCCTGGTCTGATGAATCTGGATTTCTGCATGGTCGGGTTTGAATCTGTCACCAACAACATGAATCCATTGACACAACCTGCCTTGTGAGAACAGTCCAAGCTAGGGGAATGTTTTCTTGGCATATTTTGAGCTCGTTAATCCCAATCGATCATCAGTTGAACACCACAGTCTATTTGAGTAATGTTGCTGAACATGTGCATCCCTTCTTGGTCACGATTTACCCATTATCTTATGGCTACTGCCAGTCGCCAGATCTGAATCCAGTAGAACACCTTTGGTAGAACAAGATGTGATTAGCATGACAAAAATATCTATCTGTGCCAGAAGAATTGAGGCTATTATAAGAGTAAAGTCAGGCCCTAACAGTGTGAGGATAGTTTTCCTAATATTGTGCTTAGTGACGGTGCACCAAATGGCCAAAAGTATGTGGACACGCACGTTTATTACACCTATAAGTTAAACCTCCCGTTCCAGATTTATAATAAATGCTCTTATAATAAATTCTGCTCCTCTGGCAGTTCAGTGAGTGCGTGATAATTATAAAAGGATCACAAGCTTCATTATTCAGGGGTTAAATTTGATTAAGCCTTTAACGTCACTGGATGCATAGCTATCCAGTCAGTAAACAAAATGGCTGTATATTTTGGAAGCACCTCAATACTGCCTTCTCGTGCTTCATAGTGTGGGAAGTATAATGGTTCTTGGTTTTCTATGTCAGACTGTTAAAAAAAGCATGCACACACACACTTGCTCCTTTCTTCCTCCCAGCAGATCATCACTAATGACTACCAGTCCACGTCTGTGTTCCGAGTGTTTTTCACCCATGTGACCTCTTCTCCATCCCTGGCTCTTCCTTATGTTTTCGTCCTTGCAGGCTTATTTTCTCTCTTTTTTTTTTTTATGCCTCAAAATGACTTTATATGCATTATTACTTCCCTATGGCAAGAAATAAAACCATAAAGAGCTATTTGTGTGCAACATAGGTCTAACTGCATGTTTCTTTATGAGATAACAAAAAAAAAAATTAATGTGAAAAGATGGCTGAAGAGATTGCAAGGGAATTTTAATTATGATGTTAAAAAGTAAAAAGGATAGTTAATGAAGAAAAAAAAATCATGGTCCTCTGATCTCACAGGAGTAAAGAATTGTTCTATCTGTCTTATGGTAAAACATTAACACGTCCTCATAACTGTCATCACTGTATGTGGGTTTGTCAAGAACCAGCTGCAAATTATTGGATGAAAATACTGAGCTCTGTGGTATCCAAAGAAAAGTCTTTCTGGACTTTCCTCATAAATATTCCCGTTCGGACATCTGTGAAGCGAGGTCTAACTGATATTTTTCTAATATGTCCCTCAGGTGGCGGTTACGCCATCACTGTTGATTGTAACTTGTTCTGAAAGAGATGGATTTATATTTATATTACAGTACGAGAGCTGTGCTGCTGGGAAAACAGCAGACACAACACTCCAGAATTGCACGTGGAGTCTGGGTGCAGTTACAGTTTTATGGAAGGATGTTAGACCTGGTCAGCCCTCTCGCACAGCTCTCGAGTTTCTGTAAAGTCAGACACCTGTAGTAAGCATTTAGTTACGGTAGCACAGCGTTAAACTATAGTGTGGACTAAAGCTTGCTCATTTAGAACTGCCAAAATCCAGCCAGAATCAAGTTTAGTAGAAATGTTTCATTACTCATCGAAGTAGCTTCTTCAGTGATTATTATTATCAGTGTTATTTTTATACAATAAAAAACAAATACATTTTATACTTTTTTTAGACTAGTAGGCTAATCGTTGCATTAAATGCAGCATAAAGACATACATCAGAAAACAATGGTACACTTAGAAATAACTCGTCCTGATCTGACTTTGTTTTTCACCAGAGGAACTTGCTGGAGGAAGACTCTGATGAGGAGGAAGACTTCTTTTTGTGAGCAACACACTCTCTCTCCCTACCTCACACACCTCATCTTTAGATGTCTCTGATGACTCTGATGTCTTTTTTTTTTTTTTTTTTTTTTGTCTTTCTTACAGAAGAGGACCAACTGGACCCAGGTTTGGCCCCCAGAATGACAAAATCAGACAGTAAGTGATTACCAGAGCTATCCGGGTACTTGCATTGGTTAAATACTGCAGTGATTTATATTGTTCAGCTGTCAACAAGTTATTTAACCCTCATTGATGCGGAGAGTAGCTTCTCATTTCTTAACCAACCATGTTAGAAGACACATCCTGTGTGTCATGGCAAGATGTTACTAGGGTCAAAACCAAAGAAAACAACTAAGGAGATTAAAACTGTCCAATGCATTACTGAAATCTGAAAGGACAGTGGTAAACCATCATCTTTGAAGAAGCAATGTGATCTAAAAATTTTTGAATGACCGTGATAGGAGAAACTTAATCATTTGGTCAATTCAAATCACAATTATGTTTAATAGTAAAAGAGAGAGCATTTCCACACACCAAACTCAAGGAATTAGGACTAAACAGTTGTGTAGCCTTAAGAAATCCACTTATAAGTGATGCTTATTGGAAAAACAGCTTTAATTTGGTATGGAGCATAAAGAATGGACTGTGGAGCATAGCAAAAGGTCAAAATGAGTCCAGATTTACACTGCTCTAGAGTGATTGGTACCTCAGGGTAAGAAGAGAGGTGGATGAAATGATGCCCCCATTATGCCTAATGCCTACTGTACAAGCCCATGGGGCAGTGTTATGATCTGGGTTGCTTCAGTTGGTTCTAGGCTCAGCAATGTTGCGTGCCCAAAAAATTAGGTTATGCTGAATTCCCTGAAGCCATGGGCATATTCCAATGTATTCCAGGGTATATTAAAATTCATTAAAGGAAAATGTCTATTGACCCAGAGTTATAGGCCTGTTTCACCCTGTCGATTTAAACACACACAGAACACATTATTAGTCCAATAGAAATCCTGCACATGGCTTAAAATTCAGTCCGGGTGACCTTATATAACTTTCTTATAAACAGATCCCTGAAAACACACTTTTCCAGTGAAGGAATTATTTTTCACAGACCAATCCAGGCTGATTTCACACTTATGGTCAGAACGAAAGAAGGTTTCTATCATTATTTGGACTACTAGGACATAATAAAATGATTGCATTTGTAAGTGCGTAATTCAAAACATTAGATGGAATGAAGACCATCAACATTTAGATTTGACCTGCCTTGAGATGTTGAAGTTAGGAATGTGGAAATGGTATGCACTTCTGTTTTGAGTTTTGACCCTGCCATCCCCGTGCCTTTGGTGTGGTTCAGCCCATGCAGCCATGCCGTAAATTACTCAGGTAAGTCAATGTGAGGTTTCCACATTTGGCTCGCCACTCTTGGCCCGACCAGTGTTTTGGTGTCCCGGGTCAACGGAGCGAGTGGTACAACTGTGGGTGGTACAAGGTGCATATTTGTAGCAGGTGGAAGGCTCAATGGACAGACTTCTAGACTCCTACGCAGGCAGCTTTTCGGAAGATCGTTCTAATTAGCACATATTGATGAGAAATGCTTTTTGCAGATCAGTATGGATCAAAATAGCCTGCCTCGTGCCTTACTACTGCACTGTATATCACCTGTAAGGGAGCACATCCCGTCCTGGTAACAGTGCAAATGTTGTTAGATCTTGTGAAGACTCAGTATCACAACGCTCTCTTTTTTGCTTTTGTGTATCAGGGTGCAATCTCAAGTTGACGAGGTCATCGATGTGATGCAGGAGAACATCTCGAAGGTGATCGAACGCGGAGAGCGCCTAGAAGACCTGCAGGATAAATCTGGTGAGTCATACAGTATGTCACCAACGAGAACGATTACAACAGTAGGGGCGGATAAATCACCCGTCCAGGTGTCTGGAGCGGACAATTACACATAAATCTGGGTAGACATACCGGCACTCTGTAGTCTGGTAGTCACCAGAAGGGCATGACTTTACAACAGTATTGACTTTCACAAAATGGTTTATTTGATACTTGCAGTTCTATCCAAAAGTCTTGGGACCCCCCGCCATTTCTTTATATTAAATTAAATAAAAGTAATGGGAGCAAATGTTTTACTGCAACAGACTCAAAGTGCTTAAAGATTTTAAAATTTATTGTTTATATACCAACCTTATTTTCCCTCTCGTCTGTTCAAACGATTTAGCATTTGACATTAGCAGTAACTAATCACTGGCCCGATCATCTGCTCCTGTTTCTCACGGGTTCGTGAATCAAGTTAGATGGCTGTTTTATAGGTGAATGATTCATAGGTCACTGTGTGGCTTAAACAAAAAAGCATTCCTCTGAAACTGGTAAGGTACAGGCAATAGACTAAAAATGAGAGACGAAAAAAGTCCTTCAGGCAGCCTGGAGAACCATTGCTTAAAGATTGATTCAGACTATACAAGTAAACAAATAAACAAACAAACAAACAAATAAATAGAGGAATATTTATGAAAATGACAAGTGATGCTATTATTGTCTTGGCCTTGCACATGTAGCCATAAAAAATAAATTTTGACAATTTTGTGCAGCCCGAACTTTTAGTACGCCACTTAGGCACAATCTCCCTTCCATGGCACGTACGTGACCTGAGACCTCATTAAAATTTTCTTTAAAACCACCATCATGGCAAAAACCGAGCCAACTCACAAAGATGCAAGCTTTTTACGGATCCTAACAAGAAAAATCTTCCCTTATTTGGATTTCTGACATCTTGTTTGTTTTGACAGTTTCTTTTGACATCTTGTCACATGACCATTGTATTTGCATACTCATTGATATTCTCATCAGCGTCTGCCATAGATGGGCGTTTAAACAGAATGAGCCTTGTTAGTTATTTCAACATTTATAGAACGCATTGTATTTGCTATAGTGACCTTATTTTTTTTCTCTTCATATTAACATAGTCTTACACATGTAACATAGATTTTGAGAATCATGTATGCTCTGTGTCGATCTTTAAGACGCCATTAAAAATACAACAGAACAACTGTGCAAAAGGAAAAGAAGTGCATCATGATTTCTGATTGGGTGTCTGGTCTTCCAAAACACAGCAGGTATGATTCGTCCACCTTTAGATTGCCTTAACAGGGAAGATCTTTGTGTGACTTTTTCACAACGCCACACTTTACGACTTCCTGTTTTTGATGGTGATTTCTTCACCAGTTCCTCCTAAGCCACATTTTGTAAATTTTTCTGACATAACTGACATAGCTGAGTTTTTAAAGCGATTTTAAGCTACTCTTAAATGTGTATCTAGGGAAGAGTTTCTCAATATAGTCCACCGGGGCTCTCTTCCAGCTACCAACATGCTTGGACCAAACGCTACTAAATAGGGGTATAATTATACTGGGATCTGGGAAAGGGCAAACATTTGTGGCTTAGGAAACACTGGTCTAGGTTATTTGAGACAGCCATATGTCACTCCTGGGGCTGACAGAACACATATCCTGCGTAAGTGCCCTTGGTTTGCCGTTCAGTAGAAGTTTATGAGGTGTCCCAGTCAAAGGAGTTCTTGTCCGTGTGGAACAAAGAGCCAAAGCATTAGGAACGGATCGAGTATCTCGGAGGATCTTGTTGTAAATTATATGATAAGAATACTTTAGCACGTTTTGCATAAAAGGAACCTTTTATTTTAAGATCAAAGGGTTATTGTTCAAAAATTAAGCATTTTTTTTTCCTCATAAATAAAAAGAACAGCTCGTTCAAGAGAAATGTAAAATGACTGACATTTGCTTGTGTCCCGCCTCCTACTTCTAATGTCACATCTTATAGGTTGGTGTTCTCATTTCAGTTTGTCAGAGGACATGAAGAATAACTTGTTTCTTAATACGAAATGAACTCATTGTATCTTCAACTCAGCTATCATGTACACAGGTATTGATTACTATTGGTTTGTTAAAGATGGCACTAAAAATCTAAGCTGGAAAATGGTTAACAAAAAATTGAAAATTGAAAAGGTTGGAAATTTGAATCTAAACACACGAAAAATAGACTTAAGAAAATAAAGTTTAGCTTGTTATTACAATCATTAAAACAATTTAAAAAAGCACTATTTATTCTCTAACACCAGACTCATGCAGTGCAGTCAAAACCCCGTCACGGTACAAGCTGGGAGCTGGGAAGGTGAATAAACACCAGGTGGTTGGGGAAAAAAATCTGCAGCCTGTCTGTTTTAGTTAAGAAGTAGACACTAGAAAAGGTTGCATACGCACAAAAAAAGGCAAAATAAACTTTTCTTATGTCTAAAACTGACAAGACTTTCCTTTGGAAGGACTGTACCCAAACTGCATTTTAACCACACAAACAGGACTGTAGCTGTTGTTCTTCATGTATTCATACTTTACTGAAGAGGGAATATTTACCTCTTCAACAAGATTTTAAAATTTGAACTTTGAGGAGAAACAGAAGTATAGGCTGTTCGAGACGAGCTCTTTTGTATGGTACGTGTTGACTAGCTTGATTCTCCTGGTGCACATAAACATCTTTTGATGCAATCTGTTTTCTGTTAATTGCATCACTTTCAGAAGAACAAATATCACTGCGCACATGAGACTCAGGGCAACACAGAGAATTCTGTAGAGCAGAGGGATGCATAAGCTGAACAGTTTAGGAAAGACCGTGTGGTTTTCTCATCAAACAATACAAACCAGCATACATGCAAGAAGTCATCATGAGCCTAATACCTTAGGAGTTTCGATGTAACGTTATTATTAAAAATCCATAGCTAATCCAAATAATGCAAAACTAAAAAAATTTATTTTTAACCTAAACTGTCCAAACAGTTTCTTCGAAGTGGCTTAAGCTTTCATTCACATTTAATTCACATTATTAGTCATTTTTGCCTCTCATATGTTCATTGACCAGTAGCATTTCACTGTATGTTTGCAAGCGTTCCGCAAGACGAGCAAAGATTTTTAATAAATTTTAACTTGAAAAACGAGCAAGTCTTGTCTTATGAGCACAGAGTATAATGTATCACGCATGCGCTTCTTGTTTTGAAGTGCAACTGAGCCAACGTTTTTTCTCTCTCTTGCGCCGCGGAGTTGTGGGTAATTGTCTCCCCTGATGGGTCTTAGTGCGTGTCTCTTACTGGTATAATCATCTGTGCACGCGTGTACTGTTTACTATAACACTGTGACCACGTGTGTTCGTAAAACATATTTTATTTTGTTTTTACAGCATGCATGTAAAGTAAGAGTTTCATTAGTCTAATCAGAAATCCATTTTTCCCCTCAGCCTGTGTGCGTGCGAAATTTGACACCGTGCCGGTTCTCACACACACTCTCTCTCTCTCGCCTTTAGCATGTGTTTGTGACCCAGCACGGTGTCCAATTACGTGCGCACACACATAACGACAGACACACATAACGACACACGCATTTAAACGGAAACACTTATCTGTCGGGATTTATTTTTACTTTTTTTTTAAAGGTAAAGTGCAGGTTAATTTGTTTTATTCAAATTTTGTGTTGATTTTTTTTATGTATTTATTTTTTGGGGCTGTAGAACAAATAATTTGAGTTTCCATTATTTCTTATGGGAAAATTTAATTTGGTTTTTACGAGTGTTTTGGAATACGAGCCCACTTCCAGAACGAATTATGCTTGTAACCCAAGGTTCCACTGTATTACTATTGTGGAAGATTGCCATCACTCATGCAGTACTGTTTGGATGCAAACACACTATGACCCTTTGGACATTTACAGGTAAATATTTAAACTTCCAGGCCAAAAAAAGTCAACATTTGTTTTTTTTAATAAGCTTAATATTAAGAGCCTTTGATTGGGTAATTATTGCAGGGGTTAATATGTTTAAAATGTAACTGATCCACTTTCTCAAACAACCATGTATTCTGTGGTTGTGGAAAAGCTGTTATTGTGCTTCAGAATGGGCAAATTATTGACCTGTACCAGGCAAAGACATCAACTAAGGAGATACTGAAATGACTGGAATGAGGCGAATAACTGTCTAACTCCTCAATAAAACCTGTACAGATAATGCTGTGCCATCAACTTTACAGATGAAATGTGTTCAGAAAATACATAAATGACCGTTATTGGAGTTCACCTAAACTCTTGATGTGGCAGCATAAAAAAGTCAACAGAAGAAATCTGAGCTATGTTTAATAGTGAAAGTCAGAGCATTTTCTTGAAAATACAATGTAACCAGAACTCACATAATTGAGTCTAAATAGCTGCATGGTCATGGGAAAACCACTACTTGGTGAGATAAGAAAAAAAGAGTTTAGTTTGTTAGGAAGCATAAAGATTAGACTTTGGAGCAATGAAAAAAGGTTGTATGAGTCCAGATTGACCCTATTCTAGAGTGATGGGCACACCAGGGTACGAAGCGATGCACCAAACATGCATAGTGGCCGCTGAACAAGCCTCTGGAGGGGTTGCTTCAGTTGGTGAGGTCTCAGCAACATTATGCGACAATAAAATGAAGTCTAGTGATGACCTGAATGTACTGAATAATCAGGTTTATACATTCATGCATTCTTTGATTGCACAGGCATATTCCAGGACTCAGATAGTGAAAGAGTGGTTCTTGGAGCATGAGGAATCATTTTCACACATGAATTGGTCATCAGATTCACCACTGTAATCAAAGCAAAAAGCAGTCGAATGAAATAGAAGCATGTGTGACTTTTTTATTTTAAAGGCAGTGTATGTTGTTTAGAGAGAAAAACTTGGCATCAAACACCTTGCGTAACGGCAGGTGAAACAGAACGGTTCAATATAACTTTCTTTGCTACAAAAACTTGCATTCATGAACCAGATGCTTATAGCAAGGCCTAGTTTCTTATATAATATACACAGATGGGTCAGTCATCTATAAACAGAAACGCTAACGGTTTCCTTTTTCTGAACAACGGCCACGTTTAAACCGTTCTCGGCTACAATTATGTTTGAATATGCAGTCAGAGGCTCCACAAGAGTGCTGCTTTGCCACTGTAATGATATGTGGACTTATTCAGATAATTGTTCTTGGCATTCACTGAAAGAAGAGCTGTCGTGTTTTGTTCTTTTCATTTATACCTCTACCTGTTAACCGTCCCAGCAGGCACACCGAATACCAGCAGGCGTCTCCCGGTAACAGACGGCTCGGCTTCATGTCCGTCTATGGAACTCTCGTTTTCTAAGCTCATTAAGGAGCACATTTCGAATGGAATAACGATCGTGGAGGCCATTACTAAGCACGAGACTGGAGCGAAACGTGGCCCGACAACGTGTTTTTAAATTTACTATCATTATTCGGATGCTTGTTAAAGAGAATCATTGAGGATTCCAGACGAAGCGACGAAGCCAGGCTTACTCTGCCCAATGAATTTCAACAAGCATCTCCTGGAGACAGACTGGGCCAGTAATAGTGATCTCAGTGGAGCTGTTACATAAGTGCTGGAAAACAAAGAGAGTCCTCTCTTTCTCTTTTTCAGTTCTTTCCACGAGTCTGGTCTTTGAAATTTGCCTGATGTTTTGCAGCTCAGCCAGGTGTAGTGGGATGGGCAGGACATCGTCATCGGGCAGATTATTTTGGCAGGTCCGATTCGCTCAGAGTCCTGTTTTTATAAATAAATACCGAGTAGGTGTGTATTGAATAACCTTGTCCTGTCATTCAGCGGACACATGTCTAGACTAAAGTGTGCTCGATTGTTCATTTGCTTGGTCATGTGATTTCCAGAGAGCCTGTCGGACAACGCGTCTGCGTTCAGCAGCCGGGCCAAACAGCTTCACCGGAGGATGTGGTGGAGGGACGTAAAGGTGCGTTCTCTTTTACCTGCCAGTTTCCTTAAAATAATTAAAAATGGATGGGAGTGTTATGGTCAAAAGAAATCATTTATAATGGGTTCAATAAAACAATAGAAAGAACAACACGATCAATGCTAACTGATTTATTTGTTTACCTTATTATGTAATAATTGATATGCTAAATATTGATTATTTTTTACAAGATTTCTCAATTCTAATTTAACTAATTACATACATAGTAAGACATGCAGGGAAATGCTTACGACTATCCGTAAACTTAATAGCAAATGAAAATAGAAGTACACTACAAAATTAAATTTGATGCAAAAATAAATACAAACACTGCCTAAGGTAGAATTTGTCCTGAAGTACAATTTTACCCTGGATGTTAACTCTTTCTTTAAAAATAATTTCTTTTCTAATTTTAAATGAAACAGAACCAATTATAATTTTGTTCCCCTCTATTGCTTCCTCAGATGAAGATGATCGTGGCGTTAGTGATCGTCATAGTGCTGCTCATTATAATTAGTAAGTATGCAGGCTTATAGATCAATATTCTACCTTATTTTAAATGTTATTTTATTTTACAAAAATTAAAATGAATATATTCTCTCTCTTAGTCCCTGTGATACTACGGTATCACTAGTTTTCTGCATGGAGGTTGGAGGCATCATCTGCTCTTCCTCCAACCTCCTCCTTCTCCTCATCTTCCTTTTTTGCCATTCCTCCACATGAGAATGGGGTGCTGCCAGCCCCTCTGAACAGACGCTTCAGCAGGTTCATCTTCAACAGTCGGGCCATTGGAGTGCGAGCGTGTGTGTGTGTGTGTACACATAATACGTTCTTTAAGTCAACATGGCATTGCGAGTGGTCCAACCTACAGTACATCCACACCCTAATCATGCAGTCAGTTTATATGCATAGTAGTGTTTCTGAATCCAGACTCAGTCTTGGTCTTAAAGTTCATATCTGACTTTATTATTTATATGATTTGATTGTTCTCTGCCAAAACAAAGACCTCAACCATTCCTCTCATGCTTACCAGCACATGCAAACTCAAATGTACACCATACACATATACATACAGGGTTACTGGTTTTGCTTTTGTTTTTTCACCTCCCCATATAAGTGGATTCGGTCATCATACTGAAGAGAAAGCCTTCACTATATCCCGTTGTTATGATTTCATGAAAGGTTTAAACAAGCTATTAAAATTAATCTGAGAACCATTGGTGAAGCCAAACGGGTGCTTTTAAACATCAGCGTCTATAACCATATTCTCTTAAAGGAGGTCCTTTTAGCAGCAGGTATGTAAGCAAAAAAATATATATATCATGGCTAATTGTGGTGAGTTTTAGTGATTTTGGTTTTCACAGAACACTTGGTATAAAGGTTTAAGTAAACAACTGACTAGCTCTGTTTTTACTATTTTGCCAAGTTCAGCTTCATTCAAGCTTCGTTATGAAGAAAGGCCATGCAAACCTGAATATTCATCTCTTACAGCCGTGCGGTGCTGATCAAATTTTAATCTGTACCCTTTTATTTTAATGTACACTTTAAAACTTGGCCCTCATGAATCCATCTCATAAAGTAGAATCAGTATAAGCTGCAGTGTTTTTTGGAAAGGACATATGGAAACGATACAGTCCTTACTAGCACATGGGAATTTAAAAGTTGTTACTTGCTTTAAAGTACAGGACCGAGCACAGCGTTGTAATCAAGTGCAGCTGAAATGAGTAATCAGGTTTGTCCAGCTTATAGGCGAGTTGCTCTTGATATGGTGTCCTTGCTACCATGGAAACAACATCTGTAAATTTGTATCAACTTGTATGGCTTCAATGATGTACTATTCTTTTGTATTTAATTTATATGTAAATATCCATTCCTTAACCAAGGGAATTGCGTTAATAGACTGTGAACTACTTTTGTGTTTTGAAATAAATTGGATTTAAAGCGAGTCTGGCTTGACACCTTTCAGAAGTCATGTCTCACTCTCCTCTCCTCATACTTTTACTCTAAATTGCATTATTCAGTTTTTATTCACCACATTCCACCACTCCCTACCGAGCCCCTTGTCACTACTAAAAACTGCTTCTGATTTAACAGATTCTCATCGTTTGATGTTTTATTCTCTGGTTTTCCTCTGGTCCAATACTGCATTTCTCTTTTATTCAATCGGTTTTCCCAATTCCCTTTATTCTCAGTGCCAGCATGTCGCTGGTTTCTTGCAGTTCTGCTGTAGGCAGCAGGACCAAGCCATAGCAACCAACATAGACACATTATATTCTGCAGCAATAACCAGACTATTTATAGGGAGATGAAATAGACGGAACAGGATTCAGTTTCTTTGTCACCGTCTCGTTATATCCTCCTTTATTTTTCTATTTCACATCTTATCTTGGCTTTACTCGAATGTTCATTGAGGGCCATCAAGGCGACCTGGCGACAACCACAAGCTAAGAAGTCCAGGTTTGAGACGGACTGCTGGTTTAAATATTACACAACCAAATCTCCCAGCATGCACTCTGGATGCAAAATTAGATTACTAGTGTTTGATGATTGGTAATCAGAAAAAGACTTCAGTTTGCTAGGGAGCGTAAAGATCGGACTTTGGAGCAATTGATAAAGGGTCTGTGATCATCTGAGTTTAGACTGACCCTAATCCAACGCGATGGGCACATCAACAAAAGAAAGCGCATGAAGCAATGCACCCACCAGACATGGTGGCCACTGTACAAGCCTCTGAAGGCAGTGTAATGATCTGATGTTGCAGCTAACGATCTGAATGTACTAAAAGGTTAACAAATCTATGCAGTTTTTTTCCCTGATGGTACAGGCATATTACAGGACTCATATTGTGAAAGAGTGGTTCTGGGCGCATGAGGAATCATTTTCACACATGAACTAGCCACCGCATAATGTGCTGTAATCAAAGCTAAAGGTGCCTGAGTGAACTCTTAGGTGTGTGCAATTATCTTATGCATTTTCATACACAGATGCATCTCAAAAATCATCGAAAAGTTGATTTACTTCAGTAATTTGATTCAAAAAGTGAAACGCATAGATCCATTACACATAGACTAATATATTTCAAGTCTTTATTTCTTTTAATGTTGATGATTATGGCTTACAGCTAATGAAAACCCAAAATGCTGTATCTCAAAAAAAAATATATTGGAGACTTATAGTGTCACACTCTAAATCAGCTAATTAACTCAAAACACCTGTACGTTTCTTGAGCCTTTAAATGGTCTGGTACAGTAGACTGGCTGTTCACAGAGTGCAATATCCAAGCACATTAATGGAATGTTGAGTGAAAAAAAAAATGTGGCAGAAAAAGGTGCACAAGCAACAGGTATAACCGCAGCACGGCGAGGACTGTGAAACGAATCCCATTTAAGATTTTGTGGGAAATTCACAAGGAGTGGACTGCAACTGGAGTCAGATCTTCAGGAGCCACTCTGCAGAGCGTTCTATCCATGAGTGTTTTATCCATGGGCTACAACGGTTACATTCCTGGTGTCAAGCCACTCTTGATCCAGAGACAAACTCAGGGGTGTCTGACCTGGTCTAAGGACAAAAAGGACTAGACTGTTGCTCAGTGGACCACTCCTTTTTTGCATTTCATTCCAAAATCTATTTAGGCAGTGGTGGTTTGGAGAGCCATCTCATTTGCTGGTGTTGGTGCACTGAGTATTATTAGGTCCAAGGTCAGCGCAGCCGTCTACCAGGAGGTTTTAGAGCATTTCATGCTTCCCTCTGCTGATCAGCTTTATAGAGATGCTGATTTTATTTTCCAGCAGGACTTGGCACCTGCCCACACTGACAAAATAATACCTCGTTTAAGTACCATGGCCAGCAAACGATCTAAACCCTATAGAGAATCTTTGGGGTATTTTGAAGAGGAAGATGCGAGACACAAGACCCAACAACACAGAAGAGGTGAAGGCTGTAATCAGAGCAACCTGGGCTTCCATAACTCTTCAGCAGTTTCACAGACAGATCCACCCTGCATTGCTGCAGTAACTTGTGCGATTATTTTATTTAGGTATTAATGCTCATACTTTTCAGTAGTCTTGTGTTAAAAATCTTTTTTAAATTGGTCTTAAGTAATATTAAAATTTTCTATGAGACTAAATTTTTGGTTTTCATTAGCTATAAGCTGTAATTAAAATAAAAATTAAAAGAAACACTTAAATTATATCAGTCTGGGTGTAATGAAACTATATATGAGTTTCAGAGCACATTTATTTTAAAAAAATCAGACTTTTTTTTTTACTTTTTGAAAGAGACTTTTTTTTTTTTTGAAGGGGTGTTTGTGCTTTGGTCCCATCAGGGGTTTGGCGTTATATAATAATGATAATAATAATAATGCCTAAATATAATGCATACACACATGGACAAAATTGTTGATACCCTTCGGTGGATAAAGGAAATGAAAAATGAATGACACAATGGTGCACTGAGTGTTAGGTGGACTACATGGGACACACCATGTCACCAAACAACACAGTGATTACCTGGAGCCCTATATATAGGCCCACTGACTGATTTCGAGATTGTAGACACATGTGATGCTAATTAGTGGACACACCTTGAATTAACATGTCCCTTTGGTCACATCATTTTTGTCTAGGCCTGTTCCATGAGTTTTTTTTTTTTTTATAATTCCGTTGCGGCATGGTTGAAAAGCAATCTCTGACTTTCATTGGTTAACATTCATAGAATTTTTATTGATTATTACTTTTGTTAAAGTTATTTTTGTGACCATCGTGAGTTTTTATTTCATTGACCTAAGGGTACCACATGTTACGAAGTTAAACCAAAATAATGTTTGTAAAACCATTCAAAGAATTATTTTATTTTATGATGCATACCTTTGCATAATATTCTGTTTCATGGGAAACTGTATAAGTGAGGCTGAATTTCTAGCATAAAGGCCCTAATTATGATTTTCTTTATGTACACTGATCAGCCATAACAATAAAAACACCTGCCTGATTGTCTAGGTCACTCTTAGGTCACAAAAACAACTCTGCCCCATCAAGGCATCTGAAGGTGTGCTGTGGTATCTGGCATCAAGGCGTTAGCAGCAGATCCTTTAAAAAAAAATCCTTTGAAGCGCTGTAAATTGCAAGGTTGGGCTTCCATGGATCTGACGTGTTAGTCCAGCGCATCTGACAGATACTCAATCAGGTTGAGATCTAGGGAATTTGGAGGCCAAGTCAACACTTTGAATTCCTTGCAGTGATGCAGGTTGCATTATCCTGCTGAAAGATGCTACTGCTCTCAGGAAATATTTAGTCAGCAACATTTTTAGTTGATACTTGTCAAAGTAACATCTACATGAATGCCAGGACCCATGACTTTCAAGAGAACATAGTCCAGAGCATCACTAGTACATCCTGGAGCCATCTACTGCCCAGGTAGGTGAGGCACATGCACCCGGCCCTAAACATTATGTTAAAAAAATGTGATGCATAAAACGAGGCCACCTTCTTCCACTTTACTTCTTCATTATCCAGTCCTGATGTTCGAATGCCCATCGTAGGAGCTTTCAGCAGTGCACAGGGGTTGACACACACTGCGTCTCTGCAGCCTAATAAACAGCGAGCTCTGACGCACTGTAGGTTCTGACACCTTCCTATCATGTATAGCCAGAATAAATTTTTCAGCATAATTGTGCCACAGTAGCTCTTATGTGGGATTGTCTCAAACAGGATCACCTTTGCTTCCCATCCAGGTTAATGAGCCTTGGAAGGATTTAATTCTGCCACCAGTTCACCGTTTGACCTTCCTTTAATTTTGGTAGGTAATAGACCTCCTGTTTTGGAGACACTCTAACATAGCTTTTTAGCCATCACAGTGTGGCTCAGATCCTTACACTTGCCCGTTTTTTTTCTGCTACTAGCACATTAACTTGCTCGGTGTGAACTCTGAATGCATTTATTAGGATGAATAATCCGATAAGGTGTTGGCTATATACCCTGACCCTAACCAGGGAAAAGAAGCTGCTGATAAAAGACGATTAAAAGGACTAAACAAAACAAAGGTATACATTTTATAGTAGTATTTAAGTAATACTAATATTAAAGTTAATTATATGAACGGTAAGATCCAGCCTTCTTTACTTATTCTCAATGCCTGGTATGTTTAATATGCCGGAATGTGATGTCCATAGTTTATTAGAGACAAGACACTGTTAAACTCTTGCTGTTACTTGGATATAAGGAAAATTATGAAGCGGTAAAAAGTGTTTAAAGATCAGATCAAAGAAAAATATTTACTACCCAAAAAACCTGATGATGACGATGATGATGATGTCTGGCCTCGACACTTTTGCCTACTTATTACCAGAGAACACACAGATCCCAGTCCCCTTTTTTTCCCCTTAATGGTGCAGTGCTGTTTCTGGCTCATCAGGCAACATGGACACAGCATCATCTATTGCAGTCAGTAAATTTCCCGGGCAGTCTTGAGTCACACAACCAATAAAGCGGCTTTGTTTTTAAGCAATTACGCAAGTCCAAGTTTCGCTTTTTTATTGCTCTCTAGGTATGAGTGAGTGTGTTAAATTCTTCCAGAGCAGGTTGTGAACCCTGACAAGCATAAACCACAGGAAACTCCAGGACAGAAGCTGGAGTTACGGTGTGTTTTGAGTTTGCAGTTCATCCTGGTGAAGTAACGGGAACACACATGCGAAGAGTTCGTGTCATACTTATTATGCAAAACCGTTACTCAACAGTTCAATGGAAACATCCTGAAATTTAACAAAGGATTTCTGTCTGTTGGGCCATTTAACTGTTAGTAAGTGTTCACACATGTGTGCATCCTTTTATGTCTAGGGGAATGTGAAATGATACTTAGATGACTGCTGGGAAAGGGAGTAAAATTGCTGTAAAAGGAAAAAAAAATAATAATAAAGCTTGCTGTGATAAAAAGGTGTCAGAACACACAGTGCACCACAGATTGGTACGTATGCAGATGCCCCGCGTCTACCACCCAAAGCACCCACAATGGGCATGTGAGCAGAAGAACTTGTTCACAGAGCAATGAAGAAAGGCCTGGTCTCACGATTAAAATAAAACTTTTTTATTTTACACCTTGCACATGGCTGAGTGCATTGTTACCTCGAGAGGAAATGGCACCAGAAGCCACTATAGGAACAAGGAAAGTCGGCAGAGGCATAAAGTGCAAACTGCTTACTGTAATCGAGGCCATAAACACATACTGTGTGAATTGAGTGGAGTTTTGTCTGTACAGTATACCTTATCTGGATGTGGTATCTTAGGTTTAAAGCCATTGACAGCAGTGAATGCTCATAAAGTGTTTCAGTCATGAAGACCAAGGGCGCAGAAGAGAACGCCACTGGTTGATACTTGATGTTTTACCTGGGTCAGCAGAATGGAAGCTGGAAATTAAATAAAAATGGAAAGAAATTGCTCATGATTCATTCTTTCACTGTCACTCATTGTCTAGGCTGCTTATTCTGTACCGGCCTGGAGCCTATCCCAGGTGACTCTGGGCACGAGGCTGGGTACAACCATGACTGACTGCTAGTCCGTTGCAGGGCACACAACGCCACACATACTAGCATCTTACAGGGAATTTGGAAACATCAATTAGCCTACTCTTTGGCCTGGAGGAAACAGGAGGAAACCCACCAAGCACGGGGAGAACATGCAAACTATCCACACAGACCTGAGGTGGGATTCAAACTTCAAAACCACCACCAAGTGGCATGGGGATGTAGAGGTGGTTGTTAGAAGCATCATTGGGGTTTGGATTCATCTACATTAATTGTTCAACACACAGTGCCTTGTTTTGCAGCGTTCTATCCAATTTCCAATTCAATGTTCCAACTTTAGTAGTCTAACCTGAAGCCTAAATGAGTGTGCATTTAATTTACAAGAAAATCGAATCCAAAATCAACATAATGTCCTCACACACTCATTGACTACAAAGGATTTGCAAGTGGATACTTACTCAAGTGTTTACTGGTTTGTTCCTCAGGGAAACATTTAAAGAGTCTATGTAGAAACCTACAAGATAGAGTTTCCCATTAGACAAGAAAATTTGATTCCCTTTGGCTAAGGCCATTACCCGTACAAGGAAACAACAATTTCTAAATGGTTCATCCATTTAATATAAAGTAAATATACATAAATGTTATCTAATGGAAACTAATATTCTGCAAACATTGCCATGGTCCATAATTAAGAATGAACATTTAAGATCCTTGATGAAATATTTTTCTTAGAGTGCATTAAATGAAACCTTATCATGTAGACATGATGTGCCAGGTTTAAAGCAGAAGAACCTGAGCATCCTGCTCAGAGCCCTGATCTTGACCCCTCTGAACATTTTTGGAATGAACCTCACCAACATGCGTATCTATTTTCACTAATGCTCTTACGGCTGAATAATCACTAATCCCCACAGTTATACTCCAAAATCTAGTGGAACGCCTTCCCAGAAGAGTGAAGGTTATTATAACGGTAAAGGAGAACGAGATGTTCAACAAGTACATACAGGTGCAATGGTCAGGGTGCACAAATTTTCGGTAACATGATGCATGCATATCTTTCATGCATGTAGACAAGTAAAAAAAAAAAGAGAAAACAGATTTTTTATTTGATTTTTTTTTTGAGAAAAAAAAATAATATCTTTAAATTTCTTCTTTGGGAAATACTTCCAGTTTTGTTAGGAGTCTAAGTTTATGTTGCAATGGAATCTAAGGAATTTAAGTGAAAAATTTCACTTAAAGTATTTAAAGTATTTATATATATATATATATATATATATATATATATATATATTACATGTTTAAGAAATACTGTGTAACTATTAAAAAGTCAAAAACCTATGTTTTTTTATGTACAAACTGTTATACAAGTTTATTTAATGACTTCAAGAAAAACATTTGATTTCCATACACATTTAAACATTTAATATTCCAGCACAAAACTGTATCTTGCAGGAAAAGATCTGTATTATGTAAAGGAGCACTTTTCAAACAAAAAACAAAAAAAACTTCATTTTGTTTTTTTTCTTTTGCTTTATAAAACCGAAAAAATTGTACCCAAGTCTATATTTTAAGCAAAGAGTCATCACACCAATTATTGACTTAGTTTCATTTTTTTTAAAGAAAATGAAAACATCCATGCTCTACAGAAGTTATTTACACGTGTCTAAGACTTTTGCACAGTACTGCAAGTACAAAATAAATAGAAAATATGTATACAGTTTAGGTAATAGCGCAAAAGAAATGGATAGCAAGTTTAATCTCTCACATTAAGCTTAAGTTGTTAAACGACTAGTATCTCAAAAAGACTTACGAACATCCACCGACTTGCTACTTTATTGTCAAATACAGGATGGTGACACAAGAGCTTACGTTCCTTACCCAGACTTCATGTCTGTAACACTTTTCACGTGTAGCCCATCATTTTTCAGTTAAGGGCACTGGGGTAACCCTATCTACCTTCACCCTCTCTCATAACGTGGCGTCTAAAATGACCTGCTGCAAAATCACCCCCATGGTGGCGCATCGGCAGCAAGCTGATAGGGCCTCAAAAACCACACAGGACCAGAATTAGAAAACGGCACATACGCACTTGCAATGAAACACTTCTACAGAGACACTGTAAACTGTCGCTGTGTTTCATATAAAACTCCCATCATCAGGCAACAGCACCACAGGAGAAACCAGTAAAACCTTTTGAGCGAGGTTCATATGCTCCAGTTTATTACCTGCTCCCTAAAAGTTTAGTTCCAGCACAATGACACACCTGGCTGTAAAAGTGACGTGCTCCTGAACTATTTAACAGATGTTTAATTAAGCTTGGAGCTCAACTCTTTAGCCAGATAGAACCTGGCAACTCATTTTCACCCATTCACACCAGAACCATAAATAAACTGAACTAAAACAAATATGATTATAATAAAAGCACCACAAATTCCTCAGAGTTCCTGAGAAGAGAGGGAAAAAAAAAAAGGTAATATATTCTGGCTGTTTGAGAAAATCCCTCCCTCACTTATTCCCTCCCACGTCCCCACCTTCTCCCCTCCTTTTAGACTGTATAAATAACCCCTACTGGGGTTCCTAGACTCAGAGAAATTGCCTGCTGAGCAAAGAACACAAACTCAACCAGGATCAAAATCATCATCAATAAAACTTTTTACACCAGATTTAGAGACACACAAAGTGTCTGCGCATAAAACGTGCTGGCAACAAATCCACCTCTTATTTTATTCCCTGAAGGAAAGCAGGACAAGCAGATCAGCTGTCCACAG
Organism: Clarias gariepinus; assembly: GCF_024256425.1. Lineage (NCBI taxonomy): Eukaryota > Metazoa > Chordata > Actinopteri > Siluriformes > Clariidae > Clarias > Clarias gariepinus. The sequence continues at coordinate 4,331,547 of NC_071126.1, read as the reverse complement.
AACACAGGAGGAGAGCATCGACGCATAACCAAGGCAAAGAAGAATCAAAACATTGTGTACTCCAGTCTCCTTTATGATGTGGATCCTGGCTGTAACCTGGATTTCCATCCTTCTTGTGAACACTCAGGCTCAGGGCACTGCCAGCTTCTCGAGAGGGAACGACCGCAACAGGCGCTGTCAGTACACCTTCACGGTGGACAGCCCTACAGAAGCAAGCTGCCCCTCGACAGGATCCAGCGCTGAGATGGAAGCCCTGAAGTCTCGCCTGGGGCTGCTGGAGGCGCTGGTATCCCGTCTGACTGGAGGCGAAGCTCCAGGTACTGAAGCCCAAATGGGACTTCGGACAGCCTACACCCAGGTCACTGGAGAGAGGGACAGGTTGCAGGAGGAGAAAGCCATCCTGGCTCAGCAGGTGGAGCAGCTTCAACGGATGGTGGAGGAGCTCCAGCGCGAGGTGGAGAGGCTCAGGAGCAGACCGTGCACACAGCAGCCTTCTCAGAATCTGCCAATCTTTAGTAGCAGCGTCCAACCAGGAACAGGTGAGGCGTCTTGGATTATTTTTATTTTTGTTTATTGACATAAAAAGTAAAAAAAAGGGCAGGATTTTGAAATATGTAATAGCAGCATGCCATCATGAAGCACCTTAGATTTAGATTTATAGCACTTGGAAGACCCCCTTATCCAGAGAGATAACTGAGCGGATATCTGGCATAGCTCGACACTACACGTCCGTCATGGTCTGCTTTGTTTTTTCTTCACTGATGTGATGTAAAAAAGCCAACGGATCTTTATAAGGCTTTAGAGTTCTCCTGACTTTTATTGCAGTTACATAGGAAGCACACTTGATTGAGGAACAAGATGAACTGATTTAACAAGTGGAATCAGATGTGACTTCTGCTTGGCTGGAATGAAAGCCTGAAGCCACACCAGTCCTTTGTGCGAAAGATTAAAGACCCGTGGCATAAGCCGTGACTGGGTTGCGAGTTGTAAAATCCAGAAGTTGGGTGTGCCTAATAAATCTGTGGTCAGCTCATATATTTAAAAAAAATGTCCTAATGCATAAAAACAAGCTGTTATGAATGACACCCCAGTACTGGCAGTGATTTCTGTATGTTATAAGTTTGTGCTGGTAATAATGACTCATATGCCTTTTAGATCACCATCATACCTGACTGGTAGTATTAGTCACACACACACACACACACAGAGGACCAGTGGCCAGCAGGTGTCCCTCTTAAAACCATTAAAAAGCAATATAAATGGAATGAAGTTCCATGCTGAGGAAATTCTGTCCTTTAACTGTACGACAGTCTATCATGGTTTATATGAAACAGACAAAAGGAATAAATGAATACTCAAAACATATTCAAGTTGTTTTAAAAAAATCTGGCACGGACTGTGGAATGATCCCACTTTCATACTGAATGCTTGTCTTGATCAGACCTTGGTAATGTTATTAAGCTGAAACTAATGAAGCCAGCAGCCCTCTGGACTAAATACTCCCATGTTCCCATAAGGAAGTGCAGATGTGCCTCCCTCGTTCCTTTTTTTGTCCTCGTCTTGTCAATCTATAACATCTGTTCTGCTCCTCATGGTGACACCTTTGCTGCTGGCCTAGTGGCGAAGAAGATGAAAAATGCAAATGCGTAAAACAGAGGGAGAAGAGGTGTGGTGAACTGCGGTGTTACTCATTTGTAAGAAGACGACGCACTTCTTCCTTCAGGGCCCAACAAAGGACAGACATGCACACAGTGATCAACTCACTGTTTGATTAGAAAGCGATACTTTTTTTTTTTTTTTATTATTAGCTACCCTTTCTTCCCGGGGAATGCAGTTGGAATTCAATATATCAGGAGTTATTGAGACCCTTCAAATGATTGTGCAAAATAATGAATAAAATTAACATGACTCACGTAAACACTCTAATTCTAAATGAAGAGTTATTTATAGTGTTTAATATACATAGTAATATTAATAGTATTTAGTAGTAATAATAATAACAGTATCTGTGCGGAAAAATTGTGCAAAATTGTCACCACAACCGATGATTTAAAATACATTTGTTGTCACCCTTTGGACCAAACACAAGGTCTCAAAAAGAAAAAAAAATCTTTCCACAAATGAGGTCCAAAAACATTCCACAAAAGACAAAACAGATGGCTCTCAACCAGCACAACTGATAATGAAATTGAAAATCTATAAGCGGTTAAAATATATAAAACAGAACCTAAAAAGAGCCCAAAGGTAGCCACTTCAAAAAGGAGCAGGCGAGGTTGATTCATGGAGTTTAGAATCGATTATTAATCGTCTATGGCAACAAGCTGCTTGAAAGAGCTACACATAAAAAAAACCCTTCCTGAGAGCAACCCTCAAGTGGATTGTCTTAATTTCCTGGAATCCTTGGAACTGAAAACTGGAATCATGTGGTCTAATGAACCCAAAATTTGAACCATGCATAAAAAAAAAGAGCAATAAAAACTTGATGGATGGATGTTCACCTTGCAGATGCTAAGATATGCCTCTATAATATTCCTGCCTTGGTGCTGTTATATGGCTGGTGGTCCATGTTTTTTTTTGGTTAATATTGTTGTCATCATGAATTCCCGCAAGGGCAAAGTTATTTTACCACTAAACCTCTAAACCTAGTTGCCAATGAGGTTAAGACTTATGTATTATAGATCATTTCACTTCCAAATCAACATGAAACCAAATACATGGACAAAATCTACTTAGTGAAAATGCATAGTCTTAGGTAAAGAGGAAAGCCTGTATACACAAACGCAAGAATATATAAAGAATCTTGAAACATTGTGCATGAAGGAAGGTCCAAAAATCCATCCTCAGGTGCCACCAACCAGATTAAGCACTACAGAAAAACAGTTAGATATAATGTACTGTACTTAGGCTTAGACTATTATTCGTTTTTCATGAAAGGGTACCAATAATTATGTAGCAGACTGGATATTGCATGAACAAACATCGTTTATATGAGCCAGATTTAGGCATGTAGAGATGGTGGTCATAAGTTAGTCTTGGAATTACAACTTTGTTTTGAAGAGCCTTGCTGAAGTAAAAGCAGGTTTATTGTTGGTATGCCAAAAAAAAAAAAAAAAAAAAAAGCAGTTAAGTAGCAAAGACTCACCTCAAAGCCAGCAGTCGTAAGCAGGGAAATGTTCAGGTGTAAGCAATTATGTTTACTTAAAATCACTCTGGACTGCACTTGCTTTTTTTTCTTTCCCTCTCTCTCATGGTACTACCCTGATATTCATCAAGCAACACATGGTTCAGACCTCAGGAACAACACGTACCTTTGGGCTTAGGCCTGCTAATTTTTCAGCTGAAGTAATCATTGCTATATTCACCACTGCTCAACTCAATCCGCTCACACGAAACCTAAATCTTATTCTAGCTTGCTGAGAGATGAATCTCCATTTTAAACATTTGAGTAAAAACAGGTAATCATCTCACCTTTTTGATCAACTCCAGCTTCCAGGCCTGACTAGAATTGAACTTTCATTAGCATGCCTAGTAAACACTTTGCAACAGTGTCAATTAAAATGCTCCTAAAAGGAAACATCAGTCGGTGATGTGATTTAGAGTGTCATAAAGCCACTGCGGAGGTAAAAGGATGTCAATGAGTCTCATTTTGAAGTGCAAGATCCAGTGTGTGTGACTGCAAGTAGGTCCCATAACAGCTGTTAATCCACTTAGCACTGTTTATTTCCCCTCTGTAAGATTCCTGTCTGTCACTGAACTCCATCCAGCTCTCATGGACACACTCTACTAAGTAGACAGAGGATCAGGTGTGTCCAAGATCAGAGATAGACCCCCTCTGGTTCTGGTATTCCACAGTGCATGCTTGCTTTCCAGAACGTTCCCGTCTTTCCGTTGCCTTATTTGTTTTAAGTATCAAGAAAACATGAGTTGGTGTCCTTTCTTTCCATCTGGAAATGTGACTTTTTTTTTTTTTTTTTGCCCTTTAGGCACATCCCATTCTCATCTGGGTTCCAGGCCAGGCAGGACCCAAGGAGACACGAGCAGCCTGAGAGGTAAAAATCACTCTTTCTTCAAAAACACACCAACACGTACATGGTTTGTCCATGCTGCTGTGTTTATAATGAGTTGGAAAGGGATAAAAGAATTGGATTAAGTAGACGATTAGGAGGTAATAGACTTCGCAGATCTTCCATCCAAACTTGAAAGAAGTATATTGCAGGCCCCTTAATGCTGTTTTGCTTAGTGCAACCAGTTCCCATAAAGAAAGTGTACCACTTTCACATGGACCACATTTAAGTTTGATAAAGGATGAAGCAGATGTGTATGGTCTCCATTTGCTGTCCTACCCCCTAGACTTATCTTCACCTACCTGGGTGTTCTACATTTTGTTCTGTTTCACACCTGCTTGATCCCACCAATACTTTCCCCTTATTTTTCATTGTTTTCTCAATTTGTGGACAGATCCATCTTGGCCCTATGGTAGTCCAGCCTACCAGGAGCTGAAGGCTGAAGTTGCAGAATTTCCTGCCCCAAATCCAAACACTGAAGACAGTACAGGTACAGAAAGTCACAACTGGCTCTATTTACAAACACCATGCTATACACGCATCACCACCAAGAAGACACCATCCAGTTGCCTGTATCCAAGTACCAGTACATGCCACACATTAGTTGTGCTGACAAGAACAAACACAGCTATTTTTACCATAGCACTTGGAGCCTAAACTGTCCAGCTTATAAAAGGGCTTGTTGTATGTTTAGCAAGGGACTAAAAAAGGAAAGGGTAAGTATAAGTATACCCCCGATCACTTACACATGATAGAATTTTAGGACGATGTGGCACGTCTTCGTTACATGTAGTCTGTGTAAAAACATTACATTATTGCAACCTTGTTTCAATTTGTCAAATAATATTTAATTAAACTTATTTGTGTAACTTGCGTAACAACCAAAGGGCTAATTATATCAACTTCCATCAAGGTATGAGATCCATTGTAATCTTCGTTGATCTTTTTCAGGCTGTGGTGAGCTGCTGTGGGTGGGAGAGCCCGTGACCCACCGTAAGGCAGACAGCATTGCTGGTAGGTATGGTGTATGGATGCAGGACCCAGAAGCTGTCAGCCCTTATGGCTCCAACATGGTGTGGCGAATCGACACGGTTGGCACAGAGGTGCGCCAACTCTACGGCTACGAGGACATGGATCAGTTCACACGTGGCTTTCCAGCCAAAGTCCTGCTCCTGCCCGATGCGGTAGAGAGCACAGGTGCTGCTATGTACCGCGGCTCTCTCTACTACCAGCGGCGCCGCAGCCGTACACTCATCCGCTACGAGTTAGGGTCCGAGAGTGTCGCAGCCCGTCGAGACCTCCCTCATGCTGGATTCCATGGCCAGTTCCCCTACTCATGGGGTGGCTACACAGATATTGACTTCGCTGTGGATGAGAATGGTCTCTGGGCCATCTACAGCACAAATAAAGCTAAAGGCGCCATCGTGATCTCTCAGCTGGATCCTCACACACTGGAAGTGAAGAAAAGCTGGGAGACCAACATTCGGAAAACCACCGTAGCCAATGCCTTCATGATCTGCGGCAAGCTGTACACAGTCGCCAGCTATGCCTCTCCCAACACCACGGTTAACTACAGCTTTGACACAGGTACCAGCCAAAGCGAAGCTGTCGCAGTCCCGTTCCAAAACCGGCACCGTTACAACAGCATGATCGACTACAATCCAACTCAGAGGAAGCTCTTTGCCTGGGATAATTACCACATGGTGTCCTATGATGTCCGGCTGGGAAAGCAACAGTGAAGGAGGTTATGTCGTTTTATGTTTAGAGGGTATCTACAAAAGGTGTTTAAAAAGGGCAGCAGATTGTAGACTGCAAATTAAACTATGGTTATCCTGGCTTTGCGGCTATACATATACTTAGAAAAATGAAATGATCACAGATATGAGCAAAAGCTGTAGCAGTCATCGAACATCTTGTACACAAGCTGATTCTGATTAGTTTGAGTATGCTATATATTACAGAAACCATCACAGGCACATATATATACACATAGATGCAGGGCAATTCTTTACATGCGATCAAGCTCACAAAACTGAATTCATTCATCAAACCTAGTGCTAAAAAACACTAGCAGAAATAGACATAACGTGGCTCTAGATCCGGCTTCTTAACCCTATTTCTGGTTGTCACTCGTTATTTAATGTACATATCATTGAGGAAATGTATTCCATGGGTCAAAAAGAACCTACTTTGTTCATCTTAAAAAGAAATCCACTTTTAAACCACCATATTTTAAATATGATAGTTTTGGGTTCTAGCTTGCAGTGGCAAGACCCACTCGCTGTGTTAATAGAGAACTTATTTTTCTACATTTTTGTAAGTCATCTTTTTGTTTGTATTCAGCAATGTAAGGAAATCTGAGGGAGAGGAAAAGCACATCCAACAAGTAATGCTTGTAGATAAAACTCAGTGTAATTCTAACCTAAAAAACATTGCAACTCCCTCACCTTGCTTTAGCTAGTCAAAATCAGTATATATTTTTTTTATCACTCAATACAGCATGGTACTGATTATATGGAAATTCATGAAACTAACTTATGTACAAACAAACTTCTAAATAAAGGTTATTACATAAATATGGCTGTTCTTGAACTCTTCATTGAAAAGGATGCACAGTGACATTGTATTTCCCACAAAAGAACACTGCGTCAGAATTTCATTTTTGACAGCATATTATTTTATTAGTTTCTGTAACCAAACCAATGTAAATAAGACCTTACATATTTTAATACAGCGATTTAACCCCTGTACAAGTAAAACAAACAAACAAAAAGTTCATTCCCCTGTCCACCCCCTCCTCCCGTTTGCCGTTAGGGAGCTGATCTTCCACGCCAGTATATCTGCAGCCTCCCTTTTGCATTAGCAACCTGAAAGAAATGAACTGGAGATTGTAGCCTGTGGACATTACAACAGAAAAGTTGTCCTTTTGCATCTGAACTACAGTTCTATCTGGTTTTTGCTTTTCATCTTTTTGCCGTTTTACACTCTAGAGGCTGACTTACATTTTGAAATGCTCTTTGTATTAAAAAAAAACAAAAACAAAAAAAAAAACAGAAGACAAAAACACTGGTGCGAAACCTACGCTCAGTTTTTCCAGGACCCCTTTCTACCATCACTGCCAGTCAGAGCAGAGGACGACTAAGCTGTGCCAAAGAGCATGAACATCTAAAACTCCTCCACTCACATTCAGTGAACAGTCAAGGGTTGGAGCATAACTTCAAAGTAAAGTCGTAACCGTTTATTTATTTATTTAAAAAAAAAAGTTTATCATAAAGGGGTTTTCTTACAACATCTACCCTTTGGCTAAAGATTCCAGACTTGTACATAATCTGGTTTCATACACAGCTCAAGAGGGGGGGGTGAGGGGATAGAAATAATATTCAAGAGAAGAAGGTACGAAGACAGGCTCTCAATGAGTCAATCGAATTTGCCAGCAAAGTATCACATCAGCAACTCTAACCATGCATTTCTCTCAAGGGAATTAAAAGCAGAAAGATTTTTTTTCAGCATTTTATAGACGCTGTACTGTCTTGCTTATGACAGACAACTTGTTTAGGAGATATTGCTTCACTAGAGGGAGGCAAGAGGGATAAGGGAGAGTGGGGAGTGAGAGGTGAGCAGTGACCATACACACAGGTTAAAGGTGGAAGTGTGCACATTTTTATGTCTTTCTTAATCGCTTAAACAGCAAAGCTTTTGGGAAAGAAGAAAATAAAAGTAGAAAATGAAACATTTTTCTTTACCTACAGTAACAAAAACAAAATGAAAGAAAAAAAAAAAATAGGAGGAAAGACAAAACGTCCAAAACGAAACGAAGGAAATAACCGTCCTCCCAACATGTGATTCTATTTTAGGAAAGGGAGGAAATCAATGCTAAAAATGATGCACCCAGCAGCAAATTTATCTTTCATTTTGCTTCATACCTTCATCATACATTAGCGAAGTCATTTATGTTCTAGCTTTTCATGTCTGCTGGAAAAAAAAAAAAAAGAAAATCTCTCCACTATGGAGAGAACAGGATTTCAGTGGGAGATAAGTGAGTGGTGGAGCAGAAGAAAGGCAGGGCAAAGGTGAGTGATCCACACAGATTATAGCTTAATTACACGCTACAGTTCACCCAGCAATCCCGTTCTCCTGTCCACTACTTAAACTACCACTTCCGCTCTAATGATTTTCTCCTGTCAAATAACTGTCTCCTTCCATCCATCCATCCATCCGCCAGTCCTGTTGGAGGCGAAATTTCGGTTTACTTGCTCTCTTCAGGTTTGATGGCCTGGGGCTTGATGGGACCAGTGCGGATAGGCTTGGTCGCAGTAAGGGGTGCGGGTTTGTCAGGCTCGGCGCGCTCCGGAGGAGCCCCCTGGTGGTTCGGAGCGAAGCTGTCGATAGGCTTGCCTGCTCCATCCATACGAGCAGACTTAGCAGCTGAAGTCTTCATCTGCTGCTGCTGCTGCTCAGAGAAGAACTTATGAGTTGACTGTAGTACCTCTGCTCTTTGTTTGGCCTAGCAGGAGAAAAAAAAACAGTGTATGTTCATGAACATTTATTCTAAACAAACTTGGTCAATCTTCCTTCTTCTTCTACAACCTAAGGCTCTCTTGAACCCGACTACCATACCTTAAGGTCCTGCTCTGCCTTAAGAGCTGCCTGTGTGCCACGGGGAGCTAGAGGCGGCCCTGGTGGGCCTCGGGGAGGATGCTGTGGTCTGGGGTGTGGCATCAGGCCACCACCAAGGTTGGGGGACATAGGAGGACCCATGGGGGTTCGTTGCACCCCTCCAGGAAAAGAGTTAGCATGAGGAGGACGAACCAGGGGAGACACCATGTTCGGCTGTGACATCATCTATTTGGGGATGGAGATAGATAATGAACACTGGGTACTTAATCAACATCACTCAAGTTAATATGAATTCCCTTGGTTACCTACCTGTGGGTTGAACTGTCCAGGGAAGTGCTGTGGGATTCGTATGCCTTGTGATCCAGACTGAAATTGTTTGGGATACAACATGCTGTTCATCTTACTGGACTGACTGCTGGGGCTTGTGGAGCTCGCCCTGCGGAAGAGAGAATTGAATGTGTTAATACATTTATTAATTTGAATTCATAACTAGGAGATTCTGCTGCGAAGAGCAACGTTTAGTAAAACTAGTCAAATATGATACAATTATAGACTATACCCTGAGTAAGTGCTATATTATTTCTTGACATTATTTCGAATCTCCCTTAGCTTGCTAAGTCACAATAGCCAGAAAAAAAAAAAATACAATTTTATAGCTCAGGAGCTGAACAAAACTGAATACTCTCAAGCAGCTATACTGCAAATAAATAAATTTATTGTTGATTGTTTAAATGTCATGTCTCATAAAAAAAAAACTTTAGTAGGGGACGGTATTGATACTCTTAAAAAATGCGAGTACAGTGAAACCCTTGGATTATGAGCATTATTCGTTCCAGAAGCAGGCTTGTTTTCCAAAACACTCGTAAACCAAATTAAATTTTCCCATAGGGCATAATGGAAACACTAATCATTTGTTACACAGCCCCCAAAACATAAATTCATAAAAATAATTAACACAAAATATTAAGTAAAAATTAAACAAATTAACCTGCACTTTACCTTTTAAAAAAAAGCACAAATAAATCTCGACAGATAAGTGTTTCCGTTTGTGCGTGCAGGCGCCGTCTATGCGTGTGTATCTAAAGTAAGCTCCCGCCCTCTCTTATCGTCTTTTGCAACTACCCTTTCTCCACTTTTCGCACACAACGAAAACGCTGGTTTATCGGAAAAATTATCAAAATATCTGACACTCGATTGAGCGACACACTAACGGAATCACTGCTGTAAAGTAAAAAGAAAACAAATTAACCTGCATTTTACCTTTCAAAGGAATCATGACAGAGCAGTGTTTCTGTGTAAAGCAAAGAGAAAGAGTGGAGTGTGTGTGTGTGTGTCTGTGAAGGCGAAAGTAGGAGGAGTGTGTGTGTGCAGCACAGTCTCCAATGACGCGCGCGCAGACACACAGCAGGCAAAGAGCAAGCTAAGCCTGAGCAGAGAGAGAAAATGGATTTTTAACGTGCTTTTGCTTTACATGCGAACACAGAGACAGCATACAGACACAAAGTAAAATGTGCGAGGATGTTGATTATACCAGTAAGAGACGCGCACTAAGACCCAGCAGGGAAGACAATTACCCACAATTCTTCCCTGCATTGGTTCAGTTGTGATCATGACGCTCGGTGTCAAAACAAGAAGCCTATGCGTGATACATGATACTCGGTACTCGTAATCCAAGACTTGTTCGTTTTCCAAGTCAAAATTTATTAAAAATAAATAAATAAATCTTTGCTCGTCTTGCAGAACACTCGCAAACCACGTTACTCGCAATTCAAGGTTCACTGTACTTCATTCAAGATTATATTTTGTTCTTTTAATTTTTAAATTAATATATTTTGCAAAAGCTGTGCTATATTAAGAGATTTGTCAATTTTAGACCTGTTATTAGTGGAGAGAAAGAAAGAAAAAAGGAAAGTTTTTTCAGCTCTTTAACATTAGACATACCATTAGAAACACTTATAGCTGTAGTTCAAAATCCAAATGCAAATGGTCTAGACATAATACCAGATAGAAAATATGATGCATAGTACCAGACAAACAGACAGATAATGCAAACATGTAGGGTAACAACTAAAAGAAGCCATGTAGTACATACAATAAAATTATTATAAAATGCACATATTTAAAATAATTTCACTTATATTAAGTGACCTATGCCATTTAATGAGCACAATACTGAGATTAAAGTATCCAATACGCTCCTAAACTATGAATTGACTGTTTTTGCCTACTTGAATATCATGAAAATGTACCTTTGACACAGTGAAACTGGTTCTCATATCCCTGCTATCCTTGATTTTACATACCTGTAAGGACTTGAGGTAGGGGTCGTGCTTCGTGCACTGACTGGGGGAGTTCCCGGTTTCACATCCATCCCCGTTCCAAACAGCTTTAAATCCATATCACACATCTGTCATAAAAAAAGTATTTGGCCACTAATAAACACTCAAATTAAAATGGATAGTAATGTTTTTTAAAAGCATTTACAGAAACCAGAGAGAGATTAAAAGTGCATGCACCTTGTTGGAAGGCTGCATCATGTGTGTGTTCTGGCCAATAAGGCCACGGTATGGCTGGCTGCTTGGGGGCTGGCGGTTCATGTTGGGTGGCTGAGCCTGAGGTGGGTTAGGGGGCAAAGACTGGGGCAGAGCCAGCAGAGGCTGACCCCCACCAGAGCCAAAACTAGGCAATGACAGCTGAGAGCCAGGCATGGGCACCGTCACCTGGTTCAAAAAAAGAGAGAACACATGGTACAAATATAATGAATGTCTAAATAGATTAGTTTGCATCAAACCAGTTTCTGCTACATAACATGTTACATAGATACCTGTTGCAGTGCAGAGCTGGGGCTTTGCGTTGAGCTGTAGTAACTGTTTTGTGTATGCTGCTGCACCTGTCCAGAGTACAGATTTGAATGCTGACTCATCCCCTGACGCTGCAAATCAATCATAGAGCAAGTTATAGCAACAGGCTCCAAGAGCACAATTGAATAATAATAATAATAATGATAGCTCAATGTGTGAATCAACCTTTACCTGCAGCATGTGTGTATCTATGAGCTGGGAGCCACCCATTCCAGAGGGCTGATTAAGCTGGGGTTCAAACAGGATGGGAATGTGCTGCGTGTTGGAGGTTTGTTGAAAGGCCAAGCTGGACTGGGGTTTTGCCAGCTCAGGGGGCTGCACTCCAGGGTAGCTGTGCAGCGCTGTGCCCAATTGCATCATGGGAGATGGCTGGGACAAACTGTTCTGCATGAACGCCTGCTGAGACCTGAAGAAAGGAGAAAACCAAAAGAAAAAAGATTTTTTTAACATGTGCTAGACACAAAATGGCTAAATTTCTCAATTTATTTTTTTTCAGTAAATAAAATGAAAAAACAAAATAAAAGAATAAAAGCAGAGACTATTAGGGTTACCTGTAGGGCTGCATGGAGGAGCTGAAAAGATCTTGTGGCTGAGAGACAGGAGGGCCGGTGCTGAGGCCGAGCTGAGCCTGGTGCTGAGGCTGACCTTGGAGAGGGGCGTAGATTGGGATAGGAATCTGCTGCACTGCTGTAGGCTACAAGCACACAAAAACACAAAAGAGCAACCGTTAGACCACAATAAAAATAGTGATACTGTAAATTATGACCTATACAACTATATAAGGCTGTGAAAAATGTGAAAAACACAAAAGATTACTGTAGCCTTTTTTCATTAATTATAACCGGATAAAGACAAGTATAAGACATACTCAGGGTGACTTACAAAGTATTTATAGGGAGGGTATACCTGAGAAAGCCCAGGCTGGAAACCTTGCTGCTGGGCCATAGAAGGAGGGGGCAAGCGAGGATGCGGTGTGTTAAACAGATGACTGGTGTCCATATAAAAGGCTGGGATTTGTGCAGCAGAACCTTGCGAGCGCACACAGAGCAAAGTCAGTAAAGTTCACAGTCAGACAAACATCAATGTCACAGCATGATTTTACTTTAGGCAAATACAAAAACTATTAATTAGTAAAGACCAAGAGCATCACCACCAAAACTACATGGAGACGTTTACCTGCTGCAGACTGGGAGACGAAGACCTGTGGGGTCTGCTGCTGTGGTAACAGGGAAGGTACACAGCCAAGCTGGGAGAAGTTGCTGTTGGACATGCCTGAACTCTGGAGCTGCTGTGGTTTCACCTTACATATGTTGGGAGGGTCAGATGCAGATGTGGTCTTGGTGCTCAAAGATGATGTTGTGTAAGTGGATGAACCTGTAGAAGGCTTACTGTTAATATTACACGTATGTAGACCAACAATAAGCCAGAATTCATGATTTGAACAATATAGGTATTAAATCGCCTGGTCGTTTTCGAGGAGCACTATCGGAGCATACCTGACAATGAGGTGCTAGGTGTCACTGAAGCAACAGGTATCTGAGGCATGGAGGCACTGGAGAAGGAGCTGAAGGAGGCATTGCCTGCACCGCCTCCGCTGGTAATGGGGGAAGCCGAGGAAGTGACAGGGGAGCTTTTCTCTACAAGACTAGGGGAATTCTCCCAGGCCTTACGAGCCGACTCCATCTGTTGAGGAGTAGAAACAATACAGGCTTAATAGACTCTCCTGGAGGTAGAAAATCTACAAAAGGTTAAAAAAAAAAAAAAAACTGTATGAAATGTTCAAAATTGTTAATGTCCAAAAATGTATAAAGTTACCGAACACACCTTCAGTGTAAGGTCCACTGTAGCGGGAGAAACTGTGCTTAGGCTAGAGCTCTGTTGTAGGGTTTCTCTACGTGGCAGAGGAAGTGAGGGAGGCAGTGCCACCTGAACATACAAACAAAGGAACATTGAAAACCTAAATCTACATGTCTACATGGACACTTAAAACAGAAAAAAAATGCTGGTGAGAACAAGTGTGACAAAAAGTAAGAATTAGATGCATTAATATTATGCAACTGTGGCTTACATTAGCAACTAGGCTCTCCTCTATCTTGCTTCCTCCTGTAGGCACGGTGTCAGCCAGTGAGGAGGACGGTGTAGTGTAGTCAGTCACAGATTCCTACAACACAGCAACGTTATATAATTCGCATTGTGCATGACTACATTTACAATCTGATTCACTACAAAAGACTTGGGCAATTTCTACATGCACCTAAGCACAACTGATCCGGGTGCCAAAATACTACTAAGCTATGAGGGATGTTCCAAGTCAAACTGGGACATGTGATGAAATTTCTTATGAATTAAGACTTCAAGTACAGTACAGTGATGAGACTCTTAGTCACGGTAAAATATCTGAATGGTGAAAATGTTATAAAGAAGGCAGTCATGACGATCCTGGCCAAGTTACCTTGGAGTCCACTACTGTCTTTCCCGTGAACATTCAGCCAGTGGAACTCCTGACATTTCGAAAACAGATCTTTTGACTCTAACTTGCAAAGAGATGCATCTGTCTGTGGGAACCGCACACAATCATAGACTTGCATCTTACAGGAACTTGGCTTGGAGTTGTCACATTCCCTGTACGATCCTAACTTCACTCCAAGCCTTTTCCACGTTTGGGCAATTAAAGAAGTTTCTGGAGACATGAAGCAGGCAATCCAAAAATGGCTCCGGCGTTTTGAAAAAACGTCCTATCCAAGCACTAGTGAAATGCTGGGATAAGTGTGTTAGTGTAGTAGGGGATTATATAAAGAAATAAAGATCCTCTCTTAGATGTTCCGTAATTATGGACAATAAAAAAAAAAAGAAAACCGCAGTTTGACTAGGATGACCTTAGTACATTAAGAAATAAGAACCAAATTCTGTACTGTAATTATGAGGTTTCTTGTGAGCCGCTACCTTGGAACTGCTCGAATATTCAGCTGAAGGCACTGTGATCATGCCTTCAATGTCTCCTCCTAGTTCAGGAACTTTGTCTTGAGCAGGAGAGCTGGAGTCTCTGTCCCGGTTGCCACTGGGACCACTCTTCTCCAAACCGTCTCCTTCTGACTGGCGGCCATCTTTGGCTTTGCGGTTCTTTAGTGAGCGTTCCTTACCGATCGGGCCAGGCTTGTATTCCTTCTGCTCAGGAGCAGCCATGTCAGGCAGCTGAAGAAAAACAAGCGAAACATTCATGTATTCGACACGCAAAGCATTTCCTTATTAAGCAAGCAGCCATGAGACAAAGACTTTAGGGATATTGGGTCAGTTTGATTGTTGAACTCACAGACAACAATAAAGGGTCACGTTAGTTTAATTAACCTAGGATATTTATTTACAAACAATATTTTATTTTTATTGCAAATATTTATGCATACCAATTTGGCCGTTTTACATATTTTACCCCTACTCTTGGTAAAGGCAAGGTGTCAATAATACATGAATAAATAATACATACCTTTTGTGGTTTAATGGGTCCAGCACGGGGTTGTTTCTGTCGCTGTTCTTTGGGTTCAGGAAGCTTATTATCTGATGTTTTCTCCAGCATAGCTGGCACTCCGTCACTGTCTGTACTACCTGCTGAGGAGGGAGCCCCAAACTGGATCCGTTCCATGCCAAGCTCAACACTGCTGTCTGATGCTGCCTTTACACCCTAAATGTGTAAAAAACAAACACAAACTTATGTAAACAAAAATTTAACACCTGTGTGGCTTGTAAACAACAGGCAAAGCGGTAAAATCAAAATACAGTAAAAACTATTGCAGAATGACACGACACTCACTTCAGAGGTCACAGTCCCAGCAAAAGAGGTAAGAGGTTTATTCCAGGCACTGACTGAGGGTGGCTGAGGTGGGGTGATGGGCCCAACTGAAATGAACACACACATACACAAACTTAGCATGATGCTTTGAAATAACATTTAAGGGAACCTGGTTTTAAAATAAATGCTTTAAAGGAAACCTACTGATTAGGAACGGCAATCACCAGTCACCACCTGATATATCACATGACATACCCCACCAATTCAATCAAAATTGTGATTTTAGAACCATCACGATTTTATAAATATCCCGAATCGATATTACAATTTACCCTGATTTTCTTACCTTTTTAACCTTTAAGTTTAATGATTCATTAAATGTAGCCTGTTACTTATAACACCAACTGCAGTATTAAAATATACGTTACGTTACTATAAATACAAAATACTTTAACATTTAACTTTTTATTAAATTTAACATTTAATTTTTACTAAGCAGCGCATATCGGTCATCCACCCTAATCATTTCTAAACAAATTTAGCAAATAATTTACTCCTATCACATGGAATGAAAATGTGTAAATGGTACAGAAAGCACCACCTGTAGGATTATAATTTTTACCTCCTGAATTGCGCCCAAAATCTGAAAATTCAATGCAACAGCGGCAACGGGCGTGTGCGGCTTCTAACACACTTAATATTATAAATGTAAAAATAGTTATAAATTCAACTGCGTGGTGATGCATGAATCGCCACACAAAAGGTTTTATAACTGGTTGATTTCCCGCCCAACGTTACTACAGACGTTTTGAATGTCACACCCTCGATAAAAATCACATACGACTAGCCAATCACAATCAATAACGTGCAAAAACTTACGTTTCTTGACATCAGTAAGGACAGTGGAGCCAGCCACTTTATTCTCCCATAGCTCAGTACCCAGAGTGCTGTGTGCCTGGGTTTTAGTAGAGAAATCAACAGATGTGGAGGGTAGAGGGGCCACTGCACCCTCTAGAGGCTGGGAGGAGGCGGTAGGTTGGGTCTGGGCAGAAAGGCTGTGCTGGGAGACAGAGACTGACGGCTGGGGCTGGGACTGATGAGACGGCTGAGATGAGGTCTGAGTTTGATGAGACGAGGATACAGCCTGCTGCTGGGATGCTGCTGATGCCTGCTGCTGTTGCTGTTTTCTGGCAAACCGTGGAGGCAGCTTGGATCCACCGCCACCTCTGCCTTTCTCCCCTGAACTCTTTTTACCCCAGTTCTATTACAAATAAAAAGGGAGAATAATCAAAAATTTGATGCTGATGCACAAGCAAGTGAATCCAGCAGTGTAATTTTTTACATGGTTGCACAAAAGCAAATCATGTTCACCAAATTATTATTATTATCATAATCATCATCATGCAGACCTGTACAGTCTGCTCCTCCTTCTTTCTTCTTTCCTCATCCTGCAGACGTTTCTGCTGCTTTCGAGACACGACCTCTGTGAAGCCATCATCATTAGTGTTAGACTGTGGGTCCTCCAAGGTCGTCACTTCAGGATGATCATCGATGATCACCACACCTAAAGTCACCAAGAACAATGAGCCACTGCACAGCATCATCAAGATTAGATGAGGCTAGAAGTCTAAGTGTCAAACAAGGTTTTTGGTCACTTACTGGCATAGTTATTAAGGTCAAATTGTGATAGAGCGTTCTCCTTCTCCTTAGGTTTCTTAACAGGTTGCTTAGACTCCTCTTTACGTCGGCTAGATGCCGGCTCTTTACTGGACTTCTGACCTGCTCCAGCCTGAGCAGCATCTGCACTCTGAGCTGCGGCACTGCAGAGAAATAAGAAATATTAGTATAAAAACACATCAAGTTTAACATGGTTAAAGATTAGAGTGAGGTAACTTTAATGAAGGTATATTTACAATACTGTTTTTACTTAATTTACATTTTTCTTTTTTTTCTCTTTTTTGATTCTTAATTATTTTTGCATACTGATAAGCCTAGACACATTCACTTTAAAAGCATGAGGGCAGCAACTTGGCCATTTTAGACTCCCATACAGAGAGAGCGAGGCAGATAAAAAGAGATAGCGAGTGAGGGAGCGGTCTAAAAATATGAAAAGCTATACTTGGACACCTACATAAAAAAACTAATTGCTGGTATGTCACCATCAAAGCTGGAGGTCAAATGGAAGTGTGGTATAAAGAAAGACTGCTAAGGCTGTTTCTACAACAACGGTGTGTTTTTCTTTTTACCACCCCTTTATACATTTTGTAGGGAACACCACAGTGAAACTTCAGTGCCCCTCAAAGTCAGTAACACAAAACTAGCACTTTACCGGTCAACCTTGTATAAGGGATGAGATGAACGCGTCTCAAAAATAATGTTTTTCTACTGCACTACTTTCACCAGTCTCTATCAGTTAAATAGCTGGGGACAACAATTTTCACTAAATAGCAGCACGCTCTAAGACAAATCAAACCCGAGTAACAAAATAGCTACACGAAGCTTCCAAGTTCAGTAACACCATGGTTGTTTGCATTAGCTGGTAGTTTCTAGCTAACAAACCAATTTAGGCATTAAGGAGATGATTGTGGATCTCAGGAGGACCAAGTCTACATTCTGGGTGAGGAGGTTGTGGAGAACTACAGATATCACATTAACAACAGATTGGACTGGAAATGCAACACAGACACTGCCTACAGAAAAGGACAGAGCAGTCTATTTCCTGCGGTAACTCTGGTCCTTTAATGTCTGCAGCAAAATGTTGAAGATCTTTTATCAGTCTGTTGGGGCAAGTGCAATATTCTTTGCTTCCATCTGCTGGGCAAGCAGCATCACAAGCTCAACAAACTCATCAAAAGGCTAGCTCAATATTAGGCAGAGAAGGATGCTACACAAACTGTTCTCTATCATGAAGAACACCTCACACCCCCTACATAATCTACTAGCTAAACAGCAAAACACCTTCAGTAAGAGAATAATTTGGCTTCACTGTGACAAAAACTACAGGAAGTAGTAACTTATCTGCCAACTGCAATTGGACTTGACAATAACTTGTGCTCAGTGTCAGAAAAATAATATTCTTTTACTTTTTTCATTCATTTCATCCTCTCTTAATATTTGCTGGTTATATACTTGCTGGTTCATTCTTTCTATCATCATTTCTACTTGCTGGTGCGTCTTTTATGTAGTTTCATTTCTGCCTGCATATACGATCATACACGTATATAGAAACAGTATGTTCGTATTACGTTCGTTTACTTTTTTCTCAGTGCAATTCTTGCTCGTTGCTTACTTGTATATTATGTGAATTAATTAATTGTGACCAATAAAGTACTCTTATATTATTTTATTTGTTACAACAGTTTAGTTTTTCGTGTTTCAGCAAGAAATTAAATTTAGCTTTAGATAGATATCTTGTATGTTGGTATTCACACCCCTATATATATATGAGGTAAGAGTAGGTACTTCTGCCTACAAGAACTTAACATAAAGGACTATATAAATAGATTACCTATTAAGACAATAAGACACTCACCCCCTGCGCCCAGATTTGGCTCCTGAGCCTCCTCTGCGCTCTCCCTTTCCCCCTGTGTACCCTCTGCCAGTCTTTGCGCCAGTGTTACCCCTGCGGTTTTGTCTGTCTCCTGGCCTTTGGCTGGAAAAGCTCCTCTTAGCGACAGGAACTACCTCACGTTTTGGAGTTAGTCCTGCCTCAGCAGGAGACTTGCTTTGGCCTACTGTGGATGGAGGGAGTACAGTCGAAGACGATGCTGTAACTACAGCCACTGCTTCAAGCGCACCCTTACGTTCTTCTCGTTCCCTTCTCTCATTAAAGTCACTACTCTCAGAAGCAGTCTCCCACTCCTCGTTGGCCTGGTCTGAAGAGTTCTGATTAGACAAGTCTGGTGATTTGCTGCCAGCAGCAACCACTGTGGTGGTTCCTGTCTCGGGAAGTATTGCCTCCGTCACAGGAACCTCAGCAGGAGTGGTGGCAGGGTTATTGTGTGCTGTGGTGGCAATAGCAGGACTTTCAGGGAGAGCGACAGGCATTCCTGGAGCTTTGGACACTGCTGTAGACACAGATTCAGACACTGGGGCAGGTAATTGTGTTGTTGCAACAGTTGCTGCTTCACCTGCTATGAATGCTGCTTCACGTTCTTTAAGTCTTCTGAAACGTGGTGGTTTGTCCTGCCTAGGAGGTCTCGCTGGCCTTGGCCTCCGAGGTCTCTCTCTAGTGCTTTGTCCAGCTTCTCTTATTTTCTTGCCTTCATGTTTAGGCAAGCGCTGATCAGAGGCTGTGCCATCCATGCGAGATACCTCAGCGTCTTCTGGTCTAAAAGTCTCCATAGGTTTGGAGGGCCAGGGCAGACTCTCTCTCACCGCAGCCCGACGCATAGGTGCTGACCTATTCGTAGCTCGCTCTCTTCCTCCACCTCTCCGGTTGTAAAGCCCTCCTCTGCCACGTCGTGTTGGTTCTCCCTTAGGAAGAAATCCTGGTTTTGGGCGACCCTCCTCATCCCGAGGTCCAGATTTTTCCGGAAAATGCCCGGGTCCGAAACCAGAGGCAGCTTTGGCAGAAGGACGAGAGTCAGGCAGTTCACGGCGTAGTGGTCTGCTAGGCTTAGCAGTGGGCTCACGGTCAGAAGGTCCAGTGTCGCTGGCAGATTCTCTGCCTTCACTCTCAGAGTCTGTGTCTGACCCTCTCCTGCGCCTGCGTTTAGGTAATACTTCAAAATCTGAACTTTCACTGCGAGTTTCACTCTCCTCACGGCAGCGAAAACCTGCGGTTCCAGAGGCGCTCAGCAGATCAGGACGGGAGCGTGGTTCTCGAGATGGATACTCCATACGACTGCGCCCACGGCTCCCCCGTCCTCTGCCACTGTAGCTCCCCCGATAACTACGTCCACGCGAGTAGTACTCGCCCCGCCCCCGTCCTTTAAAGTTTGCATCAGAAGGCCAGTCATGATCCCTCTCCATCTCCCGGTCCCTTTCCCGCTCTCTTTCCCTCTCTCGCTCTTCTCTGCGGTTGGCTCTTGACACATTGGATTCTTTTCGAGAGGGTAGTTTGGGTTCAAGTCGTTTTTCACTGGGAGGGGGTTTGCTTGGTTTCTCCTCATGGGTGGTGGTAGCTGCTGTTC
Organism: Clarias gariepinus; assembly: GCF_024256425.1. NCBI lineage: Eukaryota > Metazoa > Chordata > Actinopteri > Siluriformes > Clariidae > Clarias > Clarias gariepinus. The sequence continues at coordinate 4,311,086 of NC_071126.1, read as the reverse complement.
CTATGGGTGCCTGAGGCTCTCTTGCTTTGTTTACACCATGCCCTGCTCCTTCCTCTGGTCTAGCCATTATCTCTTTCGTCCCCTCGTTGGAAAACTTCTGGCTATCTGACACTGTAGCAGCAGCGATAGAGTTGTTTTTGAGAGCAGGGTTTTCTTTTTTAGATCGCTCCCCTCGCTCATGGCGCTCCTCTTTCTCTCTTCTCTGCTCGCGCTCCTCCTTCATATCCCGAAGGATGGGCTTTTTTATCGGACCCGACCTCCTAACCGGCCTCTCCCCTCCACCACCCTCTCTTCTGCCACAGCGAGACCCCCAGCGCATCTCACCCTTCTGTTTACCAGGTGCTTGGAGGGGCAGCTTGTCCACTTTGTGCATGCTGTCAGTAGCAGTCGGTGGAGTGGCACGATTGCTAATCACAGGCCCTGGAACAAATGGCTCCTTTCTGGAACTGTCCTCTAATCGTTCTCCAGTTTCAGGGAGATCCACTGTCTTCTGCACTATGGAAATTCCTTCAAACCTAGGCTCTTCCAATTTAACAGAGTGACTTGATCCTTGAGAGATAGACCTCTTCAGAACAGCCTGTCCAATGGCCTCGACCTCATCTCCACCAGAGAGAGCGGCTACCTCAGGATCAAAGGAAGAGATAACAGGGGCCCTGTCTGTATGTAGAAGACCTGGGACCTCTTCTGAAACATGACTAAAGGTGGAGACAGGCTCAGAAGAATCTCTGAAAAAGTCACTCTTTCCCCTTGGTTCCAGCGTGCTGTGCTCCTGGGGATACACGGATGATAGTCCTCTTTCCAGGTCCAGACCAGCATCAAGCCTTATGAGAGAGAGAGAGAGAGAGAAAGAGGGAATGAGAATATAAAACACCAACACACACAGGTAAACTTTGGATTGCGAAGATAATTTGTTCTGGAAGCGTGCTTGTAATCCAAGCACCAAAGCACTTGTATATCAAAGCAAATTTCTCCATAAGAAATAATGAAAATTTAACCATTCTGGGTTTATCAACTGGGTTCCACAACCAAAAAGTATTTATATAATAATGATTAATACAAAAGAAAAAGTTAAACAAATTGACATGCACTTTAACTTTGAAAAGTATCGTGGCTGGCGAGAGAAAGAGGCTACTGTGAAGTAGGCTCCTTACGCACACTTGCTTGTTTATCAAGTTAAAATTAATTACAAATTTTTGCTCCTTTTGCAAAAACGCTCGCCATCCAAGTTTTATTTTTAAGAGATCAAACTAACTAGTATAACTTTTCTATTAAGCCCACCTTGGCTCTTTGCAGTTCTCCTGGACTTTAGGTGGTGTTGCAGATGATAAGGGTTCAGTTTGTGGATAAGGGTCAGAACCCCACACCATTCGAGGCTCACTGGTCATTCCATGTTCTCGTATTGGTCGGTGATCAAACGAATCTGAGCCAGAACTGCTATTATCAGTCGGCTCTCTGCGGACCAACTGTTTTGGAGGCATTCTCCCTGTTAAGAAAAGTTTAGACATTGTTAAATTATTCTTTATTTGAAGCAAAGCCTCAATGTACTGATGTGTGCATCAAAATATAAATCCCAATACTTCTTACTCTTTAAAAAAAAAAAAAAAAGTCTAACAAGGCAAAATGTGAAAACTAAAAAAGCTGCAGTAATCTCAAAGTTTAATCTACCTGGTTGCATTTGAGGCATATCCATAGGTGGGCGTCCAGACATCATGCGTGGGTCCATGTACGACTGCATCATCAGCCAGCGTGGGTCAAAACCCATAGAGGCCAGGTGCTGGTGATGTGGACCCAGTGGCTGATAGAGAGAGCGATGCTGAGGGGGAACCGATCCCCCCGAGGGGGACACTGAGCCTCCACTGGTCTGTTGTTGTTGTTGCTGCTGCTGTTGTTGTTGTTGTTGCTGCCACTGCTGTTGCTTGAGTTGCTCCTGAGGGAAAAATATAAATGTGCATCAAAAGACAGGAAAGGTTTTCATAGGTGGTTTCTTATAAATCAAAAACCCCTACAGAGGCTCTATATACATAAATCGTTAATTAACCACAACAGATCTGACTTCCTTTTTAAAGAAAATACATTCACGCGAAATAAGAGTGAAGCAGAGGTTATTATGCAGATGATGCCTACACAAGGCAAGTACCTGCTGTCTTAGGAAGCGGGGTGGCAGAGATTTCTGGAACTGCTTGGAGTAACCAGAGGGCACTCCAAGCAGCGAAGGGCGAATTGTGGTGCCTGCCTCACCCTCATTCTCTAACTGTGGATGGGGCATATCCTCACTGACCGAGTGATCAAGGCGAGGCATCTGCGGTTCCTCTACTGCAAAACAGTACACAGGAATGACTCTTTCAGATAAAAAAAACATTTACCCAAATTTCTTTTACGTTCAGATTCTTATTATTTTTTTAATCCTAATGCTTGTCTGCTGTCTAAGTTTCTCTTATTTACATTTTCTTATGATACTAGCAACAAATTAAGTAACATTAATAAATTGACAGACATTAACCTTGCCCTTAGGACAAAAAACATTCACCCCATTCTTACCTCTGCACTCTTCAGGGCTAAAGTAGTCTTTAATTGGTTGTCTTTCCACCTGTACCTCTTCAACTACTGCAACATCCACCTCAGCTTCTTGCGATTCGATAACTGACCTGTGAGCAGGAGGGCTGGGTTGCCTGGTAACAAATTGGGGCTCCTCCTCCACACTTGGCTCTGGCCCTTCATGGGAAGGTATGGGCACAGATGGGAGGGGTTGCTGTGGCGGAGTGGCCTGAGTGGGCAAGGTTTCAGCAGGCAAGCTAGGCACCGTTTCAGCCTCTGATTCATTGCTCTGGACAGGCGTAGCAGCTTTTGCAACCTCTGGGGCAGCAGCAGAAGGCCGTAGTTTTTCATTGAGGCGTTTGAGTTTCTCAGCACAGGCGGCCAGCCTCTGCTCCTCCATCCGCCTCTCCTCTTCCTCACGTCGCCTCCGAGCGCGCTCCACAGCCTCGGAAAGTTCAGACTGCTTCTTGCGTTTTTGTCGCCAGGCCTCCGAGTCATCCTCACCTGAAGCATAGGCTGTGGAAGGTTTTGCCAGACGAGCACCACCACTTCCTGCAGCCCGTCCAGCCTTTAAGAATAAAAACCTGCAATCAGCCTCCTACTTCCAACAGCAATAATTTTGGTGAAATGCAACTCAAGAGGCATAATAAACTTTTAAAATGAATTAGTTATAAGATTTACCTGGCAGTCTTGGGATGGTCCTGTTTTGTTGTAGTGAGTTACACTGCCTGGTGAGGGAGCTCTAGGTTCGCCACCATCTGCCCATGAGCTTTTGCTCTCACTTCTTTCTTGCCCTCCATCTTTCCAACCCTCCTGAGGGTCAGCGTTGCGTGATCGTATGCGGTCCACCTTATTTACCCATTCCCTGTAAGCACAAAAGCAAAAAATAAACATTTTAAAATGTTAAATACTATAAATATATGCTAGATATTTATCAATAGGATGAAGGCACATACAATTCTCAGGTACAGGCACTGTTACTTGCTGCTAGGATACTAGTGGTGTAATGCGATGTTAGTCTGTATGCTTCGCACCAAAATATTTGTTGCGCATTTTCTGTATTTGAAATGAACCCTTATAAGAGGGCATGATCTATAGAAGACCTTTTTTTTTACGTAAATCATCACACCCGCTTTTTTTTTTTTTTTTTTACTAAGACATATCAATTTAAAGGGCATAACCAGAAGTCTTACAGAGCTGTTAATTTTGATGTTGAAGGTTTTCTGGCTTGGAGCACCTTTTTTTTTTTTTTTTAATCATGCATGCTAAAATAGCACTAAATCTACTTTTAAGTGTGTAAATCCAGTCACTGTCCAAATGAACGTTTAGATAAATAGCGGTCACTCCCCATGGAGTATTATTGAGTTTTTTTAGTACGATTGTGCATTTTCTTCTCCTCAGATTGTGAGAAAAAGACAAAAACTGAAAGAAAAACTGTGACAAAGAAGAAAGTGTTCAGTCACGTTTGATGCGAGTAGGTCTGAGAAGTCACCTGTGTTAAAATGTTCTGGTCAGTCAAAAATATCAACATTCAACCTCAGCATAAAAGTGAAATTTAAGTATATTAAAATGACTCCTTATGTATTAATTTAAACACATTAGCACACACCAGTTGTCTCCTTTCTCCTTAGCTGTATGATTATCCTCATCGTCACTGAAGTTGAGTTTCTCTGTGTAGTCAACTTCCATCTGGGCACCTGAAGGGGAAAGGGGGAAAAATTAGCATAAAAACCTCAAGTAAAACACCATACAACTATAGTAAGAACAGATTATAGAACAATTTTTTCATTTTAACAGGATAAATTTGGCTCAAAGAATGACAACTTACCAGCCCAACCTTCATCAGCATCGGTGTCTAGATTGTCAAGCTCTTTTAATTCTGAAGCACTAACAATGGAGGGTCGGTCTGGATCCTGCATCCAGGACTGTGGTGGAGGCTGGGAAGGTCTTCCACTAGGTCTTGGACCCCTAAATGGGGTGAGGAAGTAAGGGGAAGTAATAAAAAAAAAAAAAAAAAAAAAAAAAAACAAATCAGAGGGAGCACGAGTAGGCACATGGATGAAACAGGAAGCTCAGGGCTAAAAGAAAGCTTTGGAACAACTTTAAATGCAGGGATATCTATTGATAAACACCAAGTTTGCTCATTTACTTATTTACTGTGGAGGGAATGCTAAGGTGGAAATGAAAACAGTAAAATTTAAGCATTTTTATAACACGTAAAGTTTAACTAAATGAATCTTCAAAGAAATTTTACACTAAAACAAACTTATACTCTGAATGGATTACTTACTTTGAGCCATCTTGCTGCCCAGGGTATCTGAAGTTTGCTTGTACAGGAGCATAAGACATACGAGAGTAGGCATGGAACATCTACGAAACAAAAAAAATTAAGTTTATCAAATTGCACAATAAAAGTTGAACATAAATGCAGTGCAAGTCACTGTACAAAAAAAATGTATTTAAAAAATAAATACATTGAGAATTAAATAAATAACTAAAATAAATGACGTACAGAAATAATGCATCATTGCAAAATTTATGGTGCTCCTTCCCTTCTTTAACTTTTACCAAATTAATAAACCATAACTTACATAAGGTGGCATCATGCCTCTAAACTGAGCATGGAACTGAGAGGGGTCTCCTCCAGGTGGTTGCTGTCCACCATTAAGTTTGTGCTGTAGGGCTGGAGAGGGAAGCTTGTCTCTGGCATCTCTTTTGTCTCTGGCTTCCACGGAGGGGGGTTTTCCTGCGACTTCTGCGTCCCCTGTTGGGGAAGGAGTGCTACGACTCTGCCCTCCTTCCTCAGGAGCCTTGCTATCTGTTTCAGAAGAGCCGGAAGCAACGCTCAGGTTTCTACCTCCACCTTCCCGCCAGCTGCCTACGTCTGCGGAGAAAGGAAAATGAAAGGAGACCTGATTGTGGGAGATGCATTATGTTTAAACATTTAGGTCCCAAAATGCAATAACGCTTTTGTTTTCAGGGAGGACCATTTTTCCTTTTTCTTACTTTGAGGTCTGAGACTGGGGCCCGGTCCATAAGGCTCTTCCTCCTGCTCGGCTGATTTCTCTGTCTCTCCCGCTGCTTGAAGAGTGGGAAACTCTTGATGAAATTGGCTGCTTACCCGTGGAGCTCCTGCTTAGAGAAAGACCACAACCAATTTTATTTAATTCACAAGACCGCAACTGTGATCAGGAAGAGAGTATGCTTAATATTATTACAAGACTTGTGAATCTAATTCGTTTTGAACGTCTTATTAAATTTTATAAAGAGGTACAAAGAGAACTGTGTGTGCTGTGACTAACCATCAACTGGTCCAGTCTGCTTGTTGCTGGCCCAGGAACGGCTGCCCAGAGGATTGTCAGAAACCTGAGGGACAGGAGGCTTTGGCTGTGGAGGAGGAGTCTCCTGCTGCCTACAAACACAAACCATGAGAGGTTATGCATATAATAAAGACATGATGTTTAGAGGGAGGACTCTTTATTATCACAAAGACTGGGATTCATCTTTGAAATTGTGCAGATTCTTCTTTAGTAATCACAAGTGTGTTGAGTAGCCGTATGATCACAGTTGTTTTTTTTTTTTACCTTGTCACACATTCAACACTTGAACACATATGTGTTCTTTATTTCAATACACCACCACTGTTGTCCCTGTGTCAATCAGGTTACACATTCTGCTTATCAGGTGCACAAACGCAAACCACATGCTATAACATGATAAAAGCATGGCTGAGGCAAACCTGGCCTCACAGCTCTTCCAAAAACACACAAGGTCGAACAGTCAGTGATCCAAAAGAGCACCTTAAATCAGGACAATCTAAGAGACTGGGAATTTTATTGTGTTTTACCATACATCATGTATAACACAGTAACTGAGTCTGTATCAAAAGGTGTGTATAGCGACATGAAGATGGAAATGGACAGAATGGAATGGAAAATTAACGCTTGCCGAATATGAAGGCAAATTTAGCCTTGTGAAATAATTACAAGGGGTGGTCGTGTCAATCCGGGACCTGCGATGAATGAGTAAAAGCAACTGACATTTACAGAAGACTTTAAGCACAGTCCAGTAAAGACACTTTTCAAATGTTTTCCTGCGGCGAATAGTGCAAATGTTTTAAAGTTGGTGATATGTTTACAATCCTGGCCGAGGTGGCTTGGAGCAAGCTGCAATCATTCCAGTGAACGCATGAAACTTGAAGACACATCTGTCCGTGGGAACTGTACACACTCATTCAACAACACCAGTTGCACACTACAGGAACCTGGCTGGGAGTGCTGCCACATCCACTATATAGTCCTGAGCCATTTCCACATGTTAAAGTTCCTGGGGGGCAGGTGTTTCAGACATGAAGCATGCAGTCCGATCACCAGTGAATCCTAAGGATAACTGCATTAGTGTAGCAGTTTACTTTATAAAGAAATAAAGGGTGCTTTTACTTTGTGTAATTCTGTGCAATCGACAGTCTTATTCTACTGGTTAGAGTTTTACATAATAAAAAAATGAAATGCCTTTAAAGGAAATTAGGAGGACAATTTTTTTTTAACAATTTTACAAGACCGTAATAATGACGACGTTACAATAATTCCCGCTAGTGCATGCGCACGTGAATGTTATTTCTGCTAGGGCTGCACAGTGTATCTTAAAGTAATTATGTCCAGGCCAAACTCTGGCTTTTAAACGCTAATACTGAAATATTTAAAACTTTTTCCACGAAGCCAAATTTTAAGGCATGAAAGTACAACGTACCGTTCATCCCCAGCCTGGTCCTGTTTCGAGGCCCAGCCGCTGCCATCCTTCGGAACGATGCTGACGTTGGGGTCATTGCCTTTGTTCTCAGCCTTTAGACTGGGCAGGTTTGCTGGAGGGGGCATACGCCGACTGACCGCGACTTTGCCCAAACTTTGGAGCCCATGTCTGGCAGCAACTAAAAGGAAACATTGACAAAGCATGTGAAGAAAAGGATTTTGGGGGAGGATGTGGATTTATAGTAAAGTTAAACACACAGTTAAAAGGTGTAAAGTTAATCCTAACAACATAAAAGAAGCACCCAGGGATAGCAATTATGATGGACACATAAAAGCTCACAGAGAGCACTAGTACTCGATTGCCCTCTCACTTAAAGCCCATAGGAATGCATGGTGGTGACTCAGGAGAAGAAAAGCTGATTATTTTAGCTGGAGATTCTCAGGAGGAAATGTGTGGGTGTAAATAAGCCACAGTGAAGAAAAAAAAAAAAGAGGGAACGGGGGGCTGTAGAGGGAGGAAGAGAGAGACTCCTAACTGGCACTTTACCTTCTGTCCAGACAAGCAGTGCCGGCTTTTTAACCAAATAAACATGACCTTGATGTAAGCGTCTTGCAAATCGTGGTAGACTTAACCTTAAACTTGGCGCAGCCAACATTTTAACTATACATCATAAATCGTACTGGACAAGAACAAACAGTGTGTGCACGCATGTGTGAGGGTTACCTGCAGTTTTCTGAGTCTCCAGTGACTTGCCCTTGTAAGTGTTGAAGAGGCTAAGGGTTGCATACTTGGTCTTGCCATCCTTTGCCTTGGTGCTCTGCCCTGACTTCTCTGACATTTCGCTGGAAACTCATTGAGTCTGGTCCTCCGGTCTCACCCCACAGAACCAGGCTCCTGTCCAAACGAGGGAGAGAGGAGAAAAAGAAAAAAAAAAAAAAACGTGGTTGATGGACCATGGAGTAAAGCTGAGTCAGAGGATTAGAAGTGATGTGATGTATTTCTCTAAGTCGTAGGAGTACCACATATAAACCTGAGCGAATGCTAGGAGGAGTTTGCATAAGCCTGTCATTTAACTAAACTTACATCATTTAATATTAACAGCCTAAACACATTCAACATTTGTGCTTTTATTCATCCCTCAATAGCCAACTGTGCCAGAGTTCTTTGCAAATTACAACATGTTTCCTTGCTACTGAAAGAAATCTAAAGAAAAGCTGGGTTAAGATCGAACATGTGGCTGCAAAGATCTGAAACTCTAACCACCGTAAATCAGCAAAGGATCTCTTGTCAGAGTGATAGCGTGACCGGTTTGTAAATCACACGCAGGTCGGTTAAAAACAGAGGACATATCATTAGGAACACAAAAGAGCCAAAAACTTGCATAAAATCATAGAGAGTAGTATATATGACAGAAGGTATTAACAATAGGAACATTGACAAAAACAGCAAAAAATAAATAAAAAGAGAGATGATCAAGTGCTGAGTGCCTGGAACAGACAAGAGGAGAAATGAGGTTGCTGCTGAGGTTGTTACATAAACAACTAATTTTTAAATTGTACCTTTCGGCACTTTGCAGGCGGTCATAGTAAAGCCTTTGTTTAATTCTTTAACTTAACCTACATCATTTAATATGAAGAAATGAGCAGTGACTCATGGTTTTTGCATTGCACTGTTTTACCTTTAAACACCTATACAACACAAAACACTGCAATGAAATTTAAGGGACCATGTTTTAGTTTAGAAGTTATATAACCATACTGAACGGCAAAACATACTCCACTGTAGGGTCAACGGCCAGCTATTAAAGTACACAATGAGGTGTGCAAACATTCACAAATGCCCATTGACTACTTGACGAACACTGAGCACTACTAGGACATGCTCAACAAGAATAAGAAACTAAACAAGATCCTTGGTCAGGAACTGAAAGTGAAAGTTGTTTTCTATCAGACATTTATTGCTTGGAAAAAACAAGTCAAAAGTTTTTTTCTCAAAGAAAGCACCCTTTTACAGTATATTTGTCATAGAAAATTATACACAGTTCTCCCCAAAGTTCAAACCGACACATCTTAATATCTGAAAGGGTTTAAAGCGGTAGAAAAATGAGACAGTCAACTGAGGTAACAAAGAGCATACAAACAAGCAGCATACATCTGCCGGATAGAAATTAACAGAAATGAACTGCCCAAATCTTGTAAAAACATAAAATGAGACCGAGGTGACTGCAGCAGGTTTTCAAGGCAACGTGCCCATGTATCGTTTGTACAACATGGCGTTTATCACACATGCTCACCATCAAAAGCGTCAAGAAAAATGAGATTCAAGACAAGAGACTGCGTTTGGTGTTGTGTCTACTTTTGCACAAGGATTTGTTTCTAAGTGATCAGTCACGTAGATCAGACACTTAATAGTTCATAAATGAACAGATATTTAAGATGCTTCCTGAAATAAATTCTACAAGATGAATTAGGGTTAGCAGATGATCATTTCATCTTAAGAAAATCTGAAGGTCATTAAGCCACATAAAGGCCGTTACACACAACCTTTTCCCACAGTCTGTAGGTGGATGGGGATAAAGCATAGGGGTCTGCAGGGAGGAGGAAGGCAACGGGAGCAGATTTAGTGTTGGACTAAAACAAGATGATTGACTATACAGCATTACATTTAACAGATGTCCTTATCCTGAGCAACTTACATTTTTTTTCATTTTACAGTGTGGGTGAAAATTAACTAGGCGATAGAAATTGTAGTATCACTGGAGCACCACCGCATTTTGCTCTTACTGTGTGCGCGCCTGGGACAATACAAACATCATGAATGGCCTCCAAGAAGTCCAGATATCACATTATGTGAGGGGATGACAGGGGCAACTTGGTGGTGCTGGGGTTTGAACCTGGAACCTTTTGAATCATAGTTAAACACCTTAAGCACTGAGCAACCTCTGCTTTAAGTTTGTGAAGACAGGACGAGCACACCCATAGGTGCATGTTAAATTCCATTGCAGTTTGAGTCCCTTTTCACTATCATAATACCCTCCACTCTTCTGGGACGTCTCTTTACTAGACTTTAAAGCACGACACTCATCTTCAAGAACGTCAGTAAGATCAGGTAATGATGTTAACAGAGGTGTCGTCAATGGTGCAAGTCATCCCAAAGGAGGTGACAACAGGCCTCAGGCCCTACAGTTTGACAACCTAAACTTGACAAAACATGCTGGGACAGGTTTTGGGTTTTTAATTGCAATGATGGCCAATTCAGCATACAAAGACACCTCATAGAATTGCAGTGAACAACCACATATGGGTGGGTGTGATGGTGAAGTGTCCACATGATTTTGGAAATGTGGACAGGTCAAATGCGTTCATACATAGGCAACATTTTAAATATAAGGTAAGATAGGCTTCTATAATATGTATAAAAAAACTAAAATCAGCTCAAGAGGTTTATGATGAATGGGGAGGGCTTCAGGATTTTAGTTTATTGACCTATCCTTGTTAAAAAAGGGGCATATGTTACCCTTTTCTAGAACATCTGCCTCGTAAATGGTCAAGCCAATCAGAGTACCAACACACTCCCAATCAGCATTCAAGCAATCACAAGTATTGAGCTAGTGCCCCCAGGGGACAACCCTAAGTCAATACCTTTTTTACTAAGCCTTCCAATTGCAAGCTTATAACACACTAGACTGCTTTATAAATCCTCTTTCAAACATGCATGCCTTTCCATTAATCTGACGAGATCTCAAAGTCTGAACGAACACCTGGGTAACTATTCTATAAAATTTACAACGACCTTACTAGATCTGACTTACTAACATTTATGAATCACTTCAACACGTCGCAAATCCAAACAACGTGCAGTCACATTAACAGGTTGAATGTTGTTACGTATAGTGTGTGTGTGGAATCAATCACTACAGATACAACCTAATCCCAGGCGTCATTTGGAAAGATTGAGACTTACTCAAATTATGAAAAGTTGTGACTTCTCAGGGAAAAAAAAGAAATTCTTATGCTCATCAGTCATGACGTATAAAGAAAACAGTGGCTTCATACAAAGTGAATATGGTATGAAGCCATACCATATTCACATTTCTTACTTCGAAATGACCAAAAGCTGTGACTTTAACAGACTCATGATGTTGCGCATGCATAAAATGTGCTCATGAGACACGTATCTGCCTACTCCATGTCTTCTTTTCTTCTTGAACATGCCCTCACTTACTTCCTTATTAATTCTTGTATCTTTCCTGAGCATGTCTTTACTTAAACAAGGAAGTAACGATAACGATGTGAGCCAGGCGCCTCAGCAGGAGGAGATTATTCACATTTTGAGCCGGTCCTGCTGCTGGTGACTGATCATGGAATGTCCCTGACTCTAGCTAATGGAAGTCTATGCTATTTATTAATAAAAGGTCTAGAGAATGCTGTAGAGAACACAAAAGGATGTTTTTTGCAATTCTTTCAATATTAAAATAAACAAATCCAACCAGGCGGGTTTACCTGTTAAGGGGCAAAAGACAAACAGACAACCTGCAGGAAATCCTTTGGAGAAAGGTGCACATGATTAAGTGGTGCATTTAAGACATTATGAGGATTATTTTCAAATAACTTAAATGCCTGAACATGATGTGTTTGTAGGTTCATCTCCACTACAGGTGATGTTCTGTTATTGGAGAGGAGAAGATCTTTCTCACACACACACAGAGCTCAGAGACTTTAGTGAAGGGTGAAAGCGGCCCGGTGAGCTGGCCTCTGGTCCACAACAGCCCCATATTCCCCCAAACCTACCCCGAGCCCTGACCCTCACCCGTTACACGACATGTAAACTTCGATTAAAGACTCATCACCGTGTAACTTCTTGCTTTGTTCAGGTCCAGTCCATTCGATGGGCTCGACTCTTACCCGGGAGACAAATAATAATGGAGGAAAAATACTGATGTTGCTAGCTTGCTAACTAGCTAGCATGCTAACATATCCCGCACCGCATGCACACAAGTGCACGCGCTATCCGTCTCCTAACGTTACCGAGTGAACAAAGTAAAACGCAAACCGTCGTATGTTTCCGTGAACGTACCTGTTTCCGCCGGTCCCTTCGCTGACTTCAACAAGGCCGCTTTTCGCCCCGTCTGAGCGCACGCGTGTACTGGATTACAAAAAGCTCTCCTATATGCTAGGCTAAGCTATGCTACACAGTGATTAGCCAGAGCGCTACAGCTTGTAGCCTCCTCCAAAAACCGAAGCCGCTTTGTGAGCCAGTGCCTCTTCCTTTGCAGAAAAAAAAAACACCAGACGAAATGGTGGCGGTACTCAGGTTATTTTCCTCCTCTTTCCCACCCGTTGTCCTGCCTGAGACGGGTCTACTCCAGTAATGAGAAAGAGAGAGAGAGACACACACACAGGCCCCCTCTCGCGCCGCCGCGGCCTCTCGCACAATCAAAGATGGCAGCGCGCCAATCCACGAGTCCTCTGACGTCATGACGTAGCGGCGGCACGTACGTTTAATAAGTAGGTGGCGTACGCGTGCACGCGGTACTGCACCAGCAGAGGGCGACGGCGAGTCATCTCATAGAGCACCCTATTGTAATAACGTCACACTACAGTACTTCCCTCTTATTACCTTATACTCAACAAAGGTAGCATGTCTTATGTTGTCCCAAAAGTCTTTCAAAAAAAAAAAAAAAATGTCACTATGGCCCAGACACTATGACATCGGCACGATGACGATGTGGCAATTACGTCATCTCCATGACTGATAATGCTGTTTTAATAGTGTTGATGTCATAATGTGCGAAGGCTCACCTGTTCTTCTAAGGATTATTAATTAATTAATTAATTAATTATTATTATGATGATTATTTTAATGATCCAGGCCCTTTTGGGGGATTTAACATGCTTAAAAACCTGAGGAACTCAGATGTTTTGCCAATCTAATGGCAGAGTTTAGAGTCTGTTGCCATTAGGGTGCAGATTCATAATTGAGTGACATCATATTCAGTGTCTGGGCTTTTTACAGGTCTCACCGTGCTCAAAAGCCAGAAAGGTCATGCGGTGCACTTTGGCGGCAATGGCACAGGTGCTTGGCCCAGCTTATCATTGCTTGCAACTTTATTACTTATTTTGTACAGTGGCCTTGCATCTTCAGGGTCCACGTTAGACTCCTACGCGGTGTCTGTGTGTACGGAGTTTGCATGTTGCTTGGTGGTTTTCCTTACACAGTGCCAATTAGACTAACTGGCATTCTCAAAATGCCCATAGTGTGTTTGTCCATGCTCTGTAATGGATTGGAACATTGTCCGGGGTGTAGCCCTGGGTGCCCAAAGTCTCCTAGAATATTCTCCAGGCCCCCCAACAAACCTGTACACAGGGCAAGCAGTATAAAAGATTATTAAAGGAATGAATACTCACTACACAACCTAAACCATGTTCCAAATTATTACACAAATGATATATTTCCCTGATTTTCATAATTAGTCATTGCAAATGACAGTCAGTATAATTCAACCATTCATCAACCATTAGGGTATAATTTAAATTTTATTGAACAAACCCCCTTATGATAACAAAATATATTTCAAAAATAAAAAAACTGAAAATGCACTGTTCCAAATTATTATGCACAACAGAGTTAAAACATTTTATAGGTTGTAAAGAAGTGAAAATGGGCTTTTGTTGAATTTGCAGCTTAAGGAGGTCATATTTACTAAAATCAAAAGCTATTTCAATTAAAAACATCCTAACAGGGCATGTTACATCTTAACATAGGACCCCTTTTTTGATATCCCCTTCAAAATTCTTGCATCCATTGAACTTGTGAGTTTTCGGACAGTTTCTGCTTGAATTTCTTCCAGGATGTCATAATAGCCTCCCAGAGCTGCTGTTTTGATGCGAACCACTTCCCACCCTCATAAATCCTTTGCTTGAGGATGCTCCAAATGTTTTAAATGGGGTTGAGGTCAGGGGAGGATGGTGGCCACACTATGAGTTTCTAATCTTTTATGCCCATCGCAGCCAATAACACAGAGGTATTCTTTGCAGCATGAGATAGTGCATTGTCGTGCATGAAGATAATTTTGCTAAGGCACTTTCTTAATCCGATGAATTTGTCTTGCAGAAACCTTTCTCATTCTGCCTCTATCTGCACAAACCTGTCTGTGCTCTGAATCAGCCACAAATGTCTTCACAGTACGATGATCACGCTTAAGTTTTCATAAAATATCTAATGTTTTTAGACTTTGTCCAAGGCATTGCAATATTTGACGCTTTTTCGGCAGCAGAGAGATCCTTTTTCTTTCCCATATTGCTTAAAACCTGTGGCCTGCTTAATAATGTGGAACAACCTTCTTCAGTACTTTTCCTTTAATTGGGCTTATCTGGCAAAATAATTATCACAGGTGTCTGAGATTCATTTCAGTGATCCAAAGAGCACTGAGATACAATATCATCCATGGGTTTAATTTAAAAATGAAACATTTAAGGTTTATGACACTTAAATTAAATTTGCATAATAATTTAGAACGCGGTGTAGTATTACCTCATAATCCACAAAGTTAGCATGCCTTGGGTGACATACTACAGGATGTCCCAAAAGCCTCCATACATAGAAGACATTAAGACTTTTTATTAGCATGTCTTCCAAGAACTCTCATACTTATGTATTTTTTTCTTCTGATGGCTGTGTGAAGTGAGTTTTATTCTCATAATTGTGTTCTGGCATTCAATTGTACTTGTAATACTTCTTGTGCCCTGTGATTAGTCAGCACCTCATCCATAGTGTGCTGTGGCTTAGAGTAAGTGACATCAGGAAACTGAAAGGTTGACAGAGTTGTCCCTGGCTTTGTGGATTTATATGCAAATATACTGTATGACCAGCAGATGGAGCCAGTATCAACCTGGTCCAACACAGGATTTTTTTTAATTAAGTTAAGCCTTTATTTGTCACATATACATTACAGCACAGTGAAATTCCTTCTTCGCATATCCCAGTGTAACTGGGGTCAGAGCGCAGGGTCAGCCATGATACAGCGCCCCTGGAGCAGATAGGGTTAAGGGCCTTGCTCAAGGGCCCAACAGTGGCAACCTGGTGGAGCTGGGGATCGAACCGCCGATCTTCCGATCAGTAACTCAGTGCTTTAGCCCTGAGTATATATATTATAAGATAATATAGCTTTAATCAGGAACAGATGATAAAACAGTGAGAACCAAGGAATAAGGTTGATCAAGAAAGATTTGAACCACGTCTATGGCCGAATTGAATGCTTTTCAGAAATATATATAGATATTTATTTATTTATATATGTATATATCTTATTATAGTAAATAAGTAAAATATAGCAAATGGTTAAACAAACAGGAATGTATGGGAATATGTACAATCAACATGATATTTAGTTTATGTAAAACAAATGGTGCTATATGAATCAGTAATCTGTTCTTTTAAGGTCAAGTTAATTAGTGTATTACGTAAAAAGTCTTGTACACACCTTTTAATTCCATGGTCTTTCCTGATTTCCAATTTTTTCATAATTGTAAAAAATACATAATATGCAAAAATCTCCTTCGAACAAGAACTTGATATTTGGATGGGTCTGCTACTTATGCTCAGTAAAGTCTTCATAAAGCCTATAATCTAAAGTAATGTTCATTAGTGATTTGTGGGACTTTCTGAGTTTCATTATGGTACTGGATTCTGGTACTGTACTTGACAACAAGTGCAAAAAATTTTTCAAATCAGCTGAACTCCTTATCTTAAAATAACAACTGACTGTTGTTGTTGTTACTTAATTACCTACCATATGTGTCATTTCATGGTTTTAAAACTTATGCATTTATCTAGAATTTCACCAAAAAAAAAACCAAAACGTTAAATTTGAATGTGTGTCCAAACTTTTGACTGGTACTGTATTTATATGGTGTAACATATAGGACTCCTACTGTGCACATCAAATACATTAAAAAGTTTAATTCTCAACAAGTAATTAAGTCAGGAAATGTGTACAGACCTTTTTTTTTTAGGTGCAGTTGTCAAGTTTCAGTAAAGTTGTCAGAAACTGTATAAATGCAAATGTCCGAACTTACAACGCATAACATACAGAAAAAAATCGTAGGTGTTCTCTGGTTTTCCTGAATTATTTCTACATGATGGTGCTATATTTTCCCACAAGCACGTAAAGAAATCTTTTACGTAATAAAACCTTTAAGTATTTTTATAGAATGCAGTGATAGAAGTGAACACATTCTTTACTCTAGTAAAAGTAGGAATACTCCTCTTAAAACAGGACAGAACAGACAGACAGAAGCCATGAATTCAATATACATTTCTACTTTAAATATTTTTGTATGATGTCTCTAATACAATGTCATGGACAGAACTATCAACTTTTACAATACCTTTGTCCTGATTGTACTTTGATCTTGCTTTTTGCCCAGTTTTTTATGAGTCAACATGATCTCTTGTACTTTTTTTCTGTCTCGGCCCCAAATAATCTATTCTCTAGAGTATTTAATTCAATTCTACTCAGTTTTATTTATACAGTGCTTTAAACAGGATTACACACATCTACCTGCTGACAAAGTATTAGACTGCTCAGGGTTTGATAAAGGCCACTAAAAGAATATAGTAAAGCAAGTGCCAGCGGTCTATCACTCCACATGAAAATTATTAAATGAAAAAACAAAAAACTAAATACAAATGTTTGATTTAACAGACATTTAATGGAATTTCACAGGGAATATTTGCGTGTATTTATGAACTGTAAAACTACAATAAAGCCAAAAATTTAAGAAAGCAATTATTGAAAACAGAGAGCAACATAATACATTTGTTGCTATTTCATTTACATATACAGTGAACAGGAAGTGATTCAAGAAGAACTTATATCATTAACATGGAATAGTTAATTATTGTGAGAAAATCAACTTATCTGGCTTTTTTAATAGAAAATATGTTGCATGTTAATTTCAGTACAATCACCACACATATCATTTGATGCATATTACAGTATTATGTAAAATTACAAAAATTGGACTACTCGTCCCCCCCCAGCCCCCCCCCCCCCCCCCCCAAAAAAAACCCTCTTCCCAGTTGTGTTGGACTAATGGCACTTAGTTATTAACCTAGTTAACCCATTGTAAGTATGTATCCAATGATGTAAACATTAAAGCACTTTTTGTAAGTCGCTTTGGATAAGAGCGTCTGCCAAATGCCTAAATGTAAAAATTGGTTACATTATGAAAATTAGCACCTGCACTAGTGAATTGTAAGGCATAGAAAAAATTACTATAATTAAAAAAATAAAGTTTTAGTTTTTTTTTTTTTTTACATTAAGAATTATTGCTTAGCAATTGTTTCATGATGATAGTATTGAGGTTTTTAAAAGTCGAACCAGAAATGTTAAAAACAATGTCACTTTTATGTCATTGTCTTGCTCATAAAGGACCTTTTAGCCTTTCTCCATGCATGATGCATGCAGGATAATAATAAATGTAATAATAGAGCTGTTTTCATATAAATCACTGCATTAGTGCTCAATGCTTTACCATAGGCAAAGGTAGATAGGATTTTAGCTTGTCCAGGAAGGACATGATGTCTGGATGGAAACTAGGCAGATTGGCCCTGTTAAAGTAGGCAGTCAGAAGTAGAGCAGCAGACACAGACAGAAGAAAAGGGACATGGGAGTGATGTGACTTCTGCTCAGGAATGGGGCGTGTCTTGAATGGCTGGGCTACACGCTCCCACTGGGTGAGGATGGCCTGACGAGCTCCGTCCCACTTCCCCGGACCACACAGCCGAAACTGGTACGGGGTGGAGGGACCGAACAGAACCCTCCAACCCACACCAGGATCAGTCAGGAACAGCCACAAGAGGTTGGGACGCACACCCACTTGCGTGGCCAGCTCATCTATGTAGGGGAGGTAGTCTACCTGGATGGTATGTCTATGGGAGGTTACATACCTAAAAGAGTAGAGTATTATATTCTTTAAAATCAATATCTAGTTTTTAAAAATTCCTTATACAGACAGTGAGAATATATGTATGACTTTATATTACCTCTTAACCATACAGTCCTCTTTCATTTTAATGTCTTTCAGCATGCTGCTCTTTGATGGAAGCTTACTAACCCCTACATGGCAAAAATATAAGACATGAATATGTTACAAACATGTAATTTTATAAATGCCATATTTTCTGAAAAACAAAACAAAACAAAAAAAAACAAGAAGACACATTTATAAAAAGCAAAACACATCCCTAGCATAAATATGACTGTCCTACATGTTGATGTCTAGGATATGTGTAAACATGCTACTTAAAACCTTTGAACCTTTTTGAAAAAAAAAAAAAAAAAAGTAAAAATTCACCTTTAAAGACACGAGTGGCCCACCGAGCCTGCATCTCAGAGAGCGGCATGATGGCTCCTAAAGGCTGGATGAGACCAATGATAGCCAATGTGGATTTTTCAAGGCCTGGAGGGAAGACATACTTGTACAGGCGTGTCTTGTTATCTGTGACCGAGAGCACATGGCTTTGCAGGAAGGGAAAGGAGAATGTGTAGCCCGTGGCGAAAACCACCAGGTCAATATTGTCCTCGACTGTGCCATCCTCAAAGACAATACTGCTGCCACGGAATTCAGACACGTTTGCCTTCACTTTGATGGTGCCAGAAATTAGTCGATTTGGCAATTCATCATTTACCGTGGGGTGCTGGCTGAACAATCTGGAAGAATTAAATTAAGTCTGTAGGATATACATCCATGGACATTTAAAGGGTGGCAATGTAATAACAGCTCAAAAATTATCAGGTTATTAAATGTACACACTGGGTTTAGCAAAACCCTATATTTTATTTACATTATTTTTTTTTTTATTTAACCATTAATAAGGTAAAGGACCAATTAACCTCAAGGTTAATAACCCTTTTTGCAAATGTGACCTGGCAAGACGACACCAATACAACATAACGATATAAAACACACACAGACAAAATGCAATAATTGGCTATGAAGAAAGGCCCTCCTCAGTCTATCTCTAGTATACATAAAAAAAACATTTAACACACTAATGATAATACTAGGACAAATGTTTTAATAGGAAAAATTTCCTGTAAATTATTAATAACTAGTATAAGTACCTGTTGTTGATGAAAAAAAACTGTTTGTAAAAATAGTTAAAAGGTTAAAGATAATTGAGAATAAACTGAACAGCTTTAATGTAAATCAGTGATCTTATTATTATTTCAGGTTGAAACCCATGTACATGAACTCTCCGCCTAACTTATTAATACAAAGAAATAAAATGGAATAAGTTCTCCGTGAATCACAAATGAGAAATCAGAAAAGTAGATTGGATAAAGATGAACAGTTGTCAAAAAATGACCAGCGTGTTAAAGTTCGCTCCACTCCACCACTTTTATTTCAGCTGTGAAAATATGAACTAATCCCGGTAAAAATGATTAGTGTAGATTTTCTAATTAATATCTATTGGTGCAGGTGTTCGTCTACATTGAGCGAATAGCTTATTAGTAGCTTACTTTAAAAGTAGATTATTATATCCGGGACAGAGCTGTTCCTAACATCGCTTTTACTCAACATGATTTATTTCACCTCTGGTGCAGTTTAAACTTCAGGCAGATTCAAGTACTGTAAGATATTTATTAAATTCTGTCAAGAAAGTTGCATTCAATTCAGTTTCCCCTGACGCTGTGAGGAAATCTGGCTGAACGGACATACAGGAATGCAGTCCTGAGACTGGTTTCGGGTCCTCCAATGTATGAAATGTAAAGATCTCATTGGTCAGAACTTGGTCTTTTAATGTACTAACAAAACCTTTCTTTTTTTTATAATAATAATAATAATAATAATCAAACTTCTGGCATATAAAGTAAGTTACCAAATTCCTTCATTTTAAACGATTGGAGCAGAAAACACAAAGACTTTCTTTCCTAAATCAGTCCATATACTAGGGATGGACAACAAGTAAATGTCTTGAGATCTCAGACTGCTACACATAGAAAGGAAGCTTTCATAATTAATTTGCACAATTAGGAAGGAAGCTTGACTAACACTGCCTTGTAGATAAACTTATACCAGTGACCTAATCTGTGTATCAACAGAAACGACCATCCAGCTCTGGAATACAAAACAATGCAGTGATTTAAAGGCTACAGGTTGGTAATAAACTCCAAAGCACACTGATAAATAAAGTCCAAATCACTGACAGCGTGCTGGTGCACTCATATATAAAATATCGAATGTCACCATAAACTAAAACCAGTAAGGTTGTGACTGCAACCAGCCTTTTCTTAATTGTAAATAAAAACAGGACTTGTGTCTAAAAAAAAAAAAAAACAATCCAAGCTTCAACTTTTTGAACAAAATTTTCAACATGTTGTTTAAAAAAAATACAGTCATATGTAAATGGTAGTACCCTCTCTTTTAATTCTTTTAATGTGTTTTGTGTAAATACACAAAGATAATCATTTGATCATCGAGGGTTATCAGCGTTGAATAGAAAATTAATTTTAGTGAGCTTAGACTGTTAAATGTTAAAAGCAGGTAGTATATGAACTCCATCTGCATCGACACAAATATAAATGATTTATACAGACAGAGAATAAATGTGAACCAAGAACACCGCTCATCACAGTATGCCAGTTAGAAATAAGACCATTTACACTAACATACCAGATCCTACCAGATATGTAATTAGTATATTAGTCAAGACTTTAGTGTGACTCAATTAATAAGACTCAAATAAACCTACATTAAGAAACCTTCGCTTTAGCTTGATCTACAATGTCAATTTCCTCAGACAAATCAATAAACAAAGCAGCGAAGGCCAGCTTCTTATCTAAAGCAAGCAAAAGATTATTCACAACTTTTACAGCAGCAGTAGTAGTAGTGCTATACCGTTCCAGGGTCTGGACCTGCAGGTTTCTTTATATCTAGGATTACATTATTATGAAACGCACAGTGCAAATAAAATGTAATGGTTTTAAAATAAATTGTGTACCTGTGTTTTGGCTTCAGTCCATACAGTGCATGGTTGAACCTCTCATTGATCTGCTTTTCTCCCATGTTGCACAAAAACCCAAAGGGCAGAATGCATTGGGCCATTCGAAATATTCTGTTAACCGCCATATCACGTGGAATACCATTGGTTCCCACACGATTCAGGATCCAGGAACCTCTCCTAGTGCTCAGGAAAACCTGAAGGGCCAGGATGAATGCATTTATTTTAGACCAATGTTCACCTAATCCTGAACAGAACATCTACATATATTTGGATTCATTGTTTTTTGCTTTCCAAATTCTTCTTCTTATTATTATTATAGTTATGTAGGGTTTTGTGTTTAGACATTGTGGTATTTCATAAAGCAATATAACCCCATCATTAAGAAAATAAATTAAGTGTCAGACATGAACGTCACTATTACTGACTAGTTAAATAAATAAATAAACAAACAAATAAATAAAGTCATCACAATTAATAAATTTTATCCAAAATAATAAAAACATCACAGAAAGCTCAGTTCTCTGTACATTTTTACTGAGCTTCGCAGACCCTTTTGCTTATGTCCATGGTACTCAAAGTGTGGGGCGCCCCACTAGTGGGGAATACAGACATGACGGGTGGGGCAATGAACGGGAGGGAATTAGTGGAAAATAATAGGAAAGTACCTATTCTAATTCATGTTTTTCTTTATTGACAATAAAGATCGGACAGTCGAAACTAAACAATCACACGCAAAGAAATGGATCATTAATACAAGTAAATTCAAATAACATCAGAGAAAAAGTGGAACCATAGTGCAACAATAACGGTTTAACATCGGCATGTTAATTGCAGAGGAACAATATATAAGGAAACATTCGGTATTATATCCACTACCGTTCAAAAGTCTTAGATCACTTGCAAATTTCTTTTTTTTTTGTTTAGTGATTTATTTTCTACATTTTACAACAATACTGGGGATTGCAAAACTATAAAATAACACATATGGGATTAGGTAATTACGTAACAAGAGGAAAAACAGTTAGTTGTTATTTTAAGACACAGAGGTCGGCCTTTCTGTAATAGTTCTTGCAAGAACAGTATTGTCAAGTGCATTTGCAAAATCCGTCAAGCACCATAATGAAACTGGCTCTTATGAAAGCCATCACAAGAGGGCGAGACCAAAACCTACCTCTGCCGCAGACGAGAAGTTCATTTAGAGTTATCAGCCTGAAAAATGACCAATTAACAGCACCTCAGATTAGAGGCGTTATGAAGTCTTTACAGAGCAGAAGTAGCAGAAACATCTCACCATTAACAGTTCAAAGGAGATTAATGCATTTTTTGGACGCCTTCAGCATTCCTTAACAATGTTTTTTGCTGGCTTATTTTTACGCAGCTATTAAATTCGGAGATGCAAATATAAAACCAACTTTACCGCGGACACAAACCGGGTCAGTAGCGTACTGTATGTAGTGTGCGTAATAACGTCAATGGATACATTAGTTACATGGACCACAAAAAAGCAGGCGATTTAGCATTATCAGCCTAATCAACCAAAAAGCCAGCTGAAAGGAAAACATGATGAAGCCTACTGTATGTTGTGCTTGGATTCATGGTGGGAATGGTGGGGCAGAGGAGAGACCCGTGTGTGTTTTGTGTCTTAAACCGCTGGCAGCAGACAGCATGAGAACCAACAAAGTAGAAAGACACTTAGAGACAACACACCCCAGTCACGTTAATAAGCCACTCGAGATAAGATAAGTGACGAAGTAAGCCTGTTATAACAATTGCACGTTTATTTGATCTGTTTTGAACTTGGTGTTATTTGATCTTATTGGTTTAGAAATTAATATTTCAATAAATAGTAAACTTGGCCGATTTTTTTTATCATTTTGTTGACAAGTGGGGCTTGGGTATTCTGGAAGCTTGCAAAGTGGGAAATGACAGAAAATGTTTGAGAACCACTAGCTTAGGTGTACGTTTTCCTAAATGACACAAGCTTTGTCGCACCCACCTGTTTGGTCACCCTGCTGAGCTCCACAGCAATGTCGCCTCCTGAATTACCAATTCCAATCACAACCACTCTCTTGTTCCGCCATTCATCTGAGGTCTTGTAGTCACGGCTGTGGAAGTATTTTCCCTTGAAAGTGTTGATCCCTATGGTGAAATTTGTCAAGACATGTAACTTACTTTACAATTACTGTGGAACCTTGGATTACGAGCATAATTCTTTTAGGAAGTGGGCTCGTATTTCAAATGACATATCTATAAGAAATAATGGAAAAATAACTAACAAAAATATGAAGTAAAAATAAAACAAATTAACCTGCACGTTATCTTTAAAAAAAAACTACAGATAAGACAGATAAGTGTTTTCAGAAAAATAAACAAGCAATCTCTCTAATGACACTCGATTGTTGCAGTGTTTCTGTGTAAAGCAGAGAGAAAGAGTGTGTGTGTGTCTGTGAGGGCAAAAGTAAGAGAAATCTGTGTGTGTGTGTGTGTGTGTGTGTGTGTGTGTGTGTGTGTGTGTGTGTGTGTGTGTGTGTGTGACACAGTGTCCAATGACACGCAAAGAGCAGGCTGATACAGAGAGAGAAAATGGATCTTTAAGCTCTCTAATGAGACTTGCTTTTGCTTTACACGCACGCACATAGACACAAATAAAATATGTTTTACGCACACACACGTGGTCACAGTGTTATAGTAAACAGTACAAGCGCACACGGATATTGATTATACCAGTAAGAGACGCGCACTAAAACCCAGGGGAGATGATCACCCACAATTCCGCAGCGCAAGAGAGAAAAAAAAAAACGTTGGCTTAGTTGTAATCACATGACACTCAGCGTCAAAACAAGCAGCGCATACGTGATTACATGATACTTTGGTTTACGAGTACTTGGTACTCGTAAACCAAGAATTCCAAGACAAAATTTATTAAAAATCGTTGCTCGTCTTGCGGAACACTCGCAAACCGTGTTACCGGCAATCCAAGGTTTCACTGTACAATTTAATGTAATTTGTCAAGGCATGTTATTTGGCAAGGCTTGTTAGCATAAAATGTACTCCCATAAGTCCCACGAAACATGCTCCCATAAGTTAGTGATTTTAACATTTGCTACACTATATTAATAGGCTTTAATTCATTTAAAAACTAAACATGACTGCTGTATTATACTAAAGTGTAGACATCTGTCTTCATGTAAAGTACATAAAGTATGAATAATAAACCGAACAGCAATATTCTTTTATAAGGCTCTCTTATTATTTGAAGATATGAAAGTGTCAGTTTAATTACATTTAGCCTTCAGCTTTAGGCTTGCTGAATAAGGGTATAGGGCTGTATGTGCACGATTCTATGAATAGATACACTTAAAAATACATTGTCTATTACAAATAGTGTCCCAGCAACAGTTAAGGCAGATATCTGGAGAAGACTTGTTTAACATTTTCCATAAACAGTAAAGGACAAAACAGGCAATTTCCATATCAGCGCTAGCAGCAGGAATAATAAACTCAATTTTAGGTAAGTGAAGGATTGGGATGGGGGTTGAAGTGTTGCTGTGGGGAAAAAAATACATTGGTGTCAAAGTGACACGGAAGTGACACCTTGGACTTTCTAAAAGCTTGTCTTTAACTCAGGTCTTCCTGACAAATAGTCACTGGGGATATGATGTTGTAAATCCTCTTTGCCTCTTTGACACAGTTAATAAATAAACCAAGTCCAAAGTTTAGTCTAATGTTTAGCCTGTAACCATTATATAACTATGTGGACACGTCAGCCCTGCACTGTGATAACCTACAAGTGTTCATACTGTAACATAGGCTACTGTGGCAAGGGGTGTTGATTACTGTATGTGGATGGCTGCAGAGTCGTCAGGTAGGTTTTAAAGGCTGCATGTTGCAAAACACTCATAGAAAACAGGGGAATACCTGCAAAGTCTTTCAGAGGAAGATGAGGATGACAGTGGTGTCCAGTGCAGACAAGCACAGCATCAAAGATATGTTTCTCTCTATTCCCATCCTTGTCCTCTGTCTCAATGTCCCACTGACCAGACTGAGCAAAATCTGGTCGCTGGCTTATGGTAAGTACTTTTGTCTGAAACAAAAACATACTGAATATGCAGTAAAAGACTTTTCCATCCTTTAAACCAATTATAGTACAAACAAACTGACTTTATATCAGTATTTTCAGATGGCTGGCCAACAGCTAGTGATAAAGTTGCTCTGTTTGCTAGCTGACCTGCAAGCGGATGTAGCTCCAAAGCTGGAAGTGGTCAGCATACATGCGAAAGTACTCCATAATGTAAGAATTGTGCATATAGTTTGGAAAATGGGCTGGAATGGGGAAATCACTGAAACACATCATCTCCTTTGAGGTGTTAATGATCAGTGACTGATAGATACTGGCCCTGTCTGATTCAGGATTCTCCTGGAATAGAAAGTATGTGATGACAGGCTTTAATAATTATTCAGTTCATAACCATTCTCTAATACATCTGTGAGATTCATTCAAATACAGGTAGTCCACTCACTTACAAACATTTGATTCAATCACGAAAGTAGCTTACGTGTATTGTACAAAAAACACACTGTCGGACTTAAGAACAAATCAGACTTGTGAACTAACTACCTTAAACCTCCAGAGTCCTCCAATGTCATTGCTGCTCTCAAAGCACACTGGCTCCAGACCTTCATCCAAGCAACACTTGATGCAGGTCAGTCCAGAGCTTCCTCCTCCAATCACAGCAACTCGGCGAGCCATTCTACGTCTTCTACATGTGGACAAGTAGAATTAGGGGTTTTACAATGATAAATTAAATAGCAACTTCATCTGTGGAGGTCACGTTATTTATCACCATTTTGCAACCAGGGTCGGATCTCCGGTCAACATTCATACATGCATTCACACACTGTGAGCAATTTGGTAATGCCAATTGGACTAATCTGCATGTCTTTGGACTGTGGGAGGAAACCAAAGTACCTGGAGGGAACCCACCAAGCATGGGGAGAACATGCAAACTCCATGCACACAGATTGTGAAGCGGGAATCGAACCAGGACCCTGGAGGCGCAACAGTGCTAACCACTAAGCCACCGTGCTGCCAATTAGCACCTGTTAGCGCCAAAAGCAACTGTTGATTGTTTAGTAAAAGGTCGTAAGTAATGTCTGATACACTTAAGAAGGCTTTTTTAATGTAAGAAAATTATGGCAAGCATAGGGCTACATTGTATTTCATATCTATGGTTCACTAAAAAGCTTACTAAAGGGTAAAAGTTTAGTAAAGCACACTAAATTTAAGTGCTTCATGTAGAGATGAATTGTGTGTGCAACTTAATGTACATGCATGGAAATGCAGCTTAACTAATGATTAATGAACTTGCTTTGAAATGGAATAGCTTTCTGAGTCCTACTTTTAAATTGCAGACACAATAAAATTAAAACTAAATGTTAAAAAAAAGGACTAAAACAAAACATATACAAATCTGTCCTTCACATATTCAGTCAATCACAACCTTTTATTACATGCATTATATAACCATGACCTTACACAAAGTAAAAACCTTTACATAAAATTATTCTCAACAGGGTTTTTTTTTTTAACCTGAACAATATAGCGTCAGTTTAAATAGTAAAAATGATTAGATAATCTGAATATGACTTGGATTACTTTATGCTTACTATATTATCTTGTACTAAATCTCCTTATTACAGTAAATCATTATGTATATATAATAAATATGTCAAATATGGAACCTATGGCAATTTTATGTAGAAAAAAAAGGCTAAGGCATATGTATGTTTCTTATTACTCAGGATTTTGGGCCTTTATCATTCTGCTTACATTATATTTATCAGTTAACATTTATTTCTATAGTATACTTACCTATACTATATATATATATATATATATATATATATATATATATATATATACGTACTATATTACCTATGGTATACGTACTATTAAAGTACAGTTGTTAGTAGAAGAGAAATATATTTTAATTAAATTACTTTATCATCATTATGTGGTAGTACTAAGGGGTTTAAGCCTGTTTGAGGTGAATAATAATAATTATGATAATATAATATCACTAATAGTATTATTAGTAGTTGTAGTATATTTTGACATTATATGAATTATATATTAATTATTTTATACTATATTTCAAAGCCCTTGTTGTTGACATCCGGTTAAACAGCCTAAGCGCGACTCATTCCCCGTTTTGCATTTAATTCTGCTGCACGCTGTAAATCAATCCCACTGAGAAGGTTTAAATTCCAGACTCACCTTGTTGCAAAAATAATCCAGATAAACTAACAAAAATACGCGACCTTCTTTTGGTCAAACTTCTTAGACTTGAAAAGCCAGATCCAAGAAACATGCTGTCGTTTGATTGGCCAAAGAACAAAAGACACGCCCCTTTCTCTTCAGACTCACCCTCATGAGGAATACCGTATTTGAACACACAAAAAAAAAAAAAACGAAACTTCCGACCAGGAAGGAAGTGCGGTTTCTTAGATTTGTTGGTGCCAAAATCGTTTAAATGATGTAAATGTAAAATGTAACTTTGATCATACAGTAAAGTCGGACAATAAATGTTTATAATTAATATAAAAAAAATATCAGTCACCCCAAACTGGCACTGGTTTTACTGTTATAAAAAAATAA
The DNA here is from genome assembly GCF_024256425.1 of Clarias gariepinus. Lineage (NCBI taxonomy): Eukaryota > Metazoa > Chordata > Actinopteri > Siluriformes > Clariidae > Clarias > Clarias gariepinus. The sequence goes on along the minus strand of NC_071126.1, from coordinate 4,283,131 downwards.
AAATGTAAATAGTTCCAGCGTCAGAGGTCACTGGATGAAAAGCACTGGAAAAAATGTGTCACATGTCTCTAGTGGTTTAAATGTATATGTCACATATGTTGAACATCATATAAAACAAAACAGTTTTATTAACAAAATGTAAGCTTAATTAAACAACTAAGAGCCATCAAAACAAAACACATGCACTTAAACTGGCAAATGACAAATCTCTTTCTCTGTTGAGGAACAGGATCACATTTCTGAAAATTCAGAGTCTGACAGTGAAGACTGTTAAGACTAAGCGTTAGTTCAAAAACGTAAACGAGAAACAGAACCAGCCCGTCAGCAGCTAGCAAGTGAAAAAAAATATGGATGTCAAAAAATGGTAAAAATGAATGGTCTTCTTGCCCAAGAAATGAGTCACCCTGCTGATGTGATAAGAATGGACCAACAGACCAATACCATGTATTCTTTTTCTTTTCGTCACGGATTTAATTAAGAAAATTATTGCAATAATTGAGAATGAAGACATGTTTTTTGGAACGAGGGCAGAAAACATTTCCATGCTACAATATCCCTGCAAAACTTCCACATAATTTTCAGGATTATCCACTTTAATAAACGAGGTGACAGACCAGGTTAAAGGCAGAGAGACAATCTAGCTGCCATCAGTAGGGTGTGGGACAGCACCGCCTCCCCCTATTTTACAACACTGGGCCTTGTATCCTAGGTTGCAACCAGCAACAACAAACATGTTTGGACGCAAGATGGACAGAAAAACACTATTTACACGCATCAAGAAGTACGTATGCAACACATACACAGTAAAACTCTGTCATTCATGTGTTGTATAATCTGGTATGAAAAGGCAGTGTGTTTAGTGGGGCTGATGTGTTGGCTAGACTGACATGAAAGAATTAAACTTCTAATTAAGTTAATATAAATCAAAATCAATAGTTGCTTAATTTGTAAATCTGATGATTTTTTAATCACATTTTATTAAAAAAGGGAAACAAATTAGTAGCATTTTAATTCATAAATGTGATCTAACAAAGATAAAGGGCAAATATAAGCCATATATCCTGTGTATATTACAGTACTTGTAATCAGAATCAGCATTTTTTCAACAGGGGAGATGCCACCCCGCCCAGCCCCCCTAAAATCGAGCCCTGAATGTCTCGCCTCACTTTTTTAGAAATGTCAGTTTATTTAGCATTTTTTCCCTGAATCTTATAAGTCTATCATAGGTGTTACTCATTTTATAATTAAAACTGTAAAAAATTGGAGATAAAAACTAACTACACCTAATAATTAATTTTGACATACTGTAATTGAGAACTATTTGGTCTTACACATGGAAGCTATATATATATTTTTTTTAATATTTGTTTTTTCTCTAAATTGTCATTGGTGTTACCAGGAAAAACACCAGTTATTAAATGTATCCAAAAAAAAATTAAATGCATTAAGCTCTACTTTTTGAGGATTCATAAAGCTCAAAAGTAAGTTATTATTATTAAAGGTGTTCTAGGTGTAAAAGAAGAAATACATTTCAGGAGATTTTATAAACCAAATTCCACCATTTTTGTAGAATGACCCGAAAAACAAAGAGCAAAAAGAACCAACCATTTAGAATTCCCACTCTGAATATTATTATAATAATGTAAAAGCAATCAGCCATTAAACTGTAGATGTATTAAAATATTTATTTACTTTTTATTTGCACAATTCTTTTCTTTGCTGCTTTAACAAAGAAATTTCCCTGCTGTGGGATAAATAAAGGTATATCTTATCTAATTTAAATAAAATAACCATTTTTGACAGTTCTTGCTCTGGGACAATATGTATTTAAACATGTTTGTTTATATATACTCAGAATATACTGTCTGTTTTTTATTAAAACTGTATAAAGGAATAAGCCTGCTGTAAAAAAAAAGTGCACAAGAGGTCAATGGTATACTGTACTGATCAGGCATGCTGTCTTTGACTAATAAGGGTGTTAAAAACCACAAACAGCAAAACATTTTGTTAAAATTGTTTTAATGATAGTAGTGTAAATTTTATCTGCAAACATACAGTATAGTTCAGTTTTATCAGTGATGATATTTCCTGGCATACTGGTAGCACTTAGGGATTAATTTAGAAAATGACACAATCACTTTAACACTGGTATCAATTTCTGATATATTGATTTAACGTTATCCAGTAGTAAACTTGTTAAAAAAACAGTAAAAAAAAAAGTTAATTACTAAACGCAAACTCACTTGGAGTCTTGGAGTAGTATTATGGACTTGTGGACTAGCTTACAAATGCTTTCTGGACATCAAGTGGGTGCTATGTTGTATTTTAAAGAAGATTTTTAGACATCTATAATGTAAAATATAGAAACACATATTCTAGACTCCAGGCAGATCATTAGAACGCTATCATCTTTTCTCATATGGCCATACATTTACAAACTGATGCACTACAACTACTGACTGACTGACAAAGAGTGCTTCATTCACATACAATTTGAAAATGTAAGGCAGCTGATTGGTAGCAATATCTGCTGTAAACTTTATGGCAGCTCATTATTTTAGAAATGATCAGTCCCAGCCTAGACCTCAATCCAGTATGTCAAAAGAGAAAATCTGATTTCAGCAATTGTCATGTTACCAATTTGGAACCATTAATACATTTGAAATGGCATATTAAGCAGAAACTCTGGAGGAGTGAATGCAAAGAAGGCCACACAGCATATAATTATATAGTAAAAAATGGTTTAGATCTCTCCTTCAATACAATGACAGCAAAAATCAACACCACCCCTCCCCCCAGACCCAGCCAGTAGTGTATTCCTGATGTGGTTTTCTCAGGAATGGGGCGTGTCTTGAGTGGCTGTGCTACACGCTCCCACTGGGTGAAGATGGCCTGACGAGCCCCGGCCCACTGACCCGGCCCACACAGCCGAAACTGGTACGGGGTGCAGGGACCGAACAGAACCCTCCAACCCAAACTAGGATCAGTCAGAAACAGCCACAAGAGATTGGGACGCACACCGATTTCCCGCGCGATGGTATCCAAGTACGGGATGTAGTCTACTTCGAGAGGAGCGTTCTTCGGACAAAAGCATCTGTGTAAGATTAATAGACAAAGAGAAAAAATAAAAATTGAGACAGTGTTGGGACAGAAAATAAGTTATATAAAAATTAAATTTGGCGGTAAATTTATTTATTTTTTTTAAATCACCTTTTCCTATTTGCCTTCCAGTCTTTCTCATTGATCTTCTGCCTGATTGGTACAGGAGGAAGTTGATTTAAACCTTGAGGAAAACAATTACATATTATTCACAATATTTTAAACTGACTAAAAGGTATTAATAAATAATTAATTTTCTTTCTCAAGCTATTAGTAGTTTAACTAATTTGAGCGATACATATTTTATTTAGTAAAATTTGGTATTATTGCCACTCAGTGACCTTGTGGAATTTGTCATGATATATGATGACCCCTGCTCCCTGTGCTCATAAGTTAACTATGCTAAATCCTGAGATAAGGTCAACTTTGTTAAAGATCAGCATTTGATTCAGTTAATTTCATGAGAATCTTGTATTTCTGTATATTCTCATCATTTGGTAATACCTGCAAAAACTTGAGTAGCCCATCGTGCCTGCATCTCCATTATAGGTAGAATAGGCCCTGGGGCAGAAATGATCCCTATGAAGGCCAGTGTGGGGCTGTCTAGGACCAGAGGGAAGACTCTCTTATAAAGGCTCGCTTCCCCCACAGAATTCATGTCCTTTGAAAGCAGTAAGAATGGGAAGCTTGGCTTGTATCCTGTACAGAAGATAACTGCATCTATTCCATCTTCGACAGCGCCATTATCAAATACCACAGTTGAGCCTCGAAACTCTCTCACGTTTGGTTTCACCTGCACTGCCCCCTGTAAGATGCGTGCTGGTAGTTCATCATTAACCATGGGTCGCTCTTTGAGAATCCTGTAAGAGGAATAAATGTGCAAGATGTCACTGAGGTAATGCTTTATGTCATTTTTCTCTCAAACCTCCTAGCACAGCTATCAGTGAAAAACAGTGTGCTGCATCATTAAATGATGACTACTCTTAAAACTTTATGGGTGACATTGTTCATTAAGTCTTTTAATAAACTTTTCCTGTATCCTGCCATGGTGTTCTGAGATGCAGTACTTAACCCTAAGAATAAAGCCTTTATTAAACCCGGCAGTCAAGTGCTTTATGTCCTTTTAGGTATGAGTTGTAGTGTTGTACTGGATTGCTCCACTGTACCTATGACTGGGCTGGAGTCCGTACAGCCTGTGGTCATATTTCTGATTGAACATTCTCTCTGCTACCCAGTTGAGCAAAGCATGAGGTAGTACTTGCATCAGTATGTTGTTCAGACGTTTAGTTACGGTCATATCCAAAGGCAGGCCACAGGTAGACACACGGCTCATAACCCATGCTCCTTCACGCATGCTCAGAAAAGTCTTTCAAGTAAAAATATATATAAAAAAAACATGTTAAAATGGTTATGGTACGGGTGGATTTACAGGCACATTAAAGACACGTCTGAATGAAACAGATGAGCCATAACATTAAGAAAACATGCTAACATGCTCTTGATCTGCCACGTGAAGTTGTTGTGTCTGTGCCTGTTACTCTTTAAATGGTATAAACCTGACTGTATAGTCTTCGTCTGGCACAGTGATAAACATAGGGCACCCAACCCTTTGGCACTGTTTGTCCCTACATAGATCACTGTCAATAGATATTCTGGTTAAAAACACTGCTTAAGCCTTATTTTTTTCAGAAATGCTTCGACCCAGTCATATGGCCAGCATGATTTGGCACCCGTCTGAGCTGTTTAGGTCTTGACTCCTGCTCATTTTCTCCACATCTAACAGGTCAACTATGAGAACCAATAAATACCAATATTTGCATTAGCATTATATTAGCATTTAATATACCCCACACCTTGACATGCACCATTATTATGCAATAATCCCGGTCACTTGCTTCTTCTTAATGCCTTAGCTCAGGTGTATACAGTAATCCACGATGTTGAAGGATTAACCAACATTAGTCTTTAATGGAAATAACATGAAGAATGTTATAAATGGCCAAATGGCTGGTTTAGCGTGAAACACTAAAGATAACCAAAAATGTTTTGTTTGTGATTAGTTTTAATCAGTATCTGGAAAACCAGGAGCAGTGATGGGAGTCGGTAACCATTCCATAATCCATCATCACTTGGAGTAAACCAGTCGATGATTGATTAATAAGTGGTTTAACCATATAGTATGGTCAAATAGAATATATTATTGCATGCATGCTTGTGACAGATTTTTCTTCGTTGATGGTTTCTTAACCCTCAGGGGTGGATGGCACTGTCGACTGTTTTTTTTTTTTGCAAGTGTTTGTGTATGAAATTATATTAAAGCAACCCAAAAATATGTAAACAAAAACAGTATATGGTTTTCTTTCTAAAATGTTTATTGCCAAATAAATGTTTGTTATTAAACTAATGTTAATTAAAAAAATTAATAAAAAAAACCAGACTTACACACCTGGACAAAATTGTTGGTACCTTTGGTCAATGAAAGAAAAACTCACAATGGTCACAGAAATAACTTTAATCCGACAAAAGTAATAATAAATAGAAATTCTATGAATAGAAATTCTATGAATGTTAAACAATGAAAGTAAGACGTTGCTTTTCAACCAAGCTTCAATGAAATTATTTATAAAAAAAAAAAAAACTCATGGAACAGGCCTAGACAAAAATTATGGTACCCCTGCAAAAGACTGAAAATAATGTGACCAAAGGGACATGTTAATTCAAGGTGTGTCTACTAATTAGCATCACAGGTGTCTACAATCTTGAAATCAGTCAGTGGGCCTATATATAGGGCTCCAGGTAATCACTGTGTTGTTTGGTGACATGGTGTGTACCACACTCAACATGGACCAGAGGAAGCGAAGGAAAGAGTTGTCTTAGGAGATTCGAAAGAAAATTATTGACAAGCATGTTAAAGGTAAAGGCTATAAGACCATCTTCATGCAGCTAAAGGTTCCTGTGACTGGAGTTGCACATATTGTTCAGAAATTTAAGATCCATGGGACTGTAGACAACCTCCCTGGAGGTGGCCGCAATTGGAAAATTGATGAAAAATCAAAGAGACATATAATCCGAATGGTAACAAAAGAGCCCAGTAAGACTTCTAAAGAGATCCAAGGTGAACTCATGCTCAAGGACCATCAGTGTCAGATCGCACCATCCGTCGTTGTTTGAGCCAAAATGAACTACATGGGAGACGACCAAGGAGGACACCATTGTTAAAAACAAATCATAAAAAAGCCAGACTGGAATATGCCAAACTATATGTTAACAAGCCACAAAGCTTCTGGGAGAATGTCCTATGGACAGATGAGACAAAAATGGAACTTTTTGCCAAGGCACATCAGCTCTATGTTCACAGATGGAAAAATGAAACATCATGAAAAGAACACTGTCCCCACTGTGAAACATGGAGCAGGCTCTCTTTTGTTCTGGGGCTGCTTTGCTGCATCTGGCACAGGGTGTCTTGAATCTGTGCAGGCTACAATGAAATCTCAAGACTATCAAGGGATTCTAGAGAGAAATGTGCTGGCCAGTGTCAAAAAGCTTGGTCTCAGTCGCAGGTCATGGGTCTTGCAACAGGACAATGACCCAAAACACACTGCTAAAAACACTCAGAATGGCTAGGAGGAAAACATTGGACTATTCTAAAGTGGCCTTCTATGAGCCCTGACCTCAATCCTATTGAGCATCTTTGGAAGGAGCTGAAGCTTGCCGTCTGGAAAAGGCGCCCTTCAAACCGGAAACAACTGGAGCATTTTGCTTATGAGCAGTGGGCCAAAATACCATCTGAGAGGTACAGAAGTCTCATTGACAGTTACAGAAATCATTTGATTGCCTTAAAAGATTGTGCAACAAACTATTAAGTTAGGGGTACCATAATTTTTGTCTAGGGCTCAGTGGTAGAGCCCTATGCTTCCATGTGAAAGGCCCGGGTTCGATTCCCAGCCAGTGCCCAAACCCCAGCCACTGGAAAAAAACCTGTGCCAAGTTGTAGTGCGGACTGGGTATTCCGCTGTGGCGACCCTTTGCCGGGAGCAGCCGGAAGACCAACAACAACCATCATTTTTGTCTAGGCCTGTTCCATGAGTTTCCTTTTTTTTTTTTTTTTTTTTATAATTCCGTTGAAGCATGGTTGAAAAGCAATGTCTGACTTTTATTGGTTAACATTCATAGAATTTTTATTTATTATTACTTTTGTCAGATTAAAGTTATTTCTGTCACCATTGTGAGTTTTTTCCAACAATTTTGTCCACATGTTTGTCAGATTCTTGTCTCCACACTTGTTGGAGCCCTGTCCCTGCGCTTAGCACACCATTCACATGCAAGATTTACACATGCAACCACTGTGTGCTGATGATGCATGCCCGTGTCCAACAGAGCAGAGTAAGTATAAATATTTGTTAATTAAAAATATATTTTTTTAAAAAACATTTTCACATGAATATTCTCATATGCACGTAAGAATCTTTTCATGATAAAATGCCTCGTGGCCTCGTGGACACAAAAAGCATGATAACAATAATCATAATAATAATAAATCAGCACTGAATAATTATTTGACCACAAATGGCAGGAATGACTTTACAACTTTGCAATTTGTAAAAAGCTATGAAAAACCGTCCCCTTTGTGATCTATTATGACTGAAACAAAGCTGCGTGTATCAGCTCATATCAGCAGCGTTTTGATGACAGGGAAGCCTGAAAATGCAAAGTGAAAGTGTGCACCAGAAACTGCAGCCTTATTTAATTAATAAAATACTTACACATAGATCATATATCACAAACAAGAACATAGCACAATGCATGTTGTCTGTGTATGGCCGAAATGTGCTTATGAATAAGCCTTAAACTTATCAATAAGTTTGGGTGAGCCCGTGGCAGTACGAGAGATTATATATATATATATATGCTGTTTCTCTTCATATAATCCCCCCAGAAATACAACAAACACAGATTTATACTTGCCAAAAACCAAAGTACACTCCAGTAATCCAGGAACAGCCATTTTTCCCAGGAAAATTTTATAACAGGACACCTTGAGATACACCGTCTGACATTTTACACAAACCTGTTAAGAGCATGTTTAGTTTTTGGCATTTTAAATCAACGATTATCGATTATCATCCCATTAATAACCATGAGTGTGCGCTGATCAGTTCACAGATTGTGCTTACTTTTTCAGTCACTCTGCTGATCTCCACAGCAATGTCACCACTAGAGTTGCCACTGCCAATAACCACCACTCTCTTCCCATGGTACGAATATGGATCCTTATATTCCCAACTGTGACCGATCTTCCCTGGAAATGTGTCTATTCCTAATGCATAAAAAATAACAGATGGAAATAAGATTGGTTTTGTACTTTACGTGGGTTCCAGATGAAAAATGTACAGCATGATTTTACCAGGAAATGCTGAGCGGGGTATAACAGGGTGTGTGAAGCTCCCTGAACACACAAGCACCCCATCAAACACATGTGTTTCTCTTTGTCCGTCTCTCTTCTCAGTCAGCACCTCCCACTGACCAGTATGAGAAAAGTCATGGCTCTGTCTCACACCAACTACTGTTGTCTGAAACATACAAACATTAGTTTTTAGATATGCATTTTAACATATATGTGCAAAAAAACAAAAAGAAATAACTAAAGATAACCTGGAAGTTAATGTGTCTGAGCAGGTCGAAGTGCTCAGAGTATAGCCGTAAATAACTCAGCATCATGGAGTGGTGAATGTAGTTTGGGTAGTGTCCTGGCATGGGGAAATCACTAAAGCACATCATCTCTTTGGAGGTATTTACGACCAGTGAACGATACATGCTGGAGTGTTCAGCCTCTGGTGTCTCCTGAACATGTAAAAAACAAAACACAATAGCACTAAAAAGACTTAAAATTAAAAAGGATACTTGTTTTAATACAGAGGTTGCCACTTGATGTGGTCTAAAGCACAAAGGCTGGCTGTATTTTAGCTTCTTCTATGGTAATATTTCAATCAATCCCATTGACTATAATTTATAAATCCACAGGGCTATATTCTTTGCAGAAGAACTTAGAAATTTGAGATTTAATCTCAAACTGGCTAAAAATTCAATTGTTGGAGACTCTGTGTTGATCTGTGTCAATTTTAGATTCAGTGGGAGTTAATCAAAATGTTCGTATTGTTGGTGAAACTCTTCATGTAAGCTTCTGGAGCCTATCCTAGGGGACTCGGGGCACGCGGCAGGGTACAGGGTGACACTCTATTGCAGTTTTTGGCAATTTTTGAAAGTGCCATTTAGAAAGAACTGCATGTCTTTAAACTTTGTGATTAAACCAGAGCACCTAGAGGAAACCCAACAAACATGGGGAAAGGGGCTACCTTCACACACAGTCACAAGGCGGGAAGTGAAAACTTGATCCTGAAGGTGGTTAGCACGGTGTCCTTGCACATCCTTCCTGCCTCGGGTTTGGAGTTTGCATTTCCCCCCCATGCTTGGTGGGTTTCCTCCGAGTACTCCAGTTTCCTCCCACAGCGATGACATGACATGCAGAGTAAGCTAATTGATGTCCCAAATTGAATGAGCTTGTGAATGTGTGCGTCCATGTGCCCTGCGATGGATTGACGGGGTGTACCCCACCCTGTATATAGGATATACTGTAGCAGTATAGACAGTGAGTGTTCTGAGCGAGTTATTGACAAACCAGCGACAGTGACCGATTGTTTGAAACACAGAAAAAGTGCTCTCATCCTTATATTGTTGTAATAAGTGACTTAACATATATTTGTTTTATTGGGATGAATAGCTGAAACAACAGGATCTAAGAAAGAAAAACCTCTTAACATCTTAAATTATAACTGAGAGCATGGTAGAACGTGCTAGATAAACATGAAATACATATCATATAAAAAAAACCTTTTCAGATACAGGCATGGAATACGCAAAAAGAATTTCCGTGTAACTATACAACTGACCCATAGGTTTAAGTATTTGACTAACTAAGATGATATGACTAACTAAGGTCTCTCTCAGCCTGCACTGTGTGTGCCAGTCATTGGACACTGTGCCCCTTCTCACACAGACCCTCCTCCTCTTCTTGCCTCCACACACACACACAAATGGAAACACTGCTCTGTCTTTTCCAAGGTAAAAGTGCAGGTTAATTTTTTATTTTGACTTTACAGCAGTGATTCCATTAGTGTATGCGCTTACTTGAATGTCATTGAAGAGGTTTCTTACAGTGCGCCTGCACACATGAACAAACACTTTATTTTTACTTTTTTTAAGGGTAAAGTGCAGGTTAATTTGTCTTATTTTTACTTTATATTTTGTATTAATTATTTTAATGTATCTTTTAGGGGGCTGTGAAGCGAATAATTTGAGTATCCATTATTTCTTACGGTAAAATTTGCTTTCATTTATGAGCGTTTTAATATACGAGCCAGCTTTTGGAACGAATTATGCTCGCAATCCAAGGTTCCACTGTATAAAAATGTATGCACAGTGTCAAATTACACGCGCGCACACACAACACACACACTCAAACACTGACACACAATAAAGACGAGAGAAAGAAAGAGAGAGAGTGTGTGTGTGAACCGGCGCGGTGTCAAATTACGCGTACGCACACACAACACAATCCACAGCGCAAGAGAAAGAAACACACACACACGGATGTTGATTATACCAGTAAGAGACGAGCACTAAGACCCAGCAGGGGAGACGATTACCCGCAGCGCAAGAGAGAGAAAAACCGTTGGCTCAGTTGTGATCATGTGACGCTCGGCGTCTAAACAAGAAGCGCATGCGTGATACATGATATTCCGTGCTCAAAAACCAAGACAATGCTCATTTTCCAAGTAAAAATTAATTAAAAAAACGTTGCTCGTCTTGCAGAACACTCACAAACTGCGTTACTCGTAATCTGAGGTTTTACTGTAAATTGCCCTATGGTGTAAACAAAAATATTGTTAAGATGTAACCCGTAATCTCTTAAAAAAAAAGGCCAGACACAATTTATTTTACATGTCATGAATCTAGAATATATGTTTCACTTTATTTTCCTGACATTGTAAATTTTTTGAGACATACACGTAAATTTTACACAAATTTACCAATTTACATTGGTAAATCCACTTTCTCTGTTTCTCTATACAGCCTGATCTTAATGGTATTCCTGTCTCTGCCCAAATGCCCTACATGTGTGGTATCTAATGTGCTGGGGCTGGCAGAGAGTGCACGCTTTAGCTCCACTGAACTGCTGTCAAGGATAGTACTATATTGCTATAAAATGTAGGTCACATATAAAGTGTGCAAAATATATCCTTCATTAATCATTACTGATTAATCTGTACTTTGCAATGTATGTTGCAAAAGAGTCCAATATTCGTCTGTGTATCCTAAACAACTTCTTTTAATATGTCGTTGTGGTCATCCAATATTTTACATATAAACACTGTATTCTGATTAGATCTTGGTGGATCAGGAATCTATTCCAGAAACACTGGGAGGAATGCAGAAATACACTCTGAATGTGCCATAAGCACTGTATTCTGGATACAGAATTTAGTGATTTTTTGTCTAGTGCTTTGTTCTGGTGTCTGTCCCAGGCTCTAAATCTGATCCCATTGCTGGTCTGCTTTTTCTAAAGAACACACATTGTTAGCTTATGGCTTCCAGATGTTCTGGAATAGACAGGACTAAAGGCTCCATCACAAATACTTCAAGGTAGCCTTGCAGTTTCTTTAGAACCCACTATCGCTCAGATTTAGACAAAGATCTCTAGTAAAATTTACACAAAACTTTTTTTTTTTTGTTCTCTGCTCAAAATCCCAGATCTTGATAATGCTGGCAACACAGTTTGTAGATTGTAATGTCTACATACTTTAGTGTGGTAGATGCATAAATAGATACTCATTTACTCAAGTCTTTCCACTTTTGCTGTGATAAAATGTGGCATAATGCAGATATTTTAAAAAAACAATTAGTTTCCTGACTTTTCTAGATTTTATTGACAGGATCTACGCCATTCTGTAGTGTAGTCATATCAATGAGCTTAAATCATAATGGTAATTCATTACAAATTAAACAGCCAAACACAATCTCATTTCTTCAACAAAACATCTCACCTTAAACCTCCAGAGACCTCCAATGTCATCGCTGCTCTCAAAACATACCGGATCCAGACCCTCATCCAAGCAGCACTTAACGCAGGTCAGTCCAGCACAGCCTCCTCCGATCACAGCAATACGCCGGGCCATACTGTGGATCTAAAAATCTGAGATTTCATATCATTTCTATGCAAGTAGGTGCCCTGCTTCAAACTTTTAAACTGCATGTTTTCTTGAAGGTTAAATTGGACATTTATTATAAAAATTTTCATTAGTTTTTATGAGGCAGACATGATCTTTTCTTATTGCTAGCACTGCTTTAGCTCTGTGCTGCTAAAGTTAACTGACATCAGTGAGCACCATGTGCATCGTGCAGAGGCAAAAAGTCATGTGAACTGTAATCTGCCAATCTTAATTAATTTATTCAGATACACATTAAATACGCATTTATGACTGATCCATTTGTCTTTGTGTGAGGAAATCGGAGCACCCAGAGGAAACCGACCAAGCATGACTAAGCCACTGCAACTGATTGTTGTTGTTACTTAATTACCTAATTCCATATGTATAACTTCATAATTTGGAAAAATCCAGTATCGGTACAGAATGTAGAAAATAAATCACAAAAAACAACAACAACATTGAATTAGAGGGTGTGTCGAAACTTTTAATTTTTGACATTTCATAGAAACCACCTTCTGAATCGGTTTGTTTATGGCTTTTTACACTTATTGCCTCTTGTGGGTTTGAGTGCCTGATCGCTGCAATTTAATCAGTAAAGAGTGAGACTCCAAGACTTAATGCAATGTGTCATGCCATTAAATAGTTATGGAAAGTCAATACAACACTTGTCAATACAAGTAGTTTAATCAGTTCGACTGAATAAATCATGAAATGGAGATTGTTTATCAAATAAGATAAACTTATTAATTTTTTAACTATAACCAGCTTTACACAAACATTTTTTCCCTCTTTTGGTTCTATTTAATATAATACACAGTGTACTATGAAATAGTGGAAATGAATATGGAAAGATAAACTAAAGTTAACCAAGGTAACAAAGTCCACTCACCTAAAAACTGCAGCACAAACAGCATTTAAAGAACACAGGCAACTTATATAATCAAGCATGCACGACATACGGATTCCACTGTGGGGAAAAAACAGCCAACTTTCAAAACTTTCAAAATAAAAGTTAGGTTTGATATATTTACTATAATTTCACACTCAGATTCTATTTGATTTCTAACTGTCTGTTGAAATTAAATATTTGATATAAAAAAAGAATTATACAAATAATATAAAAAAACTTTTCGCTCCCCCCTCACTTTGGAGGCTCTCTACAGAGGCAGGTGTCTGCAGGTGTGTAAAGGGGCGGAGCCGCCCGATTCAGCACGGCTGGTGACAAATTGAATGAATGAATGAATGGATCTCGCGCTCCCGCGACAAAAAAGCAGGCGGGGTCATCAGAGGTTTCGTATGTACTGTGTATAAAGGCTTAAATCAATATGAGGCGCCGTATAGGGCTTAAATCAAACTTTACTCATGCACACACATATGAAACACTCACACATACATATATACTACTAACTGCTCAAACAACTACATATGAAATGCGCGCGCCCACACACAAACTTCTCAGTGTAACCGGAAGTAAAAGAAAACTTAAAGCACGGAATCTGTGGCAAATATGGCAGAATGTATGTGTGTGTGTGTGCGCGCGCGCGCATTTCATATGTAGTTGTTTGAGCAGTTATTAGTATATATGTATGTGTGAGTGTTTCATATATGTGTGCACGAGTAAAGTTTGATTTAGGCCCTATACGGCGCCTCATAGGGAACGAGTGAACAACGGATCTTCAGTTTAGCGGAAAAGGGAATGAATAATTTCCTATAAGTCATTACGTATCGCTGGAGTATGAAAAGAATTTAACTCAAACAATAATTTATATATTTATTATAAATATTATCGAGGACGACATCATATGAATAGGACACAATAATTTACATTTAAATTTAATTAAATAGGCTATTAATCTGTAAAAAATAAATAAATACATGAGTACATCATGTAACTTAATCTAATAATTTATTCGTAAATTATAAACGTTTGAATACGTTATATATTTTTTAATGGTATCATGGTAGCAATCGCCACTGCCCAAACCCCAGCCACTGGATGCAGTGCCGGTCCCAAGCCCGGATAAAATGAGAGGGTTGTGTCAGGAAGGGCATCCGGCGCTTTGATATACAGGTACTTTAGATTATAAGCACACTTCTAGAACAAATTATCCCAATCCAAGATTTAACTCTATAGTACAGCATATATACATAACCAGATATAAGCTTACTTCTAGTCGTATAAAATTTTTCTTTTTTCGATTAATTCCTACAACTGTCAAAGTTATCTGCAAATAGAAAAAAATATTTTTGCTTAAATTTTTTTTTATGTATGATTTATTTATAACAAATACACAACACAAAAATAAACAATGAAAACATACAAAAAACACAATCACACAAGACAATAGAAAGATACACTACAATAAAAAGTTATGGAGAAAATTACAGAAACAATAATACTGGAATGAATAGCATTATAAGGACAAGTGAAATAGAGTACGAAGGGGGGAAAAAACAGAAAAGAAAAAAAAGGGAGGGGGGAGCACAGACATACATGCCAAAATCTTCCTAAACTACTGCAGAATCTGTAAACCGAAGAGATTCAACATAATTAAGAACAGGTTGCCAAACTTTAGAAAATTTAACCTGAGTACCACGTAGTGAATGTTTAATCTTCTCCAACTTCATAAAAGTAAGGGCATCTTTTATCCAGAGAGATTTAGTAGGGGGGTTAGAGCCCTTCCAGTGCATTTAAATAACACGTCTTGCCAGGAGAGTAAGAAATGCAACAAGTTCAACAAAGTAAGAGGGCATGGAGTACCCACTGGGTAAAACCTCAAACAGGCCAATCAAAGGTTCCGGGAGGATCTTAACTGAGGTAATGGCTGACAGAGAGTCAAAGACAGATGTCCAAAATGAGAATATAACCGGGCATGACCAAACCATATGGATGAGATCAGCAGGATCACAATGACATTTATCAAAGTTAGAGACAGTGCCAGGATATATACGAGCCAGTTTACTTTTGGACCAGTGGACTCTGTGCACCACTTTGCACTGCAGAACTCCATGACGAGCACAGATAGAAGAGGTATGTATTCTTTTTAAGACTAGCTGCTAAACCGAAGGACTATTATCAATACCAAGGTCTACGGACCATACATATAGTAGACCATCTGAAGCAGAAGAATTAAGTGAGAAGGCAATAGAATATATTTCTGAGATCGCACCTTTAAGGTTAGAATCCAGTTTAAGAACAGAATCAAGTGGGTTAGAAGAAGGAATAGCAGGGAATGTGGAAAAATGAGTTCGAGTAAAATCCAGGGCCTGTAAGTATCTAAAAAGGTGGTTGTTCGGTAGTTGAAAAGCATCTTTTAATTGGTTGAAAGAAGCAAAGATACCATTAATGTACAGATGCTCAACTGAAACAATCCCATAATCTTTCCAAATCCCAAAAGTTTTATCTGTAAGAGAGAGGGGGGAATAAAGGATTTAAGTGTAGGGAACATGACAAAGGTATGGTCTGGAGTGTCGCCTAAATTGGGTCCAGATCTTAAGACTGGCTTTAACTACAGTGTTTGTGGAATATGATGGAGCATGTAGTGACAACGGAAGGCACAACAGAGAAGTAAGAGATGAGGAAGCACAGGAGGCAGCCTTAATTTGCAGTCATGGTGGTGGTTTATTGCTGAAACACCACCAGTACGAATTGGAACGAATGTTTGCAACCCAGTAGTAAAATAAAAAGTTAGGTAATGCTAAACCGCCCATATCTTTAGTTTTTTGAAGGATATCTTTCCGGATTCGGGGGACCTTTTTATTCCATATAAAGTGAGAGATGCAAGAGTCGAGTGAATGGAAAAAATGTTTAGGTATATAAACAGGCAGGCATTGAAAAAAGTATAGAGATTTAGGGAGCACATTCATTTTGATACAGTTTATGCGGCCGGCTAAAGATAAAGGTAAAAGAGACCAACGTTGGGTGTCGTTAGTCAGTTTGGCCTGAAGTGGGGAGAAGTTAGCTTTAAACAGATCCGAATATTTGGAAGTATTAAGGGGCATAAGTTCACTTTTGTGCAGATTCAATTTGTAACCAGAAAATTGGCCAAAGTTCTTCAAAGTCCAGAAGTGAAGGAATGGATCGATCCGGGTCTGAGATAAACAGTAAAAAAAGATCATCTGAACATAAAGACAATTTATGCTCAGTACCTCCTCTGAAAACACCCTGAATCTGACTGGTTCTAAGGGCAACTGCCCAATGGCGATGGCAAACAGCAAGGGAGAAAGCGGGCAGCCCTGCCTGGTTCCACGCTTCAGAAGGAAATAGTCAGTGAAATTATTATTTTTACGAACCCAGCTAGGGGGGATGAATATAAGAGCTTTATCCAAGAAATAATCACCGAAGCCAAACTTTTTAAGAGTAAAAAACAGATATGACCACTCCACACGGTCAAATGCCTTCTCTGCATCCATTAAAATAATAAATTCGGGTATGTCTAAAGATGAAGGCGAATAAAGAATATTTAGTAGCCGTCTGACGTTATGAAAAGAATGCCTGTTTTTAACAAAACCGGTTGGATCTGGGGAGATGATTGACGGCAAAATAACCTCTAATCGTCTTGCCAGTATCTTTGCTAATAACTTTACATCAGCACAAAGCAAAGAGATAGGACGAAAGCTACTACAAAGAAGGGGGTCTTTATCTTTTTTAAGTAAGATGGAGATGGTGGCTTGACGCAGTGTGATGGGCAAAATGCCAACCTGTAACGATTCATTAAACATCATTAACAATAAAGGGGAAAGATTGTCCGTGAATGTCTTATAAAATTCCGCAGGAAAGCCATCAGGTCCAGAACACTTTCCATTTTGCATTGCCATTAGAGCGTTAATTCTACAGCCTCATAGCATCAAACTCCGCCCTTTTAATGAGCAGGTCTTTAAGTAGATCGGGGTCCGGTGAGTGTGCATTCATAGTTTGTAGCTCTGATATAGTCTTAGTGAGAGAAGCATGTTTTTCTGCTGTGAGCTTAGTTTGAAAAGCAGAATAAGATATTATCCTCCCGCGTAGAAAGGCTTTACATGATTCCCAAATTGTCGATGCAGATGTATCAGAGTTAACATTTGTGTCAATGAAGAGATCTACACTATCACTGATAGCTTTAATAAAGTCAGGTTCAATGAGAAGTAAGGGATAAAAGTGCCAAGGGGAGAGTGACAAAGGTTTGCCTGGGAGTGAAATGTCCATTACAACTGTAACATGGTCGGAAATTACAATAGGATTATAAAAGCATGAACTGACTGCGGAGAGTAATTTATCATCAATGAGAAAGGGGGGAAATCATCAGGGGAGATATGATTTCGTGACGTTTCACTGGAGAATTGAGCCCTTTAACATTCCAGCTAACACATCTCAAAGCACCACCTGGAGCCATATACAGTGGTGTGAAAAACTATTTGCCCCTTCCTGATTTCTTATTCTTTTGCATGTTTGTCACACAAAATGTTTCTGATCATCAAACACATTTAACTATTAGTTAGAGATAACACAAAATGCAGTTTTTAAATGATGGTTTTTATTATTTAGGGAGAAAAAAAATCCAAACCTACATGGCCCTGTGTGAAAAAGTAATTGCCCCCTGAACCTAATAACTGGTTGGGCCACCCTTAGCAGCAATAACTGCAATCAAGCGTTTGCGATAACTTGCAGCGAGTCTTTTACAGCGCTCTGGAGGAATTTTGGCCCACTCATCTTTGCAGAATTGTTGTAATTCAGCTTTATTTGAGGGTTTTCTAGCATTTGTTTTTTTCTTCAGCCATTCAGAGGTGGATTTGCTGGTGTGTTTTGGGTCATTGTCCTGCTGCAGCAACCAAGATCGCTTTAGCTTGAGTTGACGAACAGATGGCCGGACATTCTCCTTCAGGATTTTTTGGTAGACAGTAGAATGGTTCCATCTATCACAGCAAGCCTTCCAGGTCCTGAAGCAGCAAAACAACCCCAGACCATCACACTACCACCACCATATTTTACTGTTGGTATGATGTTCTTTTTCTGAAATGCTGTGTTACTTTTACGCCAGATGTAACGGGACACGCACCTTCCAAAAAGTTCAACTTTTGTCTCGTCGGTCCACAAGGTATTTTCCCAAAAGTCTTGGCAATCATTGAGATGTTTTTTAGCAAAATTGAGACGAACCTTAATGTTCTTTTTGCTTAAAAGTGGTTTGCGCCTTGGAAATCTGCCATGCAGGCCGTTTTTGCCCAGTCTCTTTCTTATGGTGGAGTCGTGAACACTGACCTTAATTGAGGCAAGTGAGGCCTGCAGTTCTTTAGATGCTGTCCTGGGGTCTTTTGTGGCCTCTCGGATGAGTTGTCTCTGCGCTCTTGGGGTAATTTTGGTCAGCCGGCCACTCCTGGGAAGGTTCACCACTGTTCCATGTTTTTGCCATTTGTCGATAATGGCTCTCACTGTGGTTCGCTGGAGTCCCAAAGCTTTAGAAATGGCTTTATAACCTTTACCAGACTGATAGATCTCAATTACTTTTGTTCTCATTTGTTCCTGAATTTCTTTGGATCTTGGCATGATGTCTAGATTTTGAGGTGCTTTTGGTCTACTTCTCTGTGTCAGGTAGCTCCTATTTAAGTGATTTCTTGATTGAAACAGGTGTGGCAGTAATCAGGCCTGGGGGTGACTACAGAAATTGAACTCAGGTGTGATAAACCACAGTTAAGTTATTTTTTAACAAGGGGGGCAATCACTTTTTCACACAGGGCCATGTAGGTTTGGATTTTTTTCTCCCTAAATAATAAAAACCATCATTTAAAAACTGCATTTTGTGTTCAATTATGTTATCTTTGATTAATAGTTAACGGTTTTTGATGAGCAGAAACATTTAAGTGTGACAAACATGCAAAAGAATAAGAAATCAGGAAGGGGGCAAATAGTTTTTCACACCACTGTAGGTATGGGGGGCAAAGATAGTATAATGCTGCTCAGGCATAAAACATGCCCATCTGACTCGATCTCTCCGAGAGATACCTTAGATAGGAAAGGAAGGATACAAGGCTAGGTTAGACATAATTAAATCCAAATGAAGCACACAAACAACAGTTGACAAACATAACACAAAGTACCTAAACAACAAACAAAAATAATCTACCCCACACCCCAAACCCTTCCCCAACCCCAAGTTTCCAAACCACTGACAAAACAGTATCCAACAACAGGAACAAAAAGATATTCACTGACACAACCGTCAGCAAAACTTACTACTTCCTAACTTTAAATGCTCTATACCCACATTTTAATAAATTTAGATAATGAAGTTAAACCTTTGTAAACATTAGTGAATATCAAAGTTGAAACTGAAACCTCAAAAAGAACAAAAAAATTGAAAAAAAGGGAAAAAACGGGCCTCAATATCAGTATTCCTGGAAAAAGGGTAGGAATTATTTAACTTGTTAACTTGAAGTACGTTGAAATTGTAACATGTTTTGAATCAGGTAGGCAAAAGCAGTGAAAACACTTAGAAAAAAAGGGAAAAGTCCCAGGGAGAAGAACAGAAAAAAGTAATGTTAATGTAAGGATCTCACATGTTCTTAACAAATGTAGCAGCTTCCAAAGGGGAGAGGAGCCACTTCCTCTCTCCATTGGGAAGTGTGATGCAAAGTCTAGCTGGAAAAAGTAATGCTGGTTTATACCCGCCCTTGTACAGCTCGTTAATGGAGCTTTTATACTCGGCCCGCTGTTTGACCACCTCAGGACTGTAGTCGTCGTAGGTGAGAAGTTTATGTCCGTTGTAGGTCAGATCGCGCCATCTGCGAGCTTCGCGAATAACCAGGTCTTTAGCTTGAAATCGGTGGAATCGTAGGATGACAGGTCAAGGCCTCTCTCCTGGAGCAGGTTTCGGGGGCAAGGCTCCGATGAGCTCGATCCAGTTCGGGGGGCGAAGCCGAAAATGTCAAAAATAAGCTGGGGAAAAAATATGGTTGGGCGCGGACCTTCAATCTGCTCAGGTAATCCAATGATTCTAATATTCCGGCGCCTGCTGCGACTTTCCAGATCCGCTAGTTTAGCTGTAAGAAGGTAGTTTTCTGCTTTTAAACTACAGCTTGCGCTTTCAAGTTTTTAAAGACGCTGATCAGTTTCAGTTGCGTTATCCATCAGCGAAGTAATTTTTTGACCAAGATCAGCAATTGAGGATTTTATACTGACCAGCGTAGATGACAACGAGTCAAAAGATGACTTGAAATCGGTTGCAAGGGCCGTTCGGTGCTCGTCTAGCAACAGGCTAATCTCGGCCATGGTAATGCTACTGGATGGAGGAGAATCCCCGTCCTTTTCTGCAGTTTTCGCCCTAGTCTTCGACATATTCTTAAAATAGAACGAACTAGAAGAGCCTGATACTGGTTATTGGGAACTTTATACGTAAAGTGTTGAGGTTTAATAGGTTAACTGAAAACTTATTTGTGGGAGCGAGCAAAACGCATCTACACCGCACGCCTCATACCGGAAGTTCCCCTTTTTGCTTAAAATTTTACTTATATATAGTATAGACCTGAATGAAATTAACAAACGTGATGACAAACAGCTCATTGTAGTGTCAGGAATTTTCGTTTTGTAATTGTAATTTAAATAAATAAATTTGCACAGTCATAAGCACGTTTTTAAAAAATGTAGAACGTCATCTATTGAATTTTAATATGAACTATTGATTTTTTCAAGGTTGTTTAATTTTTTATAATTTTTTATAAAAGCGTTTTCTATTTAAATTTCGACTTTAAAGGTGACATCCTTAAAGACGATACTGTTGGCTTCACTTTGATGGTGCCAGAAATGAGTTGATTTGACTGTTCATAATTTACCGTGGGGTGCTGGCTGAACAATCTGGAAGAATTGGATTAAGTCTGTAGGATATATCTATGGACATTCAAAGGATGGCAATGTAATATCAGTTCCAGTTTATTAAAGGTAAAATAATCAGGTTATTAACAGTATCTCATTCAGAATATCATTGTTTCCATTTCTGAAGCCAGGACCCTCTCCTGGTGCTCAGGAATAACTGAAGGAGCTAGGATTTATGTTTAGACCAACATCCACTTAAATATTATATGGCTTCATTTTTTTTTTTTTTTTTTTTTTTTTTTGCTGCTCATATACCTAATCACAGGTTTATACATGTGGTATTACATAAAGGAACACAACACCGTAATTAGCTAAATAAATGGTTAATGAAATATTACAAATCATTACACAACAACCATTTTGCTCAGGTGCCTGTTTTCCTGAAGCACACAAGCTTTGTAGATGTGACACCTGTTTGGTCACCCAAGGTGATTGAATAAAAATTATTTTCATTCAACAAAGATATGTGATTTGTAGTATTACTGTTCTTAGTTATAGTGATATACAATAGTAATTAGAACTGATTAATTATTCCATTTTGTTTTTCGTTTCTTAAGTTGGGAAATCTTTTGAAATGATTACTCTAGGGTTTTCACAAAGGCTGGTAGGCTGCTTTTTCCCAACCAAAATCACTGAACACTGAACTTAAATGTCATACCCTTTCATTTCTGGTTCTGTCCATCAATTTTTTACTTTGCCAATTGCAATATATTATAATCACTGACACAACCTATTTAATTAAACACCAATAACTGCATGAAGAATAATTGGTGTTTTGTGTGTGTGCATGTTTGAGCACTAGGGGTAGTTATGGTAGCATGTGCTTAATAAGGCTTGGAGTAATGAACCTTGTCTCGAATCACTTGGCTGGGAAGCCTCTGTGCTCAAGAAATCCTCATTTGGCCATAACTAATTTAAATAAAAACAATTGTTTATTGAACATTACAGCATGAACCTTTCATTTTATTGAACCTGTCACAGGTTCACATGCAAAGTTTTCCATAACATAGTGAATACAAACCTTTTTAATGATGGCTAAACTTTTTTTTTTTCAACTTCCTTGTTTTATTTTTCAGCAAACATAAGCAGTTTTATACAATAATAAACATTTTTACTTTCATAGTTCACAGTTGTTTTTTATTTTGAACTAAGTTTACAGTCCCAAAAATTATCTATCTGTAGATCATGTTAATTTCTTTATCTTTTTTTTCTCAACATCACTGGCGGATTCTTACCCTCGCACCCTTCACTTTATGTCTGACTAGTTTAAATAAAAAGAGAGAAATTGAGGGGTAATTGGATAAAAGAAAACTTATACACAGTTTGCATTCACCACATTGAATGTTAACAATGCTTATCTTCAGTTTTTTGTTATCATGTTGAGTTCACATTTGTCAAAAATAAAATTACAAACATGACTTTTATGACTGTAAAACAATCCCTCCTATCCGTTATCACCCAAATAAGAATGGGTTCCCTGTTGAGTCTGGTTTCTCTCAAGGTCTGTTTCTATTGCCATCTCAGGGAGTTTTTCCCTGCCAGCATCACCATGGGCTTGCTTATCAGGAGCTATCTAATCATTTTGATTAATAAACATTTTTCACAATTCAGACAAATTTTCATAATTTCTTTTAATTGTGTAAAGCTGCTTTGCGACAATAACAATTTTTAAAAGCACTTTACAAATAAAATTGATAATTTTATTTAATTGAATGAAAATGAGAATGGGCAATATATGGTGCTCTTTAAGTGTATTTATGCACAGCACTGTCTATTAAAATGACTAAATAAAAACATTATAAAAGCTAGAATAAAATTGGGAATTTTCATATCACCAGACAACAAAGACAACCAGCCAAGTTGGCAAATGTTTATTCGCAGAACATTACCTGCTAAAATCCTAGTCATTGATAATATGAAGACCCAAGAGAACAACAAGAAGTCCATGTTACTATTGAGGAGAAATATTTAACTGTGACCTCATTGAATCTTCTTTTAATGGACAAGCACCACCAAAGATGATTTGACTTTTCTTTAGTGTCATGCTTTAGTTTTTTTTTTTTTTACTTATTATTGCAACAATTAAATTTTTTTGTATTGAGACCAGGGATGTGAAGATTATAGTTTAGTGAATGTATCCTCACATATGCAACAGTGGATGAAGTCAGTCCTGTAAATGAGATTCAAAAAACTCATACAGGGTTCATGAGAGCAAAAGAAAAAAAATTATAAAAAAAAAAAAAAAAAAAACAGGCACTTTCCTTATCAGTGCTCATGACATTATACAATTTCCCTTCGGGATTAAAGTACTCTATCAATCTCTCTATAGCATATGTCATATGATGAGACAGCAGGACTGGGACCAGATGTTGTTGTGGAGAGAAAAGCACATTGGTGCAAAAATGTATAAATGAGCATAAACCTAGGGATTATGTAAACAGGATGAGTAATTAGAATTATTATTATTAGTTCTTGACACTGACAGTAAGTGAAATAGCTGTTGTTGTAATACATGGAAGGAAAGCACTCATGTCAGTTTAAATTTAAAACATACATTCATTTTTGCTTGCCTGGAAGCTAAAACATTAGTCTCCCTGAGGGCTATAAGGCCAGCTCAATACAAAAAAAAAAAAGTGTAAGATCATTTTATATGGGGGGTAACTACACTTGTTGAATATTGGCAAGCATGTTACAAACATTTGCACATGGACATTGTAAGCACAGCTTTAGTCAGTCAGTCCTCTTTGAAGGACCATGCTATGAAATATATCCACTTACTCAGCTATGGTTATGAGGAGTATGAATATATGTTCTATACCAAGTGAATTTTCTGGAAGGAATATAAACCCACCAAAAATGAGCGTAATGATGCATAGCACTGTAGATTTAAACACCAAACAAAAATTTAAACATCTTCACTGTGTTTGTGTGTGTGTGTCACATAGTGGAGCAATGAGGTGGACCTCCTCCTCCTCCTGGGACAGGAACAAGTGAGGGTGATACCCTAAACAGCACTGGAAGGGCAGCAGGCTGTTCTGGCCAAATGTTTAGACTTTAAAATACACAACCAAGACAACATTTCTTTATAAAAAAACAAAAATTTATCTATGCTACTTAAACACACACACACACACACAAACAGTTCATGGGTAAAAGTTAAATGGAGTTTTTTAGTAGACCTGAGAAAGTCACAAGAGCAGAGCCTTGGGTTTAATCTTACGGTTCAGTTATGTAACGGGCACCAATTTCAGCAAGGTATAAAGCTTTGTTTGTTTACTTGCGTTGCGGTCTTCCTCGGTGATCCATCTTCAGTGGTAGGGAATCACGGCATTGCTGATTGGCTGGCGCTCTGATGCTGGGATGATGTCTCTCGGGGAAGCCCCCCGGTGCTGCGTTGGTTGCTTCGTTACTGACGGTGTAGTAACAGAGTAACTGACGGCGGAGTAACTGACCATAACTGACTGACAGCGGCATTTCTTCTATGATTTCTTCGTTGTGGGACTTTTGGAGTTCTGGCACGAAGTTTCCTGAAGGTCTTGGAGAGCAAATGAGCAGTTCGCCTGCCTGTCAGATGCAGGGCGAAAGTTGACGGTGGAAGAGCGATAAAGGAGCTTGCGTCAACCTGTAAGCAACTTTCAGTCGTTGGATGACGTTCAACCTTAGATGACGGTCAGCCCTTAGATGATGTGACAATGTGCTTTTAACCCTTTATGGTCAGTCCGTCCCACGGGTGATTGATCCAATCGGATGTGGTTGCGGGCTTAGCCACGCCTCACGTGATTCCCCCTTTTGTGCACACATCAGCCTGCCGTTTCGGCTGTCACGTGGGGCTCATCCGGTTGGAGATTTTTAATACCTTTTAAAAAGGAATTTTGCATTAGCTCTATTCATGCTACTAATTATTCATTTACACAAATGTTCTTTGAGTAAAGCTAGCTTTCGATTGATATCACACATCCCATATCTTGCACACTCATTTATGCCTTTATCTAATAAAAAGTGTTTATAAATGCTAATTACACCTTTTAAGTTATGCAGAATGATCAAACATGAACACAGTAATAAAACATGCTAAATAAATGTATGTATATAAGTTTTGCCCTACTGGTATGTTTTTAAAGATTGTCCGAGATTATGTTTCTTGCCATATTATTTCTTGCTTTGTTCGTTTAGCCACGAGGAGTAACACGGGACAATACCGTGTCCTGGGGTAAATGACAGTGTCAAACTGTGACTCGGTGGTTCCCCTCCACCAAGTCACACTTTGTGAAGTTTTACAGTGAAGCCATAAAACTGTCTGCTTTGTTTAGGGGGGGACACACCTTCCTGAGGTACTCTGAGGGAACTTGGGTGAGGTCCCGTGGTTCCCCCATGGATCCCCTATGGGAGCGAGGCTGTGGCATGACATGGTGGCGGCTCGTAAGCAGGTCACGGAACATGGGTTCCAGGCAGAAATTGATTTCCTAGCCCAATCGATCTGCGGGTTGTGGCAGATTAACCAGGGCAGACCCAGAACGAACATGGTGTGAGATCCCTCCTTGATGAACAATTCCTGGGCTCGTTGTGAGCGGAGCATAATGACGTACGCCACCTTGGAGCGTTCAGTGGTGAAGGTGAAGGTTTATAGGTTTTAGCCTGCTAAAGTTAAGCAATGCGTAAAGTATATAAGAGATTGGATGTTAATTAACTTCCTTCTGCATAATTCTGATAAGACAAAAGTTCTAGTCATAGGACGCAGGCAGCTGAAAGCAAGATTTTAGAACCCACTGTACCATTAGATGGTCTTTCTGTTTTATCTAGTGCAACAGTAAGAGACCTCGGTGTGATTATAGATTCTAGTCTTTCATTTGAAGCTCATGTGGATAATATTACCAGGATAGCATTCTTTCACCTCTAGAAAAACTAGCTCATGCTTTCATCACCTCTAGGTTGGACTATTGTAACGCCTTACTGTCTGCTTGTTCAACTAGGTGCATAAACAAGCTTAAGTTAGTCCAGAATGCAGCAGCAAGAGTCTTCACTAGAACCAGAAAATACGAGCACATCACCCCTATCTTACCTTCACTTCATTGGCTCCCTGTGAGATTTCGTATTGATTTTAAAATACTACTTTTGACATATAAAGCATTAAATGGTCTCATGGCGCACTATCTGAGTGAACTGCTAGTGTCTTACGATCCACCACGCCCACTTCGATCGATTGTCAGTACCGCATATTATGAAAACTACAGCTGGGGGCAGAGATTTTTTTTTTACAAAGCCCCAAAGTTATAGAATAGCCTTCTGCAGGGACTCAGACATAGTCTCG
Organism: Clarias gariepinus; assembly: GCF_024256425.1. NCBI lineage: Eukaryota > Metazoa > Chordata > Actinopteri > Siluriformes > Clariidae > Clarias > Clarias gariepinus. Next base: position 4,256,616 of record NC_071126.1, on the reverse strand, counting down.
GTGTTTAAGTCCAGATTAAAAAACTATTTATTTAATCAATAATTTTTATAAATAGATTTGCCTTCGGTAAAGGAGCAGATCTGGGGGACTCCTGGACGTAGAGTATTATGGTGAACTGGTATGTTTAGATGCTGTCCTCCCCATTCTCATTGATCACTCAGGTTTGTTGACATTTAAATTTCATTTAAAATAAAAATAGTTTGCAACAAAACTTTAAACTAATTAAAATGTAATAAAAAAAAAGACTAATTAAAACTAATAATTAAAAAAAAACATAATTTAAAATAAAACAGTTTAAGATATTAGATCAACACAAAGAGAGATAAGGGCATTCACTTCACTCTGGAGAATCCATTCATGTGAGCTTACACTCTAAAAGTAAATGTCAAAGGAATTACTTTTAAAATAAATAAAGAAAATATATATTAGAAGGACATTGATGTGACTTGCTCTTTTTTTGTCAGCTGGCTTCAGAGAATTTACATAATTTTTTTTGTTCTTGGTCAGACTGGTAATTTCTGAAAAACCTCTTTGCCTTTTAATTTCCCAATTTAGAGTATCTGACTTTTGTCTTTTCTATAACAAATTTTTTTCCAGACTTTTTTATTATCCCTTTAATGCAGACGACTTCTATTTATTAAACTTTATATTAATACAGCACATGCAAAATTACATATTCATAAATAAAAGTGTGCGGTCTCAAACCATGCTTTGCAAACATCAAACAAGAATGCAAACAATACATAAACACAAATTTTAACACTTGGTTGGAAATCTGAACTAAGATTAAAAAAGTGAATGAATAATAATGAAAAAAGGTTTATTTGAAGCTTGAACTGAGAAAAGTTACTCAATACTCAATGTGATCTTGGTGTCTGACCATTCCTTTCCTGCACACAATCTTTTCATGTTTCATGGCTTACCAGCACAAATAGTTTTCACTGATAAAAGTTGTTCTTTAAGGTTTTGTGTACAGAGTATGAGCATAGAAAAGTACTGCATTTGCACATTTGGCAGTGGATCATGCTTTTTTTACTTTTACATTTTGTCATTTGGCAGACTTTGTTATCCATAGTGACTTTGAGAAGTTTCTGTCATTGGATACACTGTCTTACACTGGATTACTAGGCTACTAACCATAACTTCCTGTATATGAATAGTGTTATGTATATAGAAGATACAGAAGATACACTTATGGTATATGAGACCATTAACTAAAAGTATACAGTACAAAATAATATTAAAATACATTTTCCCCGCTACTTTCACCCCCTTCTTTTCAATGACAAGGTTAAAATAAGCAAAAGCAAAAGAATAAAATATACATCATACAAATATCAGCCAATATAAAAAAAAAACTTTATCAAAAAAAGCTTTTGGGAATGATGCCATTTAACACAAGTGGCAGAAAATACTCACTATCACTGTTCTTTGGAAGTGTAGTATATAGGCAAGTATGTGAACAAATATGCTCACAACGTTGCCACGTTAACTACATAAACGCATGGTTTAGCAGCATATCTACAACAGTTAGTTTCAACTGAGTAATCTGGTAATTCATAACAGCATTAGTTCACTAAACTATATGCATCACTCCACCTCACAGGTGTTTTAGCAAACACTAATTACGCTGACTCTTTGGCCCAGCATGGGTAAAAGTAAGTTGGTATGGACTGCAGTAGTGCTGCCTGCATTAACCCACATTCACAATTCACTTACTCATTCTCTATACTGCTTATCCTTTTTGCAGGAGGCACTAGGCAGCGTACACACTGGACAGGGTGGCAATCCATCACAAGGCACACAATCTTACACACACACACTATTGGGAAATGCCAATTAACCTACTCTGCATATCTTTGGACTGTGGGAGGAAACTTCTGAGGTGTGAAATCCTAGACTCTCAGTGCTAACCTGTACGCCACCATGCTGCCTGGAACCTAAGGATGACGTTCACACACACACACACACATGCTGATGGAATCACTGCTGTTAGCTAAACTTGAAACTTTTTCTTTTTGTGTGACTTTAACAAGTAACCTATCTAATATCACTTGCTTTTGCCTCCTTTTGAGAATTTGGTGAAAATGAGACATTGTGATGTTGTGGAAACAAACAAAAAAATGCATTAAGCGCACACACTTATGCTATAGTAAGTAGTACATGTGCGCATAGATGTTGACTAGATGATTGAGGCACATGCACTGAAATGGAGCATGGGAGATGATTACCCCAGTGTGAGAGAGAAGAATCATTGGCTCAGTTGTGATCATGTGACGCTCGGCAGACACAGGGTATACTTACTACTCATAGTGCAAAAGCTCACTCGTTTATCAAGTTGAAATTTATTTACATTTTTTGCTCGTCTTGCAAAACACTTGCAGACCGAGTTACAGTGGAACCTCAGATTGTGAGTAACGCGGTTTAAGAGCGTTCCGCAAGACAAGCAAAGATTTTTAATTAAATTTGACTTGAAAAACTAACAAGTCTTGGTTCACGAGTACCGAGTATCATACATCCCGCATGCACTTCTTGTTTTGATACCAAGCACCATGTGATCACAACTGAGCTAACGGTTTGTCTCTCTCCTGGCTGCGGAATTGTGGGAAATCGTCTCCCCTGCTGGGTCTTATTGTGCGTCTCTCACAGGTATAATCAACATCCGTGCACACGTGTCCTGTTTACTATAATACTAAGACCGGGTGTAAAGCGAAAGCAATTCTCCATTAGAGAGTTTAAAGATCACACCCACCCATCCCTCCTCTCGCCTTCACACACAAACACACCCACACACACACACTCTGCACTACACAGAAACACTGCTGTCACAATTCTTTTCAAAGGTAAAGTGCAGGTTAATATATATATATATTTTTTTTCTTTACAGCAGTGATTCCGTTAGCGTGCACTCATGCAAGAATTATTAGCAATGTTCCTTGCTAATTTTCCAGATAAAACAAGAATTTCCATTAATGCGTGTGTGTGTAAGAGAGAGAGAAACTCAAATAAGAGAGGAGGAAGGTTTACTGTGTAAGATGAGAAAAAAAGAGTGGGGAGTGGCTGATTCCTTCTCTCCTCTTACTTTAGCTTCACACATAACCGGAAACAATAGATCTGTCAGGATCTATTTTTTACTCTTTTTTTTTAAAGGTAAAGTGCAGGCTAATTTGTTTTATCCTTTTTAAAATTTTATTAATTATTTTAATTAATAAATTTTTTTGGGCTGTGGAACGATTAATTTGAGTTTCCATTATTTCTTATGAGGAAATTCGGTTTACGAATGTTTTGAATTACGAGCTGCTTCCGGAACGAATTATGCTCGTAATCCAAGGTTCGATTGTATATAACTTTTTTGAATGTGCCATTATTTATTTCACAAAAATGAAGCCAAAAAGCAAAAAAATGTGGGCAATACCAAGTACCCCGTTACTGCTCCCAGCTTCATCAGCTATGTAAACGTCTGTAAAAGCAGAAGTTTTGGCAGTTTGCTGGTCTGGAGGATGTAGTTGTATGTTAACATAACACCAAGAAGGAAAAAAGCAAGTTCTTAAAGAAGCAACTTTTGCTGCACATCAACCTGGAGTATAAAGGTATAAGGTATAAAACCATTTCCAACCAACTTCCAACTTGGAGTTCTACAGTAAGAAAGATTAAGGACAGGTGGAAAGCTTTTCAAGCAATCTTCTCAAGAGTGTTCTACAAGCACATTTACCCCAAGGTCAGAAAAACTGCATCTAAACAAAACATACAGTAAGGCTTCTGAAACAATGTGCTATGAACAAACGAGACAGTGGAGTCTTTAAATTCCCAGTGTCATGTTTGGCAAACAGAATTTCAGCAGCGGAGGGGTGATGGTTTGCACTTTTTTGCAGCCACAGACCTGGGCTCCTTGCAGTCATTAAGTTGACCATGAACCACTGTAAACCAGAATATTCTAGAGGAAAATTTGAGACCATCTGTCTAATAGCTACATGAGAAAAATAAAAGAATCAAGGTTTTAGAACTGCTAAGTCAACGTCCAGACTTCAACCCGACAGAAATGCCTTATGAGCATAAGTGAATTCCCAAAAACCTAAATAAAGTAAAGTTGTAAAGACGAATGGGCCAGAATTCCTCCACAATCATATGAAGGCCTGATAAAGTACAGAGAACAAATAAGTTATTGCTGCTAAATATGGGTCTACGAGCTATTAAATCAGTGTGGTACTTAGTATTGCACAAATATTTTTCCTTTTTAGCTTAATTTCTGTTAAATAAATAATGTCACAGTAAAAAAAGTTACATGTTGTTTGTCTAAAGTGGATTGAAGCAGGCCAGATTATGTGTAATCAGATACTGAAGAATGGTTTATATCTCTCCGGCAATATAAAGAGAGCAAAAATCAAGACCACCCCTCCTGCCATACCCAGCCAGGAGAGTATTCCTGTTGTTTTGTCCTCAGGAATGGAGCGTGTCTTAAGTGGCTGGTATACGCGCTCCCACTGGGTGAGGATGGCCTGACGAGCCCCGGGCCACTGACCCGGCCCACACAGCCGAAACTGATACGCCGTGAAGGGACCGAACAGAACTCTCCCACCCAAACTAGGATCAGTCAGGAACAGCCACAAGAGGTTGGGACGCACACCGATTTCCCGCGCAATGGAATCCATGTATGGGATGAAATCTACATCGAAAGAAGTGTTCCTTGAGCAAAAGAATCTGTAAAGGATTAATAAAAAGCATTACAGAGACACTGTTAGTACTGCAAATATCTAAAGAAAAATGTTATTTATCACTTAAATGCAAATTAAAACCATTAAACTAAATCACCTTTTCATATTTGTCTTCTGGTCTTTCTCATAGATCTTCTGCCTTATTGGTACAGGAGGAAGTTGGTTTAAACCTAGGGGAAAAGAAGAAACATCACCAAGGAACAATACCAACATGTCAATACCAACATTAACATATTAGTCATATTATTTTAAACTGACTGAAATAAATAAATAAATTTCTCTCCCAAGCTATTACTAGTATAACTCATTTGAGTGATTTGTATTATTTGCACATTTTGTTATTATTACCAGACATTGACCTTCTTGATGTTGTGTTTCTGTACAATCTCTCCTTGCTCTGTAATACCTGCAAAGACTCGAGTGGCCCATCGTGCCTGCATCTCCATCATAGGCATCATAGCTCCAGGGCCACTGATTAGCCCTATGACGGCCAGTGTGGGGCGCTCTAAGACCAGAGGGAAGACTTTCTTGTAGAGACTCATTTCCCCAACATGATCCATCTCCTTTGCGTAGAGTAAGAATGGGAAGCCTGGCTTGTATCCTGTACAGAAGATAACTGCATCTATCCCATCTTCGACAGCACCATTATCAAATACTACGGTTGAGCCTCGGAACTCTCTCACGTTTGGTTTCACCTGCACTGCCCCCTGTAAGATGCGTGCTGGTAGTTCATCATTAATCATTCCTCTCTGTTTAAGTATCCTGTAAGAACAATAATTAAAAAAAAGATGTCTTTTAAGGAATGCTTTACTTAATCCTTTACACAAACATTCTAGCACCGATATCAGTGAGAAAACAGTGTGCTGCATCATTAAATTATGACTACACTTAAAACTTTATGGGCTACAGTATATAGTTTTTTTAGTCTTTTAATCCCCTTTATTGTATACTGATGTCATTTCTGGGATGCAGCACATATCCTTAAAAATAAAGCCATTCTTAAATGAATTGTGAGATCTGAGTATGTGAGTAGTGTTGTGTTGTTTCACCTATAACTGGGCTGCAGTCCATATAGCTTGTGGTCATATTTCTCATTGTAGACTCCCTCCACTGCCCAGTTTAGCAGTGCATCGGGAAGTACTTGCATCAGTATGCTGTTCAGACGTTTAGTTAGGTTCATATCCAAAGGCAGGCCACAGGTAGACACACGGCTCACAACCCATGCTCCATCACGCATGCTCAGAAAAGTCTTTCGAGTAAAAATATATAAGAAATATATAATGTTTAGATGCATTAGATATGGTGTGAATACATAAAGAGGCACAACAAAGATAGTAACTACCACACTTCTAATGTAAACAGATAAGATATTGCCATTAAGGCAACCTGCGTAACATGTTGGTTTACTAAGGCTACGTTTACACTGCAGGTCTCGATGCATGTGTTTTTTTCCTGTTTACACCGACATAGAACATATCCGATATGTGTCACATATGAGCAAAAGAATTGGAATTGGGTCACATTTATCTGACATTGTAAACGTAAATGTATGCATATTTACAAAAAAACAAAGAATGGACTAGGAGATAGGAAGCATTATGAACAATGGGGGTATATGATCCAATCTGAAAATTCACTTTTAGCACCAATACCATGTTTAGGCTGTTTAAATGTTAGAGATCTAATATTTAACAATCCTAGTTTGAAATCAGGGGTGCTGGCTATGCATTCAGTATAGTCTAATTTTTTGTTAATTACTAAGACGGGTTTTTTAAGCATTTCTACATTTTGGTTTAGCTTGGGAAATGTATTTTTATTTATTTATTTATGGTCTCACTATCTGGTATCACATCAATAGGATGGGTTCCTTTTCGAGTCGGGTTCCTCTGAAAGACTTCTTCCTCATGTTATCCCAGGGAGTTTTCCCTTCCCACCAATGCCTCCAGCTTGCTCATTAAGGATGAACAACTTTTTAAATAATATTCAAAATACTCATTCCTGCAAAGCTGCTTTGCCACAATGTCATTTTTGGAAAATGCTACATAAATGAAACTGAATGAAATCAGTTCCCTGATTGTGCTTACTTTTTCTGCAACTCTGCTGATCTCCACAGCAATGTCTCCAGCAGAGTTGCCACTGCCAATAACCACAACTCTCTTCCCATGGAATGAATGTGAATCCTTATATTCCCAACTGTGACAGCACTTACCTGGAAATGTGTCTATTCCTGAAAAAGAAAAAAAGGTTAAAAAATAAGGATTTTGGCACCTATGTGCTTTGCAGTTAAATCACTTCATACAACACATAACGTATGGGATATCATGCCCTCTTGTGTCCTGGCTGAAGACATGGCTCTACTCATGCCGTAACAAAGTAGAAGCCTTTATTTACACGAAGTGTGTCCCATCTGCCTGGGAATCCTCCACATTATCAGATTTTCCTGACGTTTGCATGCTTGCCTGTTGAGCAGTCCATAGCTAATAGCTAATAGCAGTCCATAGCTAATCTAATAGCTAAGGGTCTTCCTCTGAATGTGGTCAAGGCCTCGTCCACTAGAGGCTTAGAGGTGAGCAGTGTTGGGGAACGTTACTTTTTGAAGTAACTTATTACATTATAAAATTACTGTCATTTAAAAGTAATCAGTTACATTACTGCATTACCTTCTGATAAAAGTAATTAGTTAGAGTACTTTTTAATTGCAGAAAATAAAACTTCTCCAAACAGTGGCTTTCTCATTGGTGTTACGACCTCTAACTAGGGGTGCAATGGCATAACATAATAAGACCTCTCACCACCTTCCCACTCCCAAGTTAAGGTAGCCACCAGGTCTAACAAAGTAAATGTAGCCTTTATTTATATTTAGAGTTGAGCAATGCTCAAAACAACAACAACAACAACAAAAATACTCTACGGGTGCCCTAGGCTTGTCTAGTCACAAATCAAACACAATGTAAAATACATGTAGTCCAACCTAACTTCTAAACAAAAAAAGGAAAAGAATACAGAGAATAAAAGGGCTTCTCACTCCTACAGAGGCTACAAAGTGCTCAATATATACAGTGAATATTTCTACTACTAGTTTAACAACACAACTGAAATTTCAAAATTGCTACTTAATTATGGTGTCAGATCAGATTGCACATTTTAGCATCACATCTCACAGTTCACACACAAACGGTTTAGTTGGAAGTGGCAGAACAGAGAGAGAGGGACAGCTGTCATCGGTGGGTTTTAAACATGGGATCCCAGCTGGTCCAATCAGCTTGCTGCAATCTATTCGAATAAGCAAGTCACAGGAGATCTCCTATAACTCCAACCACACACATACACACTCTCACACAACACACACTCAAAACACACATTATAGCCATTGTTCAATCGGATGTTGGCTTTAGAGAATACTATTGTCCAGTTTGATACAACAGCCCCTATCTATGGCTTATCCTGTCCTTTCTGTGGGGTCCATGATACAATAGAGAAGCTATCTAGAGTTCTTGTTCCTAAATTTAATGAATGCTTGCCGGTGTGTGAATATATATGTCCCTCACGATATGTTTAATACTGAGTGATTTGACTCAGAGGAAACTAATAGTTATGATCAGGACCATTCATTTCCTAAGGGAGAGAAATAAGGTACAACACCTTGCTGCACCGCTGTTGAACTGAAAGTCAACTGTGGTGACGGTGCTTTACATGTATAGATGGAACTGCACATACTTTACCACAGTCACACTGCCTGCCTTTATGGCATGAATGAAAGTATCTTTAGCCAGGACACAAGAGGGCCACCCCCCCATCCCATACAATATGTGCTGTATCTCATTTAGAGGTTATAAACATGACCATTCGTTATGAGAAGTGGTACAGCTGAATATACCAGGAAATGCTGAGCGGGGTGTGAAAGGGTGTATGGAGCTCCCCGAACACACAAGCACCCCATCAAATACATGTGTTTCTTTGTGTCCATCTCTCTTTTCAGTCAGCACCTCCCACTGACCAGTGTCATGCCTTTGTTTCACACTACCCACTGTTGTCTAAAAGATGCAAAAATAAGATTTAGCATATGCGTCTTGACATGTTAGTACAAAAAATAAACAAAGGTGTAAATAATCATAACCTGGAAGTTAATGTACTTGAGCAGGTCAAAGTGCTCAGCATATAGCCGTAAATAGTTCAGCATCATGGAGTGGTCAAAGTAGTTCGGGTAATGTCCTGGCATTGGGAAATCACTAAAGCACGTCATTTCTTTTGAGGTATTTATGGCCAGTGAGCGGTACAAGCCGGAACGTTTAGGCTCTGGTTTCTCCTGCACATATAAAAAAAAAACAACACATTAACACTTATAGAGAACTGACAATCTCACCTCACAATTTTTTATTAGTTGTTTATTATCAAGCAAAACAATTTTGTGCTGGGGACACAAGCTTCTGAATAGTGCAACAGCAAGGCTTAAAAAAAAGTCATGCATGTTAAAAAAACACTCCACAGCTTTTTTTCTCCAAACTTTGTGATATAAATAGGGTGACCTCAAATCATGACATTTTCTTTCATTTACTGCATTCAGCAGATCCCCCTATCCAGAGACTTATAGATTTGGTTTAAAGTCTCTTTCAAACAAACACACTCATGCTAGTTTATCCCTAAACACACACACAGTAAAAGAGCACTTGTTTTCCACTACTCTGCTCTCTAGGTCTTTGACCTGTTTTTCCTTGCGGCAAGATCTTACATTGGTGGAGAATGCAGGCAGCAGACCATGGCACAGGGTCTAACCCCACCCCAGAGCAATATCTTCAACCAGCCTCCGGTAATAAACAACCTTTTAAGTGGGCAGACAGAAACTATTCCTCACTAAAACACACATGACTGCCGGCTGGAAGTTTGCTAAAAAGCACCTGAAAGATTTTGAGACCGTGAGAAACCAAGTCCTCTGATCTGATGACACAAAGAAAAAAAAACTATATTTGGTCACGTCACTTATTAAAACAATACCTACAGGCAAACATGGTGGTTGCAACATATAAAAAGCTATCCTGAGAGAAAACCTTCTCCAGAGTGCACAGGAGCCTGGGATGAAGGTTTACAGTTCAACAATACCATGAGCCAAAGCATAACACCAAGAAAGCATAGGAATGGATCCAGAACAACTCTGGGACAGTCCTGGAGTGGCCTAGCCAGAGTCCAGACCTGAACCCAATAGATCATCTTTGGAGAGACCTAAAAAATGGTTCTGCACCGACCCTGTTTATTTAACCTGGTTGAGCTTCAATGGGTCTAAAAAGAATCACAATCGAGAAGAATGAAAGAAACGACCAAAAGAAAGGTTGCCCATTCCCAAATTTTTGCATAGTTTCCTGATTCAGTGGATTTAGAACTTTTTCTCAGATGTTACTATGGTTACTTTACACTTAATTATAATTACAAGAATTTCATAAGTCTCTAAGGCTTTTATTAACCTTTACATTACAAAGAGCCAATGTTGGCAGTGTTGACCCTTCTTTTTCAAATTAGCTCTTGCATGCTGTCAATCAACTTCTGGGCCACATCATGACTGATGGCAGCCCACCCACTCATGCTGTATACAGTGACAATTTGCCTAACCTGCAAGTCTTTAGACTGTGGGAAGAAACCCACCAAGAAAGGGTAGAATATGCAAACTCCATGCAGACAGACAGAGGTAGGAATCAAACCCAGAACCTGGAAATGCAAGGGTATGTGCTAACCACTAAGCCACCATGATGGCAACCCATTCTTGCATAATCAATTCTTGGAGTTTGTCAGTATTTGTGGGTTTTTGTTTGTCCACATGTCTTATAAGGCTTGACCACAAGTTCTCAATGGGATTAAGATCTGAGGAATTTCCTGGCCATGAGCCCAAAATTTTGATGTTTTGTTCCTCGCATTATATTTATAACTTTTGCCTTATGCCAAGGTGCTCAATTGTGCTAGAAAAGGCATTGTTCATCACCAACCTGTTCTTGGATGGTTGGGAGAAGTAACTTTCGGAGGATGTTTTTGTACTATTTGTACTACAACCTGTCTCGAACTTTTTTGTTGGAACCAGCATTACTGCTTTGGTGACAGAGGTGAGGACCTATATACATTATACAGTGGAACCTCGGATAGTGAGTAACCTGGTTTGTGAGTGTTTCTGCAAGACGAGCAAAGATTTTTAATAATTTTTTACTTGAAAAACAAGCAAGACTTGGTTTACGAGTACCGAGTGTCATGTACCAAGTACCGAGTATGATGAGCATCACATGATTACATTTGAGCCAATGTTTTTTTTCTCTCGACTGCGATTCAGCTTCATACTCTTGGCACGTTTCCAGCGCCAACGGATTTCACTGCGCTGTGCAGTGTGGCCATCCCCCCTGGCTATTACACTATTTTTTTATAGTGTAATAGCCAAAGTGTCATGTTGAAATAATGGGCAAACCACAATTCTCAGAGACCAGAATCTCTTTCTCCACTGACAAGGCTCGCAAAACGAGCTGTCCTTAATAATAGAATTTGATTGATAGGGATCTTATATTTCCTGGATTCCTACGGGTCCTGATTTTCACGCTATTGCACCTGCGCTTCGTTAACGAATCTAACGACATTGACCCCACGCTTTCAATAAATCCCACGCCGCTCTGGTCCTTGACTGCGATTCAGCTCCATACTCTTGGCACGTTTCCAGCGCCAACGGATTTCACTGCGCTGTGCAATCCGTTCTCCACATTCTTGGCACGTTTCCACTTATTCATACAACCTGAGAACAGTTAACGCCTTGCCTCTGCGTCTGGATCCACCTTGCATGCTCCCTGACAGACACAGACACACCTTGAGCCGTTATACTTACAGTGGAACCTTGAACTGCGAGCATAATTCGTTCCAGAAGTGTGTTCGTATATCAAAACACTCGTAAACCAAATTTCCCCATAAGAAATAATGAAAACTCCATTACTTATTCCACAACCCCAAAAAATTAACAAATGAAAATAATAAATACAAAATATAAAGTAAAAATAAAACAAATTAACCTGCACTTTATCTTTGAAAAGAATTGCGTGTCTGTTAGAGTGTGTGTGAAGGAGAGGGGAGGAGTGGTATGTGTGAAGGCGAGAGGAGAAGGGGTGTGTGTGAAGGCGAGAGGAGAAGAGGTGTGTGTGAAGGCGAGAGGAGGTGTGAGACAAAGAGAAAATGGATCTTTAACCTCTCTATTAAGACTTTCTTTTACTTTACACACACACACATACAAACAAAAATAAAAGAGGCTTTACACACACACATGTGGTCAGTGTTATAGTAAACAGTACACATGCACACGGATGTCGATTATACCAGTGAAAGATGCACACTAAGACTGAGCAGTGTGCGCAAGGAAAAAACTATTGGCTCAGTTGTGATCACGTGACACTCGACATCAAAAAATGAAAGTCGGTACTCGTAAACAACTTCCTCGTTTTGAAAGGCAATTATTAAAAATCTTTGCTCATCTTGCGAGACACTCGCAAACTGCGTTACTCGCAATCTGAGTTTCCACTGTATAAATATTGTAAATCATTTATTAGGGCAGTAGGGAAGGCCCCTTTTGAAAAAAAATGCAAAATGAATTAAACTTCTTTAGGAAAGTCTGGAAATAGTGAGCAGTTTGTAAATGCAAATTGCATTAATCTAATTCACCATGTTAATTGTACAAAACAAACAGACAAACAAAATTGACCAGCAAAAAAAAAATCTCACCCTAAACATCCAGAGACCTCCAATGTCATCGCTGCTCTCAAAACATATCGGATCCAGACCCTCATCCAAGCAGCACTTTATGCTGGTCAGTCCCGCGCTTCCTCCTCCAATCACAGCAATACGTCGAGCCATAGTGTGGATCTGAAAATCAGAGATAGTATTAATCCAGTACACACAACTATTTAATTCATTTGTGTAGCATGTCACGGTGTGCGCCTGTGATGGGCATGTGCCTAAATCTGTTGTCGCTCCTGGCTCACTATGTAGACAGCCCCCCTGCAGCTGCATGAAGGGTTGTTATATGCTAAAATGCCCCCTGCCTCCTAGGTTATCTCTATCAAATATTATATTAGAACATAACTCATAGGTTTATGATTTACAAATGACAAGTTACAAAGATTATAAAATTATATTATATGATTATAAAAAGGAACATAAAAATATATACAGTGTTATAAATTTTATATAATTTTTTTTTCTATATACAACATACAGCATATATTTCTATGTACTGGTACACTGGTCACTAGCTCACGCGAGTTTGTGTCATTTTTTGGACTGCTTGCATTTTCGCAATAGCTAAGAGAACAGTTCAAGCACAGCTTTTGACATATGTTAGCATTTTCAAAATTTTACATAATATACAGCATTATTAATCTAAAGGGGATGATGGTTTTATAGAGGCGATATATGTCATTTTTTTAAACCGGGGTATGCCATCCCCCCTGCATCCCTGCCTCAAATTGAGCCCTGGTCATCATTACTTATCATAGAAACGCATGTCTTATCAGAAGTGCTATCAGTTTCTAGGTCCAAAAAAGTAAATCCCGACAGATAAGTGTTTCCATTAGTGTTTGTTATGTGGAAGAGGGAGAGGGTGTCGCACAAGCACAATGCCACATTAAGTTGGCTTTTTTATAGTGTAATAGTCAAAGTGTCATGTTGAAATAATGGGCAGCAAACCACAATTCTTAGAGACTGGGATCTCTTTCTCCACTGACAAGGCTCGCAACTCATGGAAAACGAGCTGTCCTTAAAAATGGAATTTGATTAGTCAGGATCTTATATTTCCTGGGTTCCTACGGGTCCTATTCTGTACCAGGTATTATTATTTCATAGATTATAAGGAAATAGAATAGAATAATTCAATAGACGACCAATAGAATAATCTATGCTCGACTGAAGAGAAAAAAAATCCATCAGGTAGCTTTCACACACATGCCAAAATCGAATTGAAAATTGAAAATCAATTTCCATAAGAAATCGAAACTGAGCATTTTTAAATAAACACAAACATTACTAAACTTTTTACTACTAATTAGTAAGCAGCAAACGCAGGCATTTCTTAATAATTATCAAAATTTCTGTATTTTTAAGAGTCTATTCCTCTTATCATCATGCATGCTGCATAGTCGGTCACTGTCAGCCTGCATACATGGAGCGGTAAAGTAAACCTGGCAGAGCTGGGAACCACTCATGATCTTAAGAGTCAAGATTCAAAGGTGCTTTATTAGCCTGACAAATATTTACATTCGTATTGCCAAAGCTTAGAAATAAAACACAAGAAAACAACAGAAGTAATACGATAAAAAAAGCTCTTTATTTTTCCTTTTATTTATATTTTTGTGAAAATTATTGTAGGCTTTTTACTATCTGCAGAATAAGGCTTGAGCTTTTTGAGTGCTTCAGTGCTTCAACCCGCTGGTTGGTTGCAACACAAAAAGAGGGATCAAACCAAAATATGTAATCAATACAAATTATTTATTTATGTACAAGTCCAACGGTAAAAAATTATAAACATAATAAAGTCTATGGATAAATATTTTTTATTTACATGTTATGAAATGCACAGGACAAACACAAAATTAAAGAGTCAACAAAAGGTTACATGTTACACAAAAGAACCACTACTGAGACTCCCTCCCCACAGAGTCTATCACCAGTTAACCCCTACAGAGTCTTATATATGCTACCAATTAGCAATTAATTATAGAATAGGCCAATCAGGATCAGCCCCACTCTTCCCAGTAGGGTCTGAAGAAACGTCAGGGTCGTCACATTCAGCAATAGGGGGATTAGTGAGGATCGATTTACAAGATTTAGCTGCTGCCTTTGCAGATAACATTTCATGATGTATTCCTCCTAACCAGCAAAAAAAAAGGTTATTAGATTGTTGTAGAAGTTATCGTTAAAACTGTGCCAAAAGTTCCTTTACGCGGTTTTGCTTTAGGCTGCCATTCCACTAAGCTGACAGATGCAAATTTGTTACGGTAGAGGACAGTAATGGCTGCTTACAGTCTCTTTTGGGCTTACTGTGAATTCTGACGTGTTCATTAGTTGTTAATGTCGGGAGGATGTCCACTAGATTTACTAAGCCTGCATAAGTTTGTGTAAATTCCCTGGACCTCACACCTACTAGCACCCCTGCTGAGTTTGTTTACATGCCTTCAGCTTCAGTGTGACTTGGAAAGCTTCAGAAATGCCTGCTGTATTTATAAAAAAGACACACATTCACAATATATGAATACACAAGTCTGTTTTATTTTAGAGTGTTTTAAACTTTACAGCGTTTGCAGACCCAGTGTCCATCGTTCCTGCGTTTGGCACAGGTGAATTTCTGACATGTTTCACAGGTAAACCTGCTGCGATTCCTGTTGCAGCTTTCTTGCACCTAACACTGCGTTTTCTATACAGTACCTGGCACAGCAGCTGCAGCAGCTTGCCTCTGTGCCAATATTTCCTTGTGCTGCATGAATTGCCAAGGGAGTTCCTTAGCTAGAAGACTCAGAAACAATCTTTTTTTGACTGTCCACCCTGTACATGCCTTGTACAAAATGTAGGCATTCACCGCTGCCAGGTCCAGTATATTGTAAAAAAAAAAAAAAACGCTACTGGCTACCTGCGTTTTGCTGCTCTTATGGAATACATACGCGCCATTTGGTCCAACACGTCTACACCACACTGTAAACTGTAAAGTACAGTGCAGTGTCTTTTGCAAGTTGAGGAAGTTCATGCCGGACTTTATTTACCATGCCCAGTAGCGTTGTTTTGCGCTGCAGCAGTCTGTGCGACAGTGAAGTAAAGAAATTGTCTGTCATGACATTTCTCCCATTCATGACCACGTTCTCTGCCAGCCTCTCTCCCTTCTGACGACTGGGGTCCTTTCGAAAGTTAGGAGATACATTGTAGACATATTTGGTCTTCAAATTCGTGGCCATCCAGAACTTGATCCCAAATTTGTCTTGCTTGGTTGCGATAAACTGTGTGAATGGATAACGAACCTTGGTGGGAAACAGCTGTTCATCTATGGTCATGTTCTCCTGGAGTGAAACTCGCAGTTCTTGTTGAAGCGTGTCCAGATGTTGAACATCACAGCAAATTTGTCTGTTTTTACCCGTTCTGCTTGCGTGTCCTTGTCATCAAATCGATGGTGTTGCATAATTGAAAATAATACATCTTGGTCTCTTTGATTACTGGCACCAGAAAGCTTTCTGACCAGCAATCCACAATGGCACCAACGGGACACATGATTGCTCTTACAAACAGAATTAAAATGAATGCCATCAGTTCATGAATTGCCAAATTCCAGTCCGGCTCTGTTCTAAACACGCTGGTAATTTTATGCTGTCGGAAGATAAACAAATAGAGAATGGTACATTTACATGAACCTCACTCTAAATGGGTTTAAATATCATATGTACTATGGCAATGACAAACCCTAGCAAATTCTGTGGGTCCAGCTTGCGCAGTGAGGCAGGGAAGCACTCCTTGATAACAGTATCGGTCTGTCATCATTTGCGATGTCAATGAAACACTGCCAAAAGTGCCAATTGCCTTCTTATCACAACAGAGTTCCTTAGTTAGAAGCGCAATCAGAGGGCAACTGGCACACAAAAACAGAACTCTCTGGTTGTGGGGGATGTGAGGTGGGCAAATGAACTAAATCAGTTGTTCAACAGGTTTAATTTATCTGCCCCTGCCTTTCCACCCATACTGCCCTCACTCATGCAGTCCCCAATATCTGCTACAGGCATCCCTAGCCCAACCTCTGTTCTACAGCTCACGTGGGGGAATCAGTCTATAGGACAACTATTAGTCGTGCACTGCACAAATTTGGCCTTTATGGAAGAGTGGCAAGAAGAAACCCATTGTTAACAGAAAACCATAAGAAGTCCCGATGGCAGTTTGCCACAAGCCATGTGGGGGACACAGAAAACTAACACTGCACATCACTCTGAACACACCATCCCCACTGTCAAATATGGTGGTGGCAGCATCATGCTCTGGGGGTGCTTCTCTTCAGCAGGGACAGGGAAGCTGGTCAGAGTTGATGGGAAGATGGATGGAGCCAAATACAGGGCAATCTTGGAAGAAAACCTCTTGGAGTCTGCAAAAGACTTGAGACTGGGTCGGAGAATCACCTTCCAGCAGGTCAACGACCCTAAACATAAAGCCAGGGCAACAATGGAATGGTTTAAAACAAAACATATCCATGTGTTAGAATGGTCCAGTCAAAGTCCAGATTGAAATCCAATCGAGAATCTGTGGCAAGATCTGAAAGCTGCTGTTTACAAATGCCGTCCATCTAATCTGACTGAGCTGGAGCTGTTTTGCAAAGAAGAATGGGCAAGGATTTCAGTCTCTAGATGTGCAAAGCTGGTAGAGACATACCCTAAATGACTGGCAGCTGTAATTGCAGCAAAAGGTGGTTCTACAAAAGTATTGACTCAGGGGGCTGAATAATTACGCACACCCCACTTTTCAGTTATTTATTTGTAAAAAATGTTTGGATTCATGATTTTCGTTCCACTTCTCATGTGTACACCATTTTGTATAGGTCTTTCACGTGGAATTCCATTAAAATTGATTCATGTTTGTGGCTGTAATGCGACAAAATGTGGAAAA
This sequence comes from Clarias gariepinus, assembly GCF_024256425.1. NCBI lineage: Eukaryota > Metazoa > Chordata > Actinopteri > Siluriformes > Clariidae > Clarias > Clarias gariepinus. Next base: position 4,239,268 of record NC_071126.1, on the reverse strand, counting down.
GTTCAAGGGGGCTGAATACTTTTGCAAGCCACTGTATATTTATCTGTTTACATATATACGCCAATATTTTTTAATACACGTCCATGGTTATGTCTCCAGATTGTTTGTATAGTGCACTTTTTATACTCTTGGTACAGTTTTTATTTTTGCTGCTTTTGTCTTGCACTGTCCACTTTTCTGCAAGGACAATGCAGATTTTCCATTTGTGGGACTAATAAAGACAGATTTGCTGCAATCTCTGACATCTGGATGCTTCACCAAGAACGGTGCTGAGAGTCAAGGAACTCCAAGCTGAATGCAGGGACGATGGTCACTGGGTCTGCAAATGCTGCAAGCAGACTTTGAAACAGACATAGATTGTGTGGGAGAGTAACTGAGACAAAAGGCAGAAGGATAAAGAGATGAACCTGGAACTGAGGGACAGAATTTTTTTTAATTTTTTTTTTTTCTTCCTATTTTTACATGAACAGGCAAAGGAGAGAGATCACACAAAAACAAAATTCACTTTTGGTCTTGTAATTTAGTGATGGCCTATAAAATTTAAATTACATCATTTTATTTTGTATGTGTACGAACATGTCAAAAACCATGGACCCTAACTTCACTCAGCTTATGACATTTGTGTACAAATCATATGAGAGGTGGTGAAGGGTTTGAGTTGGGAGATGTGGAATATCGGATGCATCCTGAGCGCCGCAGGCAGCTGGAGCTGGTAGGTGACAGGATTTATCTAGAGGGTGAGACAATATGGGCAGATACATCTAGTTGAGAGTTTCCGCGACTTGGTGTGAAGGTGAAGATTTTTTGTGGAAAGCTATACTTTGTCACCTACGTGGTACAATCGTCCCGGAGGGTGTCAACGGCAATGTTGGGTGGTGTAGCGGGCGTTGGCTTGTCGACTGGCCCGATTTGCTTGTTTCCACAGCCGCCTGCAGGCCAACTGTTGGGCTGATGGTACATCAACCTCCGGTTCTTGGTGATTGAACATCGAAGGTTGGAAACCGTGGCATACCTTAAATAGGCTTAGCTTTGTGGCAGACGAGACATGGAGGTTGTGTGAAAGTTCTGCCCAGATGAGGTAGCGAGTCCAGGAGCGCTGACGATCGGCGATGAAGCATCTCAGATGGCGCTCCAGTTGTTGGTTGGCCCGATTCATCTGACCATTAGTCTGAGGGTGGTATCCAGATGACAGACTGCACGTGGACTTGATCAGACAGCAGAAGGCCTTCCAGAACCGGGCAGTGAACTGGTGCCCTCTGTCCGAGACGACATCCTTTGTGAACCCATGCAGACGGACTAAATGCTCTAATATCAGCTGTCTTTTTGGCTGATGGGAGTCCGGCGAGGGCCACCAGGTGCACGGCCTTAGAGAAACGATCGATCATGGTTAGGATGGTATCTTTTCCTTCGGAGACCGGCAGGCCTGTGATGAAGGCGCTGGCAATGAGCGTCCAGGGTCGTCGAGGAACCGGGAGTGGTTGAAGTTCTCCTGATGAGGGTTAATTGGGGTCTTTTGCCCTGACGCGCACTGGGCATGCCTGGACGAACCCGCGATGGATGGCCACCAGAAGTCGCGTTGGAGAAATTGGATGGTACATCGTGTGCCCGGGTGTCCCGAGATGGGAGAACGAGTGACCCCACTGAAAGACTCCTGATCTCATGGGGCTGGTATGGTCCGCCCGGGGGACGTCTTTCTCATGTTAATGGGAAAGTGCGTCTGCCTTGGTGTTTATAGACCCTGTGCGATACGAGAGTTGGAAATTGTAATGTTCGAAAAACAAAGCCCACCGAGCCTGTCTTGGGTTCAGCTGTTTCAGGTTCCGAATGGTGATTAGGTTTTGGTGATCGGTCCAGACGATGAAAGGCTCCCTGGCGTCCTGGAGCCAGCGACGCCATTCCTACAAAGCCCACTTTATGGCCAGCAGCTCACGGTCCCCTACTCTGTAACGCTGCTGAGTAACGTCAATTTTTTTTTAATTACATGGGTGTAGTTTCTGATCTGGACTTCGCTGGGAGAGAACAGCCCCAGCACCCACATCTGAGGCATCCACCTCCACAACGAATGGTTGGTTGGCTTCTGGATGGAGAAGAATTGGAGCAGTGGTGAAGCGGTGGCAGAGTTCCTTAAATACGGAGATGACAGTGGAGTTAAGGCTGAAAGATCGAGATGATGGACAGGTCAGAGCGGTTAAGGGAGCTGCAACTGTACTGTAGTCTTGGATAAAGCGACGATAGAAATTTGTAAACCCGAGAAAGCGTTGAAGTTGCTTACGGGTCTTGGGTAGGGGCCAATGACGCCCAACTTCTAGCTTCTGCGGGTCCATGGCCACACCCTGGGGCGAGATGACGAAACCCAGGAACGTGGTGGAGCGCTCATGAAAAGTGCACTTCTTCAACTTATAGTACAGCTGATGGGCGAGCAATCTCTTTAAAACCGCCCTAACGTGCTGGCTGTGTTCGTCTGCTGCACGGGAGTAAATGAGGATATCATCCAAGTAAACAAATGCCCACCGGCCTAGCAGGTCCCGGAAGACATTGTTAATGAAATGTTGGAAGGCTGTTGAAACCCAAAATGGAATAACTAAGCTTTCATAGTATCCTGTAGGAGTAATTAAGGCCGTCTTCCACTCATCCCTCTCTGTTGCGCACCAAGTTGTAGGCACTCCAGAGGTCCAACTTTGTAAAGATGGTGGCACCAGAGAGAGCATCCAGGGCTGGAGATCTATAGCTAGATCGTAAGGTCGGTGAGAAGGGAGATGCGTGGCTCGTCTTTTACAGAACAACGCAGCCAGGTTCCGGTAGGCGGGACAGCGTTGATGTAGACGTCGGAGGCCTTTTACTCCCCAGAGCACGTCCCAGCCGAAGCCCGTAGGCAGTACTTCTGACCCATTTGTGGCCAAAATGGAAGTGTACTTGAACCGTGAGACGAGAGGAGTTGGTCGTGGTGGCGGAGAGTTGAAGGATTGGAGAAGTTGGAGGGTCTGGGCGTTTTCCAGCTGGAGTGGACAAATGGCTTTGTGGTGCGCTGCCAATCCACAATAGATGCAGAGCCCTTCTCGAAAACGCTGCTCCCGTTCTGCAGCAGTCAAGGAGGAGCGTCCTAATTGCATGGGTTCCCCGGCTCCCGTGTCAACCACGGCCGGAGGTGGAGATCCGACGGGCCTGGTGACTGTGGGGGTGAAGGTAGGTTGGGCATCAGGAACCGGGGCGTGTGAGAAGAAAGTAAAGGAGTGGGGCGTGGTATGTGATAATGGCATGGTGCACGGCCGGGTCCGAGGAGCTGGCTTTGGACGAGAGAGTAGGCATTGGTCTATCCGTGACTGTCAATCAATGACTGTCATTGTATTAGCAACTTTTCATTCTGTTTTCACACAATTTATAAATAAAACAGACTTGTTTCCATATATTGTGAATGTATGTCTTTAATATTTACAGGTCAGTCAATGTGTGGGATATTTTGTATAGATACGGCAGGCATTTCTGAAGGTTTCCATGTCACACACAGAGGTTTGGCCTGCCTTGGATCTGAGCTACTCTAAGTAAACAAATGCAAATGTGCCATGCCTCACAGGTAATGGGTGGTTTGCACAGCAAAAGAAGGAGAAGAATCGACCTAAAGACCTGTGAAAATCTCAGCAGGGATGAATAACACCTCGGGACTTGCACCAGAAAATAAAAAAGTCAGTAATTCTAGTTAATGTCTTGGTAACCCCTTAGTATTGATTCTTAAGCGCCATTATAAAGTCATTATAGTATATATTTATGGAATCCTTATTGGTTTTCACGGTCTCCTTACTTGTATGGCAGCATGCAGCAACCAAAAATAAACAGTTAAAAAGGTATAGTACATGTTAAGTTCAATGCACAATATAAATGTTTATCTAAAGTGTCTGGTTTGATAATTTCTGTTAATTTCATGGTAAAAACTGATGACTCATTTATCATCTAATTTTTATTCCTAAAATATGTGTGGGATAGTTGCCAACTTTTCAAGCATGGAATGAGATTTTGAAAGTAAGGGCATGGTTTTGCATGGCTCAGGTTCTGTATATTCTATAATCATACCCAAAACAGTGCACCACTACTTATATGTACAAGAACACTTAGGATAGCACACTTGATAAGGAGAAAATACAACAAAAAACATGCAAAACTATATGTAATCTGTCATGCTCGGGGTGTATGGCGGATGGCGTTGCCGTGGGCAGAAAGAGGGCAGGCATAGGCGCAGAGGGGTGTTTTCACACAACAAGTCTTCAATCACAAAACAAATAAAGAAACATAACGAACACTTGTACTTTATCGGGCATGAGACCTCACCAAGGCACAAGTGGGAAACACAAACATTAGGTGAAACACAGGCTTACAGACAAACTTACAGGCTCTAAGGCTACAGATAAGCCTTAAGGCGAAACACAGGCTTAGACAAACAGGGGATGGACATTACCCACAAACAAAGTATGGAGCTGACACGGGACAAAACATGACAAGAGACTAGAGACACGAGACAGGATAGGACTAGAGATATGGCAATCAGCTAAACATGGCTTTTAGCTAAACATGGTCATTGGCCAACCATAGCAGTTACCTACACATACACCTAGCTAAACATGTCTTTAGCCCAACATGCACTTAGCTACACTTACCTAATAGCCAAACATACAACTAGGGACTCGGGACACAGACACACAGGGGCTAGGCTAGGGGACACTCAAAGGCTAGGCTAAGAGACACACAGAGGCCAATTACTTGCCTGCTCTCACAACACAACTTGACAACACTGAATCAGCTCCACACACACTAAACAACTTACATAGAGTAGTGCCTTGGGACAAGTTTTTTAAGTCATAGTACAAGGTAAAGCAACAAAACCAATATATAAAACAAACCAAAATACAAAACAAAGTGCCCACATAAACAATCCACACAAACAAACATTCAATGCTTGACCCAGTTTCCCAGACTAATCAGCTATTTGTTGAAGATTAAATGACATGCTTCGGTTCAGGTGTGCTCCCGCCTCACCTGACCGAGGTGCCTTTTGGGAAACTTTGTTTTGAGTCTGCAAAACTACAAACGACAAAACAGTGCCCTCTAGTGGCGATTCCTTACATAATGCATAATAGCTCCTGCATACATTCATATTGCCAAAGTTCAGAATCAAGTCACAAAATAATATAATAAAAATAAATAGATGAAAAATATATACACATTTAACTGCACATTTAAACATAAAGTGACACTAAGAGTGAAAACTATTGAAAGAGGAAAGCAAAAAGCAAAGGTAATAATAATAGTGTGGCGTGGGCGGGGCCGCGGCTGACGACCAGCATGCCTTGCGGGGATGTCGGTGTGTTCACCAGAATGGGGAAAGGTGTTTGGGTTAGTGGCTTGGGCCCTGTTTGTGTGACGTGTGAAATGTGTTCTGGTTCAGGCTGAAGCTGAGTTGGATGTAGGTTCCTGAGTGAAGATGCTGCTCATGCCATACCTGTTGTGTGCCTAATAAAGTACTCCCAGCCATTGCATTGGGCAACAAATAAGCTCACTCGTCTCTCCAGTATTCTTTCCGGCGTAAAAACGCTATAATAATAACCACAGCATTACAACTACTAGTACCATTACTACTTTCTTTCGGTTGCTCCAGTCAAGGGGATGCCACAGCGGATCATCTGATCCCCACACAACTTGGCACAGGCTCTCTATGCCTGTTGCCCTTCCTGACGCAACCCTCCCATTTTTCCGAGCTTGGGAAAGGCACTGCATGCAGTGTTTGGGTAATGAAACAGATCATAGTAATGTACACATCTTGCCAAATTAATTTTTATCTATCTTTTTATCCATATGTAAACATTGTGAAAATTAAGCCATTTATTTAAAAAAATTAAGGGGGAAAAGCTTGTGGTCAAAGATTTTATTTCTTGTTCTAGGTCTTCATCTAGTGGACATTCTTTAGTACTACATGAGTGTTTTTAAAAATTTGGCTACTTCAGCATCACCAAATAATAAAAATAAGCAAACTTCCTTACAACCACTTGCTCGCCCCAGGTAAATATTTTAAAACATTAGAACTTACTACTCTTAAGGTATAAGAACATTTATTGTCTTCTATTATGTTGTTAATTTAAATCCTCCCCATTGCAATAGCTTTTTTAATCTATTCAAGATATATATATATATATATAAAAAAAAAAAACTTTACAGCTATTTCTTTACATTATTCTGACTGATTTTAAACCAAAGTCAGGAGAAATTAAGGGACAAAATATTAGAGATTTCCAAAAGTAAACACTTCCTACTGCCAGTTGGTGGTGCTATGATTGAGCCTTACAGTTTTCACATCTATGTGCTTTCTTTTCTTAACATAAGTCTGAGGTTTGATGCACATCACTCAATGTACAAAAAAGTTATTAGTCATTCCCTGTTTCCATTTATTTCCCATAAGTTTAAGGGCTCCTCATGGGTAAACCATTTGAGATATGAAAAATTTCTTTACAATTTTAGATCCTCAATGTCTTGAGATCATATCGGCCTTGTTTTATGGCGATCGTATAAATTGCCTAGGGGGAGTATATCATATTCCATTAAGTGCATTTTTCAAACAACCCAAAATACTGTAATTGACTTCCTATTGTGCAGATGCCATGACATGGGTCATAAAAGTCATTCAGCTTTATGAACTAAACTAAATATGTACAGGTCTCATGCATATCCGTGCAAGTGGATTTTTTTTTAAACATTAGACATTTCCATTTATAAGATAGAACATTAATTTTCTTCTAATATGTTTTTATATAGCTAAGCAGGGGTATTAGTCATTTGTTGACTTAATCAAACGATTAAGCAAAACATTCCTGTGTTATTACTGCATTTACTTTCCATACCTGTTTCCAATGTATTTGATGGTCTACATTAATGCATTTTAAGACAGATGAAAATAAAGCATAGCACAATCTCATGGTTGCGTATGGCACCCTGGATGTGTGGATGTGCAACCTAAACTTTTTCCTTTTCTGCTGTCACTTTTTATTCAGTCATTTACAAATAAATAAACTAATAAATAATCATAACATTTATATATATATATATATATATATATATATATATATATATATATATATATATATTGTTTCCTGTTTGTTTTAGTTTTTTTCACTTTCTTTTCTAATCTGGACAACTAATGCAGTTATGTTTTGTAGGGATGTAACGGTATCGTAAATACCGTCGTACCGCAATAACAATTTTTTTCGATACTATCGTTGTCGCATGACTCGATAAAATAATAGGTCTTCTGAGGAAAGTTTGCTCAGGCGAATGGAGCGAACAGGAGGTAGTGGGAACTACGATTCCCATCAGCCCAGGCGTGGCCATCATCCTTTGCAGTCTGTTGTCGCTAGATCCAGTAATGGGCACATCCGATTTAAAACCCGCTTACTCCGTAATGATAAATTACTCTTTCCATCTCTTTTCCTTCGCCGCTAATAGCAGCACCCGGCATTTCTGCATTACTGGATCTGTAGCAAAAACAGACCGCAAAGGATGATGGCCACGCCTGAGCTGATGGGACTTGTAGTTCCCACTACCTCCCGTTCGCTCCATTCACCTGAGCAAACTTTTCTCAGAAGACCTATCGTTTTATAGAGTCATTTCGGTTTCTTTCTGAAAAGAAATGAGAAAGGGAAAAAAATCCTGTCTCTGTCTGAATAAGTAAGTGAATGAGGTGAGTGTTCTCAAATACTCATTCAGCACATGGGCCAGCTGCAATAAGTAGGCTGCTATTTTTATTTTTTCTGAGTTTTCAAGAATACTAGATTGAAACTTTTTTTTTACATGGTTTAATAATTTTGGTTTCTTTATTAAAATTGAAAAATTGTCCTGTTTCTGAAGTTGAAGTTCCTGTTTTAAAGTTTACAGATAGATGGCTAATTTGTATGTCATTGATATGTTTAGTGTTCATGTATACTGTTTATAAACACTTCTGGCACTTTTTTCGAGTCTCGTCATTAGTTTCGTTTTTCATGTAAATGATTTAATAATAACCTTACCGTGCCATTTATTCATCCACTTGGTTTGCATTTTAACACATTTAGAGAACCTGAAAGTGGACTTGGAACAGATATGTTAATATGCAAACCAAGTGGATGAATATATTTTCGTTTCTTTTCATAGATTATTAGATGTTGACTTGTAAAAGCTGCTGAAGAGTTTTAAGTTTGATTGTATATTGCTATGCCAACTTTATTCATCTATTTTCCAAGCAGGGTTAAACTTTGGATTGGTAATGTTCTGTACACTTCTAATGCCAGTCGTATGCCTTTATGACCCCAGTGAAAAAAAAAATAGACTTTAGTGTATTACAAATACATTGAAATCCTCAATAGTACATTGCAAATATACTAACAAAAAATATAAAAAGTATACCAACATCATGCTTTTACCAAATTTTGGGGTTTCTACTTTTAATATACTTCAAAATAATTGTATTATATTACACTTTCCAAAAATATATTATTGGAAAATATACTTTAAGTGAAAGTTTTGTTTAATTTCCAAAGTATACTTATATAAACTTATTTTTCAATGTATTTTTGGTATATTTAAAAAATATATATGCTCGAAATAACCATTGTACAAATGTACAGAAAGTACACATTAGAATACAATTATTCATATTTGGTATATTATCAGTTAAATTTAAATGTACTTATTCATATGTACTTATATTTAGTGCACTACTCTCTCGTGCGCGCGCATTTTTGCACGCTGAAGCTCTGTCTCTTCCGCGCGCGCCCTCAAACTCGTTCTCATCAGACAATACCAGCCAATCAGCGCGACACCAGCCAATCAGAAGCGGGAGGCGGGCAGATTTGGACTGTCTGATTGGCTCCCCAGGCCTCCGCTTCTAGATTGAATTAACGGCTGGAAGCTGCGTCGTTGCGTGCGTTTGTTGGCATTATTATTTTATTTTCATCGGCATAGGGTAAATTTAATGGTTTTTGTGTGGTAGTTTAAAATTAAGTCCATAGTTTAAGCTATAGAATATATTGTCTAATTTGTTATTGCCAAATCTTATGTACTTTGCTTGTGGTATAATGCTCCGTAGCTCTCTGCCTATTTTCAGTCTCTGTGTAACAGCTAGAATCAACAAACCAGGTTTAAACTAATACTGTACCTGTATATTCTAATACTAATGTCTGTCTGTGCTCACACAACTATGGAAGTATAATAGTGCCAAAATTTCTCAAAGCAAAATAGCAGGTTGAATTACATGAACTGAAAAAAACGTGTTGCAATAAATATGTTTGAATTTTTCTGCATTGCAATTTGATCTGAATTGAAAAAAATCCTTAGAGCATTTACAATGTTTGAAAATTTTGCCACTGCAATTTATTGTGGTTGTATATTTTAAGTGAAAATGTAATCCAAGCATTTAAAATTCAATGCAAAAATATTCAAGTTACTAAATTGCAGTTCAAAAATATTTTCAAGTGTTAAAAATACAATCTTCATTATTTTTCAATCTTACAAATTCAGGTCGACAAAATTCAGGTTGCAAAATTCAGGTAATAAAATTCAGGTTGTAAAAATTCAGGTAACAAAATTCAGGTCACAAAATTCAGGTAATAAAATTCAAGTCGCTAAAATGCAGGTCTTTACATCCGGGATATCACAGGAAGAGCAGTGGAGAGCCGATTGCTGCTGTCCGTGCCTCAGTGTACTTTAAAGTGTGCTTCCTGCTCCCTGTGCAGTCTACTTCTCACAAACTACTTACCGATCGGAACGCAGCCCTCTTAACTAACAGGCCGGGTTGCCAGTTGCACAATAAAGTGTGTATGTGTTAATATCACCCTTCTGCCGTAAACACTATATTCAAAGCAAAGCCGGCGCTGTTTCATTCACACGCGAGAGCGATGGGTTTCCCGCCCCTGAGCTCGGTAATGTTCAGTCTGTGGAAAAATTTATTACAGCAGCAGAAACAAATTTAGGAAGCAGTGAAACAGCATGGGTTCAGCGAGTGACACCAGAGTAACTGCAGAAGTCTGACTCTGTACAAATAAACTGATAGGGACAATTCCATACAAAGAATAAAGACAGATATATACGATAGATAGATAGATAGATACTTTATTGATCCCGATGCAGCAATAGAGACAGTAACAGTAAGACAGGTTATAGACTCCACACTGTATATCTTACAGTCAGTACACACAGGGTGATGTGGGAACTGACCAGAGTTACTAGTGCAATGATGAACAAAAACTATATATAAAAAGTATATAAAGATAATTGTCCAACGCACCGAGAACGCAGCCTGCCCAGCTTTCCTTCACCCCGGCGCCGGGATACCACGAGGCCTGGAAACTTCAGCAGCGGAAGACGCGCGCCAAGCCCCGGGCGAGGACCTCTCCTCCTCCGCCACCACCCGTCTTCGAGATCTCAACCCGAAACCGCTTCGCTCCTCTCCGTGAGACGGCACACGACGCGCTGGTCATCGGAGACTCCATTGTCCGGCACGTGCGTGCTACCACAGCTAAAGGTAAGGCGTACACGCGCTGTTTACCTGGTGCACGTGTTCTTGATGTTGCTGCACAGGTGCCTGCGGCCCTGAGGAAGAACATTCGAGCTGTGGTTCTCCATGCTGGCACCAACGACATCAGGCTGAGGCAGACGGAGATCCTAAAGAAGGACTTCAGGAGCCTGGTTGAGAAGGTCCGCAGCACATCACCCACGACAAAGATCGTCGTATCTGGACCACTTCCGACATTTCAGAGAGGAATCGAGAGGTTCAGTAGATTATTTGCCTTCAATGAATGGTTACAATCTTGGTGTCAACAACAGAGATTACCCTTTGTTGATAACTGGAATGTTTTCTGGGAGCGTCCTAGGCTCTACCGCACAGATGGCCTGCACCCTAGCAGAGCTGGAGCAGCGGTCCTCTCTGACAACATCTCCAGGACATTACGAACCATCTGACTTGCGGTAAGTCATACCTCAGATTCCTTAGATATCAGCCACAATACAACTCACCATACTAATAGACGCACACACATAGCTTGTACTATAGAAACTGTGTCTATTCCCCGATTAGTGAGAAAAAAGAATAAATTCGTTAAATCCAGCCGAAACAATCTGGTAACCATTAAACCAGAAAAAGCCCAAATAAGTAATCGAAGTCTACCTCTAAAGTTTGGACTTCTCAACATTAGATCCCTTACGCTAAACCAACCATCTGCTAGCTGCATAGAGTCGTCACTCAGGGTTCACTCTATTGAGACTGTGTCTGTTCCCCGAGCTAAAAACAAATTTAGAAAGACTCAGAAAGTCTGTTTTAGTAATTTAATTAGCATAAAGACCACAAACTTGGATCAGACTGAATGCGCAGCCGGCACCTCTGATCTGAAGCTAGGACTGTTAAATATTAGATCTCTCGCATCTAAAGCAGTTATAGTTAATGAAATTATCACAGATCAGGAGTTTGATATACTCTGTTTAACAGAAACCTGGATTAAACAGGACGAGTATGTAGCTCTAAATGAAGCTAGTCCTCCTGGATACAGCTACATACACCAGCCTCGGTTAACTGGTAGAGGAGGAGGCGTCGCAGTTATTCACAATGATAATTTGACTATTGTACAAAAACACGGACACAAATTTAATTCATTTGAAATTCTTTATAGTAACATAAGTGTATTTAACTATATTAAGTCAGCTCAGTCGATCCCGCTAATTGTCATTTACAGACCTCCAGGGCCGTACTCGGAATTTCTTAGTGAATTTGCAGATTTCCTCTCAAACCTAGTCATTTCTGTAGACAAAGTGTTAATTGCTGGAGATTTTAATATTCATTTTGAAAACCCAGAAGACCCTCTGAGAACTGCATTTATGTCTATACTGGACTCGGTAGGAGTAAATCAGTGTGTAGTAGGACCCACTCATAAAGCAGGTCACACTTTAGATTTAATAATATTATTTGGATTAAGTATAAGAAATTTATTCACAATACCACTATCTGAAGTTATCTCAGATCACTATCTTGTCTCATTGCAAGTGTGTCACAATAATAATGTACACACAGCGCCGCGCTACCGTATGAAACGTACATTCACATCAACTACCAAACAGAGTTTTATCAGTAATCTCCCAGAGTTCCCAACTTCGATTAGATCACCGTCTGACCCCACAGAACTCGATCAGGCGACTGAATATTTAGAGTCGACATTTCGCTATACCTTAGATAATGTAGCTCCAGTTAAAAGAAAAATTATTAGAGATAAAAAACTTGCTCCCTGGTATAACGATCACACGCGCACTTTAAAACAGACCGCTCGGAAATTAGAACGTAAATGGCGTCAAACTAAATTACTAGTATTTCAAATAGCATGGAAGGAGAGCATCCTGAACTATAGAAAAGCTCTTAGTGTAGCTAGATCAACATATCTCTCCACTCTTATAGAAGAAAATAAAAATAATCCTAGATTCTTATTTAATGCTGTAGCCAAATTAACCAGAAATAAGACCACTGCAGAAATCTCCACAACAACATCATGCAATAGTGAGGACTTCATGAACTTTTTTAATAATAAAATTGTAAATATTAGGCATAAAATTGAGGTTTTGAAACCGAACAATGTAATTGATGCAGATGTTAATCTAGCCATGTCAGACCAGAACCTAGAATACTTTACTCCCCTTGAAGAGAATGAACTAATTTCACTCATCTCTTCTTCAAATTCATCAACCTGTATATTAGATCCTGTACCGACACATTTTCTTAAACAGATAGTACCAGCAATAATAGAACCCCTGTTGAGAATAATTAATTCTTCACTCAGCATTGGATATGTTCCAAAATCTTTTAAATTAGCAGTTATCAAACCAATAATTAAGAAACCTGACCTCGACCCCTGTCAGCTGTCTAGTTACAGACCAATATCAAACCTCCCCTTTATCTCTAAGATCCTGGAAAAGATAGTAGCGGAGCAGCTATGCTCATATATACATAGGAATGGCATACATGAACTGTATCAGTCAGGATTTAGGCCTCATCACAGTACAGAGACAGCGCTCGTTAAAGTAGTAAATGACATTCTTTGGGCCTCTGATCAGGGTTGTGTAACTATGCTTGTACTACTTGACCTCAGTGCAGCTTTTGACACTGTTGATCACGCTATTCTTCTTCACAGATTAGAAAATGTAGTGGGAATTAAGGGTACAGCCCTCTCCTGGCTCAGATCCTATCTGACCCATCGTTATCAGTATGTAGACTTAAATGGTGATTATTCTGCATGTTCTCTAGTGGAGTTTGGCGTTCCGCAGGGTTCAGTTTTAGGTCCACTGCTTTTTTCCCTTTACATGCTTCCTCTGGGCAACATAATCCGTAAGCATGGTATTAGTTTTCATTGTTATGCTGATGATACACAGTTATATGTCTCAGCAAAACCTGATGAGAAAAAACAGCTTACTAAAATTGAGCAATGTGTGCAGGACATAAGAAATTGGATGCTAACTAACTTCCTTCTGCTAAATCCGGATAAGACAGAAGTTCTAGTCATAGGACCGCATACAGCTAGGAGTAAAATTTTAGATCATACCGTAACTTTAGATGGCCTTTCTGTTCCATCAAATGCAACAGTGAAAGACCTTGGTGTGATTATTGATTCCAGCCTTTCATTTGAAGCACATGTAGATAATATTACCAGGATAGCATTCTTTCACCTCAGAAATATTGCCAGAATAAGAAATTTATTGTCGCTAAACGACGCAGAAAAACTAGTTCATGCTTTTATCACCTCTAGGTTGGACTATTGTAATGCCTTACTGTCTGGTTGTTCAGCTAGATGCATAAATAAGCTTCAGCTAGTCCAGAATGCAGCAGCGAGAGTCCTCACCAGAACCAGAAGATATGAGCACATCACCCCTATCTTATCTTCACTCCATTGGCTCCCTGTGAAATTTCGCATTGATTTTAAAATACTACTCTTGACATATAAAGCATTAAATGGTCTCGCGCCGCAGTACCTGAGCGAACTGCTAGTGTCTTACGATCCGCCACGCCTACTTCGATCAAAGGATGCAGGCTGCTTGTCAGTACCGCGTATTATGAAAAATACAGCTGGGGGCAGAGCTTTTTCTTACAAAGCCCCAAAGTTATGGAATAGTCTTCCAAATAGTGTTAGGGACTCAGACACAGTCTCAGTGTTTAAGTCCAGGCTAAAAACCTATTTATTTAGCCGAGCATTTTTATAAATAGATTTGCCATAGGTAAAGGAGCAGATCTGGGGGACTCATGGACGTAGAGTATTATGGTGAACTGGTATGTTTGGATGCTGTCTTCCTCACTCTCATTAATCACTCAGGTTTGCTGACGGTGAGGTGATTGTTTGCTTTACATGTCAGGAAGCCCTCATGTTTGTGTTTCCTTCTGGCTCTCCCTTTTAGTTATGCTGTCATAGTTAGTCCTGCCGGAGTCTCTGCTTGCACGCTACAGTTAATATACATTCACATTATACATTGTGTGACTGTGACCATACCTAACTGCCATCTCTCCTCTTCTTCTCTTTCCCCCCCTCTTTCTTTTTCCTCTCTCCTCCTGCCCCCCCCCTTTCACTCTTTCTCTCTCTCTCTGTCGAGCTACACATGTCGTTCCTGAGCTGCCAGTGATCCAGACTCCCTCTGCCCTCCGGACCTGTCTGACCCATCCTGGTGCCCCGCTTCTGGCTGAAGATCTCGTCACATGGATGCCCCGTGTGTCTCTCTGGGATGCGTCTGGTGTCTGGGAATGATTCTCTCTACCTAGAAAATGGTTCTGGCCTTGACTGGTGTTGGCAACTGTTTCTCTGGGGACTTGACAGTTCGATAGTTCATAACTGGAACTTCTTACAAGTCTACCTGGGTCTTCAATAACTACCTGGACTCCATATTAACATCAATTAACATCAGCTATTATAGCTGAACTGCCTCCCACCCTACACACTGTATAAATGCAGATCATTTACTGCTTTTTGTTTCACCCAAATGAGGATGGGTTCCCTGTTGAGTCTGGTTCCTCTCAAGGTTTCTTCCTCTTACCATCTCAGGGAGTTTTTCCTTGCCACTGTCGCCCTCGGCTTGCTCACCAGGGACAAACTGACCATTTTGATTCATACAAATTCACATTTCATACAAACCTAAATAATTCTTTTGACTATGTAAAGCTGCTTTGCGGCAATGAAAATTGCTAAAAGCGCTATACAAATAAAATTGAATTGAATTGAATTGAATAATAAATATAAATTACAATAAAAAATAGAAATGGAGTTAATTGCAGTGCAGCCAATGGTGTACAAGGTTATAAGTGACAAAGTCACAGTGCGACAGGTATTAATGAGGCGCCCTATAGGGCTTAAATCAAACTTCACTCATACACACATATGAAACAGTCACACATACATATACAGGCCCGTAGCCAGCCTAGTGCAAGAGGGGGTTCTTCTTTTTTTTTTTTTAAGTGGACCTTTTTTCTCAGTATTTTGTATTTGAGTATTTACTCATTTTGTATTTCATTTTGAGGTTTAAATACTGCATTTTAGTGAGACCGTCCCCGGTCACCATGGCGAACTCAGTCTAGCAGGCGTGACGGTGGTCGGCGCTGGCGTTGTGAACGCCGGAGTCTTTTTGCGGGGGAAGGCGGGGCGCAGCCCTCTTCCTGAGGCGGACCGGCCTTCACAGAGCTCGATGTTTTGCTGACGTGGGGCTGGTAGGGAGCGAGCCGGTCCCGGTGGAGCACGACCAATCGCGACCGCCCCGTCAACCGCACCCGGTAGACTACGTCGGAGAGCTGGGCAACGACCGTGCAGGGGCCCACCCAGTGCGACATAAGCTTAGGCGAGAGCCCCCTTTTTCTTCCGGGGGAATAGACCCAAACCTGCTCCCCAGCAGCAAAGTCTCGCCCCCGGCTGTGAGTATCATACAAGCGGCGCTGCTTCACCCCGGCGTTCGCCAAGTGTCTACGCGCCAGCTCGTGGACACGAAACAATTTGTCTTTTAAGGAACAAAAGTAATCCATCCCCGGCTTCGCGGGTAAATCCACTTGTGGAGGAGGCCCGAACACAAGGTCCACGGGCGTGCGCAACTCGCGACCGAACATTAACGCAGCTGGCGTGAACTGTGAGGACTCCTGCACCGCTGTGCGATAAGCCCAAAGCACGAGAGGCAAATGTTCGTCCCAGTCCTTTTGCCGGTCGCTGGTAAGCACGGCGAGTTGGGTGGTGAGTGTTCGATTAAAGCGTTCCACAAGGCCGTCACTTTGCGGATGAAGGGGCGTGGTGCGGGTCTTTTTCACCCCGAGGCGCTCGCACACCGCTGCGAATACCTCCGCCTCGAAGTTACGCCCCTGGTTGCTGTGCAACTGCTCCGGGGCGCCGAATCGGCTGAACACCTCATCCACCAACACTCGGGCCGTGGTGGAAGCGCTCTGGTCAGGAACAGCAAACGCCTCCGGCCACTTGGTGAAATAATCCATGGCTACCAGCACATACCGGTTCCCGCGATCGGAGATGGGAAAAGGCCCAAGAATGTCCACGCCCATATGCTCCATGGGTGCCCCCACCCGAAAGTCTTGCAAAGGTGCTCGCGAGCGCTGGGTAGGGCCCTTCTTTGCCGTGCAGACGTCGCATCTGTGAACAAAGAGTTCACTATCAGTGTGACAGCCCGGCCAGTAGAAGCGGGCACGCAACCGCTGCAGCGTTTTGGTGACTCCGAAGTGTCCCGCACCCGCATGCCCGTGAATCATTTCCAACACTCGTGCCCGCAGAGTCCGCGGCACCAGCAGCTAAAAAGATTCGCCAGCGCCACATGGCCGTTCCCAGTGGCGGTATAGTAAACCCCCCCGCAAAGCTAGTCGATTAAACTGCGAGTGAAGAGCTTTTTCCTCCTGTCCCAAGTGAGCAACCGCGGCATAATCCGGTCTCTGGCCCGCGTTAACCCAACCCAGTACCCGTTGCAGCGCCGGATCCTTGACCTGCTCGGCAATGAGCTGATCACGGTCCATCTGTGGCACAGGCGGAACGACTACAGGCGATGCTGTAGGCGACGCGGTAACTCGGCTGCACACTGGCTCGGACGGCGGATTACCGACGGAGACTCCGGAGGATTGCGCAGGGAGAATGTTCCGATTCACGGGGGTCGGGGAGTGTTCGATGTCACGACCATGCACGCGCTCTTCAACCCGCTCGCAGTGCCGACAACGCTCTTTGCTACACGGCCGGCGGGATAAAGCGTCCGCGTTACCATGCAGTTTTCCAGCTCGGTGCTGGACGGTAAAGTCGTAGTCCTGCAACCGCTCTAACCAGCGCGCCAACTGCCCCTCGGGCTCTTTAAAACTAAGTAGCCACACCAGCGAAGCGTGATCGGTCCGCAGCGAGAAGGATTGTCCGTATAAATACGGCCTAAAATGTTTTAAGGCCGCGACGACCGCTAACAGCTCGCGCCGCGTGACGCAGTAATTTTTCTCAGGTCCAGACAATGCGCGGCTGAAGTACGCAATAACACGCTCTTTACCCTCGGACACCTGAGACAGGACGGCCCCCAGCCCTACATCGCTCGCGTCCGTGTCAAGGATAAACCTACGAGACGCGTCAGGGTATCCGAGAACGGGCGACGTGACCAGAGCTTCCCGTAACCGAGTGAAAGCACGCGCATGCGCCCTGTCCCAGCGGAACGGCTGATTCTTTTTCGTGAGGCCGTGCAGCGGACTGGCGATCGTGGCAAAATCCTTCACGAACCGGCGATAGTAAGAAGCTAACCCGAGGAAGGTGCGTAGCTGGGACACATTTAGCGGTTCAGGCCAATTCTGTACCGCCGCTATTTTTGTTGGATCGGTGGCAATCCCTCTAGCACTAATTACATGTCCTAGGAAGCCGGTCTCTCGCCGCAGCAGCTGACACTTTTTAGGGTTGAGTCGCAAATTCGCCCGCCGGATAGCCAGAAATACTGACCTCAAACTCCCTGCCGTGCACCAGTAAATCGTCCAGGTAAACGACACAACGGTTGCGAGGAATATCGGCTAATACCTTCTCCATCAGCCGTTCGAAGGTAGCTGGAGCGTTACACAGGCCGAACGGCATGCGCCGGAATTGCCATAGCCCTTGCCCGATCGAGAACGCAGTTTTAGGTCGCGCTTCCGGGGCGAGCTCTACTTGCCAGTACCCGCTTCGCAGATCTAACGAGCTAAACCACGCTGAGCCCGCAACGTGTTCCAGCGCGTCATCTATACGCGGCAACGGTTAGGAATCTTTGTGCGTCACCTCGTTTAACCGCCGGTAATCGACACAAAACCGCCACGATTCGTCCTTTTTGCGCACCAACACAACCGGTGAAGACCACGGTCCGGACGCTGGCTCTATGACGCCCGAGTCGGCCATCTCACGTAGCTTTTGTTCGGCGATAGCTCGTTTAGCTAAGGGAAGACGTCTCGGATGTAACCGAACAGGAGCCGCGTTACCCGTATTAATCGTGTGCTGCACCAAATTGGTATGTGTGCACTCACGCTCATCAACCGCGAAAATGTCTGCGAACTCGTGTAGCAGGGATTTCACGGTGTCAGCCTGTGTCTGACTGAGCCCTACGTTACTACGCTGCATAAGCTCGGCCATTATTCTCGTTCGGTCTGCTACCGGATGTTTACATGGCGCGCCCGCCGGAAGTTCCGCCCCCCTGGTGTGCTCCACTAACATGTCCGGCTGCGCTTTGGGCACTAGCAACCTGGCTAACCCGAAGCTACCACGCAACGTTCCGTCAACGAGATTAAGTACTGCACCCCACCTTTCCAAAATATCCAACCCCAAGATACAATCATCCTCAATGTCGGCCACCAAGAATGGATGAAAAAGAATGATTGCACCTACTTGTATTCGCACTGTGCGACAGGCCCGTATCTCTAGATAGCTCCCCGACACGGTGCGAATGCTCACGGCTGGGGCCGGCAGCATACAACCGCGATCGCCTTGTCCTAGTACTCCCCAGCGCAGCAGCGAAACTGTGGAGCCAGTGTCCACGAGCGCCCGCAGCGAAACGTTGTCCAGGCCACAGTCAACGTAGACCCCCGCGCGATTTCCTGCACGTCCTGACCGGAGGTTGAACCCGGTAGTTGGGGAAACAAGGAAGGCTGTGGGAGGCGGCTTCCCTGTCCCCGGCTAGGTTCACCTACCGAGCGGCCCTGAGTCACGGGAGGTCGCTCGGCTCTTTCGCCGTGGCGTTCTGCCATGATGGGTTCGGCGCGCTCAGCCTCGCGCAGCGCCTCAGCCAAGGAAGCCGGTGCCGCTAACCGGATGTGCTCGCGCAGCCGCCACGGACAGATTCCCCGCAGGAACGCACGACGCGCTAGCTCCTCCTGCTGGACGGACCCGAACTCCGGGTAGCCTCTGCGCGCGAGAGACCTCAGGTCCATGGCGAATGCCCCCAGTGGCTCGGCGGCGCTCCGCACCAGCCCGGAGGTCTTCCAACGCTCGCAGCGCGTCACCCTCCAACGAGAGGGCCACCCGGACGGCTGTTTCTGCCGAGGACCAGCCCACGAAGTCGGCGGCTAGCTCTACCTGGGCGAGGAACGCGTGCGGATCGACGGCGCCGTTGTAGGCCGGCAGGCGCAGCTGCAGGTCGCTTTGCTGGCGGACGGGGCACGGAGCTGTAGCTTGCTCCGGTGCTGCGTCACTGGAGGAATCCCCTCCAAGGTCCAGTGCCGAAACCTGGAACGCGCAGCTCCGCTCCGGTCGCTGCTCTAACCCGCTACTCTCCATCCCACTTCTGACACCAATTGTAGCGTTTTTCACAGCTACCAATGAGCGTGGAGAGACGAGTGAGCTTCCTTGCTGCCCAATGCAAATGGCTGGGAGTATTTTATTTAGCACAGCACAAAAGTCACACAAACAGCACATTCACGTATCACCCAACAATCAACAAGACACACTTCTGACCCACACACACACACACTGGCCGAAGCCACTACCCCAGACACCTTTCCCCAACACGGTGAACACATAACAATCCCTCCCGCAAAGCATGATGGTTGTTACTCAAACCCCACCCACGCCACAATAATAATATACAAATATTACGGGAAAAGACGATCAGTTAATGTACTTACAAGACTGTGGGATGAATAGAAATTATTTTTTGTGGGCTTATTTTATTTATTTACCAATATTTCATGATATACCACGTATAGACACTAGACAGCATCGCCGATGGTTAATAGAATAATTTAATAAATGTTAATAAATCCTATATGACTTTATACTTAATATTAAACTGAAACTGAAATGTTGTAATTGCATTGCATAAAATAATTTATGTAATTTATTTATATTATATTTTAATCAGACTGACATTAAACCGTACTATCCACACTTTACGTTTTTCTTAATTACAAAGTTTTTGTGTTTACCTTTATTTATAAGCAATATAAATTTAACAAAGTGTAAACATCATGTATGTTGTTTCTGCTGCTGAGGAAATTAATCCCCTCTTGTTACTGAATGTGACTGTACTGTACATTACCGAGCTCAGGGGCGGGAAACCCACCGCTCGCGCGTGTGAATGAAACAGCGCTGGCTTTGCTTTGAATATAGTGTTTACGGCAGAGGAGTAATTTTAACACATACACACTTTATTGTGCAACTAGCAACCCGGCATGTTAGTTAAGAGTGCTGCGTTCCGATCGGTAAGTAGTTTGTGAGAAGTAGACTGCACAGGGAGCAGGAAGCACACTTTAAAGTACACTGAGGCACGGACAGCAGCAATCGGCTCTCCACTGCTCTTCCTGTGATATCCCGGATGTAAAGACCTGCATTTTAGCGACTTGAATTTTATTACCTGAATTTTGTTACCTAAATTTTTACAACCTGAATTTTATTACCTGAATTTTTACAACCTGAATTTTATTACCTGAATTTTGCAACCTGAATTTTGTCGACCTGAATTTGTAAGATTGAAAAATAATGAAGATTGTATTTTTAACACTTGAAAATATTTTTTAACTGCAATTTAGTAACTTAAATATTTTTGCATTGAATTTTAAATGCTTGGATTACATTTTCACTTGAAATATACAACCACAATAAATTGCAGTGGCAAAAATTTCAAACATTGTAAATGCTCTAAGGATTTTTTTCAATTCAGATCAAATTGCAATGCAAAAAAAATTCAAACATATTTATTGCAACACGTTTTTTTCAGTTCATGTAATTCAACCTGTTATTTTGCTTTAAGGAATTTTGGCACTATTATACTTCCATACACAACAGTTTATATTTTAGTTTGTGTGTTTGTAAGACAACCTGACTTTTGTTGAACACAAATAAACTATAGTAGTGCTTTTTGTAATCTTGTGCAAATGAAATCTGATGAATGCATGAATAAAATCTGCTGAAAAACATGTTATAGTGTAGAAAATGCATTTAGCATTTGTAAATTATTCTAAACACTTTTAGTGTACGGTTAATACATTTGCAATACTGTAGTATAGAAGGTTGTGTGTACTGTATAATACAGTAAAGTATATTTGCATTACCCACAAAGTGTACTTTTTTAGTATTTGTCCAGAAGTATAACAGCATGCTACTGCTGCAATAAGAATATACTCATAGTACAGTATATTAATCATGCATTTGTAATACAGTAAAAATAGTTGTAATGTACTTATAATACATTAAATATATACTTAAATTGTATTAATTACTGTCAGGTATGTACGTTAGTACACACACAGGAATATACTTTAAGTGTACTAAGTGTACTTAAAGTTGTTCCACTTTAGCACACAAAAGTATACTTAATACACTTAAAATTGTGCTTTTGTACAATTTAATTGCAACTTAAATACACTTTGTACAAAATTAGTTGTTCCAAAATAGCAAACTTCAAGTATACTAGTCATTAGTCTGGCTGCCTCTCTTATTTGAATTTCACATAAACACACATTAACGGAAAGATTGTTTTGTTGGCAAAATTAGCAAGGATCATCGCTAATGACACACGGGTGAGTGCATCCTAACGGAATCACTGCTGTAAAGTAAAACAAACAAGCAAATGAACCTGCACTTTACCTTTGAAAAGAATTGCGACAGACAGTATTTTTGTGAAAGGCAAAGAGTATGTGTGTGTAAAGCAGAGGGGGTGCTTCACAAACACACACACACACACACACACACACACACTGAAGGCGAGAGTGTGTGTGACCCGGCACGGTGCCAAATTACGCACACACACAACAACAAAGAGAAAGAAAATTGATTTTTAACCTTCTAATAAGGCTTTCTTTTGCTTTACACGTGCACACACGTGTGTTATGAGAAAACGTACATGCGCGCTGTCTAATTCCATTAGAAATGTAAAAATGTTTTGTTCTTAAATGTGCGTGGTTTTATAATTTCTATCTATTTTTATCTAGTAGGTCTACTATGATCAGAATCAAGTCACAAAATAACAACAGATTAATATAGATATATAGACGAATAGATTAAAATATATACATCCATTTAACTGTGCAGTCAAACACGTGATACAAGTAACACTAGGGGTGAAAACTACTGAAGTAGGAAAGCAAAAAGCAATAGTAATAACAATAGTAATAATAATAATAATGCATGCAGTGGCTGGGTAGTATGGGGTGTGGTAACCCACATATGGTGGGGCTCGAACCCGGATGCTCACTATTACTACTACAGTACAACTACTACTACTACTACTACTAATAATAATAATAATACATGAAGAAAGTGCAGTCAAAGAAGAAATATTTTTTATACAAAAGAAGGGGAGAAGAAAAAAAGGCAAAAAAGGGATGCAGAATATGAAGTGGTATTGTGCTGCGTGTATGATTGTGAATCTCTCTCGTGCGCCTTGTGTGTGCAATTTTTCCATAGTCATGTTTATCAGCCTTTAAATGTCATATGAATATTAAAAGTGTTACATGATTAAAATCAATGCAAATATTTTAACATCACTGTAAATACCGACATGTATTTTTCGTTTTGGATAATACTAAATCTCTGCCCTCAGTGTTTAATACTACAGCTGGTGCATTTGTGTGCAGCCTTGCAACCCCTGCATGTGATTGATGTCTTAGATTACATAAGAAATATTTCTCTTGAAGATAACAGAGTGGATCCCTGTGCCGGTGTGCTTCAGCCTCAATATGAGGTGACACATATGCCCTTTTCCTCCAATGTCTGTATGTTGGCTTCTTTCCGTTAACGAAATGATATAAGATTGATATCATATCGTTTACACATTGATAATAGTTCATTATAGTCTATAGTGTCATTTTAATTTCGTTTTATGTCGGTAGTGACAGTATGACGGTATGACCACAATGACTTCAGAGCGGAGTTCAGATTGGCAGACATCGGGAGAGGTCGCTAGCAAATTTAGACAAATGTCGCATATTGCAAATTTAAAGTCTTTTAAAGATACTTGCTAATAATCCCAAACTGATGACGGCTTGGTGATGTGGCTTCGACTAATGTATTTTGCATCATGACAGTATTGGTTTATGTTATTAGCCGGTTGAGACACAATCAGTCTGTCAAAATTAACATCAGCTTCTCAATTATCCTTCTGTTTGCATCTGCTTTATCACCCCTCCACAGTGAGCTATGTGCATTAAAATCTGCACACCATATTACTTTTTGCCTATCTTGCCCTTGTTTTTTAAGTAATTTTTCCAATTTCATCCTCTTACATGGAGTATAGTAGTTGATTATCATTATCTGTCCCCCATTTTCCCAAACCTCCACCACTACATACTGTACTTCTGATTCTCCCCCACTTTTAAAACCCTGTATGGTATTTCTCTCTTAATACATGTGGCACACCCTCCTCCTACCCCACCTGTCCTATCTCTTCTTATTATTGTATACCTATACATAATAAAGTGGAGATTTGGTTTCAAGTTAAGTCATGTTTCCTAAATAAAAACTATATCTGGTCTTTTGTCCAATTCCCTGATGAAGTGCTTAAATTCCTGACCATTTGCTATTAGGCTTCTAGCATTCACTGTAAGCCCAGACAAGTGGAGTTTACTTTAAAAAATTGGAGGAAACTGGTTGCCCTAAGAAAAAATTAAGTAATGTTTAATGAAAACTTAAGTTTAACTTAAATGCTAAGTTGACTTAACTTAAAATCGTTTGTAATATCAATTGCTTTACTCAATCACACCACTTAAACCGAGAATTTTTTTATTTCTATTAAACTTAAATTAGAGCGTTTAAATTATTATTTTTTAAATATAAAAAAAAATCAAAACAGTATATTCTTTTCCTGTTTTATTTAAACTTCAAACATGAAATTCAAGAACAAGTCATGTCTTATTAACCTTTTTTTGTTTATTATTTAAACAGTGGTTTAATCATAGTCCAGGTGCAGAGCATACATCAGTCCGAAAAGGCCTAAAGCATGTTGGCCAGTTTATCCATCACCACACTCCCTTCCAAGATGATGTCCACTCTGGATGGGTTGAGCTGAGGTTTTTCTTGATCAATGTAGAGAACTCACACCGGTGTTTTACTGTACAGGTCCTTATTAGTTACATCCTAACAGAAAACAAAAACAGATTAACAAAGAGAAGACATACTGTAATTAAGCAGTTAGATAATACAGTCTTGTCCAACAAAAAGTACCTCTATTTACCTCCACCTATTTATATTTTTCATGTGCATAAAATTAACCATTCTGTAAACCATTAAAGTAAAAGTTAAATACCAAGCAGTCCTTAAAAAATAATAATGAAGGAAGAGGTGGACAATAGCCTATCACACTGGTTAAAGAATGTTTCACTGCTCGCAAACAGACCATGAAATTATAAGGTGGCTAAATTACTGTACGGGTGAATAACAGGTAAAATGACCATCAAACTAATTAAAAAACATCACGTTGTACTGCTCCAAAACAGCAGAAAGAGTGACACGACAACGTTATATAATATAGCTAGCTAAGTTAGCGGGTAAAATTACGTGAAATGCGCGTTCGTGTTCCCAGTTAGCTAGCGAACGTAGCGGGTGAAAATTTGTTGAAAATTACAACATTACAGCGAAGTTTTAATAGTGCCACACTCAGCCGCTTCAGTGCAAAATAAAGCAGCAAAAAACAAAACAAAAAAAAAAGCAGCAGGTTTATACTTCTCGCTAATAGCACTCACCATATTCAGTAGATTGTGGAACAGCAGCCCGACCCGTGGCCCTCCGGTCTCACCTGCTGGAAGCAGCCTCGGCTCAGTCACCTGGCGGGAGGTTAATGCGGGGCAGCGTCCGCCCACAGCGACCGTTACACCAGCTCCGTTAACGGCAGCCAAAGTAACAGGTGATAAAACTTTTTTCGAGCGGATATTTCAACGGCTCACAATCATCCTCTCGAGTAAAAGAAAACTAAATTAAAAGAATAAGAGGTGGAAAACTATGGAGCGATATCCCGGACAATAATTATAATTATATTTGCAATTGCGTTTCCCATATGTGGACGCACAAAGTGTGCCATAATTCAAATGCAATTGCAAACTTTGCATTACCGTTTGCTGTTTCGCCTTTGTGAATGCACACTGACTGCCAACTTTCAAACGAAAAAGAAAAGTCCATTTGCATTTCCCATGCTTTACAAGTCATGAACCTGCCATATTTAAATAGCAAAATCAATGACCACGTTTGCTTTTTCACTTTCTCTGCGTCGCGCGTCAAGCCGGCCAAAATTCAAATGCAATCGCTAATCCATTAGCAATTGCATTTCCAACACGTTACACAGAAACCTGTCAATCAGCGTCAGGGGCGGGTCTATACTGTGGGGCAAGATTGTGTGAGACGTCACTCGCAGTCGCCGACCAAGAGGGGGGAGTTTGAGCAATGGAGGTGAACCAAGATTATCCCTTTGTTTATCAAGAAATAAACACACAAAAATGACAAATCGCACATTTTCTTACTCTGAAGTGGGCAGAGAAGCTATTACAAATATATATATATATTTTTAGATCTTCTCCTGTTACAGCCTGCTGGAGCTAAATCTGTCAGAAACGCTGCTTACCGGAGCTTTATAGCGACGGAGTCACTAAGGGACCGTCTAACAAGTGCATAACCAAGACTCAACCGTTTGTTTACAGAAGAATACACAAGATTACAGAGAAATACCTTACAGGAAGTATTACACTGTTAGGCTACAGAATGGATTATTTGTCTATTTATTTGTTCAATTGATTAATAAATATTTCAATGTACATTTTAAAATAAATGATTACACAGACAATTCTTGTGGCAATAAAACAGATCATTTGTTAAATGAGAGTTAGGGTGTTTTTTTATTATTAAAATAATAATAATTGTAAAGATATGTATGAAAATGAATGCATTTTGGTACAGTCTATTATGAGTTGCAAATAAAAAAATAAAATAAAAATGAAATCAAACTGAAACTGATAGAGTGGATTATAGTACAACTGGTTTTACATGTGTGATCCACATAACGAAAAAGCTATTAACCTTTATTTTTGTAATGTTATGCGCTAAAATGCCTCCACGAATTGCCCCTCCCCCTACATAACCTCTTTTAAATATTATATTAGAACATAAATTAATAGGTTTATGATTTACAAATTGCACCAAACTAATTTGATTATAAAATAAGCAATATAAAAAAGACATGTTGTATTGGGAAAAATTATATAAATTATATATATTTTTTTATATATGTATATTTTTATATTGCTTATTTATGATAAAAATCGCGTCGTGTAATTTTTTATCATAAACAATATGTATTTAGTGTAAACATTTTTAACCCCTGCAAAATAAATGTTTCACAAAATAAACATTATATGAGAATTTGTATTTACGTGTCTTAATTTTCGTGTATTAATTTGTCACGTGCCTACGGTTAATTATATTAGTAATAATATATTTGATAATAATAATAATATGACTTTTTGATTATGATGTCCTAATATATTTGATAGAGATTTTGTGGGGGGTGCAATCCGTGACGGGGCATTTTAGCGCATAACACAACTTTACTGCTAGGGTTAGGGTTACTGCTGTTCACCTCCATTGCTCAAATTGCCCCTTTTGGTCGGCGACTGCGAGTGACGTCACTCCCCACACAATCCCGCCCAACAGTATAGACCAGCCCCTGACGCTGATTGACAGGTTTCCGTGTAACGTGTTGGAAATGCAATTGCAAATGGATTAGCGATAACAATTGAATTTTGGCCGGCTTAACGCGCGACGCAGAGAAAGTGAAAAAGCAAACGTGGTGATTGATTTTGCTATTTAATTATGGCAGGTTCATGACTTGTAAGGCATGGGAAATGCAAATTGACTTTTCTTTTTCATTTGAAACTTGGCAGTCAGTGTGCATTCACAAAGGTGAAACAGCAAACGGTAATGCAAGGTTTGCAATTGCATTTGAATTATGGCACACTTTGTGCGTCCACATTTGGGAAACGCAATTGCAAATATAATTTGCAATAATTTGCAATTGCAAATATAATTTGCAATTCCTTTTGAATATTGTCCGGGATATCGCTCCATAGAAAACGGATTGTGGTCGAATCAGGCGCGTGCCAATCATCTCGTGTGTTGCCTGAAGAAACAGCCAATCATCAACTTCAAATTCGGTCTCTATGGAGATAAAGAGGCGTGGCCACAGCTAAAACTGACTATTTTTTAAGCGATTAAACTTAAAATTATTAACTTATTACATTACTATCAAATTGCAAGTATATTGTATTACAAATTTGTACAATATTCTTAGCTATAATAGTAATGCAATCAAACTTAAAATTATTTAGTACATTGTAATAGATTGTTTCATTAGATTTTAAATCCGGGTTTACAGTGGTAAAATGTAAAAGTATTACCATTAGGATAACCAATGCATGATGTATCTTGACTTGTTTGATTGGTAAGGTTTTCCCTAACTTCTTCCCATGTCAGTCCTTTCAGTCCCAGATGATTGATTGCAGCTTTGACCACCGGTTGGATTTTGTCATTTTTTTATTTGACCTCTGCTGTGCTGTTTATCACCCCTGCTATGAATGTAACTAGATCTCTTTTATCCACATACACTCTCTCATTTGTTATATGAGGTTGTCCATGCGCTCCCATTGCTCTTTTCTCACTTCTCTTACCTTTACTTCCCTTTGACATTGTTACTGCCTCAGCATGTTATTCGTTTTTTCACTCTGTTTTTTTTTTTGGCTCTCTAACTCCCGCTTCATAACTTCACATCCTCCATATGCCTGTTTCTCCCTTTTTCCCCATTCTTCATGTCTTCCTTCATCTGAATTCATATTTATTCCACCTACTCCAACTCATTCACGGAACAGTCGTGCTCAACCCTCTTTGATGTACACGGCTCAGAACTTTTTTTAGCTTGAATGTGAGAGGGCAGCACTACTGTTATGGGCCGCAAACAACTGTAAAGAGTGGTGAAGACTGCTGAGAATATCACAAGGATTCCACTGCTGTCCTTGCAAAGGATTTACTATCGCTGAGACTGCTAGAGAACCGCCATTATCCTCAAGGACCCCATTCATCCTAAGCACAGACTTTTCACACCTCTCCCCTTAGGCCAGAGGTACAGAAGTGTTAAATGTAGGACTTCTAGCCTCCTAAACAGCTGTCAAGAGTTTACTATAATGGTCTCCTATTTGCATCTGACTGCTGGCACTGATTTTTAAACAATCATTGCAGAATTTGCAGCCTCATTGTGGACTGTTATACTGTGTATTATATATATATATATTATACCCCCAACAATAAAACTTAAAAAGTATCCCAAAATGCCAAGCACCCTAATAATGATAATTTAACACAACAACTGATACAAAGTAAGCAGGTGCATTAGTCCTGTGTTGACAATCTAAAAATCCTGTGTGATGATGCATTTACTTTCACTTATTTACTTTATATACCTGATTTCAGTGTACTTAATGGTCTTTGTTAATATATTTTAAGACAGATGAAAATTAAGCATAACGAAATCTCAAGGAAATAAATTTTCCTCTTTATCAGAAGTCAAAGCATGTGTGTCGTTAATAATGAATTAGGTGATTCTGGTGTTTATGGCACACTGGAATTACCCTGGACGTGCCCCCATACACCACAATTCCCCTCAAGTTTGCTGTAACCTTTTATTCAGATATTTAGAACAACAAATAAAACAAACTAATAAATAATCATACCATTTATAACTATATATATGTTTTCCATTACATGTTTAGACATCATAAGTGAAATTAGTCTTTATACAATGCTATGTAAGTTAGCAACACAGTAGATAATTAGATGAACAAACCAAAGTGTTAGACTAGTCTGTTTTATTGCATAATGTTTAATTCAGTAAAAAAAAATTATGAATGCATACCTTTATTTGTTGCCCGCTTGTTCTTTCTTCTCTTCTAATCTGGACAACTAATGCTTTTATGTTTTCGAATTTATTTTAGATGATGAGTCAGGACTAAACCATTTCACTTGGGTGGGGGGGGGGGGGGGGGTTAATTAGCCTAACCCATCTGTCTTTGGATTGTTGAAAGAAAAGTGTAAGTGTAAGTGCAAGGCGACAATGCTAAACACTGTGCTAAGCCACAGAGTTTTGGCCAATTTGTTTATTTAGGGCCCAAGGACTTGACATTGGCACTTATTATGATAATGTTAATGTCTCATGGTGCAGATGTCATAGTGAGTGAGAGCCCTATTATTCTTCTAAGGATTTCTTCTAAGGACTATTTTATTTCATATATATTTTTTAATTATCCAGGCCTTTTTTTATCTGCTTAAATATAAAAGATATAAAAACAAATTTGCAAGTTTTAGCAATTTATTTCTTGTAAGAAGCAAAATTAAGAAACAAGAAATAGAACATGAAATTTTTGCTAATTTAAAAATTTGATTTTTCTGGGGGGGAACGTTTGACTAGAAATATGCTTAATAATCTTATATTCATATCTTATATTATAAGATAGGGTTCAGAGGATTTGAAATACATATACAGAAAGAGAGGAAAAGCATACATGTATGTGCTTACTGTCTGATACTGATATTTTTTAATCAGGTAACCTAAGTTCACCTAATGTTCTGTACAGAGACACAGAGTGTACTTGGCAGAATGCATTCTGTACAGAACATTAGGTCAATTTAAGGTTAGGGACACACACATAACCTAAAGTTGACCTAATGTTCTGTACAGAGACACAGAGTGTTCTTGGCAAAATGCATTCTGTACAGAACATTAGGTCAACTTAAGGTTAGGGACACACACCCATAAGAGTTTCATGGTTCAAGAACAGCAACAACTCCAGCAATGGATCGGAGGCACGGTGATCTGAGATCACAAGTCTACTACGGGTTGGGTTGCCAACTCCCTGAAATGTATCGATGGAGCAATAGATGGTGCTTTTTGTGGCAGGTGCATAACACAATTGGTTTTATGCCTTAAAATTTCACCACGGGTTTTCACCCAGTTTGATTGCCTACATATATTATTTCCCCATTCTATAGTTTTATGCATGTAAGCTGTTTAGCCTTGTACATGTGATTGTAAATAAAATATAAAACATTATTTGCTACTCGTAAGAATTACATGAAGTTTTGTAGTAAAATAATCACAGTGGGGCACTGAGCACGCACAGAAAAATAAACAAAAAGTTAAGAATGATGATAACGTTTGCATGGTTGGTTTTATAAGTCTTTGTTTTACTCTGTGGGTTAATTAACCTGATTTTACTTTGAAAGTCATACAGTGCTGCAAAGACAGTGTTTATTATATACATGTTCCAGTGTAATACATATTCATTTATACAAGTGTTCCCATTTTTTCTATAGTTGCAAGTAAATATGAGTACAAATCTAGTCTGAAATCTGTGGGTTTTGTGTCTCTTTTTACGTTGATGGAAAATCTCTTCTGTTGGGAAGTCATATCAAGATAAAGAGATAAGATATTTTTCTTGTAGTAATACAACTAAATTAGTTTAATAGCTCTGAGAGAACAGCAGCAATAAAGAAAGCTCAAACACATACTTAATCACCACAGTCTCACCATCAGACACCACAGGTTTTACTGAATTGCAAAGATATTGATATTGCAGATACTTCTAGTCTTGATGGTTCAAGTTTAGAGCATCAATTTTTGTATTTACAAATTCAATATCAGGCACTATGTGTAAGTAGTAATATTGTAAACCTAGATTACAATTAGTTAATTAGCTAGATTAGTCCTAGACGGTTACAGAGTTTTTAGAATTAGTTGCAAGCCCAAAGCTAAACATGACCAGCTTTAATGTAATCAGTGATATTATTATTTCAGGTTGAAGCCCACAGACATCTGCCTGACTTATTAATACTAAGAAATAAAATTTTGTAAGGTTGAGTATCTTATGCCTTACTTACACACAAATACACTCCCTGTTAAAAGAAGATTATTAAATCCGTCACATAACTGTTTTGATTTTAGCGTATAACAATGAACTCTCAATTTGGGTATTTTACACGCCCTTACCTTGGACTGCTGTAAATATGTTTCCTCTAACAGCCCATGTAGAAAAGAATAAACATACACTGGTCTGTCAATACATCATCATACATACGAAAGTAAATGAAGCATTGCTCAGAGCTACATTATTTTTATACTCGACAACAAAGTATTTATGACATACAGTATGTCAAAAAGTCGATAAGGTACAATTTTGTTGGAATATCACAAACTTGATGAAAAACTGCCCCACAAAAGTGCATAAATAGTTACAGCAGAAGTGAGAACACAGACAGATTTCCAGCAGGTATTATCCAAGTATCCAATTATAATACTGTATTATTTTAACCTATTTTAAGTAATTAGAATTAATTTTAACCAAAAGTAAGCAAGAAATACTAATTATTTCCTGTGGCGCAGAACCTTGGCCTATTTGGCCAAAGTAGTGGCGACTTGGTCTGTAAACAACAACATCTACATGGCAGAAGGCTACACAAAGTGAACACCAGCAACTGGTGGTAGTGGAAGTGACCCCTCAGGATGAAGCAGCCAAGGTTCCAGAGCAGTCTCCCAACCCCAGGAGGGCTGCTGAGTGACTTGTGATAGCATAGAGTAATATAAATCACTTTTAATTATTGTAAATAATGTCATACTTGGATCCTAAACTGTTCACTGCAACAAAAAAGGATATCTTAGAAAGTAAAAATATCTTAAATACAGTTTAATGTATGTACACTTTCTTTAAATAAGATTACAAAAACCAAATACTGTATACGTTTTTTTAAGCTTATTTCAAGTTGGCTTTTATTGTCATTTACAGTTTAGTAAACAGGGAAATGAAACATCGTTGCTCCAGGACCAAGGTGCTACATACAACATAAATTAACAGAATAAATTAACAAAAACCTGACTAAAACCTAATTAACCATTAATGAAACCTAATTAGCTGACTAGCTGAGACAAGACAGATTGACAAAACAGCCTAAATTAACAACATTTTCACAAAAAACTAACTAGCTACTGTAATTTAGAAACCTAATTAGTTGGCTAGCTGAGACTTGACATTTTACGTTAACAGAGAGCTATCTAGGTTATTTTGATTTAAGCAAAAAGTTTCATGTTCTTTTGGTAGACAATTTTGCAAGTTTTAGCAATTTATTTCTTGTAAGAAGCAAAATTAGAAAACAAGAAATAAAACAAGAATATTTTGCTAATTTATAAATTAGAACATTTAATTAGAAATAGGTACTGATACTGATATCTCTTGTGTGTGTCCTTAACCTAAGTTGACCTAATGTTGTCTAATGTCTAATTAGCTGAGCCAGATTTCTTAGTTAGCTAGCTGGTTCCGGTAAAGTGTGTTGTTGAATGACAATAAAACTTGACTTGACTTGTTCTGTACAGAAACACATTCTTGGCAGAATACATTCCCATAATGTGACATAACCCTGTGCTTCCCATTAGAGTTTTATGGTTTAAGAACATTAACAACTCCAGCAATGGATCAGAGGCACTGTGATCTAAAATCACAAGTCTACTAAGGGTTGAGCGCGCACAGAAAAATAAGCAAGTTAAATAAGTTCTTAAATAAGTTAAGAATGATGATAAGGTTTGCATGGTTGGTTTTCTATCTTTTCATGTTACTCTGTGGGTTAATTAACTGCTTTATTGCCCTGATTCTATTTTAAGAGCGAGGCAGGGGACTGACTGGGAAGGTCTCTTACTCAGAAGTATGAGATGGAGAGGGATGGGGCTAGTGGACATTACCTCAAGTCGACTGCAGGGGAGCAGGAAAAACACACACATCTAACACTGTACAGCAATGCAGTTAGTTAAAATAACCAACAATATGAAATGCCACTGAATAAATCACAGATCATTCATAACTGAATATATACTGAATCCCTGGTCTTTGACTGCACTTTCTCCATTAATTAGTATTAGTAGTACAATAAAAATACTGGGTTTTTATAAGCACATCTTTGGGTTGTTTATGCTGGGTCAAAATTCTGTGTTATTTTGGGTACTTTAATCATAGTGTTGGGTTGCTTTTGCTGTGAATACTAAAAGTGCTACATAATTAAATGATTAAAGTAATGTTGCGGTTTTCCACCGCAGTGAAGTTGGACATTGGCTCCGGCTTCCAGATCCCGATTTGTAGCGGAGATCCGGCAAAAGCATCTCGTCTACCGCACGAATCAGGGGCCGTCTACAAACTACTGTCCGACTGAAATACTGATAATATTAATATTATAACCATTTATATTTAAAATAAATAAATGTATGTTGTTACTGTTAGTGTCAATGTGAAGTGTATCAATGGTGGTGTATAATGACTTTTCATATCACTTTTGCATAATGTATATTTATAAATATTTTTAATAGACATTTTTATGATTTTATTTAAATAATTTTTATGTCATGTGACCTATTGCCTCAAAATCTATTCTTAAATGTCCATCTGTCCTGCAATGTACACAATCTTTTTATTCAATATTATCACTTTGCATATTTATTAATAATTAAGATGTAATAATTCTATATTTTATTTAAATAATTTCCAGGTCATGTAACCTATTGACTTAAAATATATATTCTAAAATGTGTGTTCACCTGTCCTGCAGAGGGCACAACATTTTTCATTCAATATTATCACTTTGCATATTTATTAATAATTTTTTATTGATTTTATTTCAATAACTTTCAAGTCATGTGACCTATTGGCTCAAAATCTAGTCTAAAATATGTGACCACCAAGTGCACAACCTTTTTTATTAAATCTTATGACTTTACATATATATATATTATTTTTTAATGAAATATGAATAATTGAATTTGGCACAAAATCCTTTCTAAAATATGTAACCACCTGTCCTGCATAAAGTTTTTTTTTTTATTATTACTAACACTTTGCATGTTTATTAATACTTTTTAATTAAAATATTAATTATTTATTTCAATAGCTTCCTTGCAATATTTTATTTCAATTAAAATAGATCATAAAGCCATTCTTGAATTTACAATGTCATCTATCCTGCGTGTGTGTGTTTTAAACCACAGTTAAAAGAAAAACAATATCAAAGCAAAAATGGTTGCACACTTCATCCAAAACACAAATCCAGGAAGTGTCTTGACCGCACGAATAGCACAGAGAAGACAAAGTGAAACGCAATTATCATTTAAGCATTTTTGCAGGTAATTTTACTGTCACACTATTTAAAAAACTTCTACATTGCATGCACTGCAGTGGATACCAAGATTTGATTACATTGAGGTGTGTCTGTCTTGGTCATCTTTTAGATGATGCTTTACAAAGCAGCATATATAACTACCCTAAAGGGGAAACTTGTAATTCCTGTTGAACATTAAACCCCCATACAGAGAATGTGTCATTCAGTTTCTCATAAGCAAGATGCAAGTGTGGGAAGATGATTATTATGCATATTATATACATCATACATATCAAAATACATTTATAGTCATTTAAATTATTATTGAATTATTGACAATTATAATCACAATATTTCTATTTTTATACCTAATCAAACTATTCATTCTGTTTTATTAGCACTAAATGATAATTTGTATGCTGCATGATTAGCAGAGATGTCAAGTAACAAAGTACAAATACATACATTTTTACATTAAAAAAAACATCCGGATAAATCGCGCCATCTGGATGGAGCGAATTTGATTGTGGTTGGATGAGAAGTATAAACATACCATTCCGACACCCTATTGGTTGGTACACGATCCATCGCACCTGCACATGACGTCAAATCACACACTCCAGCAAGGACGTTTGAATAAAATAGCATTTTCGGTTGATAACGTTGTGATAAGTAGGCGAAGATGTCCGTGATAGAGACTCAAGAGTCGAGCGAAATGTCACAACCAAGCACCAGTGCAGAAGGTAACAGCACCAAGAAGGTAACAGGAATGATATATATATATATATATATATAATTATTTTTTATTAATTACTTGTACTAATCATACATTCTGACAGCACTAATGTTTATTGTAGACAACCATACAAGGGTAATTGTTACTAAGCCTGCCCTGGGTACACTCATTTTCTTGTATGTTGCCCTCACAGATTCCTGCAGCTAAGCTTAGATGTACATTTACATTCCAATAAAGGTTACCGATGACATGCCTCTGAAGTTTGACTTTTTGCACCATTAAAATACTTAACTAGTTATCAAATCTTCTTCTCCATAAAACATGTTAATACTCAGTAGTACACATATATGGTTCTTTAATGTATTTGCATTGGACTAAAATGCATTCTTTTTCAATTGCCATATACAGTATCCCAAATCACTATGGCCTTTAAAAAATACACCAAAAAAACAACAACACATTTTTCCTTTTTTTTTATGAGGTGTTAGTGCAGTATATAGGCCCGTGGCACAGCCTAAGCTTTTATCCTTAATGCCCAGACCCCCTCATGTTACTTTTACTTTTATACTTTAAGTAGTTTTGAAACCAGTACTTTTACACTTTTACTTGAGTAAAAAGCTTGAGTTGATACTTCAACTTCTAAAGAAGTCTTTTTAAACCCTAGTATCTATACTTCTACTCAAGTAATGAATGTGAATACTTTTGACACCACTGATGATTAGATAACTTTAATATAAAAAAAATAATAATAAAGCATCAGGTGGCTACAGTACACATGATTCTCTACAAGCACAAGCTTGCTTGTGCTTGGTACATGGAATAAAGGCTGAATCACCATGGGTGGTTGTGTTTTTTGTTTTTCTGGGGGAGTTGGGAGATTGCTCTATAAATATGCTGACATGCACACACGAAAGCACAAACTTAGCACTCGTCTTAATAAGTTCAGCCTAAACTCTGCAACATGGTCATGGGCAAAGGTGTTGAAGTACAGGT
The DNA here is from genome assembly GCF_024256425.1 of Clarias gariepinus. Taxonomy (NCBI): domain Eukaryota; kingdom Metazoa; phylum Chordata; class Actinopteri; order Siluriformes; family Clariidae; genus Clarias; species Clarias gariepinus. Next base: position 4,202,890 of record NC_071126.1, on the reverse strand, counting down.
CAATAAGGCCATCTATCAGACAGGTGAGTCAATAAATTGTATTGAAGCGATTCATACAAATGCTACTTGTGATGCAGTTACACATGTTATTAATATTATGATTATTATTACAAACCACTTTTCCCTTTTTATTTACACTATTTGTAACATTAAATCTATTTTGTTTAAAGCTGGTGTGGCAAAAGAGAAAATTGGTGAGGTGACTGGAGAAAAACAAAGCAAGGACAAGAAACAGGATGGAGGTAATTATATTATTTTTTGATAAATTTTCTCATTTGATTATTGAAAAAAAAATTCACTGTTCAGTATTAGCAAGGATCGAGCAGTGTAATTTGTAAATTATATTAGTTTTAAAGCTTTCTGATTCTCTTTTAAATAATAATAATAATAATAAACATCCTATAGCAGTGGTAGGTTGCGTTATAGAAATAAAATTCTTTATTATGATCAAAGTGTATGTATGCCTGTTGTAATAAGGCTGTAACTGTTGCAGTTCTCAACGATTTGGTGAGCGGTGTGGTCGGCAAAGGTTCAGCAAACCAGGCAGCAGATCAGGCACTCGCTTTTGGAAAAAAGTTACTTGACAAATGTAATGCATTTTAAGTGTTTGTATCACATTATTACCAAATTTTGCATAAGACTGTTTAATTAAACAGCAATGGAACAGAAAATGTGTTTAATTTCTTTATTCATAACAAAAAAAAGCAAATTTTCACATGATGGTGTAGATAAGCTTTTGGAATGGTTTTGGTCCCCAATGAGCTAAACTCACCCACATACAAACACACATTTCCAGGGTGTCACTAAATACACTGGATTTAATATTCACACATTTTAAATGGAAAATATTACACTTAGCACATCTCCAAGTCTAAGTGCTGAACAAGACCAGTGTGTTAGATGGATGTTTTTCTGTTTGAGGTATTTTATAAATGTTCTTCTCCAGATATAACGACATAATTCCTCTGAGTATAAAACTCCTGCTCTAAGGTTAAAGACATTTTTAGTGTTGCCTTTTACTACTCATAATGTGGGGTCACAAGCTTTGGGACAACAAACATTGTGAATGAATGAATGAATGTAAACATGTTTTGAAAGCTGGATAATAAAAATAACCCACATTTCATTTGCACAATGGATGCAGAGGCAATACTGCCAACATTAGTTAAAAACAAATTAATACAAAACTACAACACAGTAAGATAGTGAATAGCTTGAGAACGTGAACTTAAGAACATCGCAGCATGACATTCTTTATAACTAGCAGCTTGTTTGGTTGTCATACAGAAATCACAGCATAGTTATAGTAGAACAAACTTTATGGAACAAAACTTGGCACAATATGAGTGGGACAATTTATTATTTAATATAATTTATTAAGTAATATAGTATGCTATGGGTATCTTTGGAAACTCAGAAAATGACAGAAGGCTGTGAGATGATCGGGTACAGGGTTGGACTAAGGCTGGTCAGGAGTCAGGATGAATAAACTGGTAAAGGGGACATTGAGCATTTATGTGAATAATTTGCTACAAAAGACAGAAAAATATAAATATCCTTCTTAAATAATAATATTTATAACAACAACAACAATAATAATAATAATAAAGTATTAATTGAATAACTACTAAGAATGCACTGCTTAGTTAGAAGGATAAGAAAGCCTGGGTAATCACTGTAGACAGGTTGGTCTACTGATTACTCTTAAAGCAATCTCAACATCAGGGACATCGCAATGCCCTGGAGGTGTTTATACACACTATAGTGATCAATCAACAGAAACTATAAACACACTATAAAATGATACTGTAATCTTATATTAGGAGATTGGCTAGCTTCCAGAATTCATTTGACATCCAACAGCTTTTCCCAGATGGCCAGGCAATACGTTAATCTACATGGTCTTTCCTTGGTATTTCTTTTAATCAAACTGCACTTACAGTATTTTTACAGTAAAAATTCAGTAACCCCTTGATCTTTGTTAGGTTTCTGCATCTAGAGTCCTCACCAGGAACACCTGGTTTGATCCACCTTAGTGCCTCATGCAAACACACTCACGCTCAGGAGCATTTCTATATTTATGTAAGGAAACAGGAAAACCCAGAGCAACTCAACACATGCAGAATCCCTGGTTGACCCAGGAGATTTAAGGCTGCAATAATAACCATTGTTCCACCCTGCCACCCATAGCACACAACTGAAAAATAAGTTAAGGTTGGGAAAGGTGTAGAATAGTGTTACTTGGTTACATAAAAAAAAAATAGTCAGTGTAAAGTCATAAGGAGAGTAATACATGTGTGTGTGTCCTCAGGTGGATTTCTGCCAGGATGGGTGGATGGAGGGTGGAGATGGTGGCCAGGACAATTCCTTAAAAATAATCAAACATTCATTATTTAATACCCACAAAGTGTTTGAATAATTTACTGCATGAGTATGAGGCTAATAAATTTTTCATCTCTTTTAAACAGGATTATTAATTCAATTTTATTTATATAGCGCTTTTAACAATGGTCATTGTCTCAAAGCAGTTTCACAAAAATGAAAGAAATTCATTAAAAACAATAAAATAATAATAAATTGTGTATGTGTGAGAAAAATGTGTCTAGATAATAATGAGATGAATGAATGAAATGTCTCTGATGAGCAAGCCAAGGGTGACGGCGACAGTTGCAAGAAAAAACTCCCTGAGATGGCAATAGGAAGAAACCTTGAGAGGAACCAGACTCAATCAGGGAACCCATCCTCATTTAGGTAATAACAGATAGAGATGATATAACATCATGTGTGTTATGCAGCTGAAAGTACAATATAACAGAAATTCTTTAAATTAACATGAAGTCCAGTTCAGCACAGGAAGTCAGTAGGTGCAGAGGGCAGATGAGGTCTGGGTCACTGGGAGCACAGGAGCAGGATGTGTAGCTCCAACCATCATAAAGCAGAATCCTTCTCTGGATGCCTCAGGGTCCTCGCAGGGTTGGCCTTTGTCTACTGAAGCTGGTATAATCTCCAGATGCCTCGGGATGGGTAGAAAAGTACAGAACAGATGGCGAGAATTAGCGTAGTTGCCATTCAGGATAGATGTACTGAAGTATGAAGTTATTGTCACGGTGCGGAGCGGAACGAGGTGAATCCAGGCGCAGATGAGTGACAGCAACGTGAAAACAAGAGCGCGGTCGGAATGCGGAAGCGGAGGTCAAAACCGGGAGATAAATCAGCGCAGCGTTTAAGCCAAATCGTTAAACAAGAGCAGTAGTCAGAAGGGGAGGCGTTTAATTGGTAACCGGGAAATCAATCAGCGAAGCGACAATTCAAAAAACGATATATAAATAATATATATTCCTGTTTGCGCACAGCCTCCCTGTCAAACAAATATATTTATTGAAGAATAGTATATCTAAATATCAGGTCAGGAGTTCTGAAGCGAACGTGTGTGTGTGATTTGTGAATGTGCTGTTTATGTGACTTTCGTGCTGTGCTGAATAAACTACTCCCAGCCATTTGCATTGGGCAGCAAAGAAGCTCACTCGTCTCTCGAAATTTCCTTCGCAGTGAAAAACGCTACAATAAGTTACTAATAAGTTTACTAAATAATCTTAATAAAGTTACTAATAAGCATATATCATAGCATAAATTTGTGAATTTAGTAGAAATCTACAGATGCAAACAGATGGAGGATAGATAGACTAGAAAATGTAGTAAATCTGAGTAACTGTATCTGGTAGATTAATAAATAAAACTGAGTAGAAATAAGTTAACATTAAACATTAAAAATAACATTTATAAATTAACTTTTTATTTATGAGTAATTTAACTTTTAATTTCCTCTAAACCTTTATAAAATAGTAGTCCATACAACCACAAATACATACATGACATGGGCTTTTATTGAAATTTTCTCAATTCTTTTGGTAAGTTTAATTCAAACAATCAAGTAAGATTTTCGGAGATTTTGTTAAGTTAATAAAGTTAAACATTTCTCTAATATTTACTAAGCCACAGAATATTTTTTAGAGTCTAGTAGGTTTAAAACAAACTCCATCTAAATGTGGATTTTGAAGGTTTTATTTGATGATGGTGATACAGTCCTCCCTCAAATGTGAAACTAAGTCCATGTCAGTCAACATCAATTATTGTGTATGTGTACATGCATAGCAATAATAATATTAATGTATTTAATTAAAACATTAAGGCAGTATTCTGATGCTTGGTTGTGTGAAGTTTAAATGTTATTTTGCTTGTAAAACAAAAAGTATTTAAACAATTAATTTTAATCATGCTTGCAGTGCAGGGCCATGTGTGACGGTCTTGCCTGGGTGGCCTGCAATGAGGATGTACACACTTGACAATGAGGATGTATTGTGAAATAAAGACTCAGTTGCCTAAAAAAAGAATCAGCTCCAACAAGTTAACAAACAGATGGATCAAAAAAAAAATGTTATTTATGTGTTTTAAATGACTTTTTGACTGATATTTTTCTTAGAGTTTTAAATGTGCAACTCACCCACAGCGTGTCTCATCAGCTCTGCTGTGGGCGGTCCTTATTCCACACATCAAATACCATTCCAACCAAACAGATGGCGCTGTCCCCATTTATGCATTAATTTAACCGTCTTTTACACTCCGTTACATGCACCCCCCTTAAATTATGCTAAACTAGGGAAGCGCATATAGAGTAGGAAACTACACAACATTTAGAGCAACACCTTTAATGCCGTTAACACCTTTCTTTACCTACACAATTCAAGGATAAATAAGTCAGACTACTTAAAAGAAAAATCTCAGCTCAAAATGACAAAATTGAACTCATAAATTACCCATGAAAAAGGTTTTTTACCACATCAAAAAAAGAAATCACAGATGGTGATGAATCAGACACAAACTGATTATTTATCTCACAGATCAATCTCTGGAGGTTTAATGGCCCTACCAGCCCTAGTTCTAACTGTGTCTTTTTGAATGCGTTCTGGCTGAGTGAAAATTACAGGGTTAACTGTATCCGGAACAGGGTTATCGTCTACTTGTGAGGGTGGAAAAACTGGCATAGTCAAAGGGTGCTGCAAGGAACTCTGGCCTAACTCTTTATCTGGAACTAGTCCCTCATCCAACATACAGTGGTGTGAAAAACTATTTGCCCCCTTCCTGATTTCTTATTCTTTTGCATGTTTGTCACACAAAATGTTTCTGATCATCAAACACATTTAACTATTAGTCAAAGATAACACAAGTAAACACAAAATGCAGTTTTTAAATGATGGTTTTTATTATTTAGGGAGAAAAAAAATCCAAACCTACATGGCCCTGTGTGAAAAAGTAATTGCCCCCTGAACCTAATAACTGGTTGGGCCACCCTTAGATAGATAAATGCAATCAAGCCTTTGCGATTACTTGCAACAAGTCTTTTACAGCGCTCTGGAGGAATTTTGGCCCACTCATCTTTGCAGAATTGTTGTAATTCAGCTTTATTTTAGGGTTTTCTAGCATGAATCCCCTTTTTAAGGTCATGCCACAACATCTCAATAGGATTCAGGTCAGGACTTTGACTAGGCCACTCCAAAGTCTTCATTTTGTTTTTCTTCAGCCATTCAGAGGTGGATTTGCTGGTGTGTTTTGGGTCATTGTCCTGCTGCAGCACCCAAGATCGCTTCAGCTTGAGTTGACGAACAGATGGCCGGACATTCTCCTTCAGGATTTTTTGGTAGACAGTAGAATTCATGGTTCCATCTATCACAGCAAGCCTTCCAGGTCCTGAAGCAGCAAAACAACCCCAGACCATCACACTACCACCACCATATTTTACTGTTGGTATGATGTTCTTTTTCTGAAATGCTGTGTTACTTTTACGCCAGATGTAACGGGACACGCACCTTCCAAAAAGTTCAACTTTTGTCTCGTCGGTCCACAAGGTATTTTCCCAAAAGTCTTGGCAATCATTGAGATGTTTTTTAGCAAAATTGAGACGAGCCTTAATGTTCTTTTTGCTTAAGTGGTTTGCGCCTTGGAAATCTGCCATGCAGGCCGTTTTTGCCCAGTCTCTTTCTTATGGTGGAGTCATGAACACTGACCTTAATTGAGGCAAGTGAGGCCTGCAGTTCTTTAGATGTTGTCCTGGGTCTTTTGTGGCCTCTCGGATGAGTTGTCTCTGCGCTCTTGGGGTAATTTTGGTCGGCCGGCCACTCCTGGGAAGGTTCACCACTGTTCCATGTTTTTGCCATTTGTGGATAATGGCTCTCACTGTGGTTCGCTGGAGTCCCAAAGCTTTAGAAATGGCTTTATAACCTTTACCAGACTAATAGATCTCAATTACTTTTGTTCTCAGTTGTTCCTGAATTTCTTTGGATCTTGGCATGATGTCTAGCTTTTGAGGTGCTTTTGGTCTACTTCTCTGTGTCAGGTAGCTCCCATTTAAGTGATTTCTTGACTGAAACAGGTGTGGCAGTAATCAGGCCTGGGGGTGACTACAGAAATTGAACTCAGGTGTGATAAACCACAGTTAAGTTATTTTTTAACAAGGGGGGCAATCACTTTTTCACACAGGGCCATGTAGGTTTGGATTTTTTTTCTCCCTAAATAATAAAAACCATCATTTAAAAACTGCATTTTTTGTTCAATTATATTATCTTTGACTAATAGTTAAATGTGTTTGATGATCAGAGACATTTTGTGTGACAAACATGCAAAAGAATAAGAAATCAGGAAGGGGGCAAATAGTTTTTCACACCACTGTATGTGAAATGTCACTTCTCACATCACAGTCCTGCTCAGTGGGTATAGAGCTGTTACAGCAATCAGAGTCAGCCTTTGAATTAGAATTCTGAACATCCAATAAACACTGAACTTCAGACAAAGCCACTGAGTCACTGTCATCTTCAGGGCAGTTAGACTGATCGGACTGCATAACCCAGCAAGCTGTTCTTGTGTCACTACCAGGATGATCAGCCAAGTCTGAGGTCAAATCAGACAAACCAGAATGAGACGGTAAAGCAGTTCCATCATCTCCATACAAAAAATTGACAGGGAGCAAAAGATTCCTGTGCACAGTCTTTACTCTGCCTGTTTCAGTGTCTCTTATCCGGTAAACGTTAATTGGTGACCTTGCTGACATGACTTCATAAAGAAAGACCCCGAACATCAGATAGAAAGGTGCAAAGCCTGTGGTCTCATGAACAGTGCAGTTATAACAGAATGTCAGCATCTGCAAAGACTGTGGCCACTTGGCTTTAGACTGGGAAGGTAAGGATCTTATCATGTTCCCTAAAGTTCTGTTGAAGCGTTCAGTGATTCCGTTTTCCATAGGGTGGTAAGGCGTGGTATGTGATTTCTTAATACCTGCCATGTCCAGCAACTCCTTTATCAATTTGCTCTCAAAGCTTGGGCCTTGATCTGAATGCACACGCCTAGGGAATCCGTAAACACAGAAGAGACTGTTCCACAAATGACGAGCGACCTGCTTTGCTGACTGATTCTTACAAGGGAAAGCATAGGCCAATTTGGTGAAATGGTCTGTTGCTACTAGAACATCCACGCTTCTGTTATCACCCTGCTCTGCTGTCCAAAAATCGATGCAGATGAGTTCCATTGGCTCAGAGGTGCGTATATTCTCAAGAGGAGCACAATCTTTTGGTTCAGGAGTCTTCCCTACAATACATCGCATACAATTCCTGACGTAAGCCGCTATGTCACGTTCCATGCCTGTCCAAAAAAACCTCTGTCTGGCCAACGAAAGTGTCCTGGAGCGACCTTGATGACCAGCAGCGTCATGCAGACCATGAAGCACTTGTTGTTTCATAGCATCTGGGACAATGAATTGATGCAGCTTTTTATTCAGGCAATTGTCTCTTTTGACCCTGAAAAGCATGCCATCTCGGATGGTAAGTTTATTCCAATGCTTAAGAAGCCTTATAACAGGGCGGGGCTCACTAGCACGTTCCTGCTTGTCAGGACGGCGGTGTCTTTGAACATAAAACAATGCTCTGCTCACAGTGCTATCCTGTCCTTGTGCAGTTGACAGAGTGCTCATATTGTGTGCAGGAGTCTGGTCCACACTCATGAAATGTGGAATGGATTCCACACCCATCATCCGTCCCACACCACCAGCACAGTGTGCCTCCAACACTGCAGCAATATCCTGTGAACTAAAAGCACCCGACACTTGACCTTGGTCCTGAACTCTAGTCTCGTCAGAAGGATCTTCAACAGGACTTAGTACTTGGCAGTTAGTGGTAAGATGGAAAAATTCCCTGACAACTTGGTCTACAACTCCATTAACCTGATTGAGCAAAGAGTGGTAAGGTTCCGTTACAAGTCGATGGCTTACACTGGACTGGACAAATGGTTCCCTGCTCAAAGCGTCGGCGACAACGTTCTTAGAGCGAGGCACATACTTTAGATCAAAGCTGAAAGCGGCTAATTTAGCAACCCAGCGTTGCTCGCAAGCATCGAGTCTTGGCTTGGTGAGTATGTAAGTAAGGGGATTATTGTCCGTCCAAGCTGTGAAATGACGGCCCTTCAACCAATAATGGAACTTGTCACATATTACCCATTTAAGCGCGAGGAATTCTAGCCTGTGGGCTGGGTAGTTTATCTGAGAACGTGACAATGTCTTGCTAGCAAATGCCACTGGTCTAGCCATAGTGCTGCCCTCCGGGATTTGGGAAAGCACAGCTCCCAATCCGTCAAATGAAGCATCTATAGCTAATATGAATTCACTGTTGAAGTCAGGGTGCGCTAGTGTTACACTTGTAAGAAGGTCCTCCTTTAAAGTGTCAAATGCTGTCTGGCATTTGTCGGTCCAGTCCTTGGGTGAGAGCTTGGTGCATACATCTTTTGAGTTAAGCTTCCTGCTCCGGCCTCTAGAGCCTTTCGTGCCCGTATTTGAGATCAGATCAAACAAAGGTTTGGCTTTGGCAGAACATCGCTCGATAAAATGTTGGTAGTATAATACCATACCCAAGAAAGATCTGATTTTCTTGTGGCATGGAGTGATTCTGTCAGAATCCATCAAGTCAACTGCTTGAATATCAGTGATGGCCTTTATTTTCCCAGGGTCTGTCTGGACACCATCTTCACAAATGACATGGCCAAGAAACTTAACAGATTTCCTCAAGAAATGGCACTTTTTAGGAGAAAGCTTGAGATTGTGGGCCTTAAGTATTGAGAATACCATTTCCAGCCTTTCAAGTGCAATCTGCTCATTGGGAGCAAAGACCATGAGATCATTAAAATAACATAGTAAACTAGTGAAATTCTTGTCACCAAAGATAGACATCATCGTGCGCATGAATGTAGCTGGACTATTGCAGAGGCCCTGAGGCATCCTATTATATTTATGTAGCCCAAATGGTGACGAGAAGGCAGTATACTTCCTATCGTCCTTGTGTAACGGAACGTTGTAGAAGCCTGAGGTAAGGTCCATAGTCGAGAAAAAAGCATTTCCTCCAAGAGCAGCTAAAGCATCTGACTGGTGTGACAGGGGATGAGCATCTTTCACAGTTCTGGCGTTTAGCCATCGAAAATCGGTACAAATCCTCAAATCACCGTTTTTTTTCCACACCAGTACAAGAGGGGACGCATATTCACTGTTTGATTTACTGATAATGCCCTTCTCTTCCATTTCATTCAGCGCTACTCTCAGTTTCTCATAATGGCTTGGAGGTACACGACGGTAGGGGAGACGAAAGGGTTTATCATCCACTAGGCGGATTCGGTGTACAAAATCTTTGGCTTCACCACAGTCCATCTTATTCCTTGAAAATATTGACTCATATTTCTTGACGAGATGAAGCAATTTCATTTTCCATGTAGGAAACACTTCGCATGTGATCAGATCCAAGTCATTCAATCCCATGTCATTCAAGATCTGCACCAGCTCATTCACAGATTCCTGTGAGGGTCCATCCTTATGTTGAAAGTGTTGGACTTGAGACTTAATATGGTCAATCTCTGGGAAATCTTCAACAGCGATGCATGGAGAAACATCCGCAATCTTTGCATTTCTTCTCAAAGTTAACAGACTGTTTGTGGGATTTATAACTTTCACAGGTATTCAGCCATCGCCCAACAAAGGTGTAATGATTCTGCCAACCATGATCTGCTTAGGGCTGCCTTTAGATTGAGTAGGTTCAACAAGCACTGTGCTTCCCACAGATGTTGCAGTGTGGACAGGAAGCTTGCCCCATACAAGATGTTCACTCCAGGGCTGAAGCGTCACACTGTGCTTAAGCTTAACGGTACCTACTGTGTCAGGTACACAATCACCTCTCCATCTCTGTGTGTTGGACAACAAGGAAATGAACTCTAAACACTCGTTGTGTCCATCACCACTAGGTATTGACATCAATTTCCAATAGTCATCCGTATTTTTCAGGAGAGTCAGGAGGCTTTTTATGGCATTGCTACCCAAGATCATCTCATCAGTTTGGCCTGGAACGACCAGAACAGGTATTATCATTTTACAACCATAAACAGAGACAGGTAGGTCATACATCGCTGTTGGTGTGAGTTGATGACCACCGCATCCAATGATCACAACATTATCGGCAGAATACTTTGACAATGTGTAGGCGCTTGCAACTTAGCTTCAGCAGCTTCACTGAGAGTGCAGGCCATTGAACCACTGTCGAGTAATGCAGTGAAAGATAGGCCATGTTCTACAGATACAGTAGTGTAAAATAATGAATCAGCTCTAGGTACTCGTTGTATTCCTTGAAAGACAGGAATTTTCTCAGGTGAGACACTAGGTTTGTTCTGCTCATAAATAGACCTGTAATCTTGTGTGACTGTCATGGGAGGATCATCAATCTGGTCTGTACTAACCTCCCTAACGCACAGACCAGTCAGTTTTCCTGATTGGGCTGAGAAGACTGGCTCCGCCTAGGACAGAACCGCCTGGAGTGACCCGGAGACCGACACTGAAAGCATAGTCGATGCTCACAACAATGTGTTAGGGCGGAGTGCGCAGCATCATTACAGATAGCACATGGCAAAGCATCAAAACCCTCAATCCTAGGAAGTCTGCTGCAAGGCTGCTGTCTAGGACGGGGCTGAGATTTGTTAGTATTGGTTAGCAGAACCTTCTCAAGCATGTCAATGACTTTCTCAAGAGCAGAGAAATCTGTACTTTTCTGTTGCTGTTCACAAACAGCAGGAGCAGGCACTGAAATTGTATTAACATCAATCTGGTTAACTGAAACTCTTTCACTCTGGTTGCGATGCACTGTACTTGTGGCTTTGAATGACAAGTCAGATTGATAGTCAATGAGCACAGCTTGTACTTCATGGGCTGACCACTTGTCAATTGGTTTAGATCTGAAGGTAAGGGCTAAGTCTTTATTTGGGCAGTGTCTGATAAACATATGGACTATTTCAACACTGGGCTTGTCAAGTGTTTTCCCTTACTCTCGCAGGCATTCAGAGGCGACATCTGCTGCTTCGTTAAGTCTCAGCCAGTAGTCGTATGGATTCTCATCTTTCTTAGGTAAAGTAGTGTAAAAATCAGCAAGAGGAACAGGTGAGTAATGGCTACAACTGAAATTTTTGCGCAACAGGCTGTAGACAGAGTTTGGGCAGACAGTAGTGGCGGAGTCACAGTTCCTGATCCAGAATTTGACTACATCTTTTGCTTTACCACGAAGGTGCACAAGGATTTCTTCCACGTGTTCATCTGCACTTATGTTGCTCTTTTTAACAAATGTCCTCATCAGATCTTCCCATTCCTCAATTTCAATTGTATCTGAACCATCTCCTCTGAATGAAGGTGGCTCTTTAACTTTCCTGTGGTGAATCACTTGGTTTTGTGACAAATTACTCATGCCAGATGGGTTGTCAGTGTTATCAGTATGTTTTTTACTAGGTGTGTCAGTATCTGAACTATATGAACCAAGATGAGACATAATGTTCTCTGCTAATTGTCTGCCAATTTGATGGACAATTGAGCTCATCTGCCCCAACATATCAGGCACGCTATCATTGTTAGGTGTTGATGTGCAGGCTACTCTGTGATTGGCATCTGGCTGCATGTCTGCTGCATCATACTCATCTAGAGGATGAACCTTTTTTTGCATTGCCAGGCCTACTATCACCATCGTCAGCACAAGGACTGTTCATTGGAAAGGGAATTGGAAAACCTAAAACACCTCTTCCTCTACCCACTTGACCAAGAGGAAATTGGTCATCTAAGTATCTATCACCGTTACTCATTATGGGCAACACAATGTTTTACAAGAGTACAAATATGCGTAACCATTGAGCAGTGAGAAAAAGTCCAACAGGGTGAAAAAGGATAAAGACAATGAAACCTTAATCACGAATGGCTGTGGATCAATGATGAACAATTTAGCTGACAACAGATGCTTCTGGTCCTTATGCAGTAACTCAGCGAACCCTCTCAGCTTGCTTGAAGACACAACCCAAGGCAAAACAGCGGCATCACAACTTCACGGCACCAATGTGACGGTCTTGCCTGGGTGGCCTGCAATGAGGATGTACACACTTGACAATGAGGATGTAGTGTGAAATAAAGACTCAGTTGCCTAAAAAAAGAATCAGCTCCAACAAGTTAACAAACAGATGGATCAAAAAAAAAATGTTATTTATGTGTTTTAAATGACTTTTTGACTGATATTTTTCTTAGAGTTTTAAATGTGCAACTCACCCACAGCGTGTCTCATCAGCTCTGCTGTGGGCGGTCCTTATTCCACACATCAAATACCATCCCAACCAAACAGATGGCGCTGTCCCCATTTATGCATTAATTTAACCGTCTTTTACCCTCCGTTACACATGCAAGGACAATTACATGAGTTTGAGGAAGATAAAATTAACTTTTTTTATTATTTTTTTTAAAAAGGAAGTCAGTGTTGCGTTAATATATATACTTTTTTGTTTAAAAACGTAATTATGAGAAGTGCCCTTTATTTCACTTGAGCCCCTGCCCCTCAAAATGTCTGTGCACGTCCCTGGATTTAAGCAGCGTGCTTAAATGCTGAAGTAATCAGACGGGGATTAGAGACAGGTGTGCAGACGGGGCGGAAACGGGGGCGTGGGAAAGGATACAGACAGACTAGGGTAAACATGAGCACATGGAGAAAGTGACAGCGTGGGAAAAAAGAGAGCACAAGGCAGACCGGGCATAAATCATGACCGTTATGGGATGAGTTTGCCAGAAGAGATGCGTCTTAAATCTACTTTTAAACTGGAAAACTGCATGGGCACCTTCGACTTTGAGACTTTGCTGCAACCTGAATGGTACAAAACATGTTCCTAATCTCTTCTGTCCTTGAAAAAAAAAAACAAGTCAGTCATGTTCTGTGGAATAAATTATGTTTGTGTGCAGGCCATTGCTTTTTTACTTGCCATTTTTGTATTTTCTTGAACCTCAAGAAAACGTGATGTGTATATAAAAAATTTCTTGCTTTCTCCACCTACATTTTACCCCCCTTTAATAATAATTTTGAAATATTACTTTAAGGTGGAAAGCCAACCAGAGGGGATGGGGAGCAGATGGTCGCGTTTATTAGGCATTAGAGACTGCATAAGGTAGGGCACCCATTAATGTTACTGTATCTGCTTGGGACCTATATACTTTTATCGCTTGCTCACTTCTTAATCCTACCTTTCCTTTAAAGCTACATTTTTGGGGTATTGCGCTATAAGGTGTGTAGTCCGCTATTTTGTAGAACATATAGTGTAGCAAATAACCGTGGCACTAATTGTTGTCGTCTGAAGTTTTAATAAATAATCATGTGTGGCCGGCAGCCACCCGAGGGCAGACAGGCACATATATCAATTCAAAGCTCACGAAGCTGAGAAGGTCCTCAAAAAAATATTTTTTTTTTCTTCCTGTTGAGTTTTTTTGTCTTATTTTTGTTCTTGTACTATATTTTTGTTCTTTTACTATTTGATTGTTCTTAAAAAAATAAAAAAATAAAATTTCTACATTTTGGACTTTTATTTGTGTTGTCTAGCAGCTATGGATCTAATAATTTTACTAATATCTAGGTAAAAATATAGGTGCATGTATGCATGTATATATAGGTGTATATATGTACACATATATGTACATATAATATAGGAAAACAGCCAATTTTATATGTCACATATATGTCTATATAGGTACATATATGCACGCATATATGTATGCATATATGTATGCATACTTTATATGCACGCATATATGTACGCATATATGTGCATATATATATACATATAATATAGGAAAACGGCCAATTTTATATATGTCACATATATTAAAAACCTATATCAAACCTATATTAAAACATATATGTTTATATAAGTTTTTTTCTGTGTGGGTGATAATATTGGGGTTATATGATCATATTTTCTGGATCTAGTGAGAACCCTGGCGGCTGCATTTTGGACTAAATGAAGCTTGTTTATTGAGGATGCAGGACAACCACCTAGTAATGCATTACAATAGTCCAGTCTGGAGGTCATGAATGCATGAACTAGCTTTTCTGCATCAGATACGGATAAGATGCTTCTAAGTTTGGCAATATATCTAAAATGGAAAAAGGCTGATATTGGAAATATGATTTTCAAAGGACAAGTTACTGTCTAATATTACGTCCAGGTCTTTTACTGTTGAGCTAGTAGTAACAGTACATCCTTCTTAACGCAGGCTAAATTGTGAAAGCTGTTGTGTGCTGGTTTTTGGGCCGATGAGTAATATCTCTGTCTTGTCTGAGTTTAGTAAAAGAAAGTTATTGGTCATCCAATCTTTTATGTCCTGGACACACGCGGTTAATCTAGACAACTTAGGTATTTCGTCTGGTTTTGTTGAGATATATAATTGGGTATCATCAGCATAACAATGGAAACTAATCCCATGTCTTCTAATGATGTTACCCAAGGGAAACATGTATATTGAGAACAGCAGAGGTCTTAAAACTGACCCTTGTGGGACCCCATATTTCATTGGCATTACAACCAGTTCTCCATTTAGATCTACAAAATGGTATCGATCAGACAGGTATGATCTAAACCATTTTAATGCCTGTCCCTGAATACCTATGTGATTTTGTAAGCGATCTATAAGAATATTATGATCTATAGTGTCGAATGCAGCACTAAGATCAAGCAAGACTAGTATTGAGATGCAGCCTTGGTCTAAAGCTAAAAACAAGTCGTTTGCAATCTTAATTAGTGCAGTTTCTGTACTATGATGGGGCCTGAAATCTGACTGAAATACTTCAAGAATGTTGTTTTCCTGCAAGAATTTGCATATTTGAGCTGATACTACTTTTAAAAATATTTTTGATATAAGAAAAGGTTATTAGCCCTGAAGTCAGAAACAACACCCTTTCATTTCCTCATCGATCCTGCACTCTCATCTCAGCAGCACCTTCATATGGCTCTGAGAGTTTTTTTTGAGACATTACAAAAACAAACAAACCGGAATTACTCCCATTTGCGTGGTGTAATGCTCTCGTTCCGTCAAAGCTCCAGTGTAGGTGTCGTCATGCGGTTCTCCTGTTGTCACCCTGAATCCAGTTACAGATTTCACACATGAGCAATGTTACTTTAAATGTCAAATATGAAAAAGAGCTCATGCTTGGCTATGTGTAGTTTTGTAAATATTTTTTGACTCCCAAAATGTGATTTAACATTTATCTAGGCAGTCGAATCTAAAGACACTACAATTTACAGTGTCATATTTGTCCTACGAGCAGATTAAACAAGTAAGGACAGTGATGTAAGGGCGGGTGACATTTTGCAAGACATCTATTCGAGCATGTAAAAATCAGTGTTGCGTCCTTGTAGTTCAGTAATGCAGTCAGTTTTAAAGTTATTTTATATTTAAGATGCTGTATAAGGTGTGCTTACTCAGATACATTAAATTCTTTTAGCTCGGACTGAAGGACAGGATTTATGTGTAGACAACACTTAAATAGCACTTGAACATGATTCAATCGTGGACAGTGGTTCCACATGATTATACCACATTATCTTAACACTGGATTGCTGTTAAAACAACTTGAAATAGTTGTGCTTATTTAAAATAAACAGCTAACTTTGATCGAACATTATTTAAATATTTCTATTTAACTTGATTTTTTAATTTGTTGAACTTCAACTATCATGCTATTCAAAATTTATTTCTTGATGTTAATCGTATAAGTTAACATCGATTTCAATGAATCCCATTTGGTCATGTTACTACAACTAGATGTTATACCATAATAAATAGCAGCCCTATTTTCCCATGTTCTAGTGACCCTTAAAGACAACTCCAGAGGCAGTAAATATGTAATATATCCTTTTTATTAGAGAACAACTTATAACAGGTGCCTTATCCTTTTTATTAGAGAACAACTTATAACAGTATCGTTAGCATACTTTCATAAAACACTAACAATCTAATTCAGATACTCAAAAATTAAATGTTGGGTTCAATTTTTTCTTGTCAACAAGTTCCACA
The DNA here is from genome assembly GCF_024256425.1 of Clarias gariepinus. NCBI lineage: Eukaryota > Metazoa > Chordata > Actinopteri > Siluriformes > Clariidae > Clarias > Clarias gariepinus. The sequence continues at coordinate 4,186,455 of NC_071126.1, read as the reverse complement.
CAAATGACATCAGTAAACTCAACATTTGTAAGGGCCTTTATTCATGTAATGACCGCGGGGTATAGGCAGATGTTGTCGCTGTGGGCACAAAGAGCGGGCATAAACGCAGAGAGGTGTAATAAGCAAAGAGAGTCTTTTCATAACATAATATAAATAATAAAGAATCAAAAACAAACAAAAGAACAACAAACTCAAACTATACTCAAAAGCATTCGGTGAAACACGGGCTCTATGGCAAGACAGGCTTAGGGACATATACAGGCCTCATACCTGTTACGTTAAACATAAGCCCTATGGCGAAACACGGGCTTAAGGAAACATACAAACACTTAGTAGGGAGCTGACACGGGACCAGTGGTGCTCCCTTACAATTCACAACAATACAACTGTTACAAGCATTTTAATAACAATTGGCACTGTTTAAATGCAGCACAGAAATTAAGAAATTGAGAATATTATCCAACAATACAAAAGACATACTGTACACAATATGCAACATAATCAAATTTTTTTTTGTTTTTCTTTTTCAACCTTTTCAACTTTACTGTCAACTTTGACACATTAAAAGAGCAGAGAAAATTGTGGTTAACAAAAAAAAAAACATTAAAGTTGGTTATCTTTAACCTTGCTTTCAACAGTTTCTTAATGTTTTACATTAAAGTTAATTTACCATATAAACATAAAATTTTAATAATTTAACCCTATTTTTTTGCTATCAAATACAAACAAAAAAGTTTTTTTTCAAGTTTCTGCAAAGCCTTAATATTTTGCATCCAAAACAAAACAAAACATTTTCAATAAGTGCAAAAAAGGCCTTCATGTGAAACAACAAACTCAAATGCTCAATGTTGGTTTACCCATAAAGTTTGTTTTTAAGCATCTGTACCTTTGGTGCAAATCTGGTAGCATTCAGCTGGAGAAGGATCTTCTGCAGTTCTTTAAAGAATGTTTTCAGTTCATTGCATAATGAATAAATATTTACATAATGGGCATTTCCAAATTTCTTGTTTGGCGATCTCAAACTGTGCAGGTTTCATAACCAGACATTGGAAATTAAACCATCGCTGACAGTCATCACACTGGACCTGTTGAAAGAAAAAAACATGAATGTTTCTATGTAACATAGTTTTAAGATAAGGTTGCTTTTAACCAGGGAAGGACTTTATGCCTTTATGAAGGACTTGATATTATATAGATGTTCATAGTGAATATCTTAACAGCCCTCATACACATTTACGTTCCTTTTATTTCACGTTATTTAAGGGCAGATGACTGTTTAAGTCAGGACTATCTTTAGGATATTTATAGTGTATGGCAGTGCTATGCTTGTGCACTTTTGTTCGACCACATACAGACCAACAAACTAGGCAACACAATATAGGACAAAAAATATTATATCAAAATAATAATGCTAAAAATTGTTTAAGCATCTGTATTTGTGGCTATTGTTACTTCTTCTAGTGGATTCAGTAGGCCTCTCACAGGGGCGGAGTGGGACCAAAAAGTGGCTCTGGACTTTCTGGCCCACAGCAGCCCACATCATAATACATTGGCTCATTAATGTAGGGATACATTTTTAACACCAGTTACAAGTATAAAAATATAACACGATACAGAAATCAATGCTATTTTAACATATTATTTGAAGTATCACTGAACATATATTGAGTCATATTAGTAAAACAAAGGTAAAAACATCAAGACAAACAACACATAAATCTATAAAGACAATATTTTAAAAAGAATGGCAATAAAACTGAACAGGTAAGCTGAAATAAAATCAAAGGTCGATATAAATGTACAGCAAAAGGATCAATCTGCAAGTGCTGTAGATATCCTTTTGCTGTTGCATGACTGCCAGTCTCTTTTATAATTTTTGAGTCAGCATCAACAAGAGCATCAGGTCATTATAAAGCCTTGCACACTTTCTCACCTCTAAGGATATTTTCTTCAAAACATCGTCCCCCTCTTCAAGCATCCATGTGCAACAACAATCCCTGGAATATTACGGATAACTTTCACAAATACCACACTAGCGACACGCTAGCAATGATGTTGCTAGCAACTTAATAATATAGTTAGCATCAGGGTAGCGACATTTCAATCATGTTATTAGCAAAATGATATTATGGTTAGCATAATGCAAGCGACATGCTAATATTGTTAGCATAATGCTAGCAATGTGCTAATATCGTTAGCATAATGCTAGCGACATGCTAATATTTTAGGCATGGCTTATGAGCAACTTGATGAATGTGAAAGACAGATTGCTTGCCCGAGTTAAATGACCCCTTCCCAAGTGTCTCTACAACAGTGGGATCCACAGTTAAATTCCTGTTTCAAAGTTTACATTTACATTTGGGCATTTGGCAGACGCTCTTATCCAGAGCAACTTACATTTTTTTTTTATCTCATTATACATCTGAGCAGTTGAGGGTTAAGGGCCTTGCTCAAGGGCCTAACAGTGGCAACTTGGTGGTTGTGGGGTTTGAACCTGGGATCTTACGAACTTAAGTCCAATACCTTCGCTTCGCAAGCACCACTAATATAATAAAATAAAAATGGACTGACATAAAAAACAGACATGTACCGTATGCTTTACATCTGCAAAATATTTACAGTGGAACCTTGGACTACAAGCATAATTCGTTTTAGAACCGGGCTCGTATTTCAAAAAACTCGTAAACCAAATTTAATTTTTAAAAACACACTAATGGAATCACTGCTGTAAGGTACAAATAAAACAAATTAACCTGCACTTTACTTTTGAAAAGAATTGCGCCAGAGCAGTGTTTCTGTGTAGAGCAGAAAGAAAGAGTGTGTGTCTGTGAAGGTAAAAGTATGAGGGGTCTGTGTGTGTGTGGCAAAAAAACGCATGCATTCATATATTTTAAGATCGGTTTCAGGCCTCCTTCATGTGTGTAAATAAATCAGATTTAAATCAGATATGTGCTAATGTGATTGTCGTGTCAGATCGGATTTTTTGACCGCCATGTGTTAATGCTTATTTAGGCTAAATAACATTAAGAAATCAGTATTTGGTGAATGAAGCATATGCACAGGCTGGAAATGATAGTGTTTTTTCCTCCTCCTCTGTTTCAAAACCATGGTGATGTTTTGCAAACTTTGCATATATCGCAGATCTAGCGTCAGGCATATTTTGCCATCGTCCATCTGGGCTTGTGTACCGCAAGAACCTCCCTTTAGGTATGCGCGATGTTTCAGATAGTATGGCAAGTGTAAACACTTGAATCGGATATGGGTAATAGTTGAAAGAACGTGTAAACAGACGGTCAAAAAAATCAGATATAGGCAAGAAATCAGAATTGGGCATCGAGACCTGCAGTGTAAACAGGGCTTATGAGACGCCGACCTCTGCTAGCATCAGTGCGCGAGACCGAGTGTGTTCACTCCGCTTTGTGCTCAACTAAAGTTTTTTTAATAATCAAATATTTCTGTCACACGACACAACAAATCGATTATGAAATTCGTTGCCGACTCTTTTAGTAATCGATTTTTATCAATTTAATTAGTTTAGAGCTTTTGCAATTTTTTCCCTTCGGAGGTATTTGACTTGTCTTTATTTTCGTTGTTTTTGAAGATGCTAAACCCCACCACGTTTTTACGTTTTTAGCTGTTGATTTTGGCTTATATATTTTTTTTAATAAAGGTATATACAGCCTTGCATTCATCAAATGTGCATCTTAATAAGGCATGAAAAAATGCAGATTTATTTTTTTTCGACTACGACTCATCTTCACATATTGGTAATTAAAAGAAAGTGTATAACATCGGTTTGTTTTTAAGAGTTCTTTATAAATAATATCTGTCCATGGGGCATTAAGATTTTTCCTTCCATGTTCAGGTTTTATTTGTTTCCAATGTTTTTGCTTAATTACAATTGAGAACATCTTTGGCCCGGCCTTTACATTTCTCTAATCATTTTTGTCATCATCTTCTTTAATTTTATGTTTTTTCTCATTTACTTTCCCAAATGTTGTTTTTTTACTCTCCTGCGTTTCCTCTCTGGCCTCATCTTTGGCCAGCTGATGACTTGTCCTCTGTTGTCCATTCATTTCCTCTCTCTTTGTCCTTTTCCGAGCCCTACCATGTATTTTTTGTGCATTTTCTCCGCTTGCTGCCTTTACTGGTTGCAGCGTTAGACACATTTCCCTGTTTTCCAGTCCACTGTCTTTAACGTCCTTATCTGTCATTCTTGTTTCACCTCACACTTAAAAAAGCAATCTTAGCATTTTAGCATTTTAGTCAGTAACATTGTTCTCTCTGTCTCTCTCTATGCTCTTTTTGGGTAATCTTCTGCTCACCATCTGCTTATGCTTCTCTTTTAAATTATTATAAATATTTATGGGGGACTTGTTCCGATGCTCACACCTTTTCCTTTAATATGAATATATAATGTTTACAGTTTTTACTTTTTTTTTTTTTTTAATAAATGAGACAGTAGGATGCTGGACTTATAACTTTACTATTCAATTTAATTCAATTCAATTTTATTTGTATAGCGCTTTTAACGATTTACATCATCACAAAGCAGTTTTACACAATCAAATTTACTACATTCTCACATGGATCTAAAAAATGTTAGGATATAATAACCTAAAATATTTAGCAATTTTATTGAGACCACACCTGAATGAAGCACTTCTGTCCTGATTTCATGTCTGTCCTAAGACCATATAAACTTTAACCACTTCAAGTGGCTTTTTGTTTTATTTTTTTAAAGAGCTAAACTTACAGAAGACCAATGCTCAGGAATAACATAAATTTTTTTTTTTACTAAATTCCTAATTATGACATCTCTTCCTCCAGCAATTTCCCAGCGATCTCTAATCGTCTGTTTGTGTCCTTTCTTGAAGTAAACCATGTTTGGAACAAAATGGAAAAACTCTTCTGACATGTGGTTTATTTTAATTTTTCAATTATTGAATATCCATTACCACCTGCTGTTTAGGAGTGTCCACTATGCATTGGACACATCTAAACAGCAGGTTTTTGGGGAAGATGACACACATTTTAGAATTGATTTTGTGGCAATAGGTCACATGACCTAAAAGTTATTAAACTAAAATATAGAATTATTACATAATCATTAATAAGTATGTATCCTCCAGAAAATACCAGTTTTAACCAAAGGGAAATTAAAATATTGGCCTTCTGTTCCCTTTTGGCTAGGAGATTAATCTTGACTAAATGGAAAGATCCTGATCCACCAACATTTAGCCACTGGATAAGGGAAGTGATGCACTGTCTTAAACTGGAGAAAATTAGGTATACAGTTAGAGGGTCTGGTGTCTTGGGGGGGGGGGGGGGGGGGGGGGGGGTTTGATTTTGTGTTCTCTTTTGTTGTGGTTTGTTGTGTTTTTTTTCTGTAAAGTTTGAAAATAAATAAAAAAAACTTTGATCAAAACAGCAGATGGCACTATCGGTCAATTTACTTTATTCTCCCGAGACCGCAAACAACGTGTTATAACGTGTTATACTATTTTAGGAAAATAGGAGATATGCAATATTGTTGTTGAATATTGCGATAACGATATTTCTTGCGATATAACATTTGCCTAGAGAAACACATTTTTTATTATTATTGCCTATTTTAAAAAAAAATCATTTATATGTAATGATCATACTAAAATAAACAGGTAATTGATATTCGTCTGATGTAATTAAATATAATTCAGGCTAAAAAGAAACTATATGTCAAGGAAGTTGCAAATATTTAAAAACACTATGAATGACTTAAAACCCTCAGCAGATATTCTGATTTCTGGTTTGCTGTTTCATAGACCTGCCAACACAATATGAATTATTTTCAAACATTAATTTTTATTTACGTGTAACCATACACTCATCAAGAGTGTCTATATATATACAAGAGCATATTTTAAACAAAATATTTCCTTTGGCTTGCCTGTTTTTTTTTTATTATAAAAATAAATATAAAAATAAATATTATTAAACAAAAATTATTCAGTATAAAGATTGTCAGGAACTAACCGGAGCTGAACAGAAGACGTAGCGATTAGCAGTTGGCTCTTTGTAGCGTGGATGGTAAACCCAAACGCGGAAGTGACACGAATAGGCAGGATAACCACGCTTGTTATTTTTAGGACTCTCCCGGATAAAGAGCAAGGGAAAACACAAATTAACCCGCGTCCTAGTGACACACACTCAATCGAGAAGATTACCAAATACAGTAAGGTGAGTAATTACAGATTGGCCGATGTAGCTCGTGAAACGACATGGGCGAACTCACTGACTGAGTGATGTGCCACGACATGTTTACTCCTCTTACACTTCCTGGTTCGCAGAGGTGTCAAGTAACGAAGTACAAATACTTTGTTACCTTACTTAAGTAGAAATTTTGGGTATCTATACTTTACTGGAGTAATTATTTTTTAGCCGACTTTTTACTTCTACTCCTTACATTTTCACGCAATTATCTGTACTTTATACTCCTTACATTTTAAAAATAGCCTCGTTACTTCTATTTTATTTCAGCTTGTCATTCAAAAAACAAACAAAAACATCCGGATAAATCGCGCCATCTGAATGGAGTGAATTTGATTGTGGTTGGATGAGAAATATAAACATACCATTCTGACACCCTGTTGGTTGGTACGCGATGCATCGCACCTGCACACAATCCAGCAAGGACGTTTGAATAAAATAGCATTTTCGGTTGATAACACTGTGATAAGTAGACGAAGATGTCCGTGATAGAGACTCAAGATTCGAGCAAAATGTCACACACGCACACACACACACACACACACACATATATATATATATATATATATATATATATATACATATATACACACGAAACAAAAATAAAAACGCAACACCTTTGTTTCTGCTCCAATTTTTCATGAGATGGACTTAAAGATCTAAAATTCATTCCAGATACACAATATTACCATTTCTCTTAAACATTGTTCACAAATCAGTCTAAATGTGTGCTGGTTGGATGTACTGCCATATTCTCTGAAACGCCTTTGGAGATGGCTTATGGTGGAGAAATGAACATTCAATGCACGAGCAACAGATCTGGTTGACATTCCTGCTGTCAGCATGCCAATTGCACGCTCCCTCAATGCTTGTGGCATCTGTGGCATTTCCTGTGAGACAAAACTGCACATCCCAGGGTGGCCTTTTATTGTGGGCAGTATAAGGTACACCTGTGCACTACTCATGATGTAAGATCAGCATCTTGATGTGGCAGACCTGTGAGGTGAGATGGATTATCTCAGCAAAGCAGAAGTGCTCACTATTACACAATATATATTATATTGTTCATTTATGTCTTATGAGTGAGGATGTCGACACATATTTACATTTTAAATAAGATATGATGGCATATTCACGAATCAGGACATTCACATAGTTAACACTATCAGATAGTGTACTATCAGGAAATTAAATAGATTTCAATGCCATTTAAACCGAGGCATTGCCATGTTGTAAAACTAAATAAATGATAAACAATAAGCATGTTTGCTTCAGCATTGGAAACAATATTGTTTTAAGTTAACTTTATACACAATTCATCGTTGTACTGGGTCCGGCTTTTAGATAAAGTCCTTCCATGTGCAATCTGGCGGATGTTCAGTGAAGCACAAAACATTTATTTAGAAAATTCCCGAATGTTGCCTCCAGCAAGCCGCGGCACGCCGCACGCTAAATTGCGGCATCTCGCAGGAAAACACGCGCAGTCTTAATGGTGACATCTCAAACACCAGGACAGTCAGAAAAATCTTTTCCCTTATGCAGAAGGCCTGGGGAGCTTTCAGGGCAAGACCACCAGGCTCAAAAACAGCTTCTACACTGAGGCAATTAGACTGCTGAACTCTAGCCATGCTCTGTATGTCCTCTCCCATTAAACACAATCACAAGCTGCAAACAATGGATAGTATTTAAGTACAATATACAGTGGAACCTCGGATTACGAGTAACATGGTTTACGAGTGTTCCGCAAGACGAGCAAAGATTTTTTATAATTTTTGACTTAAAAAACGAGCACCGAGTATCATGTGTAACACATGCACTTCTTGTTTTGACACCGAGCGCCGCGTCATCACAACTGAGCCAACGTTTTTTCTCTCTCTTGCGCTGCGGGTATCCATAAATGGAAACATTTATTTGTTAGGATTTTAAATTTTAAGTTTTTTAAGGTAACGTGCAGGTTAATTTGTTTTATTTTTACTTTATATTTTGTTTTAATTATTTTATGGGTTTTTTTGGGCTGTGGAACAAATTATTTTAATTTCCATTATTTCTTATGGAAAAATGTGCTTTAATTTACGAGTGTTTTGGAATACGAGACCGCTTCCGGAATGAATTATGCTCATAATTCGAGGTTCCACTGTATCAAAGTTTTTATGGTAACATACATTTACATTACATTTAAGCATTTGGCAGACGCTCTTATCCAGAGCGACTTACATTTTTATCTCATTACACGTCTGAGCAGTTAAGGGTTAAGGGCCTTGCTCAAGGGCCCAACAGTGACAACTTGGTGGTTGTGGGGTTTGAACCTGGGATCTTCCAAACCGTAGTCCAATGCCTTAACCATTGAGCTACCCCTGACCCCAGTAAGTCCAATGTACAAAGTGTCCAATATAGTTTCTAAAAATGTGCAATACACTATGTATGGTTTACATCTTAATTTTTGCATAATATATCTCTGACTGCTTTTATTTATATTCATGATATACATCCCCATATTTATATTACTATGTTATCTATGTGGTTTGAACGGGACCTGGGTCCTAATTTCGTACCATAACATGGAAGTGTGCTGGAATGACAATAAAGAATCCTTAAATCCTTGAATCCACAAGAACAGTTTTTCCTTCAGGTAATTTACCTCTTGAACAGTTAAATTCTCTTCTCACTGTGGAATAAATATTTGCACGTGAACTTATGTTGTCTCTTTTGTAAAAAAAAAAACCAACAACAAAACTTAGTTCTCTGTTAACTTAAAATGTTAATCTGTCTTGTCCTGGCTAGCCAACTAATTAGGTATCTAAGTTGTTAATGTTGTTGATTTATGTTGTCAAGTCAATCTGTCTTGTCTCAACTAGCCAGCTAATTGTGTTTTAGTTATCTAGTTTGTTTCTGTTAATTTATGTTGTTAATTTATTTGGTATGTAACATCTTGGTCCTAGAGGAACGTTGTTTCATTTCACTAGTACTAAACTGTATATGGTTGAAGTGACAATAAAAGCCTATTTGACTTACTTATCTACTTACTTGATTTGACTTTTTTAAAGATTGAGCAACTGATCCAGTGCTCTCACAGCTACTAACATCATCCTGGAAAAAGACAAAGTCGATCCAATTAAAACAGACAAGCACACTGAAAAATCACTGTTAGACAACCTCTTCCCTCGCTGTTTAATGACTGAAACCATTCATTTAGATAATGCAGTCATGAAGTTGATGAACGTTCAATGGATGTTTTTCATTGTCCTTACAGGCCCGAAGAGGATGACAGACAGAACAATCTTTTTAAATTTAACAATAAGGTGTTCGGTCGAACATATAAAAACTGTCTTCTACTGATAATAAACAAAGAACTTGCTAGCACCCAAAGTTTGATTGTGTTTCAATGTGGCTCTCTTTATGTCACTAAGTATATTAAAGCACTGACCAAGCGCTCATTTACAAACTTATTTAAAAACTGAGTGTTTCTTCTGCTATTTTTTTTGTTGCTAAGTTTTTTTTCTGATAAAAACCATTTCACTTTAGGGCCCTGGATCATTTCTCAAAACACTTGATCCCAATGGTTCATTTTGATCAGTGAGTACACACAGTTTTTTATTTGATTTTTTATAAAGATAAGATAAGATAAACCTTTATAAGTCCCACAAGTGGGAAATTCGTACTTGAAATCCTGATGAATTTCAGATCCTATGGGAAAATCTTTTAAAACATTTTATTTTGAATTAATAAATGATTCTATTAAATTAGTAAATTTATTAAATTATTCTATTAACCGTAGGCGATGCTGTCTAGTGTCTATACGCGGTGTAGACAGCATTCGAATGAAGTTTATCATGAATAATTGATACATAAAACATAAAATAAAATAAGCCCACAAAAAATAAATTTTATCCATCCCACAGTCTTGTAAGTACATTAACTGATCGTCTTTTCCCCGTAATATTTGTATATTATTATTATTAGATAATTATTGGTAATATTTTAATATTTGTTTATATTCGATTTTTCCCCTCATTTCGATCTCTTTACATTCTGAATGTAAATGATACGCTACTGTAAATGCTCGACATGCCAATAAAGATTAAATTAAGCTATATGACTGGGATTTTAAAGGTTGAATTTAACATATTTTATTATATTTCGCCTAATTAATAGACTAAATAACAATTCGTTGAATATTAAATATATTTTTAATAAGTTCAATTAAGTGAAGAGGCAAAGACAAAGAAATGAGAGAGCATGTTGATGAGAGAAGTTGAATTTGTAGTTTAATAATATTCCAGTAAAAATTCCGAAAACGTAGACGAGAAGCTGAAAACCATAAGAGGAAGCGTGAGATCAAAACCGGGACATTAAAGAACGAGGCGAACAAATCCGAGACGAGAAACCGAAAGTGAAAACGAGACGAAAATCGAGGCACGAAACACATAATAATCCAGAAGTTAGAGCCTCTTCTTCTTCTTAGTGTTTTACGGCGGTTGGCATCAATCATGTTGCATACCGCCACCATCTGGTCCTGATCTCCCCTCCCCGCTTTTCTCTTCTTCTTTTCCTCTTCTTCCCCTCTTTCCTAACCTTTTCAGCGGTCGGCATCCAGCTTTATGATGCGTTACCACCCGTCTGTTCCAGAGTGTGAGTTAAAGAGTAGGCTAAATAAAATAAATAAATAAACCCTACTCTTTTCACACTATCTGCTTTCTTGATCCCATTACTTCCATTCATTCCCCTCTCTTTCCTTCAAATCCTATCCATTATCCCTGTTTCTCTCAAATAAGCTAACACTATCCTGTTTTTCCTCCCATTCTCTGCTCCTAGCACCTCCTCTAATGTGAACTGCACCCCATCTCTCTCAATCTATCCTTTATGATCCCCCATTTGCCTCATAGCTCCTGCATTTTATGATCGCATGTTCTACTGACTCCTCTTCTTGACATCTATCACACAGTCCAGTTTGGTGTTTTCCTGTCATTTTAAGTGTTTTATTTAATAAGCTATGCTCTTCTCTCCTTCTTCCCACTCCCACTCTTGTCTTGTTCACCTTTGCTTGTATCTTATATAAGTGCCATCCTTTCCTATCTCTGTCCCATCTATCCTGCCACCTTTAGATAATTTTCTTCCACATGATGATTTTCATTTCTGTCTTACTCATTTTAACATGTACCTCAATATTATCTTTGCCAATTTATCTACTATCTCATTTCCCCTAATTCCTATATGTGCTGGTACCCACATGAAGATGACCTTAGTGCCCTTGTTTATTGTCCTTGTGAAGAATCTTGGAATCTTGTCTTGCCTTTGAATAAAATGATCTTAAGCTTGCTAATACTGACAGTGAGTCTGTGCATATCAGGACCTTTTCTTCCTCATTTTCCTCTACCCATTTTATTGCATACAGTATTGCCATGATCTTTGTCATATATAAATTTAAATTCAAATTTTATTTGTCACATACACAGTCATACACAGTACGATATGCAGTGAAATGCTTATACGACCGCCGGTGACCTTAAAAAGAAAATAAAAAACTATATATAAGGAATAAACATAATAAAAAGAAATAAAATACAAAGGAAAATAAATGGAACTAGTAAAATAAACAAACTGTACAAATAAGGGCATGTAAAAATATCACAAAATATCGAATATAGTAATATGGGGGGGGAATATATAAAAATTTTAAAATGTTTTAAAGTGTCATGTGCAATGGCAGATTTATTGTATAAATTGGACAATATACTCGACTTGGATAATTTTATCCGATGTCCTTTTTGTACCTCCACCTGTTTTCCCTGATTGTGGATCTTTGGATCCATCTGTATAAATTTATACAAATTCTTTGTACTTTTGATTTACATGTATATTGAATAGCATCTTTAGGTTTTTTTCATTGTTCCTTTTTCTTTTTTCTGCCACTAAGTACCAATCAATTTCAGGCCATTCCATCTTCCATGGTGCCATTTCTGGTATAACTGTAGTTTCAGTCACTTGCAACTCAAAGATTTCTAATTCTTTTGCTATATTATATCCTATTCTTCCGAATTTCTCTCTGTGATTTCTCCCATTCTCCCAGCATTCTTCCAAAGCTTTTTTTGTAAGATGTGTTTCTTTATGTCCTTTTAACCCTACCCAATAGTTAGCCATTAGCTGCATCCTCCTTAATTCTAGTGGCATTTCTCCGACTTCCACTTGTACTGTTGCTACTGGTGAAGTTTTAATAGCACCACAGCACACTCTCAAGGCTTGTGATTGTATCACATCCAGTCTTTTTTGTAACGACTTGGCTGCTGACCCTATCGCTTTACTTCCATTGTCTAATACCGATCTTATCATTGTCACATATATAATTCTCCAAAAGGAATGACTAGCTCCCCATTCTCTTCCTTTTAAACATCTTATCACATTTATTACTTTTTTGCATTTGTCCTCCATTTTCTGCAAAAAAAAATTCTGTTTATGTTCTGCAAAATTCAATCTCGCATCGAATGTTACTCCAAAAAATGTATAGGTCTCTACCCTTTCCAAATCTCTCCCATGCATTTTTAGTTTAACCCTGCCCCCTTTCTAGATCTCTTACTTGTAAAAAATACAGTTTGGATCATTTTAATGGAGAATCTAAATCCCCACTCAAATCCCCATTCCACTACTTTATCTTTTTCTTGCATTCCCCTATTTGTGTACTCAATATTTCTGCCTCTTTTCCATAGCGCCCCATCATCTGCAAATAAAGACCTGCTAATATCACCTGGAAGTGTTGTAAAAATGTCATTTATCATAATAATGAATTGAATTGGACTAATCACACTACCTTGTGGTGTTACATTTCCAAATGTATACTGGCTTGACGTTTCTGCTCCTATCCTTACTTGAATTCGCCACCGCCAATTCCTAGTTTATTCAGCTTTATTAATAACCCCTCCCTCCATAACATATCATATGCTTTTTCTATGTCAAAGAATACCGCCACTACTGACTCTGTTTTCTAGTGCCTTTCTTATTTCAGTTTCTAATCTAACAATAGCATCCACTGTATTCCTCCCCTTCCTGAAACCACTCTGGTAAGTCTCTTTTCTCTAGGGTATATGTTAATCTTTTTACTATCATTTGCTCAATTATTTTACTCAATGTCGGAGCTATAGGTCTATAGCTTGATGGTTTTGTTGGGTCTTTGGCTGCTTTCCTAATTGGAATCACTACTGCTTCTTTCCATACCTTTGGTAATATTCCCTTACTCCAGATTTTATTATATACCTCAAGCAGCTTCTTAATTGCTCCTTTTCTAAGATTTTTTAACATAGCATAGTTTATCTGATCCTTTCCCGGGGTAGTTAGCCGGGCTCTCTTAATTGCTCTCATCATTTCTGCCATTGGAAATGGTTCATTTAGGACTTTCCCATTCTCTTCATCCTTCCCGTCTATTGTATGTTCATTTTGGCCTAATGTTGCTATCCTTCTTCTTTTCTCTTCTTCCATCAAATTATCTGAGCTATGTATTTTTGAAAAAGATTTCACCATCATCTCTGCTTTTTCTTAGTTAGTTACTCCAACCTCTCCGTCTTACTGGATATTCACACTGTTTATTTTCTCCTTCCATTTTCTTTATCATTGTTCATATTTCACTCACGTGTGTGGATGTTCCTATCTCACTACAAAATTTCCTCCAATTGTCCCTTTTAGCCTGCCTAACCTTCCTTTTTACTTCTTCCTGTGCTCTCTTACACTCTATCATATTCTGCATATTGTGTGTCCTCTTAACTAGCCTGTATGCTTTATTTTTTTCCCTAAGTGCTTCCTGACACTCCTCATTCCACTTATTCCCTCTATTTTTAACTTCCGGGATAGCTTTCTCCGTTGCCTATATGATAGCTGCTTTTACTTGGTCATTAATATTATTTATACTTCCCTGTATATCTACTCTACTCATTAACTCTTCACTTATTGCCTGAAATTTTTCCCAGTTTGATTTTCCTACTTTCCATCTTGAGATTCTATATTCTCTCTCCGATTCTTGCCTCCCACCTATTCTTCTTAAAACTGGATAATGGTCGCTACCTATTGTGGTAGGTAAACTAATCCACACTTTTCAATTACTGTTTCCTGCCAGTGTGTTTCTTCCATCAAGTTCCTTTATTTAGATTAACTAGATCTTTCTTCTCCATCAGCTCCTCAATTATCCTTCCATTTGCATGTTTTATCACCCGCCCCCCCCCCACACACACACAGTGAGCTGTGTGCATTAAAATCTGCACACCATATTACTTTTTGCCTATCTTGCCCTTGTATTCTAAGTAATTTTTCCAATTTTATCCTCTTACATGGATTATATTAGTTGGTTATCATTATCTGTCCCCCATTTTCCCAAACCTCCACCACTACATACAGTACTCCTGATCCTCGCCCACTTTTAAAACCCTGTATGGTATTCCACTCTTAATACATATGGCACACCCTCCTCGTACCTCACCTGTCCTATCTCTCCTTATTATTGTATACCTATAGATAATAAAGTTAAGATTTGGTTTTAGCCATGTTTCCTGAATACAAACTATATCTGGTCTTTTGACCAATTCCCTGATAAAGTTCTTATATTCCTGACCATTTGCTATTAGGCTTCTAGCATTCAATTGTAAAAGTATTACCATTAGGATAACCAATGCATGATGTATCTTGACTTGTCTGATTGGTAAGGTTTTCCCTAACTTCTTCCCATGTCTGTCCTTTCAGTCCCAGATGATTGATTGCAGCTTTGACCACCAGTTGGATTTTGTCATTTTTTATTTGACCTCTGCTGTGCTGTTTATCACCCCTGCTATGAACGTACAGTAACTAGATCTCTTTTATCCACATACACTCTCGCATTTGTTATATGAGGTTGTCCTTGCGCTCCCATTGCTCTTTTCTCACTTCTCTTACCTTTACTTCCCCCTGTTACTGCCTCAGCATATGTTTTTCTTTTTTTCACTAGTTTTTTTTTTTTTTTGGGATCTCTATCTCCCGCTTCACAACTTCACATCCTCCATACGCCACATTGTGAGGACTTCCACAGTTACGCATTTTGGCTCCACCCCTGTTCCACACTTCCAAACTCGTGATCTCCTCCACATATAGCACATCTTCTTTGCCTTTTGCATGTATGTGCAGTATGTCCAGACCTTTGGAATTGGTTTTGAGACAAAGACCCTCACTGGGTAGCTCATGAATCCTAGGAACACTTTCTGAGAACACTCTCTTCTTCAAATTCTATCCCCACTGATTCACTATCCTTTAACACTCCATCCTTTTTTATTTTTAATCTTTTCACTTAATTTGTTCTCCTTTTATATTCCTTTTCAGCTCTCCCATGCTTACATTTATAGGTAACCCCATTATCACTCCCATGCAGCTGCCTCCTTTCCGAGCTCCCACTCTACTAGAATTTTCCACTTTGCATGTATCTATCTAATTGATTTTCAGAGCTCTTTCCATCTGTTTTTCATCCGCACATCTTATCAATAAGTTTCCATCATTCAAAATTTTTGCATATTCTATCTCCTCTACTTTGTTTGCTAATGTTGTTGTAGAGTAGAAATAAATTAATGTTTTTCATACTTCCTTGATTTTTCTCATTAAATCTTATTATGACAACATATCTGTCATCCCTTCTTTCTTGTGTTAATTTTTGTCCTTCATCTTCACTTTCTGACCTGAATCCCCGTTCCTTTCTGACTCTTTTATTTCTTTTCATTTTCCTTTCCTTTCCTGCCACTGTTTCTCTCTTTTTCCCCATTCTTCATCTCTTCCTTCATCTGAATCCATATTTATTCCACCTACCTCCAACTCATTCACAAAACAGTCGTGCTCAACCGTCGGCTCTGAACTTTTCCCCCTGTCCTCTCTCCTCCACACAGACAGCGCGTTCTGCCGAACACTTTCCTCTGTCACACTCCTCTCATCCGCAATACCCAGATTGAGCCAGCAGTGTGTTGTGTCTCTAACATCCCGTCAGGAAGCAGTGAAGCAATTAGAGCCACGCACAGAGTGTGCTTAAATGCTGTATTAATCATGGGGAAATGAGAAAGGGAAAACATGAGCATGTGAGGAGAAGTGACAGCGTGGAAAAAAGGTTCAAGGATTCAAGGATTCAAGGAGCTTTATTGTCATACCAGCACACTTCCATGTTCTGGTACGGAATTAGGACCCAGGTCCCGTTTAAGCCACAGAGATAGCATAGTAGTATAAATATGAGGTTTTATATAAATATATATATATATATATATATATGTATATACATTAATATAAATAAGAGCAGTCAGAGATATATTATGCAGGAAATTAGACACCATTAGATGGCAGACAGGGTGTAAATCATGACGGTATGAACTGTAAAGTTGAATTTGATATTGACCAAAACCATACCATACCAGACCCTAACCTACCTGCCCTACTCAGCTCTTGTAGGGAATATTTGATTTTTAGTATGTTTCATTGTATTCTGTGTGCATGAGAACAGAGTGATTTTCTTCCTGTTCTCACGACACAAGCTGTGCTTTCAATAAACACATCCTATGGAAGTTTATGTTAAAGGTCGTAAAACTGTTAAACGCTCGTAAATTGAGAGCTACTCCTAAATTTATGTTCTTCCTTACTTTATCTGTTAAAAGCATTCCAGACTGGATGTAAACACTCCTGCATCCACCTTTTCTTTGGTTCTTTGTGTGTGTGGTATATATACTCCTGTCTCCCACAATAAACTTTGAACGTCTCACTGAGCACTGACTTGTGTGTATCATTGAGGGGTTCCCTGGTACCAGGCGGGCCAAGCAGAATACAGGCTGAGCACTGAGTAGACAAAAGGAGGTCTACCAAAATTCAAGAAATCCTTACAGCTTTACTGACTAGTAGGCCCTTAGTCTGTTAGGACTGGTAATAAGACCTCAGCCAGCATTATCACAAACATGGGCACTCCACAGGGATGTGTCTTCAGCCCTATCCTCTTTACTTTGTTTACCCACAACTGCGTTGTCTCTCATAAGGACTGGCAAAAACGAAGTAGCCTATAGGACAGAGGTGGCCAATCTGGATATATAGTTTTGGTGGAGATGATAGTGGACATGAGGAAAGAGAAAGGACTTCATCGATCTCTATTCATTTATTAGCTTAAATGTAAGAGGGCGGCACTACTGTTATGGGCCGCAAACAAATGTAAAGAGTGGTGAAGACTGCTGAGAATATCACAAGGATTCCACTGCTGTCCTTGCAGAGGATTTACTATCGCTGAGACTGCTAGAGAACCGCCATCATCCTCAAGGACCCCATTCATCCTAAGCACAGTCTTTTCACACCTCTTCCCTTACAGAAGTGTTAAATGTAGGACTTCTAGCCTCCTAAACAGCTGTCAAGAGTTTACTATAATGGTCTCCTATTTGCATCTGACTGCTGGCACTGATTTTTAAAAAATCATTGCTGAATGTGCACCCTTATTGTGGACTGTTATACTGTGTATTATACCCCCAACAATAAAACTTAAAAAGTATCCCAAAATGCCAAGCACCCTAATAATGATAATTTAACACAACAATTAATACGAAGTAAGCAGGTGCATTAGTCCTGTGTTGACAATCTAAAAATCCTGTGTGATCATGCATTTACTTTCACTTATTTACTTTATATACCTGATTTCAGTGTACTTGATGGTCTTCGTTAATATATTTTAAGACAGATGAAAATTAAGCATAACGGAAATTTAAGGAAATTATTTTTCCTCTTTATCAGAAGTCAAAGCATGTGTGTCATTAATAATGAATTAGGTGATTCTGGTGTTTATGGCACACTGGAATTACCCTGGACGTGCCCCCACACACCACAATCCCCCATATATAACTATATATTTTTTCCATTACATGTTTAGACATCATAAGTGAAATTAGTATTTATACAATGCAACACAGTAGATAATTAGATGAACAAACAATGGTGTTAGACTAGTCTGTTTTATTACATAATGTTATATTTGGTAAAAAAAAATATATATTGAATGCATACCTTTATTTGTTGCCCGTTTGTTCTTTCTTTTCTCTTCTAATCTGGACAACTAATGCTTTTACGTTTTCGAATTTATTTTATGTGTAATGAGTCACAACTAAACCATTTCACTTGGGTGGAGGGGGCTTAATCTATTAATGAAAGCTATTCGCCCCGGTTTAATTACACTCATTAAGAGTCACCTAGTTCATGGTTCTCATGAGCTCAGACAATCTAAATTAATGTTGGATGGTATTGATATATCTGATAGAAAATGCAACAATAAACACATTCGCCGAATCTTTCAAACTCGAAGAAGAATTACTCTGAGAGGGAAATTTTATTGGAGACCATACATTCAAGATATTAAATGGCATAAAGCCTGGCTTTTGCCTAATAAATACTGCATTTCTAACAAAATAAAAGATGTTCATTTTAAGATTCTCCACAAAATTTACCTGGTAAACTCAATTTTATCTAAATATTTGGAGGTAGAGGACAAATGTTCTTTCTGTGGTACATTAAATGAAACTCTGATTCATTTGTTTGTTGAGTGTGAGAAAACAAAAAAATTCTTAATTCTGTTAAAAGACCACCTCTTGAACCATCTTAATGTGTCCTACTTCTTTACTGTCAAAGATATAATCTTTTATTATGAAAATCCGTAAAAAATAAACAGCTTAAATTTTTTGTTTATTATTTTATTTTACATGCAAAATACTTTATTCATAAACAGAGAATTAAAAAGGAACAATTGTATTTCCCTCTCTTTCTTCTAGAAATGACCTCAATTTTAAATTCTCTTAAATTAATTGAGTTTAATAAAAAGAATAATAGACTTCTAGATAATTATGATATCATTTTTCACTGAAGTGTCTCTAGATTTATCTTTTTGGCGGTTTGTACATAATTCTCATCCTCTCGTGTATTTTATCCATTTATTTGGATTTTCAAATCTATAGTTCCTTGTCCTTTTTGTATAATTATTTGTTTGGATTAATGTTTTTTTCTCTCTCTCTCTAGTGTGTGTGTTGTTGTTGTTGTTGTTGTTATTGTGTTTGCTTTTAGTTGTAAATGTGTTTAATATGTTCTGTATTTTTTGTATTGGTTCAATAAAAAAGAAAAAAAAAAACTTGGGTGGAGGGGGGCAATTAGCCTAACCCATCTGTCTTTGGATTGTTGGAAGAAAAGTGTAAGTGCAAGGCGACAATGCTAAACACTGTGCTAAGCCACAGAGTTTTGGCCAATTTGTTTATTTAGGGCCCAAGGACTTGACATTGGCACTTATTATGATAATGTTAATGTCTCATGGTGCAGATGTCATAGTGAGTGAGAGCCCTATTATTCTTCTAAGGATTAATACTATTTTATTTTATATATATTTTTTAATTAACCAGGCCTTTTTGTATCTGCCTAAATATAAAATATATAAAAACTAATTTGCAAGTTTTAGCAATTTATTTCTTGTAAGAAGCAAAATTAAAAACAAGAAATAGAACATGAAATTTTTGCTAATTTAGGAATCAGATTTTTTTTTGGTGATGTTTGATTAGAAATAGGCTTAATAATCTTATATTCATATCTTATGGTTCAGAGGATTTGAAACACATATAGAGAAAGAGAGGAAAAGCATACATGTATGTGCTTACTGTCTGATACTGATATCTCTCATTAGGTAACCTAAGTTGACCTAATGTTCTGTACAGAAACACAGATTGTTCTTGGCAAAATGCATTCTGTACAGAACATTAGGTCAACTTAAGGTTAGGGACACACACCCATAAGAGTTTCATGGTTCAAGAACATTAACAACTCCAGCAATGGATCGGAGGCACGGTGATCTAAGATCACAAGTACTACGGGTACAACTATGGGTTGGGTTGCCAACTCCCTGAAATGTAAATAGGGACATAAGGACAGCAATGAAGCGATGGATGGTGGTTTTTGTGGCAGGTGCATAACACAATTGGTTTTATGCCTTAAAATTTCAACACAAGGTTTCACCCAGTTCGATTGCCTACGGTTGGTTTTATATGTTTTTGTGTTACTCTGTGGGTTAATTAACCACTTTATTGCCCTGATTATACTTTGAAAGTCATACAGTGCTGCAATGACAGTGTTTATTATATACATTTTTCAGTGTAATACATATTCATTTATACAAGTGTTCCCATTTTTTCTATAGTTGCAAGTAAATATAAGTACAAATCTAGTCTGAAATCTGTGTGTTTTGTGTCTCTTTTTACGTTGATGGAAAATCTCTTCTGTTCGGAAGTCATATCAAGATAAAGAGAAAAGATATTTTTCTTGTAGTAATACAGCTAAATTAGTTTAATAGCTCTGAGAGAACAGCAGCAATAAAGAAAGCTCAAACACATACTTAATCACCACAGTCGCACCATCAGACACCACAGGTTTTACTGAATTGCAAAAATATTGATATTGCAGATACTTCTAGTCTTGATGGTTCAAGTTTAGAGCATCGATTTTTGTATTTACAAATTCAATATCAGGCACTATCTGTAAGTAGTAATATTGTAAACCTAGATTACAATTAGTTAATTAGCTAGATTAGTCCTAGACGGTTACCGAGTTTTTAGAATTAGTTGCAAGTTTAAAGCTAAACATAAGCTGACCATTATTGTAATCAGTCAGTGGCGGACTGGGACAATAATTCAGGCCGGAAATTTGACTCCACTCCCAGGCCACCTCTGCTGCTGCAGTCACCACCACCCTATTCATGTAATCTACTGGACTGATAAACTTGTAGGCTAACCCTATTATTGTAACAGGTAGACTACCAGATGCAATATAAATGAATAAAAAAATAGCCCTTAACAACTCACTAGGAATACACCATTTATACTACCAAACCAATGACAAATAGAAAATTGGCTTTTTAAAAGAGATAATAAGAGACACATTCACATGTTGAAATATTTACATTTTATGTATTTTCAGTGCTCAACTCTAGTATATCAAATGCATCAGAAACACAAACACAAATAAACTTAACAAAACCTATGACAGCATAAGTAACATATAACAATGTTTACTCAATTATGGCATTATGTGGAACAGACCAGTAAGAGTAAACAGTAAGTAATTAGCACTACTAGTACACCAGTAGGCGTTTGAATTGGGTGATACTTAAAAAAAAAATCTAAATCCTTAGACTGTGGACAGGCAAAATAATCAAAAGAGATATAAAGGCTTTCACTGTCTCCTTAATCTTTCCCTGAATCCTTCTCTCTCTCACTCTGCACATGTAGTTGCTCTGCAATATGAAATAAGTGTGTTCAATAATCTGTACTTATAATTGTGCAGCCATCACTTGTATGTCCCCAAAATCACAGTCCTACTACCGATCTTATAAATCATAAAAAAGCACATGTTGTTTAAAAAGTATAGCCTGCTGCCTGCATGTTTAGTTTTGCTTTAACTTTACCTGAAGGTCCTTGCTCTGACTCAAACGCTGAACTGTCCACCACCTCTAGCTCAACAGCAGGAGCATTTACAGCACTAGTGCTACTGCTGCTTCCTTCGTCATCTTTTCAGACGAAACGAGACTTGACACAGCACAGCAGCACTTACATATTGTTGCTCGTTTGTTGGTTTAGTTTTATCGATTGTGATGATCTAAGTGATTTGGATGAAAGTGTTCGTCTGCCAAATTATTATAAATATAATTAGATGTAATCTTGACCGACCTGTTCCCTTACTGGCGAACATGGCTGGGATTTTGCAGCAGCTTGCTGCGTCTGCGGCCAGGTCTTTTTTTTTTTTATACGCTGACTCTCTGCTCCTCCTTTGCGTTTATGCTCCATTTTTTGAACGATTTAGTCAGATATACACTGTCTCTGGATATAGCCAGATATTAGGCAGTGTGTCGCTGACGTTGGGTCATGTGATGTGGGAGTGTAATTTTCCCTCCTGATCTTCTAATCGTCCCCTCCCTTTCCATTTCCTGATTCGTAGATTGAGAGATCCGTCAATTAATTCGTAGTTATACACCAGCCTATCACATGCCAGGCTGATCGTCTGCACAGCAGCAGCCGGCAGGCCAGAATGTCCCGGTGCTCCCGATGGCCAGTCCGCCCCTGTAATCAGTGATATTATTATTTCAGGTTGAAGCCCACAGATGTCTGCCTGACTAATTAATACTAAGAAATAAAATTTTGTAAGGTTAAGTATCTTATGCCTTACTTACACACAAATACACTCCCTGTTTAAAGTAGATTATTAAATCCGTCACATAACTGTTTTGATTTTAGCGTATAACAATGAACTCTCAATTCGGGTATTTTACACGCCCTTACCTTGGACTGCTGTAAATATGTTTCCTCTAACAGCCCATGTAGAAAAGAATAAACATACACTGGTCTGTCAATACATCATCATACATACAAAAGTTAATGAAGCATTGCTCAGAGCTACATTATTTTTATACTCGACAACAAAGTATTTACGACATACAGTATGTCAAAAAGTTGATAAGGTACAGTTTTGTTGGAATATCACAAACTTGATGAAAAACTGCCCCACAAAAGTGCATAAATAGTTACAGCAGAAGTGAGAACACAGACAGATATCCCGACATCTTAGAGAAGCCTTT
Source organism: Clarias gariepinus (assembly GCF_024256425.1). Classification (NCBI taxonomy): domain Eukaryota; kingdom Metazoa; phylum Chordata; class Actinopteri; order Siluriformes; family Clariidae; genus Clarias; species Clarias gariepinus. Next base: position 4,163,597 of record NC_071126.1, on the reverse strand, counting down.
CAGAGCTGCAGAAGCTATTATCCAAGTATCCAATTATAATACTGTATTATTTTAACCTATTTTAAGTAATTAGAATTAATTTTAACCAAAAGTAAGCAAGAAATACTAATTATTTCCTGTGGCGCAGAACCTTGGCCTATTTGGCCAAAGTAGTGGCGACTTGGTCTGTAAACAACAACACCTACATGGCAGAAGGCTACACAAAGTGAACACCCGCAACTAGTGGTAGTGGAAGTGACCCCTCAGGATGAAGCAGCCAAGGTTCCAGAGCAGTGTTCCAACCCCAGGAGGGCTGCTGAATGACTTGTGATAGCATAGAGTAATATAAATCACTTTTAATTATTGTAAATAATGTCATACTTGGATCCTAAACTGTTCACTGCAACAAAAAAGGATATCTTAGAAAGTAAAAATATCTTAAATAAAGTTTAATGTATGTACACTTCCTTTAAATAAGATTACAAAAACCAAATACTGTATACGTTTTTTTAAGCTTATTTCAAGTTGGCTTTTATTGTCATTGTCATTTACAGTTTAGTAAACAGGGAAATGAAACATCATTGCTCCAGGACCAAGGTGCTACATACAACATAAATTAACAGCATAAATTAACAAAACCTGACTAAAACCTAATTAACCATTAATGAAACCTAATTAGCTGACTAGCTGAGACAAGACAGATTGACAAAACAGCCTAAATTAACAACATTTTCACAAAAAACTAACTAGCTACTGTAACTTAGAAACCTAATTAGTTGGCTAGTTGAGACTTGACATTTTACGTTAACAGAGAGCTATCTAGGTTATTTTGATTTAAGCAAAAAGTTTCATGTTCTTTTGGTAGACAAGTTTGCAAGTTTTAGCAATTTATTTCTTGTAAGAAGCAAAAATAGGAAACAAGAAATAAAACAAGAAAAGTTTGCTAATTTATAAATTAGAACATTTAATTAGAAATAGGTACTGATACTGATATCTCTTGTATGTGTCCTTAACCTAAGTTAACCTAATGTTGTCTAATGTCTAATTAGCTGAGCCAGATTTCTTAGTTAGCTAGCTGGTTCCGGTAAAGTGTGTTGTTGAATGACAATAAAGACTTGACTTGACTTGTTCTGTACAGAAACACATTCTTGGCAGAATACATTCCCATAATGTGACATAACCCTGTGCTTCCCATTAGAGTTTCATGGTTTAAGAACATTAACAACTCCAGCAATGGATCAGAGGCACTGTGATCTGAGATCACAAGTCTACTAAGGGTGGAGCGTGCACAGAAAAATAAGCACGTTAAATAAGTTCTTAAATAAGTTAAGAATGATGATAAGGTTTGCATGGTTGGTTTTCTATCTTTTCATGTTACTCTGTGGGTTAATGAACTGCTTTATTGCCCTGATTCTATTTTAAGAGCGAGGCAGGGGACTGACTGGGAAGGTCTCTTACTCAGAAGTATAAGATGAAGAGGGAGGGGGCTAGTGGACATTACCTCAAGTCGACTGCAGGGGAGCAGGAAAAACACACACATCTAACACTGTACAGCAATGCAGTTAGTTAAAATAACCAACAATATGAAATGCCACTGAATAAATCACAGATCATTCATAACACTGTGAATATATACTGAATCCCTGGTCTTTGACTGCACTTTCTCCATTAATTAGTATTAGTAGTACAATAAAAATACTGGGTTTCTATAAACACATCTTTGGGTTGTTTATGCTGGGTCAAAATTCTGTGTTATTTTGGGTACTTTAATCATAGTGTTGGGTTGCTTTTGCTGTGAATACTAAAAGTGCTACATAATTAAATGATTAGAGTAATGTTGCGGTTTTCCACCGCAGTGAAGTTGGTTTGACGTTGGACATTGGCTCCGGCTTGTTGGACATTGGCTCCGGCTTCCAGATCCCAATTTGTAGCGGAGATCCGGCAAAAGCATCTCGTCTACCGCACGAATCAGGGGCCGTCTACAAACTACTGTCCGACTGAAATACTGATAATATTAATATTATAACCATTCATATTTAAAATAAATAAATGTATGTTGTTACTGTTAGTGTCAATGTGAAGCATGGTGGTGTATAATGACTTTTCATATCACTTTTGCATAATGTATATTTATAAATATTTTTAATAGACATTTTTATGATTTTATTTAAATAATTTTTATGTCATGTGACCTATTGCCTCAAAATCTATTCTTAAATGTCCATCTGTCCTGCAATGTACACAATCTTTTTTATTAAATATTATCACTTCGCATATTTATTAATAATTAAGATGTAATAATTCTATATTTTATTTAAATAATTTCCAGGTCATGTAACCTATTGACTTAAAATCTATTCTAAAATGTGTGTTCACCTGTCCTGCAGAGGGCACAACATTTTTCATTCAATATTATCACTTTGCATATTTATTAATACTTTTTAATTAAAATATTAATTATTTATTTCAATAGCTTCCTTGCAATATTTTATTTCAATTAAAATAGATCATAAAGCCATTCTTGAATTTACAATGTCATCTATCCTGCGTGTGTGTGTTTTAAACCACAGTTAAAAGAAAAACAATATCAAAGCAAAAATGGTTGCACACTTTATCCAAAACACAAATCCAGGAAGTGCAGGTCGAAAATGTAAGAATATATATATATATATTTTTTATTAATTACTTGCACTAATCATACATTCTGACAGCACTAGTGTTTATTGGTCTACAAGGGTAATTGTTACTAAGCCTGCCCTGGGTACACTCATTTTCTTGTATGTTGCCCTCAGATTCCTGCAGCTAAGCTTGGATGTACATTTACATTCCAATAAAGGTTACCGATGACATGCCTCTGAAGTTTTACTTTTTGCACCATTAAAATACTTAACTAGTTATCAAATCTTCTTCTCCATAAAACATGTTAATGCTCAGTAGTACACATATATGGTTCTTTAATGTATTTGCATTGGACTAAAATGCATTCTTTTTCAATTGCCATATACAGTATCCCAAATCACTATGGCTGTTAAAAAATACACCAAAAAAACAACAACACATTTTTCTTTTTTTTTTTATGAGGTGTTAGTGCAGTATATAGGCCCGTGCCACAGCCTAAGCTTTTATCCTTAATGCCCAGACCCCCTCATGTTACTTTTACTTTTATACTTTAAGTAGCTTGCTTGTGCTTTGTACATGGAATGAAGGCTGAATCACCATGGGTGGTTGTGTTTTTTGTTTTTCTGGGGGAGTTAGGAGATTGCTCTATAAATATGCTGACATGGACACATGAAAGCACAAACTTAGCACTCGTCTCAATAAGTTCAGCCTAAACTCTGCAACATGGTCATGGGCAAAGGTGTTGAAGTACAGGTCAATAAGGCCATCTATCAGACAGGTGAGTCAATAAATTGTATTGAAGCGATTCATACAAATGCTACTTGTGATGCAGTTACATATGTTATTAATATTAGGATTATTATTACAAACCACTTTTCCCTTTTTATTTACACTATTTGTAACATTAAATCTATTTTGTTTAAAGCTGGTGTGGCAAAAGAGAAAATTGGTGAGGTGACTGGAGAAAAACAAAGCAAGGACAAGAAACAGGACGGAGGTAATTATATTATTTTTTGATAAATTTTCTCATTTGATTATTTAAAAAAAATTCACTGTTTAGTATTAGTAAGGATTAAGCAGTGTAATTCTATTTGTAAATTATATTAGTTTTAAAGCTTTCTGATTCTCTTTTAAATAATAATAATAATAAAAATAAACATCCTATAGCAGTGGTAGGTTGCATTATAGAAATAAAATTCTTTATTATGATCAAAGTGTACATGTATGCCTGTTGTAATAAGGCTGTAACTGTTGCAGTTCTCAACGATTTGGTGAGCGGTGTGGTCGGCAAAGGTTCAGCAAACCAGGCAGCAGATCAGGCACTCGCTTTTGGAAAAAAGTTACTTGACAAATGTAATGCATTTTAAGTGTTTGTATCACATTATTACCAAATTTTGCATAAGACTGTTTAATTAAACAGCAATGGAACAAAAAATGTGTTTAATTTCTTTATTCATAACAAAAAAAAAGCTATTCCTATTTTTTCTAAAGCAAATTTTCACATGATGGTGTAGATGAGCTTTTTGAATGGTTTTGGTCCCCAATGAGCTAAACTCACCCACATACAAACACACATTTCCAGGGTGTCACTAAATACACTGGATTTAATATTCACACATTTTAAATGGAAAATATTACACTTAGCACATCTCCAAGTCTAAGTGCTGAACAAGACCAGTGTGTTGGATGGATGTTTTTCAGTTTGAGGTATTTTATGAATGTTCTTCTCCAGATTAAAGACATAATTCCTCTGAGTATAAAACTCCTGCTCTAAGGTTAAAGACATTTTTAGTGTTGCCTTTTAATACTCATAATGTGGGGTCACAAGCTTTGGGACAACAAACATTGTGAATGAATGAATGAATGTAAACATGTTTTGAAAGCTGGATAATAAAAATAACCCACATTTTATTTGCAAAATGGATGCAGAGCCAATATGTCAACATTAGTTAAAAACAAATTAATACAAAACTACAACACAGTAAGATAGTGAATAGCTTGAGAACGTGAACTTAAGAACATTGCAGCATGACATTCTTTATAACTAGCAGCTTGTTTGGTTGTCATACAGAAATCACAGCATAGTTATAGTAGAACAAACTTTATGGAACAAAACTTGGCACAATATGAATGGGACAATTTATTATTTAATATAATTTATTAAGTAATATAGTATGCCCCTTTGGAAACTCAGAAAATGACAGAAGGCTGTGAGATGATCGGGCACAGGGTTGGACTAAGGCTGGTCAGGAGTCAGGATGAATAAACTGGTAAAGGGGACATTGAGCATTTATGTGAATAATTTGCTAGAAAAGACAGAAAAATATAAATATCCTTCTTAAATAATAATAATTATAACAATAATAATAATAATAATAAAGTATTAATTGAATAACTACTAAGAATGCACTGCTTAGTTAAAAGGATAAGAAAGCCTGGGCAATCACTGTAGACAGGTTGGTCTACTGATTACTCTTAAAGCAATCTCAACATCAGGGACATCGCAATGCTCTGGAGGTGTTTATACACACTATAGTGATCAATCAACAGAAACTATAAACACACTATAAACATTACTGTATTTAAGCTGATACTGTAATCTTATATTAGGAGATTGGCTAGCTTCCAGAATTCATTTGACATCCAACAGCTTTTCCCAGATGGCCAGGCAATACGTTAATCTACATGGTCTTTCCTTGGTATTTCTTTTAATCAAACTGCACTTACAGTATTATTACAGTAAAAATTCAGTAACCCCTTGATCTTTGTTAGGTTTCTGCATCTAGAGTCCTCACCAGGAACACCTGGTTTGATTCACCTTAGTGCCTCATGCAAACACACTCACGCTCAGGAGCATTTCTATATTTATGTAAGGAAACAGGAAAACCCAGAGCAACTCAACACATGCAGAATCCCTGGTTGACCCAGGAGATTTAAGGCTGCAATACTAACCATTGTTCCACCCTGCCACCCATAGCACACAACTGAAAAAGAAGTTAAGGTTGGGAAAGGTGTAGAATAGTGTTACTTGGTTACATAAAAAAAAATAGTCAGTGTAAAGTCATAAGGAGAGTAATACATGTGTGTGTGTCCTCAGGTGGATTTCTGCTAGGATGGCTGGATGGAGGGTGGAGATGGTGGCCAGGACAATTCCTTAAAAATAATCAAACATTCATTATTTAATACCCACAAAGTGTTTGAATAATTTACTGCATGAGTATGAGGCTAATAAATTTTTCATCTCTTTCAAACAGGATTACTAATTTAATTTTATTTATATAGCGCTTTTAACAATAGTCATTGTCTCAAAGCAGCTTCACAAAAATGAAAGAAATTCATTAAAAACAATACACAATTTATTATTATTTTATGTGTGAGAAAAATGTGTCTAGATAATAATATGAATGAATGAAATGTCTCTGATGAGCAAGCCAAGGGTGACGGCGACAGTGGCAAGAAAAAACTCCCTGAGATGGCAATAGGAAGAAACCTTGAGAGGAACCAGACTCAATCAGGGACCCCATCCTCATTTAGGTAATAACAGATAGAAATGATATAACATCATGTGTGTTATGCAGCTGAAAGTACAATATAACAGAAATTCTTTAAATTAACATGAAGTCCAGTTCAGCACAGGGAGTCAGTAGGTGCAGAGGGCAGATGGGGTCTGGATCACTGGGAGCACAGGAGCAGGATGTGTAGCTCCAACCATCATGAAGCAGAATCCTTCTCTGGATGCCTCAGGATCCTCGCAGGGTTGGCCTTTGTCTACTGAAGCTGGTATAATCTCCAGATGCCTCGGGATAGGTATAAAAGTACAGAACAGATGGCGAGAATTAGCGTAGTTGCCATTCAGGATAGATGTACTGAAGTATGAAGTTATTGTCACGGTGCGGAGCGGAACGAGGTGAATCCAGGCGCAGATGAGTGACAGCAACGTGAAAACAAGAGCGCGGTCGGAATGCGGAAGCGGAGGTCAAAACCGGGAGATAAATCAGCGCAGCGTTTAAGCCAAATCGTTAAACAAGAGCAGTAGTCAGAAGGGGAGGCGTTTAATTGGTAACCGGGAAATCAATCAGCGAAGCGACAATTCAAAAAACGAGAAACAAAAGCCGTGGTCAAAGCAAGGAAGCGCGATTGAGGTCAAAGCCGGGAGATCAAAGAGCGAGACAAACAAAACCGAGACGAGAAACAAAGCGGACTTCGCACCGTGAAAGCAGGAAAAAAAAAATGCGAGAGAATCGAGGCAAAAAATACACAAAATAATCCAGCGATTTAAGCAGCGGTATAAGGTACACCTGTGCACTACTCATGATGTAAGATCAGCATCTTGATGTGGCACACCTGTGAGGTGAGATGGATTATCTCAGCAAAGCAGAAGTGCTCACTATTACACATTATATATATATATATATATATATATATATATATATATTGTTCATTTATGTCTTATGAGTAAGAATGTCAACACATTTTTACATTTTAAATAAGATATGATGGCATATTCACGAATCAGGACATTCACATAGTTAACACTATCGCATAGTGTACTATCAGGAAATTATATTGATTTCAATACCATTTAAACCGAGCCATTGCCATGTCTTTTATTACTTTGTCCCTGTTAAGACATTACAAAAACTATATAAGAAACTTTTAAAGCATGAATTTGGTCATTTCATCATTATGAAAATAACATGAAGCACATATACACACGTTCATTATGAAATATCTGTTGTAAAACAAAATAAAATTCATGTTTGCTTCAGCATTGGAAACAATATTGTTTTAAGTTAACTTTATACACAATTCATCGTTTTGTGTACAATGTGTCCTTGGTCCGGCTTTTAGATAAAGTCCTTCCATGCGCAATCTGGCGGATGTTCAGTGAAGCACAAAACATTCATTTAAAATTCCCGAATGTTGCCTCCAGCAAGCCGCGTCACGCCGCACGCTAAATTGCGGCTTCTCGCGGGAAAACACGCACAGTCTTAATGGCGACATCTGTATACTGTAGTTCACCAAACACCAGGACAGTCAGAAAAACCTCTTCCCTCAGGCAGAAGGCCTGGGGAGCTGTCAGTGCAAGACCACCAGGCTCAAAAACAGCTTCTACACTGAGGCAATTAGACTGCTGAACTCTAGCCATGCTCTGTATGTCCTCTCCCATTAAACACAATCACAAGCTGCAAACAATGGATAGTATTTAATTACAATATACAGTGGAACCTCGGATTACGAGTAACGCGGTTTACGAGTGTTCCGCAAGACGAGCAAAGATTTTTTATAATTTTTGACTTAAAAAACGAGCACAGAGTATCATGTGTAACGCATGCACTTCTTGTTTTGACACCGAGCATCACGTCATCACAACTGAGCCAACGGTTTTTCTCTTTTTTTACATTTACATTTAGTCATTTTGGCAGACGCTCTTACCCAGAGCGACTTACATTTTTATCTCATTACACATCTGAGCAGTTGAGGGTTAAGGGCCTTGCTCAAGGGCCCAACAGTGGAAACTTGGTGGTTGTGGGGTTTGAACCTGGGATCTTCCGAACCGTAGTCCAATGCCTTAACCACTGAGCTACCCCTGGCGCTTTCTTGCGCTGCGGGTATTTATCTCCCCTGCTGGGTCTTAGTGCTCGTCTCTTACTGGTATAATCAACATCCGTGTGTGTGTGTGTGTGTGTGTGTGTGTTTTTTTCTTTCTCTTGCGCTGCAGAGTGTGTTATGTGTGTGCGCGCATAATTTGACACCACGCCGGTCACACACAAACACACACACACTCACGCTCTCTTTCTCTCTTGTCGTTAGTGTGTGTCAGTGTTTGAGTGTGTGTGTTATGTGTGTGCGCGCGCGTAATTTGACACCGTGCCGGTTCACTCTCTCTCTCGCCTTTAATGTGTTTGTTTGTGTGTGTGAAATAGAGAGGGGGTGCTTCACTTACACACAACCAGCACGGTGTCCAATTACGCTCGTGCACACACACAATACACACTCAGCAGAGAAAAAGAAAGAAAAACACACACAAACACAGCGCCTGTGCGCATAAATGGAAACATTTATCTGTTGGAATTAAAATTTTTACGTTTTTTAAGGTAACGTGCAGGTTAATTTGTTTTATTTTTACTTTATATTTTGTTTTAATTATTTTTATGTTTTTTTTTGGGGGGCTGTGGAACAAATTATTTTAATTTCCTATTTCTCATGGGAAATGTGCTTTAATTTACGAGTGTTTTGGAATACAAGCCCGCTTCCAGAATGAATTATGCTCATAATTCGAGGTTCCACTGTATCAAAATTTTTAGTGTAATATATAACCCTATAAGTCCAATGTACAAAGTGTCCAATATAGTTTCTAAAAATGTGCAATACACTATGTATAGTTTACATCTTAATTTTTGCATAATATATCTCTGACTGCTTTTATTTATATTTATGATATACATCCTCATATTTAGATTACTCTGTTATCTATGTGGTTTGAACGGGACCTGGGTCCTAATTTCGTACCATAACATGGAAGTGTGCTGGTATGACAATAAAGAATCCCTAAATCCTTGAATCCACAAGAACAGTTTTTCCTTCAGGTAATTTACCTCATGAACAGTTAAACATTCTTCTTACTGTGGAATAAATATTTGCACGTGAACTTATGTTGTCTTTTTTGTAAAAAAAAATCAACAAAACTTAGTTCTCTGTTAACTTAAAATGTTAATCTGTCTTGTCCTGGCTAGCCAACTAATTAGGTATCTAAGTTGGCTAGTCAGTTTTTTGATAATTTATGTTGTTAATTTATGTGTCAAGTCAATCTGTCTTGTCTCAACTAGCCAGCTAATTAGGTTTTAGTTATCTAGTTTGTTTCTGTTAATTTATGTTGTTAATTTATTTGGTATGTTACATCTTGGTCCTAGAGGAACGTTGTTTCATTTCACTAGTACTAAACTGTATATGGTTGAAGTGACAATAAAAGCCTATTTGACTTACTTATCTACTTACTTGATTTGACTTTAGGGCCCTGGATCACTTCTGAAAACACTTGATCCCAATGGTTCATTTTGATCAGTAAGTACACACAGTTTACTTACTAGTTAAATCCTGATGAATTTTAGATCCTATGGGAAAATCTTTTAAAAATGTATATCTAAATGCGTTAATATTTCAAACCAAAATTAATTCATCCACTTGGTTGGCATTTTAACGCATTTAGAGAACCTGAAAGTGGACTTGGAACAGATATGTTAATATACAAACCAAGTGGATGAATATATGTTGGTTTCTTTTCATAGATTATTAAATGTTGACTTGTAAAAACTGCTGAAGAGTTTGATTGTATATTGCTTTGCCAACTTTAATCGTCTATTTTCCAAGCAGGGTTTGTTAGTTTCTACATATAAACTTTGGATTGGTAATGTTCTGTACACTTCTTATGCCAGTCGTATGCCTTAATGATGTACAGTATTTAGAAGGTGTATTCATGATTTCCTGGTTAACCGATGATAATACTCCTTTATTGAACTTTGATCAAGTCAAAGTTCTATATACTGTATGCAGTATTTTTTACTGCAGAGTTGAACTGTCTGCTCTCCATTTAATTTTGGATAATAACTTTAAAATGGCTTTTAAACATTTATTTTTAAGCAACTGCCAAGAAATGTGTGTTTTTTTTATCAACTTTAATTGATGTTGCATCCATGAACAACTGTTTAGTTAATACTGAAGAAAACAGAAATGCACCCAACAGTTTTATTGTTTGTTTATTTGAGAACTTGAAGCCATTCTCCATTGACCAAGATTATATTTTGTTTATTTTCTGTTGGATTTTCTGCTCAATAGTTTCCTATTAATAGCCTCCTTACCTGTTCAGCAGCATTCAGCATCCAAAAATCCTCATAATAACTTTGGAAATAGATGGAAGTAGATGGAAATAATGACAAAATCAACAAAGTGATATTTTAAAGAAAATAGTGCTAAATAAACACAAGTAAAAGATCTATCTATCTATCTATCTATCTGTCTATCTATCTATACATACATACATACATACATACAAATATACATACACAGTGGAACCTTGGATTACGAGCATAGTTCGTTCCAGAAGCAGGCTCGTATTCCAAAATACTCGTAAACCAAATTTAATTTTCCCATAAAAAATTATGGAAATCCAAATTATTTGTTCCACAGCCCCCCCAAAAAAATAAATAAAAATAATTAACACAAAATATGAAGTAAAAATAAAACAAATTAACCTGTACTTTAACTTAAAAAAAAACTAGAAATAAATCCTGCTTATGCGCGCAGGCACTGTGTGTGTGTGTGTGTGAAGCCCCTCCCGTTCCGAAAGAGAGTGTCTGAACCGGTGCAGTGTCAAATTACGCGCGCACACATAAGAGAGGCTAAAGGGAGAAAATGGATTTTTAACCTTCTAATGAGACTTTCTTACACAGTAAACCTTTCTCCTCTCTTATTTAAATTTCTGCGAATTTCACATAAACACACATTAACGGAAAGACTGTTTTGTCTGCAAAATTAGCAAGGAACATCGCTAATGACATTCGTGTGAGCGCATACTAATGGAATCACTGCTGTAAAGTAAAACAAACAAGCAAATGAACTTGCACTTTACCTTTGAAAAGAATCGCGACAGAGCAGTGTTTTTGTGAAAAGCATAGAGTGCGTGTGTTTGTGTAAAGCAGACAAACAAACACACACTGAAGGCGAGAAGGTGTGTGACCCAGCACGGTGTCAAATTACGTACGCACACATAACAATAGAGAGGGAGAAAATTTATTTTTAACCTTCTAAGAGACTTTCTTTTGCTTTACACGCGTGCACACACGAGTGTTTTGATAAAAAGGACATGCGCACTGTCTAATTCCATTGGACAGTAGAAATGTTTTGTTCTTAAATGTGTGTGGTTTTATCATTTCTATCTATTTTTATCTAGTAGGTCAACTATGATCAGAATCAAGTCACAAAATAACAACATATTAATATAAATAAATATAGATGAATAGATTAAAATATATACATACATTTAACTGTGCAGTCAAACACGTGATAAAAGTAACACTAGGGGTGAAAACTACTGAAGAAGGAAAGCAAAAAGCAATAGTAATAATAATGCATGCAGTGGCTGGGTAATATGGGGTGTGGTAACCCACATATGGTGGGGCTTGAGCCCGGATCCTCACTATTACTACTACAGTACAACTACTACTACTACTACTATTACTAAAAATAATAATAATACATAAAGAAAGTGCAGTCAAAGAAGAATTATTATTTATACAAAAGAAGGGGAAAAGAAAAAAAGGCAAAAAAGGGATGCAGAATATGAAGTGGTATTGTATGATTGTGAATCTCTCTCTCTCTCTCTCTCTCTCTCGTGCGCCCAGTGTGTGCAATTTTTCCATAGTCATGTTCATCAGCCTTTAAATGTCAGTTTGGCAGTATGACCACAATGACTTCAGAGCGGATGTCAGATTGACAGACATCGGGAGAGGTCGCTAGCAAATTTATATAAATGGCGCATATTGCAAATTTTAAGTCTTTTAAAGATACTTGCTAATAATCCCAGACTGGTGACGTTTTGCTGATGTGGCTTCAATGTATTTTGCATCATGACAGTATTGGTTTATGTTATTAGCCGGTTGAGACACAATCAATCTGTCAAAATTAAGTGATAGTTGCCCAATGTTGACTGGTGCCTGATCGCCCCTAATATGCATATTATGTCCTTGTATAGTTAAGTTTTTATATATTTTTTGAAGTTTTTTTTAAAATATTTTGTTCTATTTATTTTTTGTTAACTGTGTTTTTTTTTTTTTACATTTTTAAGGTCATGGGCAGTCGTTTAAAATTTGAATTTGAATAATAAACAAAATCATCATTTAAAAACTGCATTTTGTATTATGTGGGTTAGCTTTGTGTAATATTAAAATAAAATTGATTATCTTAATCACATAAGTGTAATGAATATGAAAAAAAAAGAGAAAAAAGCAAATATACTCTTTTATACACTCATAACATTTATATAACTATTTCTACTTGTTTTAAAGTTATTTCCATTTACATTGTCTTTAATAATTGTGATCTCAATTATTACATCACAACCTGGTTCAGGAACATCACCAAGCAGGACAGACGAGCTCTTCAGAGGGTAGTGAGATCAGCTGAAAGCAGCATCTTCACCAAGCTTTCTGACCTGCATTTAATCTACAGCAAGCGGTGCTGGACCAAGGCCAGGAAGATCATAAGGGCCTCAGCCACACCAACAACGGATTGTTTTCTCTGTTGCAGCCAGGAAAGCGATTCCGCTCCCTGAAGGCCAACACAGAGAGACTGAGGGAAGTTTCTTCCCGCAGGCGATAAGGTCTCTCAACAAAAACACCAAACAGGACTAAAAACATCCTTTTTGCACACTGCACTTTGCTCAAACCTGTCATTTATAGTCCATTTTTGGACATTACACATTTAAACATTCATTCACAATTGCACTCACCCTGGACATTTCTATTCAATTCACTTTGCACATTTTTGCACATTTGACATTTTCCCATATTTTTCAGATTTGCACAGCCACTATTGTCTATATTTTGTACAGTTAAGTTTATAAAAAATTATATTCTGTTGTACTATTTTTATATTTATATTTTATATTCATAATTTAAAGACTTAAAGGTCCCGTGCGGTTGTATAAGTATTTTGCTGCATATCATACTGTGTATGTGTCACGGGGCGGTGCAGAACGTGATGGATACAAACGCGGGAGATGGGTAGCTGCAGATCAGAGTAATGGGCGTGACGAAAGGTTGGGGCGTGCCGAAAGGTCTTTATAATTGGTCACGCAAATTGCCTGTTTCACACAAAGGCTAATATTAAACGCTATTGTTCTTTCTAATGCGTTAATGTAATGCAGCCAACATAATCCTCTATATTAAAATTCCATTATTTTCCTGTAAAATATCGATATTACAAATATTCCTTTCTAAACATTCTACTGCGTTGCCACGGGTTATTGACGTCATCCTCGCGCATTTGAGTCATAGTCATGGCTAGGAGGGAGATATAGCTCCACCTGGAAATTAACAATGAAATGAATTGTTATACCTATTGGATCGTTTTTCACGTCTAAACCTAATCCTTTCTGTAATACCAAATTTTTTATTGTTGTACAGTGAGAAAAAAATATTGTTAGATTGATGTGCGCATGCCCAATAGCTAAAGCTGTATTCCTTCTACCCTTAACCCATATTAAACCCATAATCAAAATCAAATTACAATTACTTAAAAGAATATAGTACCACAAGCTGTTGATAAAAAAATTTATGTAATATTTTTGCAATACTATTGACTTTGTATTGGTTAAACAAGACCAAAAAGAAGTTACAGAATTAGTCATTTAGAATGTTTTGAACTGACAGTTATTTTTCTGTAGTTTTACTAAAGGTGCATGAAAACTAAAAACACATTGCCTGATAAGGACAAATATGGTTCATAAAACACCACAATAAGGAGGGGGAGAAGTACAGTTTAGTAACCTTTGAAGTGGCACTAATTTAGTAAACAGACACAATTTTAGCCAATAAAACATTTATTTAGTTTCAAATATGGAGGCAGAGCTGCTCTTTTTAAGAGTTTGTCTTCATAAGTAAAAAAAAAAAAAAAAACCTCCACCCAATCTGCTCATTCATTCATGCTGTAGTAGCAGTCCATAGAACAGAATCCGTCCAACACTCTGTCAGAATAAAATGCTGTAAACACTCCTTTTCGTCCAATGCCAATATGTGTCTGTCGACAACAATTAAACGAACAATTAAATGACGAAAATAAAGAACAAAAAATATTTATATTGACTAACCACACCAAGCCTTACCGCCACCATGTTCTTTCACACTAAATTAAAGGTACTTACATATAAATAGGATTACCGCTGATTGGCCAACACAGAAGCTTCATTCACTAATAAAAAACCTTTCGACACGCCCCCAATCTTTCGGCACATATTATAATAAACAGAATGAGCAGCTCACCTCTCATATCTTCCAATCTGAGTCGTTCATTCTTTTAAATCTATTGCACCGCATAGCGTCACGAGTCACGTGCTATGGGAGTCACGTGTCAAAAGAACGAAGGACTCGAGACTTGAAGCCTTATTGCTGAGAATCGTTCAATACTGTTTCCTGTATATAACATACGGAGGTTTTGCGATGCTTTGTGCATGCGCGCCCAATAGAAAATTAATGAATCACTCTCCGAGATGACTCGTTTATCTTAGTCATGTTAAAGACTCGTTCAAAAAGAACGAATCGTTCATGAACGACCCACCACTAGCCTGCAGTTATCCCTACTTGAAACGCGGGAAGATGGCGGCAGAACGGAGGGGGCGTGTTCAGAGAGCGGAAGCGAGGTGTCAGGCAGTGAAACGGAAGTCGGAAGACGCAGTCAATGGGGAGCGAAAATTCGAGAACCGGGAGATCAAAGAGCGAGGCGTCAAGTCCGAAAACGTAGACGAGAAGCCGAAAACCATAAGAGGATGCGTGAGATCAGAACCGGGACATTAAAGAACGAGGCGAACAAATCCGGGACGAGAAACCGAAAGTGAAAACGAGACGAAAATCGAGGCACGAAACACATAATAATTCAGAAGTTAGAGCCTCTTCTTCTTCTCAGTGTTTTACGGCGGTTGGCATCAATCATGTTGCACACCGTCACCATCTGGTCCTGATCTCCCCTCCCCTCTTTTTCTCTTCTTCTTTTCCTCTTCTTCTTCCCCTCTCTCCTAACCTTTTCAACGGTCAGCATCCAGCTTTATGGTGCGTTACCACCCATCTGTTCCAGAGTATGAGTTAAAGAGTAGGCTAAATAAAATAAATAAATAAACCCTACTCTTATCACACTATCTGCTTTCTTGATTGCATTACTTCCATTCATTCCCCTCTCTTTCCTTCAAATTCTATTCATTATCCCTGTTTCTCTCAAATAAGCTAACACTATCCTGTTTTTCCTCCCATTCTCTGCTCCTAGCACCTCCTCTAATGTGAACTGCACCCCATCTCTCTCAGTCTATCCTTTATGATCCCCCATGTGCCTCATAACTCCTGCATTTTATGATCGCATGTTCTACTGACTCCTCTTCTTGACATCTATCACACAGTCCTGTTTGGTGTTTTCCTGTCATTTTAAGTATTTTATTTAATAAGCTATGCTCCAGCCTCAATCTTGTCATCACTACCTCTTCTCTCCTTCTTCCCACTCCCACTCTTGCCTTGTTTACCTTTGCTTGTATCTTATATAAGTGCCATCCTTTCCTATCTCTGTCCCATCTATCCTGCCACCTTTAGATAATTTTCTTCCACATGATGATTTTCACTTCTGTCTTACTCATTTTAACATGTACCTCAATATTATCTTTTGTAAGTGTTTCCTTTGCCAATTTATCCACTATCTCATTTCCCCTAATTCCTATATGTGCTGGTACCCACATGAAGATGACCTTAGTGCCCTTGTTTATTTTCCTTGTAAATACTTGAAGTACTTCATACACAGTATCTTGTCTTGCCTTTGAATAAAATGATCTTAAGCTTGCTAATACTGACAGTGAGTCTGTGCATATCAGGACCTTTTCTTCCTCATTTTCCTCTACCTATTTTATTGCATACAGTATTGCCATGATCTTTGTCATATATAAATTCAAATTCTATTTGTCACATACACAGTCATACACAGTACGATATGCAGTGAAATGCTTATACGACCGCCGGTGACCTTAAAAAGAAAATAAAAAACTATATATAAGGAATAAATATTAATAAAAAAAGAAATAAGATACAAAGGAAAATAAATGTAACTAGTAAAATAAACAAACTGTACAAATAAGGGCATGTAAAAATATCACAAAATATAGAATATAGGAATATGGGGGGGGGGGAAATATATATATATATATATATATATATATATATATATATATATAAATTTTAAAATGTTTTAAAGTGGCATTAAAATGTTTTAAAGTGGCAAAGTGTCATGTGCAATGGCAGATAAACATGTATTGTATAAATTGGATAATATACTCCTATTTTATCCGATGTCCTTTTTGTACCTCCACCTGTTTTCCCTGATTGTGGATCTTTGGATCCATCTGTATAAATTAATACAAATTCTTTGTACTTTTGATTTACATGTATATTGAATAGCATCTTTAGGTTTTCTTCATTGTTTATTTTTCTTTTTTCTGTCACTAAGTTTCTCTGGTGCCATTTCTGGTATAACTGTAGTTTCAGTCACTTGCAACTCAAAGATTTCTAATTCTTTTGCTATATTATATCCTATTTTTCCAAATTTCTCTCTGTGATTTCTCCCATTCTCCCAGCATTCTTCCAAAGCTTTACTTGTAAGATGTGTTTCTTTATGTCCTTTTAACCCTATCCAATAGTTAGCCATTAGCTGCATCCTCCTTAATTCTAGTGGCATTTGTAACATCCTTGCCAACTCAGCCCGGGAGGGTAAGATCTGGGTCACCGGATTACTGAGCCGCTCCTTTGTCTCCCCCTAGTGTGTCTATGTGTATATGTCTCCCTGGTTTGTGATGAGCACCAAATTATGATCACCTGTCCATCCTTACGTGTCTCTATTTATAGCCCAGCCGAACTCTCTTCACGTTGTCTGTTCACTGACGTGCACCTCTGTCTGTCGTGGTTTTAAATATCTAATGTGTGTATGTGCTTTCCCAGGACTGAGCGGAGTCTGCAGGGAGGGGTCAAAGCCGAGGGTTTCTTGCTGCCGCCGTCACGGTCAAGGTCAAGGCTGAGTGATTCTCAGTACGCCGGGGTTTGCGGCCTCGCCACCGCGGCGTGATTTGTTTATGTTTTTTTGTTCGTTTCTACTTTCAACCCGACCCACCTGCAGACCCCCAGCTTTCTAAGTTGCTGTTATACTGCATTTCTAACAAAATAAAAGATGTTCATTTTAAGATTCTCCACAAAATTTACCCGGTAAACTCAATTTTATCTAAATATTTAGAGGTAGAGGACAAATGTTCTTTCTGTGGTACAATAAATGAAACTCTGATTCATTTGTTTGTTGAGTGTGAGAAAACAAAAAAATTCTTAATTCTGTTAAAAGACCACCTCTTGAACCATCTTAATGTGTCCTACTTCTTTACTGTTAAAGATATAATATTTTATTATGAAAATCCGTAAAATAAACAGCTTAAATTTTTTGTTTATTATTTTATTTTACATGCAAAATACTTTATTCATAAACAGAGAATTAAAAAGGAACAATTGTATTTCCCTCTCTTTCTCAATTTTAAATTCTCTTGCATTAATTGAGTTTAATAAGAAGAATAATAGACTTCTAGATAATTATGATATAATTTTTCACTGAAGTGTCTCTAGATTTATCTTTTTGGCGGTTTGTACATAATTCTCATCCTCTCGTGTATTTTATCCATTTATTTGGATTTTCAAATCTATAGTTCCTTGTCCTTTTTGTAAAATTATTTGTTTGGATTAATGTTTTTTTCTCTCTCTCTGCTCGTATGTGTGTTGTTGTTGTTGTTATTGTGTTTGCTGTTAGTTGTAAATGTGTTTAATATGTTCTTTTTGTATTGGTTCAATAAAAAAGAAAAAAAAAAAATTGGGTGGAGGGGGGCAATTAGCCTAACCCATCTGTCTTTGGATTGTTGGAAAAAAGTGTAAGTGCAAGGCGACAATGCTAAACACTGTGCTAAGCCACAGAGTTTTGGCCAATTTGTTTATTTAGGGCCCAAGGACTTGACATTGGCACTTATTATGATAATGTTAATGTCTCATGGTGCAGATGTCATAGTGAGTGAGAGCCCTATTATTCTTCTATGGATTAATACTATTTTATTTTATATATATTTTTTAATTAACCAGGCCTTTTTGTAGTATTTTGTAGTATTTAATAGTATTTATTTTAATACTATAAAATAAAATAGTATTAATCCTTAGAAGAATAATAGGGCTCTCACTCACTATGACATCTGCACCATGAGACATTAACATTATCCATCTGCTTAAATATAAAATATGTAAAAACTAATTTGCAATTTTTTGCAATTTATTTCTTGTAAGAAGCAAAATTAAAAACAAGAAATAGAACATGAAATTTTTGCTAATTTAGAAATCAGATTTTTTTTTGGTGATGTTTGATTAGAAATAAGCTTAATAATCTTATATTCATATCTTATGGTTCAGAGGATTTGAAACACATATAGAGAAAGAGAGGAAAAGCATACATGTATGTGCTTACTGTCTGATACTGATATCTCTCATTAGGTAACCTAAGTTGACCTAATGTTCTGTACAGAAACACAGAGTGTTCTTGGCAAAATGCATTCTGTACAGAACATTAGGTCAACTTAAGGTTAGGGACACACACCCATAAGAGTTTCATGGTTCAAGAACATTAACAACTCCAGCAATGGATCGGAGGCACAGTGATATAAGATCACAAGTACTACGGGTACAACTATGGGTTGGGTTGCCAACTCCCTGAAATGTACTGTAAATAGGGACATAAGGACAGCAATGGAGCGATGGATGGTGGTTTTTGTGGCAGGTGCATAACACAATTGGTTTTATGCCTTAAAATTTCAACACAAGGTTTCACCCAGTTCGATTGCCTATGGTTGGTTTTATATGTTTTTGTGTTACTCTGTGGGTTAATTAACCACTTTATTGCCCTGATTATACTTTGAAAGTCATACAGTCCCCTAATGACAGTGTTTATTATATACATGTTCCAGTGTAATACATATTAATTTATACAAGTGTTCCCATTTTTTCTATAGTTGCAAGTAAATATAAGTACAAATCTAGTCTGAAATCTGTGTGTTTTGTGTCTCTTTTTACGTTGATGGAAAATCTCTTCTGTTGGGAAGTCATATCAAGATAAAGAGAAAAGATATTTTTCTTGTAGTAATACAGCTAAATTAGTTTAATAGCTCTGAGAGAACAGCAGCAATAAAGAAAGCTCAAACACATACTTAATCACCACAGTCTCACCATCAGACACCACAGGTTTTACTGAATTGCAAAGATTTTGATATTGCAGATACTTCTAGTCTTAATGGTTCAAGTTTAGAGCATCAATTTTTGTATTTACAAATTCAA
The DNA here is from genome assembly GCF_024256425.1 of Clarias gariepinus. Lineage (NCBI taxonomy): Eukaryota > Metazoa > Chordata > Actinopteri > Siluriformes > Clariidae > Clarias > Clarias gariepinus. The sequence goes on along the minus strand of NC_071126.1, from coordinate 4,143,849 downwards.
TATCAGGCACTATCTGTAAGTAGTAATATTGTAAACCTAGATTACAATTAGTTAATTAGCTAGATTAGTCCTAGACGGTTACAGAGTTTTTAGAATTAGTTGAAAGCTTAAAGCTAAACATAAGCTGATCAGCTTTAATGTAATCAGTGATATTATTATTTCAGGTTGAAAAAATAACATTTTGTAAGGTTGAGTATCTTATGCCTTACTTACACACAAATACACTCCCTGTTTAAAGTACATTATTAAATCCGTCACATAACTGTTTTGATTTTAGCGTATAACAATGAACTCTCAATTCGGGTATTTTACACGCCCTTACCTTGGACTGCTGTAAATATGTTTCCTCTAACAGCCCATGTAGAAAAGAATAAACATACACTGGTCTGTCAATACATCATCATACATACGAAAGTAAATGGAGCATTGCTCAGAGCTAAATTATTTTTATACTCGACAACAAAGTATTTACGACATACAGTATGTTAAAAAGTCGATAAGGTACAGTTTTGTTGGAATATAACAAACTTGATGAAAAACTGCCCCACAAAAGTGCATAAATAGTTACAGCAGAAGTGAGAACACAGACAGATATCCCGACATCTTAGAGAAGCCTTTCAGAGCTGCAAAAGTTATTATCCAAGTATCCAATTATAATACTGTATTATTTTAACCTATTTTAAGTAATTAGAATTAATTTTAACCAAAAGTAAGCAGAACTACTAATTATTTCCTGTGGCGCAGAACCTTGGCCTATTTGGCCAAAGTAGTGGCGACTTGGTCTGTGAATAACAACACCTACATGGCAGAAGGCTACACAAAGTGAACACCCGCAACTAGTGGTAGTGGAAGTGACCCCTCAGGATAAAGCAGCCAAGGTTCCAGAGCAGTCTCCCAACCCCAGGAGGGCTGCTGAGTGACTTGTGATAGCATAGAGTAATATAAATCACTTTTAATTATTGTAAATAATGTCATACTTGGATCCTAAACTGTTCACTGCAACAAAAAAGGATATCTTAGAAAGTAAAAATATCTTAAATACAGTTTAATGTATGTACACTTTCTTTAAATAAGATTACAAAAACCAAATACTGTATACATTTTTTTAAGCTTATTTCAAGTTGGCTTTTATTGTCATTGTCATTTACAGTTTAGTAAACAGGGAAATGAAACATCATTGCTCCAGGACCAAGGTGCTACATACAACATAAATTAACAGCATAAATTAACAAAACCTGACTAAAACCTAATTAACCATTAATGAAACCTAATTAGCTGACTAGCTGAGACAAGACAGATTGACAAAACAGCCTAAATTAACAACATTTTCACAAAAAACTAACTAGCTACTGTAACTTAGAAACCTAATTAGTTGGCTAGTTGAGACTTGACATTTTACGTTAACAGAGAGCTATCTAGGTTATTTTGATTTAAGCAAAAAGTTTCATGTTCTTTTGGTAGACAATTTAGCAAGTTTTAGCAATTTCTTAGCAAAATTAGGAAACAAGAAATAAAACAAAAAAAGTTTGCTAATTTATAAATTAGAACACTTAATTAGAAATAGGTACTGATACTGATATCTCTTGTGTGTGTCCTTAACCTAAGTTGACCTAATGTTGTCTAATTTCTAATTAGCTGAGCCAGATTTCTTAGTTAGCTAGCTGGTTCCGGTAAAGTGTGTTGTTGAATGACAATAAAGACTTGACTTGACTTGTTCTGTACAGAAACACATTCTTGGCAGAATACATTCCCATAATGTGACATAACCCTGTGCTTCCCATTAGAGTTTCATGGTTTAAGAACATTAACAACTCCAGCAATGGATCAGAGGCACTGTGATCTGAGATCACAAGTCTACTAAGGGTGGAGCGTGCACAGAAAAATAAGCACGTTAAATAAGTTCTTAAATAAGTTAAGAATGATGATAAGGTTTGCATGGTTGGTTTTCTATCTTTTCATGTTACTCTGTGGGTTAATGAACTGCTTTATTGCCCTGATTCTATTTTGAGAGCGAGGCAGGGGACTGACTGGGAAGGTCTCTTACTCAGAAGTATGAGATGGAGAGGGATGGGGCTAGTGGACATTACCTCAAGTCGACTGCAGGGGAGCAGGAAAAACACACACATCTAACACTGTACAGCAATGCAGTTAGTTAAAATAACCAACAATATGAAATGCCACTGAATAAATCACAGATCATTCATAACACTGTGAATCAATACTGAATCCCTGGTCTTTGACTGCACTTTCTCCATTAATTAGTATTAGTAGTACAATAAAAATACTGGGTTTCTATAAACACATCTTTGGGTTGTTTATGCTGGGTCAAAATTCTGTGTTATTTTGGGTACTTTAATCATAGTGTTGGGTTGCTTTTGCTGTGAATACTAAAAGTGCTACATGATTAAACTCAATGCAAAAAATGGAAAAAGAAATGTTGCGGTTTTCAACCGCAGTGAAGTTGGTTTGACGTTGGACATTGGCTCCAGCTTCCAGATCCCGATTTGTAGCGGAGATCTGGCAAAAGCATCTCGTCTACCGCGCGGATCAGACCGTCTACAAACTACTGTCCGACTGAAATACGGATAATATTAATATTATAAACATTCATATTTAAAATAAATAAATGTATGTTGTTACTGTTAGTGTCAATGTGAAGCATGGTGGTGTATAATGACTTTTCATATTATCACTTTTGCATAATGTATATTTATAAATATTTTTAATAGACATTTTTATGATTTTATTTAAATAATTTTTATGTCATGTGACCTATTGCCTCAAAATCTATTCTTAAATGTCCATCTGTCCTGCAATGTACACAATCTTTTTTATTCAATATTATCACTTTGCATATTTATTAATAATTAAGATGTAATAATTCTATATTTTATTTAAATAATTTCCAGGTCATGTAACCTATTGACTCAAAATCTATTCTAAAATGTGTGTTCACCTGTCCTGCAGAGGGCACAACATTTTTTATTCAATATTATCACTTTGCATATTTATTAATCATTTTTTATTGATTTTATTTCAATAACTTTCAAGTCATGTGACCTATTGGCTCAAAATCTAGTCCAAAATATGTGACCACCAAGTGCACAACCTTTTTCATTAAATCTTATGACTTTACATATATATATATATATATATATATATATATATATATATATATATATATATATATATATATATATATATATATATATATATATATATATATTATTTTTTAATGAAATATGAATAATTGAATTTGGCACAAAATCCTTTCTAAAATGTGTAACCACCTGTCCTGTATAAAGTTTTTTTATTATTATTACTAACACTTTGCATGTTTATTAATACTTTTTAATTAAAATATTAATTATTTATTTCAATAGCTTCCTTGCAATATTATATTTCAATTAAAATAGATCATAAAGCCATTCTTGAATTTACAATGTCATCTATCCTGCGTGTGTGTGTTTTAAACCACAGTTAAAAGAAAAACAATATCAAAGCAAAAATGGTTGCACACTTCATCCAAAACACAAATCCAGGAAGTGCAAGTCGAAAATGTAAGAAGTGAGCCAATAGGAGATACCCTGTCTTGACCGCACGAATAGCACAGAGAAGATAAAGTGAAACGCAATTATCATTTAAGCATTTTTGCAGGTAATTTTACTGTCACACTATTTAAAAAACCTCTACATTGCATGCACTGCAGTGGATACCAAGATTTGATTACATTGAGGTGTGTCTGTCTTGGTCATCTTTTAGATGATGCTTTACAAAGCAGCATACATAGGTACCCTAAAGGGGAAACTTGTAATTCCTGTTGAACATTAAACCCCCATACAGAGAATGTGTCATTCAGTTTCTCATAAGCAAGATGCAAGTGTGGGAAGATGATTATTATGCATATTATATACATCATACATATCAAAATACATTTATAGTCATTTAAATTATTATTGAATTATTGACAATTATAATCACAATATTTCTATTTTTATACCTAATCAAACTATTCATTCTGTTTTATTAGCACTAAATGATAATTTGTATGCTGCATGATTAGCAGAGATGTCAAGTAACAAAGTACAAATACATACATTTTTACATTAAAAAAAACATCCGGATAAATCTGGATGGAGCGAATTTGATTGTGGTTGGATGAGAAGTATAAACATACCGTTCCGACACCCTATTGGTTGGTACACGATCCATCGCACCTGCACATGACGTCAAATCACACACTCCAGCAAGGACGTTTGAATAAAATAGCATTTTCGGTTGATAACGTTGTGATAAGTAGGCGAAGATGTCCGTGATAGAGACTCAAGAGTCGAGCGAAATGTCACAACCAAGCACCAGTGCAGAAGGTAACAGCACCAAGAAGGTAACAGAAATGATATATATATATATATATAATTATTTTTTATTAATTACTTGTACTAATCATACATTCTGACAGCACTAATGTTTATTGTAGACAACCATACAAGGGTAATTGTTACTAAGCCTGCCCTGGGTACACTCATTTTCTTGTATGTTGCCCTCACAGATTCCTGCAGCTAAGCTTGGATGTACATTTACATTCCAATAAAGGTTACCGATGACATGCCTCTGAAGTTTTACTTTTTGCACCATTAAAATACTTAACTAGTTATCAAATCTTCTTCTCCATAAAACATGTTAATGCTCAGTAGTACACATATATGGTTCTTTAATGTATTTGCATTGGACTAAAATGCATTCTTTTTCAATTGCCATATACAGTATCCCAAATCACTATGGCCTTTAAAAAATACACCAAAAAAACAACAACACATTTTTCTTTTTTTTTATGAGGTGTTAATGCAGTATATAGGCCCGTGGCACAGCCTAAGCTTTTATCCTTAATGCCCAGACCCCCTCATGTTACTTTTACTTTTATACTTTAAGTAGTTTTGAAACCAGTACTTTTACACTTTTACTTGAGTAAAAAGCTTGAGTTGATACTTCAACTTCTAAAGAAGTCTTTTTAAACCCTAGTATCTATACTTCTACTCAAGTAATGAATGTGAATACTTTTGACACCACTGATGATTAGATAACTTTAATATAAAAAAAAATAAAGCATCAGGTGGCTACAGTACACATGATTCTTTACAAGCACAAGCTTGCTTGTGTTTTGTACATGGAATGAAGGCTGAATCACCATGGGTGGTTGTGTTTTTTGTTTTTCTGGGGGAGTTGGGAGATTGCTCTATAAATATGCTGACATGCACACACGAAAGCACAAACTTAGCACTCGTCTCAATAAGTTCAGCCTAAACTCTGCAACATGGTCATGGGCAAAGGTGTTGAAGTACAGGTCAATAAGGCCATCTATCAGACAGGTGAGTCAATAAATTGTATAGAAGCGATTCATACAAATGCTACTTGTGATGCAGTTACATATGTTATTAATATTATGATTATTATTACAAACCACTTTTCCCTTTTTATTTACACTATTTGTAACATTAAATCTATTTTGTTTAAAGCTGGTGTGGCAAAAGAGAAAATTGGTGAGGTGACTGGAGAAAAACAAAGCAAGGACAAGAAACAGGATGGAGGTAATTATATTATTTTTTGATAAGTTTTCTCATTTGATTATTGAAAAAATTGAAATTCACTGTTCAGTATTAGCAAGGATCAAGCAGTGTAATTCTATTTGTAAATTATATTAGTTTTAAAGCTTTCTGATTCTCTTTTAAATAATAATAATAATAATAATAATAATAATAATAATAATAAACATCCTATAGCAGTGGTAGGTTGCGTTATAGAAATAAAATTCTTTTTTATGATCAAAGTGTATGTATGCCTGTTGTAATAAGGCTGTAACTGTTGCAGTTCTCAACGATTTGGTGAGCGGTGTGGTCGGCAAAGGTTCAGCAAACCAGGCAGCAGATCAGGCACTCGCTTTTGGAAAAAAGTTACTTGACAAATGTAATGCATTTTAAGTGTTTGTATCACATTATTACCAAATTTTGCAAATGACTGTTTAATTAAACAGCAATGGAACAGAAAATGTGTTTAATTTCTTTATTCATAACAAAAAAAAGCAAATTTTCACATGATGCTGTAGATGAGCTTTTGGAATGGTTTTGGTCCCCAATGAGCTAAACTCACCCACATACAAACACACATTTCCAGGGTGTCACTAAATACACTGGATTTAATATTCACACATTTTAAATGGAAAATATTACATTTAGCACATCTCCAAGTCTAAGTGCTGAACAAGACCAGTGTGTTGGATGGATGTTTTTCTGTTTGAGGTATTTTATGAATGTTCTTCTCCAGATATAACGACAAAATTCCTCTGAGTATAAAACTCCTGCTCTAAGGTTAAAGACATTTTTAGTGTTGCCTTTTACTACTCATAATGTGGGGTCACAAGCTTTGGGACAACAAACATTGTGAATGAATGAATGAATGAATGTAAACATGTTTTGAAAGCTGGATAATAAAAATAACCCACATTTCATTTGCACAATGGATGCAGAGCCAATACTGCCAACATTAGTTAAAAACAAATTAATACAAAACTACAACACAGTAAGATAGTGAATAGCTTGAGAACTTGAACTTAAGAACATCGCAGCATGACATTCTTTATAACTAGCAGCTTGTTTGGTTGTCATACAGAAATCACAGCATAGTTATAGTAGAACAAACTTTATGGAACAAAACTTGGCACAATATGAGTGGAACAATTTATTATTTAGTATAATTTATTAAGTAATATAGTATGCTATGGGTATCTTTGGAAACTCAGAGTCAGGATGAATAAACTGGTAGAGGGGACATTGAGCATTTATGTGAATAATTTGCTACAAAAGACAGAAAAATATAAATATCCTTCTTAAATAATAATAATTATAACAACAACAATAATAATAATAATAATAATAATAATAATAATAAAGTATTAATTGAATAACTACTAAGAATGCACTGCTTAGTTAGAAGGATAAGAAAGCCTAGGTAAATCACTGTAGACAGGTTGGTCTACTGATTACTCTTAAAGCAATCTCAACATCAGGGACATCGCAATGCCCTGGAGGTATTTATACACACTATAGTGATCAATCAACAGAAACTATAAACACACTATAAACATTACTGTATTTAAGATGATACTGTAATCTTATATTAGGAGATTGGCTAGCTTCCAGAATTCATTTGACATCCAACAGCTTTTCCCAGATGGCCAGGCAATACGTTAATCTACATGGTCTTTCCTTGGTATTTCTTTTAATCAAACTGCACTTACAGTATTTTTACAGTAAAAATTCAGTAACCCCTTGATCTTTGTTAGGTTTCTGCATCTAGAGTCCTCACCAGGAACACCCGGTTTGATCCACCTTAGTGCCTCATGCAAACACACTCACACTCAGGAGCAAGGAAGGAAACAGGAAAACCCAGAGCAACTCAACACATGCAGAATCCCTGGTTGACCCAGAAGATTTAAGGCTGCAATACTAACCATTGTTCCACCCTGCCACCCATAGCACACAACTGAAAAAGAAGTTAAGGTTGGGAAAGGTGTAGAATAGTGTTACTTGGTTACATAAAAAAAAAATAGTCAGTGTAAAGTCATAAGGAGAGTAATACATGTGTGTGTGTCCTCAGGTGGATTTCTGCCAGGATGGGTGGATGGAGGGTGGAGATGGTGGCCAGGACAATTCCTTAAAAATAATCCAACATTCATTATTTAATACCCACAAAGTGTTTGAATAATTTACTGCATGAGTATGAGGCTAATAAATTTTTCATCTCTTTCAAACAGGATTGTAGCCGGACAACACAGAATGGTGGTGTGTAAAATAACCCTGGTGGTGAGGAAGGCAAAGAGAACAAAGGCAGAGCAGAGGACAAAGTGGTGGAAGCTGAGAAAGGAAGAATGTTGTGAAGTCTTTAGGGAGGAGTTGAGACAGGCTATAGGTGCACTGTAAACCCAAATAAGTTGGCAAAACTCAAAAAATTTGAGGTAATCAGTTACATCAATTTTTTTAAGTAATGATGTTTCCAGTTTTAAGTAAATGGAACTATGAGTTTTTAAGTTTGTTGTACTCATTTTTTTTAGTTGTTGCAAATCAAATAAATTGTTGTTTGTCTTTCGGCTGCTCCTGGCAATGGGTCGCTACAGCAGACAATCTGTCCCGCACACAAGCTTGGCACAGGTTTTACACCAGATGCCCTTCCTGACGTAACCCTTCCATTTTATCTGGTCTTGGGACAGGCACTTCATCCAGTTGTTGGGAATCGAACCCGGGCCTTTTACATAGCAGGTGAAACACCTACCACTGAGCCACCAGTGACGCATTGACCTGATGACGTCAGACACAAAATCGCTAGTCTGAAAGATTTTAAGTTGGTGGAACTTTAAGGTGACAGTTACTGTTACTTAAGTATACATAAAATAAAATTTGTTCAGCTAACTTGAAAAGTGTCATTTCTACAAACTCATAAATACCAAAAAGTTCTAAATACTCATAAAGGTCTAGTAATTTGAACTAATTGTAATGATTTAAGTTAACAGTACTTAATATGTTTAATTACTTTGAGCATTAGGGTTTACAGTGTGGTCAGGAGGTGCTTTCAGTTGACTGGACAACTACAGCCAATGTGATCAGGGAGACAGGTAGGAGGGTACTTGGTGTATCATCAGGTAAGGGGAAAGTGGACAAGGAGACTTGGTGGTGGAATGAGGAAGTCCAGGAGTGTATACAGGGAAAGAGGCTAGCTAAGAAGAAGTGGGACACTGAGAGGACTGAAGAGAGTAGACAGGAGTACAGGGAGATGCAGAGTAAGGTGAAGGTAGAGGTGGCAAAGGCCAAACAAAGAGCATATGAGGACTTGTATGCTAGGCTAGACAGTAAGGAGGGAGAGGGGGATCTGTACAGGTTGGCAAGGCAGAGAGATAGAGATGGGAAGGAAGTGCAGCAGGTTACAGTGATTAAAGATAGAGATGGAAAGTACTGACAGATGCCAGGAGGGTGATGGGAAGATGGAAGGAGTACTTTAAGGAGTTGATGAATGAGGAAAACGAAAGAGAACAAAGAGTAGAAGAGGTGACTGTTGTGGAACAGGAAGTAGCAAATATTGGTAGAAGTGAGGTGAGAAGGGCGTTGAAGAGGATGAAGAGTGGAAAGGCTGTTGGTCTTGATGACATACCTGTGGAGGTATTGAAGTGCTTAGGAGAGGTGGCAGTAGAGTTTTTGACAAGTTTGTTTAACAAGATCTTGGAGAGTGAGAGGATTCCAGAGGAATGGAGGAGAAGTGTATTGGTGCCAATTTTTAAGAACAAGGGAGATGTGCAAAGCTGTGGCAATTATAGAGGTATAAAGCTAATGAGCCAGACAATGAAGCTGTGGGAAAGAGTAGTGGAAGCTAGGTTAAGGGCAGAGGTGAGCATTTGTGAGCAGCAATATGGTTTTATGCCTAGAAAGAGTACATCAGATGCAGTATTTGCTTTGAGGATGCTGGCGGAGAAGTACAGAGAAGGTAACAGGGAGTTGCATTGTGTCTTTTTAGATTTAGAGAAAGCGTATGACAGGGTGCCAAGAGAGGAGCTGTGGTATTGTATGAGGAAGTCTGGAGTGGCAGAGAAGTATGTTAGAGTGGTGCAGGACATGTATGAGAGCTGTAAGACAGTGGTAAGATGTGCTGTAGGTGTGACAGAAGAGTTCAAGGTGGAGGTGGGTCTGCATCAAGGATCGGCTCTAAGCCCCTTTTTGTTTGCTCTGGTGATGGACAGCATGACAGATGAGGTAAGACAGGAGTATCCATGGACTATGATGTTCGCAGATGACATTGTGCTTTGTAGCGAGAGCAGGGAACAGGTGGAGGAAAATTTGGAGAGGTGGAGGTATGCTCTGGAAAGCAGAGGAATGAAGGTTAGCCGCAGCAAGACAGAATACATGTGTGTAAATGAAAGGGGCCCAAGAGGATCGGTGAGGCTACAGGGAGCAGAGGTAAAGAAGGTGCAGGATTTTAAGTACTTAGGGTCAACGGTCCAGAGCAACGGAGAGTGTTCAAAGGAGGTGAAGAGGCGGGTACAGGCAGGTTGGAATGGGTGGAGAAAAGTGTCAGGTGTGTTGTGCGATAAAAGAGTATCAGCGAGAATGAAAGGAAAGGTGTACAGGACAGTGGTAAGACCAGCGATGCTCTGCGGCTTAGAGACAGTGGCGCTGAAGAAAAGACAGGAGGCAGAGTTGGAGGTAGCAGAGCTGAAGATGTTGAGGTTCTCTTTGGGAGTGACAAGGATGGATAGGATTAAGAATGAGTTTATCAGAGGGACAACCCACGTTAGATGCTTTGGAGATAAAGTCAGAGAGGCCAGATTGAGGTGGTTTGGACATGTTCAGAGGAGAGATGGTGAATATATCGGTAGAAGGATGCTGAGGTTGGAACTGCCAGGCAGGAGGTCTAGAGGAAGACCAAAGCGGAGATTTATGGATGCAGTGAGAGAGGACATGAAGTTAGTTGGTGTGGGAGAAGAGGATGCAGAGGATAGTGTTAGATGGAGGCACATGATTCGCTGTGGCGACCCCTGAAAGGGAACAGCTGAAAGACAAAGAAGAAGCGCTTTTAACAATGGTCATTGTCTCAAAGCAGTTTCACAAAAATGAAAGAAATTCATTAAAAACAATAAAATAATAATAAATTGTGTATGTGTGAGAAAAATGTGTCTAGATAATAATGAGATGAATGAATGAAATGTCTCTGATGAGCAAGCCAAGGGTGACGGCGACAGTGGCAAGAAAAAACTCCCTAAGATGGCAATAGGAAGAAACCTTGAGAGGAACCAGACTCAATCAGGGACCCCATCCTCATTTAGGTAATAACAGATAGAGATGATATAACATCATGTGTGTTATGCAGCTGAAAGTACAATGTAACAGAAATTCTTTAAATTAACATGAAGTCCAGTTCAGCACAGGAAGTCAGTAGGTGCAGAGGGCAGATGGGGTCTGGATGACTGGGAGTGTTACGTGTTAGATGTTAATGGGGATGATCTGTAACATTTAAGTGAGATGTTTTGCCACAGGGGCAAACCATGAAGGAAAGTCGTGAGGCAAGTGAATAAAGACAAAAGCAATTTTATTTTAACCAATTTCAAAAATGTAAAACGAAAGAAATTAAAGAAAAAGGAGAAAACTGAGTGACACCAAAACAAAGAAATTATCAAAAGCAAAAGAAATTCTAATAACTAAACCCCAACCCAAATACTCTAACTATCAAACCAAAAATGTAGAAAAGAAACCGGAAGCTTCGGCGCATGCGGCGCCCAAACTAAGCTACTCTAACTAATAAAACAAAAATACAAAGGTGGTGGTCACTCCTTACCTACTATTAACAAAAACTAAATTCTAAGTTACCAGTTTACCTGTCTCCTTTCTCTTGGGTATTTTAACCAGACTTAAATAACAATAAAGCCGGATTAATCAAGGCAAAGCAGTGCTTAAGGTTCATTACAAACGTCATTCAGTAGCAGGTGTTTCATACGTCTCGAGTGTTCGAAGGTTTAAACAAGCTAAAGCAAGATCAGGCTAACTGATAGCCACCGAAGACAGAATACAGACTAAACACGGCAGGCTTAAATTCACCACAAAACCAAAGCGCAGTCAACACAAAATGGACAGCCGCCCGCTGGCCGGAAAGCAGGACGACTGACGGCAAGTCAAGGGAGCCCCGCCTCTTTTATAACGACAGGTCTGGTCTCATTGGAGGATTGGCGAACCCCGGACAACCACTGTGCCGAACCTACAGTATACTTTAGAGATAGGAGACAAGAAACAGATACAAGAAAACAACAACTACACGAGGGAACGTAACAGGGAGCACAGGAGCAGGATGTGTAGCTCCAACCATCATAAAGCAGAATCCTTCTCTGGATGCCTCAGGATCCTCGCAGGGTTGGCCTTTGTCTACTGAAGCTGGTATAATCTCCAGATGCCTCGGGATAGGTAGAAAAGTACAGAACAGATGGCGAGAATTTGCGTAGTTGCCATTCAGGATAGATGTACTGAAGTATGAAGTTATTGTCACGGTGCGGAGCGGAACGAGGTGAATCCAGGCGCAGATGAGTGACAGCAACGTGAAAACAAGAGCGCGGTCGGAATGCGGAAGCGGAGGTCAAAACCGGGAGATAAATCAGCGCAGCGTTTAAGCCAAATCGTTAAACAAGAGCAGTAGTCAGAAGGGGAGGCGTTTAATTGGTAACCGGGAAATCAATCAGCGAAGCGACAATTCAAAAAACGATATATAAATAATATATATTCCTGTTTGCGCACAGCTTCCCTGTCAAACAAATATATTTATTGAAGAATAGTATATCTAAATATCAGGTCAGGAGTTCTGAAGCGAACGTGTGTGTGTGATTTGTGAATGTGCTGTTTATGTGACTTTCGTGCTGTGCTGAATAAACTACTCCCAGCCATTTGCATTGGGCAGCAAAGAAGCTCACTCGTCTCTCGAAAGTTCCTTCGCAGTGAAAAACGCTACAATAAGTTACTAATAAGCTTACTAAATAAGCTTAATAAAGTTACTAATAAGCATATATCATAGCATAAATTTGTGAATTTAGTAGAAATCTACAGATGCAAACAGATGGAGGATAGATAGACTTTAAAAAATGTAGTAAATCGGAGTAACTGCATCTGGTACATTAATCAATAAAACTGAGTAGAAATAAGTTAACATTAAACATTAAAAATAACAATATTTATAAATTAACTTTTTATTTATGAGTAATTTAACTTTTAATTTCCTCTAAACCTTTATAAAATAGTAGTCCATACAACCACAAATACATACATGACATGGGCTTTTATTGAAATTTTCTCAATTATTTTGGTAAGTTTAATTCAAACAATCAAGTAAGATTTTCGGAGATTTTGTTAAGTTAATAAAGTTAAACATTTCTCTAATATTTACTAAGCCACAGAATATTTTTTAGAGTGTAGTAGGTTTAAAACAAACTCCATCTAAATGTGGATTTTGAAGGTTTTATTTGATGATGGTGATACAGTCCTCCCTCAAATGTGAAACTAAGTCCATGTCAGTCACCATCAGTTATTGTGTATGTGTACATGCATAGCAATAATAATATTAATGTATTTAATTAAAACATTAAGGCAGTATTCTGATGCTTGGTTGTGTGAAGTTTAAAAGTTATTTTGCTTGTAAAACAAAAAGTATTTAAACAATTAATTTTAATCATGCTTGCAGTGCAGGGCCATGCAAGGACAATTGCATGAGTTTGAGGAAGATAAAATTAACTTTTTAAATTATTTTTTTAAAAAAGGAAGTCAGTGTTGCGTTAATATATATACTTTTTTGTTTAAAAACGTAATTATGAGAAGTGCCCTTTATTTCACTTGAGCCCCTGCCCCTCAAAATGTCTGTGCACACTGGGGGGGCTCCTGTGAGAGGACAGGCCTGTCTGTGAGTGCTTTGGGACGGGGGAGGGGCCGGCGGCGGCAGCTGCTGTGGCAAGTTGAGAAGAGTCAGTACAGACACATCAGTCTCCAAAAGTCTCCAGTAACACAAGAAAAAGTCGCCAGATTTGTCGCTAGTCGCTTTTTAAAAAAATTGTCGCTAGAGGGATTTGAAAAGTCGCTTAGTTGGCAACACTGATCGCTTGCTCACTTCTTAATCCTACCTTTCCTTTAAAGCCACATTTCTGGGGTATTGCGCTATAAGGTGTGTAGTCCGCTATTTTGTAGAACATATAGTGTAGCAAATAACCGTGGCACTAATTGTTGTCGTCTGAAGTTTTAATAAATAATCATGTGTGGCCGGCAGCCACCCGAGGGCAGACAGGCACATCTATCAATTCAAAGCTCATGAAGCTGAGAAGGTCCTCAAAAAATATATATTTTTTCTTCCTGTTGAGTTTTTTGTCTTATTTTTGTTCTTGTAATATATTTTTGTTCTTTTACTATTTGATTGTTCTTAAAAAAAAAAAAAAAAATTTAATTTCTACATTTTGGACTTTTATTTGTGTTGTCTAGCAGCTATGGATTTTAATAATTTTACTAATATCTTGGTAAAAATATAGGTGCATGTATATATAGGTGTATATATGTACACATATATGTACATATAATATAGGAAAACGGCCACTTTTATATATGTCACATATATGTCTATATAGGTACATATATGTATGCATACTTTATATGCACGCATATATGTACGCATATATGTGCATATAATATAGGAAAACGGACAATTTTATATACGTCACATATATTAAAAACCTATATCAAACCTATATTAGAACATATATGTTTATATAGGTTTTTCCGTGTGGGTGATAATATTGGGGTTATATGATCATATTTTCTGGATCTAGTGAGAACCCTGGTGGCTGCATTTTGGACTAACTGAAGCTTGTTTATTGAGGATGCAGGACAACCACCTAGTAATGCATTACAATAGTCCAGTCTGAAAGTCATGAATGCATGAACTAGCTTTTCTGCATTACATACGGATAAGATGCTCCTAAGTTTGGCAATATGTCTAAGATGGAAAAAGGCTGATATTGGAAATATGATTTTCAAAGGACAAGTTACTGTCTAATATTACGTCCAGGTCTTTTACTGTTGAGCTAGTAGTAACAGTACATCCTTCTAAACGCAGGCTGAATTGTGAAAGCTGTTGTGTGCTGGTTTTTGGGCCGATGAGCAATATGTCTGTCTTGTCTGAGTTTAGTAAAAGAAAGTTATTGGTCATCCAATTTTTTATATCCTGGACACACACGGTTAATCTAGACAACCTAGGTATTTCGTCTGGTTTTGTTGAGATATATAATTGGGTATCATCAGCATAACAATGGAAACTAATCCCATGTCTTCTTATGATGTTACCCAAGGGAAGCATGTATATTGAGAACAGCAGAGGTCTTAAAACTGACCCTTGTGGGACCCCATATTTCACTGGCATTACAACCAGTTCTCCATTTAGATCTACAAAATGGTATCGATCAGACAGGTATGATCTTAACCATTTTAATGCCTGTCCCTGAATACCTATTAGATTTTGTAAGCGATCTATGAGAATATTATGATCTATAGTGTCGAATGCAGCACTAAGATCAAGCAAGACTAGTATTGAGATGCAGCCTTGGTCTGAAGCTAAAAACAAGTCGTTTGCAATCTTAACTAGTGCAGTTTCTGTGGACTGAAACCTAACTGAAATACTTCAAGAATGTTGTTTTCCTGCAAGAATTTGCATATTTGAGCTGATACTACTTTTAAAAATATTTTTGATATAAGAAAAGGTTATTAGCCCTGAAGTCAGAAACAACACCCTTTCATTTCCTCATCGATCCTGCACTCTCATCCCAGCAGCACCTTCATATGGCTCTGAGAGTTTTTTTTGTGACATTACAAAAACAAACAAACCGGAATTACTCCCGTTTGCGTGGTGTAATGCTCTCGTTCCGTCAAAGCTCTAGTATAGGTGTCTTCATGCGTTTCTCCTGTTGTCACCCTGAATCCAGTTACAGATTTCACACACGAGCAATGTTACTTTAAATGTCAAATATGAAAAAAAGCTCATGCTTAGTTATGTGTAGATTTTGTAAATATTTTTTGACTCCCAAAATGTGATTTAACATTCAACTAGGCAGTCGAATTTAAAGACACTACAATTTACAGTATCATATCTGTCTTACGAGCAGATTCAACAAGTAAGGACAGTGATGTAAGGGCGGGTGACATTTTGCAAGACATCTATTCGAGCATGTAAAAATCAGTGTTGCGTCCTTGTAGTTCAGTAATGCAGTCATTTTTGAAGTTATTTTATATTTAAGATGCTGTATGAGGTGTGTTTACTCAGATACATTACATTCTTTTAGCTCGGACTAAAGGACAGGATTTATGTGTAGACAACACTTAAATAGCACTTGAACATGATTCAATCGTGGACAGTGGTTCCACATGACTATACCACATTATCTTAACACTGGATTGCTGTTAAAACAACTTGAAATATTTGTGCTTATTTAAAATAAACAGCTAACTTTGATCGAACATTATTTAAATATTTCTATTTAACTTTAATTTTTTAATTTGTTGAACTTCAACTATCATGCTATTCAAAATTTATTTCTTGATGTTAATCGTATAAGTTAACATCGATTTTAATGAATCCCATTTGGTCATGTTACTACAACTAGATGTTATACCATAATAAATAGCAGCCCTATTTTCCCATGCTCTAGTGACCCTTAAAGACAACTCCAGAGGCAGTAAATATGTAATATATCCCTTTTATTAGAGAACAACTTATAACAGGTGCCCTACTTTCATAAAACACTAACAATCTAATTCAGATACTCAAAAATTAAATGTTGGGTTCAATTTTTTCTTGTCAACAAGTTCCACACAAACGACATCAGTAAACTCAACATTTGTAAGGGCCTTTATTCATGTCATGACCGCGGGGTATAGGCGGATGTTGTCGCTGTGGGCACAAAGAGCAGGCATAAACGCAGAGGGGTGTGATAAGCAAAGAGAGTCTTTTAAATCATATTCATAACATAATATAAATAATAAAGAATCAAAAACAAACAAAAGAACAACAAACTCAAACTATACTCAAATGAAATGGTGAAACACGGGCTCTATGGCAAGACAGGCTTAGGGACATATACAGGCCTCATACCTGTTACATTAAACATAAGCCCTATGGCGAAACACGGGCTTAAGGAAACATACAAACACTTAGTAGGGAGCTGACACGGGACCAGTGGTGGTCCCTTACAATTCACAACAATACAACTGTTACAAGCATTTTAATAACAATTGGCACAGTTTAAATGCAGCACAGAAATCAAGAAATTGAGAATATTATCCAACAATACAAAAGACATACTGTACACAATATGCAACATATTCAGATTTTTTTTTTGTTTTTCTTTTTCAACTTTTTTAACTTTACTGTCAACTTTGACACATTTAAAGAGCAGGGAAAATTGTGTTTAACAAAAAAAAAAAAAAACATTAAAGTTGGTTATCTTTAACCTTTCTTTCAACAGTATTCTGGACATGTTTTACATTAAAAAAAATCATGTCACCCACAAAAATTGGAAAACAGGTTCTCACTGTATGAATCTTTAAAAAAAAAAATAATCATCTAAAAGGAAAATGCACAACCTTGTCCTTAAGGTCAATAATAGCAACTAAAAATTAGTTAATTTACCATATAAACATAAAATTTTAATAATTTACCCCTATTTTTTGCTATCAAATACAAACAAAAAAGTTTTTTTTTTCCAGCTTCTGCAAAGCCTAAATATTTTGCATCCAAAACAAAACAAAACATTTTCAATAAGTGCAAAAAAGGCCTTCATGTGAAACAACAAACTCAAATGCTCAATGTTGGTTTACCCATAAAGTTTGTTTTTAAGCATCTGTACCTTTGGTGAAAGTCTGGTAGCATTCAGCTGGAGGAAGATCTTCTGCAGTTTTTTAAAGAATGTTTTCAGTTCCTGAGGTTCATTGCATAATGAATAAATATTTACATAATGGGCTTTTCCAAATTTCTTGTTTGGCAATCTCAAACTGTGCAGGTTTCATAACCAGACATTGGACATTAAACCATCGCTGACAGTCATCACACTGGACCTGTTGAAAGAAAAAAATATGAATGTTTCTATGTAACATAGTATTAAGATAAGGTTGCTTTTAACCAGGGAAGGACTTTATGCCTTTATGAAGGACTTGATATTATATAGATGTCCATAGTGAATATCTTAACAACCCTCATACACATTTACGTTCCTTCTATTTCACGTTATTTAAGGGCAGATGACTGTTTAAGTCAGGACTATGTTTAGGATATTTATAGTGTATGGCAGTGCTATGCTTGTGCACTTTTGTTCGACCACATACAGACCAACAAACTAGGCAACACAATATAGGACAAAAAATATTATATCGAAATAATAATGCTAAAAATTGTTTAAGCATCTGTATTTGTGGCTATTGTTACTTCTTCTAGTGGATTCAGTAGGCCTCTCACAGGGGCGGACTGGGACCAAAAAGTGGCTCTGGACTTTCTGGCCCACAGCAGCCCACATCATAATACATTGGCTCATTAATGTAGGGATACATTTTTAACACCAGTTACAAGTATAAAAATATAACACGATACAGAAATCAATGTTATTTAAACATATTATTTGAAGTATCACTGAACATATATTGAGTCATATTAGTAAAACAAGGGTAAAACATCAAGACAAACAACACATAAATCTATAAAGACAATATTCTAAAAAGAATGGCAATAAAACTGAACAGGTAAGCTGAAATAAAATCAAAGGTCGATATAAATGTACAGCAAAAGGATCAATCTGCAAGTGCTGTAGATATCTTTTTGCTGTTGCATGACTGCCAGTCTCTTTTATAATTTTTTGAGTCAGCATCAACTCAAGCATCATGTCATTATAAAGCCTTGCACACTTTCTCACCTCTGAGGATATTTTCTTCAAAACACCGTCCCCCTCTTCAAGCATCCATGTGCAACAACAATCCCTGGAATATTACGGATAACTTTTACAAATACCACACTAGCGACACGCTAAGCACATTCTAATGATGTTGCTAGCAACATAATAATATGGTAAGCATCAGGGTAGCGACATTTCAATCATGTTATTAGCAAAATAATATTATGGTTAGCATAAAGCGACATGCTAATATTGTTAGCATAATGCTAGCAATGTGCTAATATCGTTAGCATAATGCTAGCGACATGCTAATATTTTAAGCATCATGCTAGCGACATGCTAAAGTAAAGGTAAAGGTGGCAAAGGCCAAACAAGAAGCATACTGTACGAGGACTTGTATGCTAGGCTAGACAGTAAGGAGGGAGAGGTGGATCTGTACAAGTTGGCAAGGCAGAGAAATAGAGATGAGAAGGATGTGCAGCAGGTTACAGTGATTAAATATAGAGATGGAAATGAACTGACAGATGCCAGGAGGGTAATGGGAAGATGGAAGGAGTACTTTAAGGAGTTGATGAATGAGGAAAACAAAAGAGAACAAAGAGTAGAAGAGTTGACTGTTGTGGAACAGGAAGTAGCAAATATTAGTAGAAGTGAGGTGAGAAGGGCGTTGAAGAGGATGAAGAGTGGAAAGGCTGTTGGCTCTGATGACATACCTGTGGAGGTATGGAAGTGCTTAGGAGAGGTGGCAGTAGAGTTTCTGACTAGTTTGTTTAACAAGATCTTGGAGAATGAGAGGATTCCAGAGGAATGGAGGAGAAGTGTATTGGTGCCAATTTTTAAGAAAAAGGGAGATGTGCAAAGCTGTGGCAATTATAGAGGTATAAAGCTAATGAGCCAAATTCAAATTAAAATTTTATTTGTCACATACACAAACATACACAGTACGAAATGTAGTGAAATGCATTATACGACTGCCATTGACCCTAGAAGAGAATTAAAGTTTACAAATAAGAAATAAATATGAATAAAAGAAATACGATAGAAATTAAATAAAAAAATTAAATTAAACTAGAAAAAATAGAACTAAAAATAAAAATAGAAATGTGCTAGGAAAAATAGAACTGAAAATAAAAATAGAAATATGATGTACAAGAATAGAAATATACTGTACAAATTGAAATATACTGTGCTGTGTGTGCAAATATGCATAGAACAAAGTGTCTTTGTGCAGAGGTTATTAAAGTGTCTTTGTGCACTGGTCCAGGATGTAAACGTAAAACTGTAAAATGTAGTGTAGTTGTGAAGGTAGGTGTGCAAAGTTATTAAAGTGTCTTTGTGCAATGGTCCATGATGTAAACGTACGACATGTAGTGTATATATGAAGGAAGGTGAGCGTGTAATTGTCCATAGTGTTCATGGATGTAAGAAGATTGATAGATTTGATCAATTATGAAAAGATGAAAAGATTGTTAGTTCTGCATAGTAGTGTGGTTGTGGTTGAGAGACCTTATCGCCTGCAGGAAGAAGCTCCTCCTCAGTCTCTCTGTGTTCAACAGACCGCAACAGAGTAAACAGTCCGTTATTGGGGTGGCTGAGGTCCTTCACGATCTTCCTGGCCTTGGTCAAGCACCGCTTGCTGTAGATTGAGTGCAGGTCAGGGAACTCGATGCGGATGATGCGCTCAGCTGATCGCACCACCCTCTGTAGAGCTTGTCTGTCCTGCATGGTGCTGTTCCCGAACCAGGTCGTGATATTTCCCGTCAGGATGCTCTCTATGGTGCAGGAGTAGAAATTCCTGAGCACCTTGGAGGGCAGTCTAAAGTCTCTCAAGCGTCTGAGGTGGTAGAGACGCTGCCGGGCCTTTTTTACCACGGTGTTGATGTGACAGGACCATGCCAGGTCCTGCGTGATGTGAACACCGAGGTATCTGAAGCTGTCCACTCTCTCCACTGGGCTCCTGTTGATGACGGGGGTCTGGTAGTTCCTCACCTGCTTTGTACTAAAGTCCACTATCAGCTCCTTTGTCTTACTGACGTTCAGGAGGAGATTGTTTCTCTGGCACTAGTTCTCCAGATTTCCAACCTCCTCCACGTAGGCCGTCTCATCGTTGTTCGTGATCAGGCCCACCACAACAGTGTCGTCAGCAAACTTGATGATGGTGGTGGAGCTGGTAGTGGCCACGCAGTCGTGGGTGTACAGAGAGTACAGCAGGGGGCTCAGAACACAACCCTGGGGGGCTCCAGTGCTGAGAGTGAGGGAGGCTGAGACATGTCCGCCCATCCTTACTGCCTGTGGTCTGCCAGTCAGAAAATTGGAGATCCACTGACACATTGATGAGCTGAGTCCCAGGTGCTCCAGCTTGGTGGTAAGTGTGGAGGGAATTATGGTATTAAATGCAGAACTGTAGTCAATGAAGAGCATTTTCACATAATTCCCCCTCCGAGTGTCCAGGTGAGTGAGAGATGTATGGAGGAGATGAGAGATTGCATCGTCCGTGGAACGGTTTGGACGATAAGCGAACTGTAGTGGGTCTAGTGTGTCTGGTAGTGAAGAGATGATGAAGTCTCTGACCAGGCGTTCAAAGCACTTCATCACTACTGAGGTGAGGGCTACAGGGCGATAATCATTGAGGGAAGCAGGATGAGGTTTCTTTGGGACAGGAACAATGATGGACTCTTTGAAGCATGTGGGGATCACCGACTGAGATAAAGAGATGTTAAATATCTCAGTGAACACAGGTGCTAGCTGGTCTGCGCAGGCTCTGAGAATGCGGCCTGAGATGCCGTCTGGTCCTGCTGCTTTCCTGGTGTTCACTCTCTTGAAGGCTCTCCTCACGTCATGCTCTGAGATGATGAACGCGCTTCCGGTGCTGGCAGTGACTTCCTGTCTGCAGCCGTTAGCGCCGCTAGCATTAGCATCGCTAGCGTCTTTAGCTGCAGCCTCGAAGCGAGCATAGAAAGTGTTCAGCTCATCTGCCAGAGACACGTCTGCGTTTATCATACCGGATGTTGGTGCTTTATAATCCGTTATTGTTCTTAATCCCTGCCACAGGCTCCTAGAGTCACTCTGTTGGAGTTGTGACTCTAGTTTCCTCCCGTGGCGCTGCTTCGCCTCTTTCACTGCCTTCCGGACGCTGTATGACGCAGCCTTATATGGTTCCATGTCCCCCGACGCGAGTCCCGTGTTGTAGGCAGCGGTGCGAGATCTCAGAGCGTCGCGGATGGTTTTATCCACCCACGGCTTCTGGTTGGGAAACGTTTAAATAGTCTTTTTTTCTACGGTATCGTCCGCTAGTTTCCCGATGAATCCCACAACCGCTTCCGTAAACACACTGACGTCATCGGAGCTGTTTCTGAACATGTCCCAGTCTGCGTCATCGAGTGCGTCCTGTAACGCGGCCACCGATTGGTCCGTCCAGCACGCGACCTCCCTCTGAACCGGAACTTCCTGTTTCAGCCTTTGTTTGTATTTTGGCATGAGGAAGATGGCGGCGTGGTCGGATTTACCAAACGGTGGACAAGATTGTGCCTTGTAGCCGTCCTTGACCGTTGTATTGCAGTGGTCCAGTGTCCTTTCGCCCCTGGTGGGGCAGGTAATGTGCTGATAAAAGTTCGGCGCTGCGCGTTTGAGGTTGGCACTGTTAAAATCCCCCGCCACAATAAGCGCAGCGTCCCGGTGTTGTGTTTGGTGCTGTGTGAGTGCCTCATGCAGCTCGCATAAGGCAGTGTCCGTGTCCGCTTGTGGTGGAATATAAACGGCGCTGATTATGACCGATGTAAACTCCCGAGGAAGGTAAAAAGGACGACACATGATGGACAGTAGTTCCAGATTTGGTGTGCAGGAGCGTGTGAGAGGAACAACGCTCGCGCTGTTGCACCAGCTGCTGTTCACCATTAAACACACGCCGCCTCCCCTTGACTTCCCCGAGTCCCGCGTCCTGTCCATGCGGTGAACCGAGAAGAACTCGGCCGGCTGGATGGCGTGGTCCGGCACCGCTGGGTTCAGCCATGTCTCGGTGAAGCAGAGGAGATTGCAGTCCCGAATGTCTCTCTGGAACTTTATCCTGGCCCTGAGGTCATCGAGTTTGTTTTCCAGTGACTGGACGTTGGCGAGCAGGATGCTAGGCAGAGGTGTGCGGTGTGCACGGGCTCTCAGCCTGTTCCTGACACCGGCTCGTTTCCCTCGGGGCCGCCGCTTCGCGTCGCGTCCTTTGTTTTCCCTCAGGATCTCACTCGGCCAGCTCGGATCCGGAGTTAAAAACGTCGAATTGTGAGTACATTGTATACCAATAGAAACAAGAGTGTCTCTATCATAACTAATGTACCCCATGGTGGTAATTTTGCCGGTTTTAAAACGCTGTAAACTAACTTAAAGAACAAAAACAAAGAAAAGGTGGTCGGAGCAGTCGTGACGGCAGCCAACCTCACCGGCGCCATCTTGGAAGACCCAAGCCAGACAATGAAGCTGTGGGAAAGAGTAGTGGAAGCTAGGTTAAGGGCAGAGGTGAGCATTTGTGAGCAGCAATATGGTTTTATGCCTAGAAAGAGTACATCAGATGCAGTATTTGCTTTGAGGATGCTGGCGGAGAAGTACAGAGAAGGTAACAGGGAGTTGCATTGTGTCTTTGTAGATTTAGAGAAAGCGTATGACAGGGTGCCAAGAGAGGAGCTGTGGTATTGTATGAGAGGGTCTGGAGTGGCAGAGAAGTATGTTAGAGCGGTGCAAGACATGTAGGCTATGAGAGCTGTAGGACAGTGGTGAGATGTGCTGTAGGTGTGACAGAAGAGTTCAAGGTGGAGGTGGGTCTGCATCAAGGATCGGCTCTAAGCCACTTTTTGTTTGCTCTGGTGATGGACAGGATGACAGATGAGGTAAGACAGGAGTCTTCATGGACTATGATGTTCACAGATGACATTGTGCTTTGTAGCGAGAGCAGGGAACAGGTGGAGGAAAATTCGAAGAAGTGGAGGTATGCTCTGGAAAGCAGAGGAATGAAGGTTAGCCGCAGCAAGACAGAATACATGTGTGTAAATGAGAGGGACCCAAGAGGATCGGTGAGGCTACAGGGAGCAGAGGTAAAGAGGGTGCAGGATTTTAAGTACTTAGGGTCAACGGTCCAGAGCAACGGAGAGTGTTCAAAGGAGGTGAAGAGGCGGGTACAGGCAGGTTGGAATGGGTGGAGAACACTATCTTTTTCTCATTCTTGTTTCACCTCACACTTAAATAAGCAATTTTAGCATTCTCTTTGTCAGTAACATTGTTCTCTCTGTCTCTCTCTATGCTCTTTTTGGGTAATCTTCTGCTCACTATCTGCTCATGCTTCTCTTCAAATTATTATAAATATTTATGGGGGACTTGTTCCAGTGCTCACACCTTTTCCTTATATATGAATATATAATGTTTACTGTTATTCCTCTTTTTTTTTTTTTTAATAAATGAGACAGTAGGATGCTAGACTTATAACTTTACTACATTCCCACATGGATCTAAAAAATGTTAGGATATAATAACCTAAAATATTTAGCAATTTTATTGAGACCACACCTGAATGAAGCACTTCTGTCCTGATTTCATGTCTGTCTTGGGACCATATAAACTTTAACCAAGTGGCTTTTTGTGTTATTTTTTAAAAGAGCTAAACTTACAGAAGACCAATGCTCAGGAATAACATTAAAACAAAAAAAACAAAAAAATTTGCACATTCCAGGGTGGCCTTTTATTGTGGGCAGCATAAGGTACACCTGTGCACTACTCATGATGTCAGATCAGCATCTTGATGTGGCACACCTGTGAGGTGGGCTGGATTTCTCAGCAAAGCAGAAGTGCTCACTATTACACACACAGACATTTAAAAAACTTTTAAAGCATGAATTTGGTCATTTCATCATTATGAAAATAACATGAAGCACATATACACACGTTCATTATGAAATATCTGTTGTAAAACAAAATAAAATTCATGTTTGCTTCAGCGTTGGAAACAATATTGTTTTAAGTTAACTTTATACACAATTCATCTTTGTACTTGGTCCGGCTTTTAAATAAAGTCCTTCCATGTGCAATCTGGCGGATGTTCAGTGAAGCACAAAACATTTATTTAAAATTCCCGAATGTTGCCTCCAGCAAGCCGCGGCACGCCTGTAGTTCACCAAACACCAGGACAGTCAGAAAAACCTTTTCCCTTAGGCAGAAGGCCTGGGGAGCTTTCAGGGCAAGACCACCAGGCTCAAAAACAGCTTCTACACTGAGGCAATTAGACTGCTGAACTCTAGCCATGCTCTGTATGTCCTCTCCCATTAAACACAATCACAAGCTGCAAACAATGGATAGTATTTAATTACAATATACAGTGGAACCTCGGATTACGAGTAACACGGTTTACGAGTGTTCCGCAAGACGAGCAAAGATTTTTAATAATTTTTGACTTAAAAAACGAGCACAGAGTATCATGTGTAACGCATGCACTTCTTGTTTTGACACCGAGCGCCGCGTCATCACAATTGGGCCAACGTTTTTTTTCTCTTTTGCGCTGCGGGTATTTATCTCCCCTGCTGGGTCTTAGTGCTCGTCTCTTACTGGTATAATCAACATCCGTGTGTGTGTGTGTTTTTCTTTCTCTTGCGCTGCAGAGTGTGTTATCTGTTTGCGTGCATAATTTGACACCACGCCGGTCACACACAAACACACACACGCTCTATTTCTCTCTCGCCTTTACTGTGTGTCAGTGATTGAGTGTGTGTTATGTGTGTTTTTCTTTCTCTTCCGCTGCAGTGTGTGTGTTATGTGTGTGCACGCGTAATTTGACACCGCGCAGGTTCGCACACACACTCTCTCTCGTCGTTAGTGTGTGTCAGTGTTTGAGTGTGTGTGTTATGTGTGTGCGCGCGCTTAATTTGACAACGTGCCGGTTCACTCTCTCTCGCCTTTTATTTGTTTGTTTGTGTGTGTGAAACAGAGAGGGGGTGCTTCACTCACACACAACCAGCACGGTGTCAAATTAAGCGGTGTCTCGCGCACACACATAATACACACTCAGCAGAGCACGAGAGAGAAAAACACACACAAACACAGCGCCTGCACACATAAATGGAAACATTTATCTGTTGGGATTTTAATTTTTAAGTTTTTAAGGTAACATGCAGGTTAATTTGTTTTATTTTTACTTTATATTTTGTTTTAATTATTTTATGTTTTTGGGCTGTGGAACAAATTATTTTAATTTCCATTATTTCTTATGGAAAAATGTGCTTTAATTTACGAGTGTTTTGGAATACGAGACCGCTTCCGGAATGAATTATGCTCATAATTCGAGGTTCCACTGTATCAAAGTTTTTATGGTAATATATAACCCTATAAGTCCAATGTACAAAGTTCACAAAGTATACACTATGTATAGTTTACATCTTAATTTTTGCATAATATATCTCTGACTGCTTTTATTTATATTCATGATATACATCCCCATATTTATATTACTCTGTTATCTATGTGGTTTGAACGGGACCTGGGTCCTAATTTCGTACCATAACATGGAAGTGTGCTGGTATGACAATAAAGAATCCTTAAATCCTTGAATCCACAAGAACAGTTTTTCCTTCAGGTAATTTACCTCTTGAACAGTTAAATTCTCTTCTCACTGTGGAATAAATATTTGCACGTGAACTTATGTTGTCTCTTTTGTAAAAAAAAAAAAACAACAACAAAACTTAGTTCTCTGTTAACTTAAAATGTTAATCTGTCTTGTCCTGGCTAGCCAACTAATTAGGTATCTAAGTTGGCTAGTTAGTTTTTTGATAATTTATGTTGTTAATTTATGTTGTCAAGTCAATCGGTCTTGTCTCAACTAGCCAGCTAATTAGGTTTTAGTTATCTAGTTTGTTTCTGTTAATTTATGTTGTTAATTTATTTGGTATGTTACATCTTGGTCTAGAGAAATGTTGTTTCATTTCACTAGTACTAACCTGTATATGGTTGAAGTGACATTAAAAGCCTATTTGACTTACTTATCTACTTACTTGACTTGACTTGTTTAAAGATTGAGCAACTGATCCAGTGCTCTCACAGCTACTAACATCATCCTGGAAAAAGGCAAAGTCGATCCCATTAAAACAGACAAGCACACTGAAAAATCACTGTTAGACAACCTCTACCCTCGCTGTTTAATGACTGAAACCATTCATTCAGATAATGCAGTCATGAAGTTGATGAACGTTCAATGGATGTTTTTCATTGTCTTTATAGGCCCGAAGAGGATGACAGACAGAACAATCTTTTTAAATGTAACAATAAGGTGTTTGGTCGAACATATAAAAACTGTCTTCTACTGATAATAAACAAAGAACTTGCTAACACCCAAAGTTTGATTGTGTTTCAATGTGGCTCTCTTTATGTGACTAAGTATATTGAAGCACTGACCAAGCGCTCATTTACAAACTTATTTAAAAACTGAGTGTTTCTTCTGCTTTTTTTTTTGTTGCTAAGTTTTTTTTTCTGAAAAAAACCATTTCACTTTAGGGCCCTGGATCACTTCTGAAAACACTTGATCCCAATGGTTCATTTTAATCAGTGAGTACACACAGTTTTTTATTTGATTTTTGCAAGATAAGATATGATAAGATCTTAATAAAAACTTATAAAACCTTTATAAGTCCCACTTATTTGTACTTGAAATCCTGATGAATTTCAGATCCTGTGGGAAAATCTTTTAAAAATGTATATCTAAATGCGTTAGTATTTCAAACCAAAATTAATTCATCCACTTGGTTGGCATATTAACGCATTTAGAGTACCTGAAAGTGGACTTGGAACAGATATGGTAATATGCAAACCAAGTGGATGAATATATGTTGGTTTCTTTTCATAGATTATTAAATGTTGACTTGTAAAAACTGCTGAATAGTTTTAAGTTTGATTGTATATTGCTTTGCCAACTTTAAACGTCTACTTTCCAAGCAGGGTTTGTTAGTTTCTACATATAAACTTTGCATTGGTAATGTTCTGTTTATTAAGGCATACTCCTTATGCCAGTCGTATGCCTTAATAATGTACAGTATTTAGTAGGTGTATTCATGATTTCCTGGTTAAACAATAATTATACTCCTTTATTAAACTTTGATCAAGTCAAAGTTCTATATACTGTATGCAGTATTTTTTACTGCAGAGTTGAACTGTCTGCTCTCCATTAACTTTGAATAAAACTTTTAAAATGGCTTTTAAACATTTATTTTTAAGCAACTGCCAAGAAATGTGTGTTTTTTAATCAACTTTAATTGATGTTGCATCCATGAACGACTCTTTAGTTAATAACCAAAGCTAACAGAAATGCACCCAACAGTTTTTTTGTTTGTGAGAACTTAAAGCCATTTTCCATTGACCAAGATTATATTTTGTTTATTTTCTGTTGGATTTTCTGTGTGTGTGTGTGTGTGTGTGTGTGTGTGTGTGAAGCCCCTCCCGTCCCGAAAGAGAGTGTCTGAACCGGTGCAGTGTCAAATTACGCGCGCGCACACATAAGAGAGGCTGAGGGAGAAAATGGATTTTTAACCTTCTAATGAGACTTTCTTACACAGTAAACCTTTCTCCTCTCTTATTTGAATTTCCGCGAATTTCACATAAACACACATTAACGCAAAATTAGCAAGAAACATCGCTAATGACACTCGTGTGAGCGCATACTAACGGAATCACTGCTGTAAAGTAAAACAAAAAAGCAAATGAACCTGCCCTTTACCTTTAAAAAGAATCGCGACAGAGCAGTGTTTTTGTGAAACGCATAGAGTGCGTGTGTTTGTGTAAAGCAAACAAACAAACACACACTGAAGGCGAGAGTGCGTGTGACCCAGCACGGTGTCAAATTACGTACGCACACATAACAATAGAGAGGGAGAAAATTGATTTATAACCTTCTACGAGACTTTCTTTTGCTTTACACGCGTGCACACATGAGTGTTTTGATAAAAAGGACATGTGCGCTGTCTAATTCCATTGGACAGTAGAAATGTTTTGTTCTTAAATGTGTGTGGTTTTATCATTTCTATCTATTTTTATCTAGTAGGTCAACTATGATCAGAATCAAGTCACAAAATAACAAGTCACAAAATAACAACATATTATATAAATAAATATAGATGAATAGATTAGAATATATACATACATTTAACTGTGCAGTCAAACACGTGATAAAAGTAACCCTAGGGATGAAAACTACTGAAGAAGGAAAGCAAAAAGCAATAGTAATAATAATGCATGCAGTGGCTGGGTAATATGGGGTGTGGTAACCCACATATGGTGGGGCTCGAGCCCGGATCCTTACTATTACCACTACAGTACAACTACTACTACTACTACTACTACTACTAAAAATAATAATAATAATACATAAAGAAAGTGCAGTCAAAGAAGAATTATTATTTATACAAAAGAAGGGGAAAAAAAAAAAAGGCAAAAAAGGGATGGAGAACATGAAGTGGTATTGTATGATTGTGAATCTCTCTCTCTCGTGCGCCCAGTGTGTGCAATTTTTCCATAGTCATGTTCATCAGCCTTTAAATGTTAGTTTGGCAGTATGACCACAATGACTTCAGAGCGGATTTCAGATTGACAGACATCGGGAGAGGTCGCTAGCAAATTCATATAAATGTCGCATATTGCAAATTTTAAGTCTTTTAAAGATACTTGCTAATAATCCCAGACTGGTGACGGCTTGCTGATGTGGCTTCGACTAATGTATTTTGCATCATGACAGTATTGGTTTATGTTATTAGCCGGTTGAGACACAATCAATCTGTCAAAATTAAGTAATAGTTGCCCAATGTTGACGGGTGCTCATTGCCCCTAATATGCATATTATGTGGGGGGACAATAACTTTTTTACATAGGGCCAGATAGGTTTGGACAGCTTTAACCCTTAATAACCCCTTTAACCCTTCCTGGAGTGCGTTTCCTGTACAACGATGTAGCTCTTTGCTTAACCACCGTTGTACGATGCAACGTTGAAGAAAATAACTAACTAGTCACAAGTGTTTCCCAACACTATAGTACCTGTGTCGCACTTCCATCGTTAAAACCATGTTGGTTTAATCTGTCGTTCTTCTTCTTCTTCGATACAATGGTGGAGTAGTGCCATAGGCACATATCGCCCCCTACTAGAAAGTGTTTTTTTCTCTCTCTTCGGCTCGCATTCAATGCGCTTTCGCAGTGATGTAACGTAGAAGTGGTGTAATAACGTCACAAACGCAACATTTTTCATTTTTCAATATTTCATTTTAACTCATTTTTTTTTATTTGGTATTGATACATCAGTACAATTAAAAAATTTTTTAAGGACTTATGGGTTTTGAAAATGCTGGGATTGTGTTGTGAACACCTGTTACCTATTTTGCTCAAGATCATTTCCTATATAAGTCCCTTTGACTTACAGCCATGGTTTAATGAGAGGTAACGTGAAAAAAATGACACGAAAGCCACAATTTTCTAAAAAAGAGTTTGCAGTTCTTTTGGAGGAGGTGGGAAACTATAAAATCCTGCTTTTCTCCAAATTAAAAAACACAGTGACAAATTCTGACAAAAAAAAAAAAAATTGAAGGAAATTGCACTAAAAATAAATGCTTCTGGAAATGGGTATGAGAGGAGCCCAGAGGAAGTGAGAAACAAGTGGAGAGACTTTGCAAGTGTGACTAAACGGAGGGCTGCAGCACATAGAAGGGAAGGAAAAAAGACTGGAGGGGGTATCAACTCAGTTCCTCCTCTGAATGAGGAGGAAGAAAAGGTTTTGGCCATCCTGGGGCCTGAAGCATTGGAAGGGATCCCTGGAGGTATTGATGCATGTGCATCAACCAGGCCTCAAACATCAGGCCTCCTCCAGTCTATCCCTTCATCATCAGACCTCCTCCAGGCTGGCCCTTTATCATCAGACCTCCTCCAGTCTGGCCCTTCATCATCAGGCTTCCTCCAGGCTGGCCCTCCATCATCAGGCCTACTCCAGTCTGGCCCTCCATCATCAGGCCTCCTCCAGGCTGGCCCTCCATCATCAGGCCTCCTCCAGGCTGACCCTCCAACATCAGGCCTCCTCCGGGCTGGCCCTCTAACATCAGGCCTCCTCCAGGCTGGCCCTCCAACATCAGGCCTTCTCTAGGCTGGCCCTCCAACATCAGGCCTCCTCCAGGCTGGCCCTCCAACATCAGGCCTCCTCCAGGCTGGCCCTCCAACATCAGGCCTCCTCCAGTCTGGCCCTCCAACATTAGGCCTCCTCCAGTCTGGCCCTCCAACATCTGAAGTGGATCCAGGTCGAGGGCTATTGCTCCCTTCCCTTGATTCACCTCAGTCTGAGGCCTCCTCATGTGCTGAGCAATGTCCTCCTGATATAACAGAACACCAGCCATTAATCTCCCGGCAAAGGAGAAACAGGAGATGTTGTGGCTGCAGTGAAAGGCTGCTTCAGTCAGAGGGGAAAAAAATAACCGAACTCCAGGCCTTAAGGAAGGAATTGACAGCCCTGAGGAAGCAGCAAGAGAGACATCATCAGGAGGTAATGGCCTATAAGAGGGCCAAATTAGAGCTTTTACAACAACAGGCCAGCAAACCCTCTTTAACCATGTTTTTACCACCTGACAGTAAGTGCAAATGGCATTATTATTTTATTGCTCAGTATGTAAAGTCAAATAATTTATGGCTGACAGCTTTTTAACTTTTATAAACTGTGCATTTTCTTTTCACAGATTCACAGATGTAATCCACTACATCCTTATCTTTATTTTATTATTATTATTATTTTTGGCTACATTGTTGGCCACCATGCCTCCCAAAATCCAACTCCTCGTCCTTGTCGTGGGAGGTGGAAACAGACTGAGTCTGGCAATTGGGGCTCTGGTGAGGCTGTGTGGGTTTGCAGTAATAAAGCAGTTCAAAGCCTTCATTAGATGATTTTAAATACAAAATTAAATATACTATTTTATGTCCAAACATACTCTTTTGTAATAAAGTAAAAGTGTTTTTTTGTATATGTACTGTAAGTGCTTTTTTTTATATATATTTTTTTTTAGATTTGGCATTGGAACAGTGGGTTAATATGTGGAAAAGTAACTTGACTCAGAGTAGAACACTAATGGCACTTAATAAAGCTAAAGAAGCTAAAGCACTTTTACCATGCCCTGTCATCACTTATTAAATATCTGAATAATGTGACTAAGCCTAATTAGGAAGCATGTGTATGGAATGGATTTCAAACTTTTTATTTTACAGTAGTAAGCCACCATCAGATACACTAAAACCATAACAGAAATGTCTATGTATGTAAGATTTTATCAATAAGTCATTTTATTAATGACAATATAAGGCCAAACATGGTACAAAACTCTCTAAGTATGCAGATCATTTTAAAGAATGGAATAACTATGGAAAAACAGTATGACAACAGCCTATTTTAAAACAAAATGATAATTAATGCATTAATAGGATAATGTTGAAACCTAATTAGTATAACAAATCTTGGATGGATCACTTGCTTAGGTAGTTAATTTAGACTGATTATTAGCCAATGAGAATGATTATAAGCCACCTTGATGAATCAACAGCAGGTGTACTAAGTACTCTCCTAATAAAAACAGCATGCATATGTCCTTCAAGTCATTAATCATGGCAGCTTTACAAAGATTTCTACAGCTTGAGCATAGAAGACGGCGCAGAATTCGGACCGTTTACATAAATGCCTACATAAGGACACATTTTACCCCCCTTGATGCACTATCTGATGATGCGATCTTAAGAAAATTCCGGCTTCCAAGGAACAAGATCCTTGACTTACTGGAGATTGTGAAACCACACCTTCAGAGGGCCACACGAAGAAACTATGCCCTAAGTCCAGCGGTGCAGTTGTTAGCTACAATGCGTTTTTATGCTGTTGGAAGTTTATGGAGGTGGTGGGTGATGGCCTAGGTCTCAGCAAGTCTTCAGTTAGCAAAACTGTGACAGCAGTAACACCTTTGCTGTTACAGCTTATGAAGGACAGCCTGATTTTCCCCCAAACACCAGAAGAAATCCGGCAGGCCAATCAACACCTTCACAGCATTGCCAGCATCCCCAGAGTGATTGGCATCGTTGATGGCACCCTTATTCCAGTGGCTAGTCCTGTTGCAAATGAGTCATTATATATTTGCAGGAAGGGCTATCCAGCTATTAATGTTCAGATAATATGCAATCACCAGGGGATGTTTACTGACATTGTTGCAAAATGGCCTGGGAGCACACATGACTCTTTTGTTTGGGCCAATTCTGCAATTTGCCAAGTGGCTGAAGAGGGTGGCTTTGGTGATAGCTGGCTGTTGGGAGACAGTGGATATCCTCTTCGCCCATACACCTGTGCAGCATCCAGCCACCAATGCAGAGGAAATGTTTAATCAGGCCCATGTAAGGACACGCTCTACAGTGGAAAGGGCTATAGGACTGTGGAAACAGCGATTTCGCTGCATCAGCAAATCCAGTGGTGGCCTTAAACTGAACCCCTCCAAAAGCTGCTCTGTAATTGTAGTCACTGCAATTCTCCACAACATTGCAGTCAAGGAAAATGTCCCGCATTTTGATGAGGAAGAGGGGGGTCTTTCTGGTGCTGCTGAGGATGAGGAAGATGACATTTCTGATGAGGATGATGATGATAATGATGATTCTTTGAACACCCATCAAGGCAGAATGCATCCTGCAGGAGCAGAGGTCAGACAAATGTTAATTCAAAATATGTTTGGTTAGTTATTTGTTTACAGTTTGGAACATTTTTTTTTGTTGTTGTTTAAATGAATGAACTTGTGTTAATAAATATTTTGTTTAGTTGCCTACATGTTTTCCCCCTGCAGACATACTTTTGCAAACAAGTAGGCTATATATATATTGTAGCGTTTTTACCGCTAAGCAGAACTCGGAGAGACAAGTGAGCTTCCTGGCTGCCCAATGCAAATGGCTGGGAGTACTTTATTGAGCAACTAGAGCACATTTCACAGTCACTAAACAGACATCTACCCACACACACACACAACCTGGCCGAAGCCACTACCCCAAACACCTTTCCCCAACACGGTGAACACATCATAACCCCTCCCGCAAAGCATGATGGTCGTCTGTCAAACCCCACCCACGCCACATTGCCCCCACCCGAGCTGTGACTGTCCACGGTCACCATGGCGAACTTAGTCCTGGAGGCGTGACAGTGGCCGGCGCTGGCGTTGTGAACGCCGGAGTCCTTCCGCGGGGGAAGGAGGGGTGCAGCCCCCCTCCCGAGGCGGACCGGCCTCCACAGAGTTCAATGTGTCACTGGCGTTGGGCCGATAGGGAGCGAGACGGTCTCGGTGGAGCACGACCACTCGCGACCGCCCCGTCAACCGCACCCGGTAGACTACATCGGAGAGCTGGGCAATGACCGTGCAGGGGCCCACCCAGTGAGACATGGGCTTAGGCGAGAGCCCCCTTTTCCTTCCAGGGGAATACACCTACACCTGCTCCCCAGCAGCAAAGTCTCGCCCCTGGCTGTGAGTGTCATACACGCGGCGCTGTTTAACACCGGCGTCCGCCAAGTGTCTACGTGCCAACTCGTGGACACGGAACAGTTTGTCTTTCAGTAAAAAAAAATAATCCAACCCCGGCTTCGTGGGTAAATCCACTTGTGGGGGGGACCCGAACACAAGGTCCACGGGCGTGCGCAACTCGCGACCGAACATTAATGCAGCTGGCGTCAGCTGTGAGGACTCCTGCACTGCTGTGCGATAAGCCCAAAGCACGAGAGGCAAATGTTCGTCCCAATCCTTTTGACGGTCGCTGGTAAGCACGGCGAGTTGGGTGGTGAGCGTGCGATTGAAGCGTTCCACGAGGCCGTCATTCTGCGGATAAGGGGGCGTGGTGCGGGTCTTTTTCACCCCGAGGCGCTCGCACACCGCCGCAAACACCTCCGCCTCGAAGTTACGCCCCTGATCGCTGTGCAACTGCTCCGGGGCGCCGAATCGGCAGAACACCTCATCCACCAGCACTCGAGCCGTGGTGGAAGCGCTCTGGTCAGGGACAGCAAACGCCTCCGGCCACTTGGTGAAATAATTCATGGCCACCAGCACATACCGGTTCCCGCGATCGGAGATAGGAAACGGCCCAAGAATGTCCACGCCCATACGCTCCATAGGTGCCCCCACCCGAAAGTCTTGCAGGGGTGCCCGCGAGCGCTGGGTAGGTCCCTTCTTTGCCGTGCAGATGTCGCATCTGTGCACAAAGAGTTCACTATCCGTGTGGCAGCCCGGCCAGTAGAAGCGAGCGCGCAACCGCCGCAGCGTTTTAGTGACTCCGAAGTGTCCCGCACCCGCATGCCCGTGTACCATTCCCAACACTCGTGACCGCAGATTCCGCGGCACCAGCAGCTAAAAAGATTTGCCAGCGCCGCACGGTCGTTCCC
The DNA here is from genome assembly GCF_024256425.1 of Clarias gariepinus. Classification (NCBI taxonomy): domain Eukaryota; kingdom Metazoa; phylum Chordata; class Actinopteri; order Siluriformes; family Clariidae; genus Clarias; species Clarias gariepinus. The sequence goes on along the minus strand of NC_071126.1, from coordinate 4,108,942 downwards.
AGTGACGGTAGAGTAAACCTCCCCGCAACACTAGTCGGTTGAACTGCGAGTGGAGAGCTTTTTCCTCGGGCCCCAGGTGAGCAACCGTTTCGCTACGGGCGCTCGTGGACACTGGCTCTACGGTTTCGCTGCTGCGCTGGGGAGTATTAGATCAACGTGAGCGCGGTGGTGTGCTGCCGGACCCGGCCGTAAACATTCGCACCGTGTCGGGGAGTTATTTGAGGATACGGGCCTGTCGCACAGTGCGAATACAAGTAGGTGCAATCATTCTTTCTCACCCATTCTTTGTGGCAGACATCGAGGATGATTGTATCTTGGGGTTAGACATTTTGGAAAGGTGGGGTGCGGTACTGAATCTCGCGGACAGGACTCTGCGTTGTAATTTCGGTTTAGCCAGGTTGCTAGTGCCCAAAGCGCAGCCGGACGTGTTAGTAGCACGCACCAGGGGCGGCGGAACTTCCGGTGGACGCGCCATGTAAACATCCGGTAGCCGACCGAGCGAGAATAATGGCCGAGCTGATGCGGCGTAGCAGTGTGGAGCTAAATCAGACGCAGACCGACACCGTGAAGTCCCTTTTGCACGAGTTCGCGGATATTTTCGCGGTAGATGAGTGCGAGTGCACTCATACCAATTTGGTGCAGCACAATATCGATACGGGTAACGCCGCTCCTGTTCGGTTACATCCGAGACGCCTCCCGTTAGCTAAACGAGCTATAGCCGAGCAGAAGCTGCGTGAGATGGCCGACTCGGGCGTCATAGAGCCAGCGTCCGGACCGTGGTCTTCACCCGTTGTACTTGTGCGTAAAAAGGACAAATCATGGCGGTTTTGTGTGGACTACCGGCAGTTAAACGAGGTGACGCGCAAAGATTCTTATCCGTTACCGCGAATAGATGATGCGCTGGAACACGTTGCGGGCTCGGCGTGGTTTAGCTCGTTGGATTTGCGTAGCGGGTACTGGCAAGTAGAGCTCGCCCCGGAAGCACGACCCAAAACCGCGTTCTCGATCGGGCAAGGGCTATGGCAATTTCGGCACATGCCGTTCGGCCTTTGCAACGCTCCAGCTATGTTCGAACGATTGATGGAGAGAGTATTGGCGGATATCCCTTGCAACCGTTGTCATCTACTTGCCGATTTATTGGTGCACGGCAAGGAATTTGCGGTCGCGCTAGCTAACCTACGGGAGGTATTTCTAGCTATCCGGCGGGCGAATTTGAGGCTCAATCCCAAAAAGTGCCAGTTGTTGCGGCAAGACTTTCGGGTGGGGGCAGCCATGGAACGTATGGGCGTGGACATTCTGGGGCCGTTTCCCATCTCCGATCGCGGGAACCGGTATGTGCTGGTAGCCATGAATTATTTCACCAAGTGGCCGGAGGCGTTTGTTGTTCCTGATCAGAGCGCTTCCATCACGGCTCGAGTGCTGGTGGATGAGGTGTTCAGCCGATTCGGCGCCCCGGAGCAGTTGCACAGCGATTAGGGGCGTAACTTCGAGGCGGAGGTGACCCGCACCACGCCCCTTCATCCACAAAGTGATGGCCTCGTGGAACAATTTAACCGAACACTCACCACCCAACTCGCCGTGCTTATCAGCGACCGGCAGAAGATTGGGCGAGCATTTGCCTCTCGTGCTTTGGGCTTATCGTACAGCAGTGCAGGAGTCCTCACAACTGACGCCAGCTGCGTTAATGTTCGGTCGCGAGTTGCGCACGCCTGTGGATCTGGTGTTCGGGCCCCCTCCACAAGTGGATTTACCCACGAAACCGGGTTTGGATTATTTTTGTTCTTTGAAAGACAAACTGTTCCGTGGCCACGAGTTGGCGCGTAGACACTTGGCGGACGCCGGGGTTAAGCAGCGCCGCATGTACGATACTCACAGCCGGGGGCGAGACTTTGCTACTGGGGAGCAGGTTTGGGTGTATCCCCCGGAAGGAAAAGGGGGCTCTCGCCTAAGCTTATGTCGCACTGGGTGGGCCCCTGCACGGTCGTTGCACAGCTCTCTGATGTGGTCTACCGGGTGCGGTTGACGGGGCGGTCGCGATTGGTCGTGCTCCACCGGGACCGTCTGGCTCCTTATCAGCCCCACGCCAGGGCATCGTCGGATTCTGTGGAGGCCAGTCCGCCTCAGGAAGAGGGCGACGGCCCCCCTTCCCCCGCAAATAAGACTCCGGCGTTCCCAACGCCAGCGCCGACCACCGTCACGCCTGCTAGACTGAGTGCGCCATGGTGACCGTGGACGGTCACAGCTCGGGTGGGGGCAGTGTGGCGTGGGCGGGGTTTCGCTTGGGAACCATCATGCTTTGCGGGATGGGGCTGTTATGTGTTCACCCTGTTGGGAAAAGGTGTTTGGGTTAGTGGCTTCGGCCAGGGTATGTGTGCATGTTTTTAGGTGTGTTAGTAATGGTGGAAAGTGTTTTGGGTGTGCTATTTCGTGCCACGGGTGATCAATAAAGTACTCCCAGCCATTTGCATTGGGCAGCAGATAAAGCTTACTCGTCTCTCCACCATCCTTTCCGGCGATAAAACGCTACAATACAGAGGTTTTGCGATGCTTTGTGCATGCGCACCCAATAGAAAATGAATGAATCACTCTCAGAGATGACTCGTTTATCTTAGTCATGTTAAAGATTTGTTCAAAAAGAACGAATCGTTCATGAACGACCCACCACTAGCCTGCAGTTATCCCTACTTGCAACGCGGGAAGATGGCGGCAGAATGCAGGGGGCATGGTCAGAGAGTGGAGGCGAGGTGTCAGGCGGTGAAACGGAAGTCGGAAGACGCAGTCAATGGGGAGAGCAGAAATTCGAGAACCAGGAGATCAAAGAGCGAGGCGTCAAGTCCGAAAACGTAGACGAGAAGCTGAAAACCATAAGAGGAAGCGTGAAATCAAAACCGGGACATCAAAGAACGAGGCAAACAAATCCGAGACGAGAAACCGAAAGTGAAAACAAGACGAAAATCGAGGCACGAAACACATAATAATCCAAAAGTTAGAGCCTCTTCTTCTTCTTAGTGTTTTACGGCGGTTGGCATCAATCATGTTGCATACCGCCACCATCTGGTCCTGATCTCCCCTCCCCTCTTTTTTCTTCTTCTTTTTCTCTTCTTCTTTTCCTCTTCTTCTTCCCCTCTCTCCTAACCTTTTCAACGGTCGGCATCCAGCTTTATGGTGCGTTACCACCCGTCTGTTCCAAATTGTGAGTTAAAGAGTAGGCTAAGTAAAATAAATAAATAAACCCTAATCTTTTCACACTATCTGCTTTCTTGATCGCATTACTTCCATTCATTCCCCTCTCTTTCCTTCAAATCCTATCCATTATCCCTGTTTCTCTCAAATAAGCTAACACTATCCTGTTTTTCCTCCCATTCTCTGCTCCTAGCACCTCCTCTAATGTGAACTGCACCCCATCTCTCTCAGTCTATCCTTTATGATCCCCCATGTGCCTCATAGCTCCTGCATTTTATGATCGCATGTTCTACTGACTCCTTTTTTTGACATCTATCACACAGTCCTGTTTGGTGTTTTCCTGTCATTTTAAGTGTTTTATTTAATAGGCTATGCTCCAGCCTCAATCTTGTCATCACTACCTCTTCGCTCCTTCTTCCCACTCCCACTCTTGCCTTGTTCACCTTTGCTTGTATCTTATATAAGTGCCATCCTTTCCTATCTCTGTCCCATCTATCCTGCCACCTTTAGATAATTTTCTTCCACATGATGATTTTCACTTCTGTCTTACTCATTTTAACATGTACCTCAATATTATCTTTGCCAATTTATCTACTATCTCATTTCCCCTATTTCCTATATGTGCTGGTACCCACATGAAGATGACCTTAGTGCCCTTGTTTATTGTCCTTGTGAATACTTGAAGTACTTCATACACAGTATCTTGTCTTGCCTTTGAATAAAATGATCTTAAGCTTGCTAATACTGACAGTGAGTCTGTGCATATCAGGACCTTTTCTTCCTCATTTTCCTCTACCCATTTTATTGCATACAGTATTGCCATGATCTTTGTCATATATAAATTCAAATTCAAATTTTATTTGTCACATACACAGTCATACACAGTACGATATGCAGTGAAATGCTTATATGACCGCCGGTGACCTTAAAAAGAAAATAAAAAAACTATATATAAGGAATAAATATTAATAAAAAGAAAATAAATGTAACTAGTAAAATAAACAAACTGTACAAATAAGGGCATGTAAAAATATCACAAAATATAGAATATAGGAATATGGGGGGGAAATATATATATAAAAATTTTAAAAAGCTTTAAAGTGGCATTAAAATGTTTTAAATTGTCAAATTTAATCCGATGTCCTTTTAGTACCTCCACCTGTTTTCCCTGATTGTGGATCTTTGGATCCATCTGTATAAATTTATACAAATTCTTTGTACTTTTGATTTACATGTATATTGAATAGCATCTTTAGGTCTTTAGATCTTTCTTCATTGTTCATTTTTCTTTTTTTTGCCACTAAGTACCAATCAATTTCAGGCCATTCCATCTTTCATGATGCCATTTCTGGTATAACTGTAGTTTCAGTCACTTGCAACTCAAAGATTTCTAATTCTTTTGCTATATTATTTCCTATTCTTCCAAAATTCTTTCTGTAATTTCTCCCATTCTCCCAGCATTCTTCCAAAGCTTTTTTGTAAGATGTGTTTCTTTATGTCCTTTTAACCCTACCCAATAGTTAGCCATTAGCTGCATCCTCCTTAATTCTAGTGGCATATTTCCGACTTCCACTTGTACTGCCGCTACTGGTGAAGTTTTAATAGCACCACAGCACACTCTCAAGGCTTGTGATTGTATCACATCCAGTCTTTTTTGTAACGACTTGGCTGCTGACCCTATCACTATACTTTCATTGTCTAATACCGATCTTATCATTGTCACATATATAATTCTCCAAAAGGAATGACTAGCTCCCCATTCTCTTCCTGTTAAATTTCTTATCAAATTTATAACTTTTTTTGCATTTGTCCTCCATTTTCTGCAAAAAAAATTCTGCTCATGTTCTGCAAAATTCAATCTCGCATCGAATGTTACTCCAAGAAATGTATAGGTCTCTACCCTTTCCAAATCTCTCCCATGCATTTTTAGTTTAACCCTGCCCCCTTTCTAAATCTCTTACTTGTAAAAAATACAGTTTGGGTCATTTTAATGGAGAATCTAAATCCCCACTCAAATCCCCATTCCACTACTTTATCTTTTTCTTGCATTCCCCTATTTGTGTACTCAATATTTCTGCCTCTTTTCCATAGCGCCCCATCATCTGCAAATAAAGACCTGCTAATATCACCTGGAAGTGTTGTAAAAATGTCATTTATTATATTGATGAATAGAATTGGACTAATCACACTACCTTGTGGTGTTACATTTCCAAATGTATACTGGCTTGACGTTTCTGCTCCTATCCTTACTTGAATTCGCCACCGCCAATTCCTAGTTTATTTATCTTTATTAATAACCCCTTCCTCCATAACATATCATATGCTTTTTCTATGTCAAAGAATACCGCCACTACTGACTCTGTTTTCTAGTGCCTTTCTTATTTCAGTTTCTAATCTAACAATACAGTAGCATCCACTGTATTCCTCCCCTTCCTGAAACCACTCTGGTAAGTCTCTTTTCTCTAGGTTATATGTTAATCTTTTTACTATCATTCGCTTAATTATTTTACTCAATGTCGGAGCTATAGGTCTATAGCTTGATGGTTTTGTTGGGTCGTTGGCTGCTTTCCTAATTGGAATCACTACTGCTTCTTTCCATACCTTTGGTAATATTCCCTTACTCCAGATTTTATTATATACCTCAAGCAGCTTCTTAATTGCTCCTTTTCTAATATTTTTTAACATAGCATAGTTTATCTGATGCTTTCCCGGGGTAGTTAGCCGGGCTCTCTTAATTGCTCTCATCATTTCTGCCATTGGAAATGGTTCATTTAGGACTTTCCCATTCTCTTCATCCTTCCTGTCTATTCAATTCAATTCAATTCAATTTTATTTGTATAGCGCTTTTAGCAATTTTCATTGCCGCAAAGCAGCTTTACACAGTCAAAAGAATTATTTAAGTTTGTATGAAATGTGAATTTGTATGAATCAAAATGGTCAGTTTGTCCCTGGTGAGCAAGCCGAGGGCGACAGTGGCAAGGAAAAACTCCCTGAGATGGTAATAGGAAGAAACCTTGAGAGGAACCAGACTCAACAGGAAACCCATCCTCATTTGGGTGAAACAGAAAGCAGTAAATGATCTGCATTTATACAGTGTGTAGGGTGGGAGGCAGTTCAGCTATAATAGCTGATGTTAATTGATGTTAATATGGAGTCCAGGTAGTTATTGAAAACCCAGGTAGACTTGTAAGAAGTTCCAGTTATGAACTATCGAACTGTCAAGTCCCCAGAGAAACAGTTGCCAACACCAGTCAAGGCCAGAACCATTTTCTAGGTAGAGAGAATCATTCCCAGACACCGGACGCATCCCAGAGAGACACACGGGGCATCCATGTGACGAGATCTTCAGCCAGAAGCGGGGCACCAGGATGGGTCAGACAGGTCCGGAGGGCAGAGGGAGTCTGGATCACTGGCAGCTCAGGAACGACATGTGTAGCTCGACAGAGAGAGAGAGAAAGAGTGAAAGGGGGAGACAGGAGGAGAGAGGAAAAAGAAAGAGGGGGGGAAAGAGAAGAAGAGGAGAGATGGCAGTTAGGTATGGTCACAGTCACACGATGTATAATGTGAATGTATATTAACTGTAGAGTGCAAGCAGAGACTCCGACAGGACTAACTATGACAGCATAACTAAAAGGGAGAGCCAGAAGGAAACACAAACATGAGGGCTTCCTGACATGTAAAGCAAACAATCACCTCACCGTCAGCAAACCTGAGTGATCAATGAGAGTGAGGAAGACAGCATCCAAACATACCAGTTCACCATAATACTCTACGTCCATGAGTCCCCCAGATCTGCTCCTTTACCTATGGCAAATCTATTTATAAAAATGCTTGGCTAAATAAATAGGTTTTTAGCCTGGACTTAAACACTGAGACTGTGTCTGAGTCCCGAACACTATTTGGAAGACTATTCCATAACTTTGGGGCTTTGTAAGAAAAAGCTCTGCCCCCAGCTGTATTTTTCGTAATACGCGGTACTGACAAGCAGCCTGCATCCTTTGATCGAAGTAGGCGTGGCGGATCGTAAGACACTAGCAGTTCGCTCAGGTACTGCGGCGCGAGACCATTTAATGCTTTATATGTCAAGAGTAGTATTTTAAAATCAATGCGAAATTTCACAGGGAGCCAATGGAGTGAAGATAAGATAGGGGTGATGTGCTCATATCTTCTGGTTCTCGTGAGGACTCTCGCTGCTGCATTCTGGACTAGCTGAAGCTTATTTATGCATCTAGCTGAACAACCAGACAGTAAGGCATTACAATAGTCCAACCTAGAGGTGATAAAAGCATGAACTAGTTTTTCTGCGTCGTTTAGCGACAATAAATTTCTTATTCTGGCAATATTTCTGAGGTGAAAGAATGCTATCTTGGTAGTTTTATCTACATGTGCTTCAAATGAAAGGCTGGAATCAATAATCACACCAAGGTCTTTCACTGTTGCATTTGATGGAACAGAAAGGCCATCTAAAGTTACGGTGTGATCTAAAATTTTACTCCTAGCTGTATGCGGTCCTATGACTAGAACTTCTGTCTTATCCGGATTTAGCAGAAGGAAGTTAATTAGCATCCAATTTCTTATGTCCTGCACACATTGCTCAATTTTAGTAAGCTGTTTTTTCTCATCAGGTTTTGCTGAGACATATAACTGTGTATTGTCAGCATAACAATGAAAACTAATACCATGCTTACGGATTATGTTGCCCAGAGGAAGCATGTAAAGGGAAAAAAGCAGTGGACCTAAAACTGAACCCTGCGGAACACCAAACTCCACTAGAGAACATGCAGAATAATCACCATTTAAGTCTACATACTGATAACGATAGGTCAGATAGGATCTGAGCCAGGAGAGGGCTGTACCCTTAATTCCCACTACATTTTCTAATCTGTGAAGAAGAATAGCGTGATCAACGGTGTCAAAAGCTGCACTGAGGTCAAGTAGTACAAGCATAGTTACACAACCCTGATCAGAGGCCAATAGAATGTCATTTACTACTTTAACGAGCGCTGTCTCTGTACTGTGATGAGGCCTAAATCCTGACTGATACAGCTCATGTGATAATATTTTAATAAATTTAAAATAATAAAAAATAATAAATCTAAAAAATAATAAATCTAAAGTGTGACCTGCTTTATGAGTGGGTCCTACTACACACTGATTTACTCCTACCGAGTCCAGTATAGACATAAATGCAGTTCTCAGAGGGTCTTCTGGGTTTTCAAAATGAATATTAAAATCTCCAGCAATTAGCACTTTGTCTACAGAAACGACTAGATTTGAAAGGAAATCTGCAAATTCACTAAGAAATTCCGAGTACGGCCCTGGAGGTCTGTAAATGACAATTAGCGGGATCGACTGAGCTGACTTAATATAGTTAAATACACTTATGTTACTATAAAGAATTTCAAATGAATTAAATTTGTGTCCGTGTTTTTGTACAATAGTCAGATTATCATTGTAAATAACTGCGACGCCTCCTCCTCTACCAGTTAACCGAGGCTGGTGTATGTAGCTGTATCCAGGAGGACTAGCTTCATTTAGAGCTACATACTCGTCCTGTTTAATCCAGGTTTCTGTTAAACAGAGTATATCAAACTCCTGATCTGTGATAATTTCATTAACTATAACTGCTTTAGATGCGAGAGATCTAATATTTAACAGTCCTAGCTTCAGATCAGAGGTGCCGGCTGCGCATTCAGTCTGATCCAAGTTTGTAGTCTTTATGTTAATTAAATTACTAAAACAGACTTTCTGAGTCTTTCTAAATTTGATTTTAGCTCGGGGAACAGACACAGTCTCAATAGAGTGAACCCTGAGTGACGACTCTGTGCAGCTAGCAGACGGTTGGGTTAGCCTGTCTGTCTGCTCCCTGGCCTGGGCTCTGGATTGTCACCGATTAACTAGGCCTTTTCTAAGACTATGAGCTATACTACAAGAAATGAGAGCAACACCTTCCCGAGTGGGATGGACACCGTCCCGCCCTAACAGGCCAGCTTTGCCCTTAAAGGTCTTCCAATTGTCTATAAAGCCCACGTTGTTTTTGGAGCACCACCTGGACATCCAGCGGTTCAGCGACCATAACCTGCTGTAAGTTATGTCACCACGTCTCATTGGGATGGGACCAGAGCATACTACTCCATCGGACATCGCCTTCGCTAATTTAAACACCTCTATAAAGTTATTCTTACTAACCTCTGACTGACGAAGGCGTATATCGTTAGCTCCAGCATGTACTACTATCTTGGAGAACCTGTGCTGTCCTAGAGCCCTAAGATTACCTGCTATTGTATGTTCATTTTGGCCTAATGTTGCTATCCTTCTTCTTTTCTCTTCTTCCATCAAATTATCTGAGCTATGTATTTTTGAAAAAGATTTCACCATCATCTCTGCTTTTTATCTACCTCAGGAGTGTACATCAGTCATAATCAGCGCCGTTTATATTCCACCACAAGCGGACACGGACACTGCCTTATGCGAGCTGCATGAGGCACTCACACAGCATCAAACACAACACCGAACTTTTATCAGCATATTACCTGCCCCAACAGGGGCGAAAGGACATTGGATCATTGTTACACAACGGTCAAGGACGGCTACAAGGCACAATCTCGCCCTCCGTTTGGTAAATCCGACCACACCGCCATCTTCTTCATGTCAAAATACGAACAAAGGCTGAAACAGGAAGTTCCGGTTCAGAGGGAGGTCGCGCGCTGGACGGACCAATAGGTGGCCGCGTTACAGGACGCACTTGATGACGCAGACTGGGACATGTCCAGAAACAGCTCCGATGACGTCAGCGTGTTTACGGAAGCGGTTGTGGGATTTATTGGGAAACTAGCGGATGATACCGTGGAAAAAAAGACTATTGAAACGTTTCCCAACCAGAAGCCGTGGGTGGATAAAACCATTCGCGATGCTCTGAGATCTCGCACCGCTGCCTACAACACGGGACTCGTGTTGGGGGACATGGAACCGTACAAGGCATACAGCGTCCGGAAGGCGGTAAAAGAGGCGAAGCAGCGCTACGGGAGAAAACTAGAGTCACAACTCCAACAGAGTGACACTAGGAGCCTGTGGCAGGGATTAAGGACAATTACGGATTATAAAGCAACAACATCCGGTATGATGAACGCGGACGTGACTCTGGCAGACGAGCTGAACACTTTCTATGCTCGCTTCGAGGCTGCAGCTAAAGACGCTAGCGATGCTAATGCTAGCGGCGCTAACGGCTGCAGACAGGAAGTCACTGCCAGCACCGGAAGCACGTTCATCATCACCGAGGATGACGTGAGGAGAGCCTTTAAGAGAGTGAACACCAGGAAAGCAGCAGGACCAGACGGCATATTCAACATCTCTTTAACTCAGTCGGTTATCCCCACATGCTTTAAAGAGTCCATCATTGTTCCTGTCCCAAAGAAACCACATCCTGCTTCTCTCAATGATTATCGCCCTGTAGCTCTCACCTCAGTGCTTTGAACGCCTGGTCAGAGACTTCATCATTTCTTCACTACCAGACACACTGGACTCACTACAAACCGTCCAAACCATTCCACGGACAATGCAATCTCACATCTCCTCCATACATCTCTCACTCACCTGGACACTTGAAGGGGAAATTATGTGAAAATGCTCTTCACCGACTACAGCTCTGCATTCAATACCATAATTCCCTCCACACTCACCACCAAGCTGGAGCACCTGGGACTCATCCATGTGTCAATGGATCTCCAATTTTCTGACTGGCAGACCACAGGCAGTAAGGATGGGTGGACATGTCTCAGCCTCCATCACTCTCAGTACTGGAGCCCCCCAGGGTTGTGTTCTGAGCCCCCTGCTGTACTCTCTGTACACCTATGACTGCGTGGCCACTATCAACTCCACCACCGTCATCAAGTTTGCTGACGACACTGTCGTGGTGGGCCTGATCACCAACAACGATGAGACGGCCTACCTGGAGGAGTTTGGAAATCTGTAGAACTTGTGCCAGAAAAACAATCTCCTCCTGAACGTCAGCAAGACAAAGGAGCTGATAGTGGACTTCAGTACAAAGCAGGTGAGGAACTACCAGACCCCCATTATCAACAGGAGCCCAGTGGAGAAAGTGGACAGCTTCAGATACCTCGGTGTTCACATCACGCAGGACCTGGCATGGTCCTGTCACATCAACACCGTTGTAAAAAAGGCCCGGCAGTCTGTACCACCTCAGAAACATCACGACCTGGTTCGGGAACAGCACCATGCAGGACAGACGAGCTCTACAGAGGGTGGTGCGATCAGCTGAGCGCAGCATCCGCACCGAGCTTCCTGACCTGCACTCAATCTACACCAAGCGGTGCTGGACCAAGGCCAGGAAGGTCGTGAAGGACCTCAGCCACCCCAACAATGGACTGTTCACTCTGTTGCGGTCTGGGAAGCGATTCCGCTCCCTGACGGCCAACACAGAGAGACTGAGGAGGAGCTTCTTCCCGCAGGCGATAAGGTCTCTCAACCACACCACTATGCAGAACTAACACAGTATTTTCACAATTTTCACAATCAATCATTATACATCCATGGACACTATGGACAATTCCACGCACATCACATCTACACTACATGTTTGCGTTTACATTCTGGACCATTGCACAAAGACACTTTAATAACCATTGCACAAAGTCACTTTTTCTATGCATATTTGCACACCATTATATTTCTATTTGTACAGTATATTTCTATTTTCAGTTTCTATTTTTAGTTCTATTTTTCCTGGTTAAATTTTATTTTATTTTTTTATTTAAATTTTCTATCGTATTTCTTTTATTTATATTTATTACTTATTATAAGCTTAAATTCTCTTTTTAAGGTCACTGGCGGTCGTGTAAGCATTTCACTACATTTCGTACTGTGTATGACTGTGTATGTGACAAATAAAATTTGAATTTGAATTTCTTAGTTAGTTACTCCAACCTCTCCGTCTTACTGGATATTCACACTGTTTATTTTCTTCTTCCATTTTCTTTATCATTGTTCATATTTCACTCACGTGTGTGGATGTTCCTATCTCACTACAAAATTTCCTCCAACTGTCCCTTTTAGCCTGCCTTACCTTCCTTTTTACTTCTGCCTGTGCTCTCTTACACTCTATCATATTCTGCATATTGTGTACATTTACATTTACATTTAGGCATTTGGCAGACGCTCTTATCCAGAGCGACTTACATTTTTATCTCATTATACATCGTTCTCCATTTTTATCTCATTATACATCTGAGCAGTTGAGGGTTAAGGGCCTTGTTCAAGGGCCCAACAGTGGCAACTTGGTGGTTGTGGGGTTTAAACCTGGGATCTTCCGAACAGTAGTCCAATGCCTTAACCACTGAGCTACTCCTGGCCAAACTTGTGATCTCCTCCACATCCAGCACATCTTCTTTGCCTTTTGCATGTATGTGCAGTATGTCCAGACCTTTGGAATTGCTTTTGAGACAAAGACCCTCACTGGGTAGCTCATGAATCCTAGGAACACTTTCTGAGGAAATTCTCTTCTTCAAATTCTATCCCCACTGATTCACTATCCTTTAACACTCCATCCTTTTTCATTTTTAATCTTTTCACTTAATTTATTTGTTCTCCTTTTATATTCCTTTTCAGCTCTTCCATGCTTACATTTATAGGTAACCCCATTATCACTCCCATGCAGCTGCCTCCTTTCCGAGCTCCCACTCTACTAGAATTTTCCACTTTGCATGTATCTATCTCATTGATTTTCATAGCATAGTAGAGCATAGTAGTATAAATATGAGGTTTTATATATATATATATATATATATATATATATATATATATATATATATATACACAAATATAAATAAGAGCAGTCAGAGTTATATTATGCAGGAAATTAGACACCATTAGATGGCAGACAGGGTGTAAATCATGACAGTATGAACTGTAAAGTTGAATTTGATATTGACCAAAACCATACCATACCAGACCCTAACCTACCTGCCCTACTCAGCTTTACTGACTAGTAGGCCCTTAGTCTGTTAGGACTGGAAATAAGACCTCAGCCAGCATTATCACAAACATGGGCACTCCACAGGGATGTGTCTTCAGCCCTATCCTCTTTACTTTGTTCACCCACAACTGCGTTGTCTCTCATAAGGACTGGCGAAGACGAAGTAGCCTATAGGACAGAGGTGGCCAATCTGGTTATATAGTTTTGGTGGAGATGATAGTGGACATGAGGAAAGAGAAAGGACTTTATCGATCTCTATTCATTCAGTAGCTTGAATGTAAGAGGGCAGCACTACTGTTATGGGTCGCAAACAACTGTAAAGAGTGGTGAAGACTGCTGAGAATATCACAAGGATTCCACTGCTGTCCTTGCAGAGGATTTACTATCGCTGAGACTGCTAGAGAACCGCCATCATCCTCAAGGACCCCATTCATCCTAAGCACAGTCTTTTCACACCTCTTCCCTCAGGCCAGAGGTACAGAAGTGTTAAATGTAGGACTTCTAGCCTCCTAAACAGCTGTCAAGAGTTTACTATAATGGTCTCCTATTTGCATCTGACTGCTGGCACTGATTTTTAAAAAATCATTGCTGAATGTGCACCCTTATTGTGGACTGTTATACTGTGTATTATACCCCCAACAATAAAACTTAAAAAGTATCCCAAAATGCCAAGCACCCTAATAATGATAATTTAACACAACAATTAATACAAAGTAAGCAGGTGCATTAGTCCTGTGTTGACAATCTAAAAATCCTGTGTGATCATGCATTTACTTTCACTTATTTACTTTATATACCTGATTTAAGTGTACTTGATGGTCTTCGTTAATATATTTTAAGACAGATGAAAATTAAGCATAACGGAAACTTAAGGAAATTATTTTTCCTCTTCATCAGAAGTCAAAGCATGTGTGTCATTAATAATGAATTAGGTGATTCTGGTGTTTATGGCACACTGGAATTACCCTGGACGTGCCCCCACACACCACAATCCCCCCTATATAACTATATATTTTTTCCATTACATGTTTAGACATCATAAGTGAAATTAGTATTCATACAATGCTATATAATTTAGCAACACAGTAGATAATTAGATGAACAAACAAAAGTGTTAGACTAGTCTGTTTTATTGCATAATGTTATATTTGGTAAAGAAATATATATATGAATGCATACCTTTATTTGTTGCCCGTTTGTTCTTTCTTTTCTCTTCTAATCTGGACAACTAATGCTTTTACGTTTTCGAATTTATTTTATGTGTAATGAGTCACAACTAAACCATTTCACTTGGGTGGAGGGGGCTTAATCTATTAATGAAAGCTATTCGCCCCGGTTTAATTACACTCATTAAGAGTCACCTAGTTCATGGTTCTCATGAGCTCAGACAATCTAAATTAATGTTGGATGGTATTGATATATCTGATAGAAAATGCAACAATAAACACATTCGCCGAATCTTTCAAACTCGAAGAAGAATTACTCCGAGAGGGAAATTTTATTGGAGACCATACATTCAAGATATTAAATGGCATAAAGCCTGGCTTTTGCCTAATAAATACTGCATTTCTAACAAAATAAAAGATGTTCATTTTAAGATTCTCCACAAAATTTACCCGGTAAACTCAATTTTATCTAAATATTTGGAGGTAGAGGACAAATGTTCTTTCTGTGGTACATTAAATGAAACTCTGATTCATTTGTTTGTTGAGTGTGAGAAAACAAAAAAAATCTTAATTCTGTTAAAAGACCACCTCTTGAACCATCTTAATGTGTCCTATTCTTTACTGTCAAAGATAAAATCTTTTATTATGAAAATCCGTAAAATAAACAGCTTAAATTTTTTGTTTATTATTTTATTTTACATGCAAAATACTTTATTCATAAACAGAGAATTAAAAAGGAACAATTGTATTTCCCTCTCTTTCTTCTAGAAATGACCTCAATTTTTAATTCTCTTAAATTAATTGAGTTTAATAAGAAGAATAATAGACTTCTAGATAATTATGATATCATTTTTCACTGAAGTGTCTCTAGATTTATCTTTTTGGCGGTTTGTACATAATTCTCATCCTCTCGTGTATTTTATCCATTTATTTGGATTTTCAAATCTATAGTTCCTTGTCCTTTTTGTATAATTATTTGTTTGGATTAATGTTTTTTTCTCTCTCTCTGCTCGTGTGTGTGTTGTTGTTGTTGTTGTGTTTGCTGTTAGTTGTAAATGTGTTTAATATGTTCTGTATTTTTTGTATTGGTTCAATAAAAAAGAAAAAAAAACTTGGGTGGAGGGGGGCAATTAGCCTAACCCATCTGTCTTTGGATTGTTGGAAGAAAAGTGTAAGTGCAAGGCGACAATGCTAAACACTGTGCTAAGCCACAGAGTTTTGGCCAATTTGTTTATTTAGGGCCCAAGGACTTGACATTGGCACTTATTATGATAATGTTAATGTCTCATGGTGCAGATGTCATAGTGAGTGAGAGCCCTATTATTCTTCTAAGGATTAATACTATTTTATTTTATATATATTTTTTTAATTAACCAGGCCTTTTTGTATCTGCTTAAATATAAAATATATAAAAACTAATTTGCAAGTTTTAGCAATTAATTTTTGTAAGAAGCAAAATTAAAAACAAGAAATAGAACATGAAATTTTTGCTAATTTAGAAATCAGATTTTTTTTTGGTGATGTTTGATTAGAAATAGGCTTAATAATCTTATATTCATATCTTATGGTTCAGAGGATTTGAAACACATATAGAGAAAGAGGAAAAGCATACATGTATGTGCTTACTGTCTGATATCTCTCATTAGGTAACCTGAGTTGACCTAATGTTCTGTACAGAAACACAGAGTGTTCTTGGCAAAATGCATTCTGTACAGAACATTAGGTCAACTTAAGGTTAGGGACACACACCCATAAGAGTTTCATGGTTCAAGAACATTAACAACTCCAGCAATGGATCGGAGGCACAGTGATATAAGATCACAAGTACTACGGGTACAACTATGGGTTGGGTTGCCAACTCCCTGAAATGTAAATAGGGACATAAGGACAGCAATGAAGCGATGGATGGTGCTTTTTGTGGCAGGTGCATAACACAATTGGTTTTATGCCTTAAAATTTCAACACAAGGTTTCACCCAGTTCGATTGTCTACGGTTGGTTTTATATGTTTTTGTGTTACTCTGTGGGTTAATTAACCGCTTTATTGCCCTGATTTTACTTTGAAAGCCATACAGTGCTGCAAAGACAGTGTTTATTATATACATGTTCCAGTGTAATACATATTCATTTATACAAGTGTTCCCATTTTTTCTATAGTTGCAAGTAAATATAAGTACAAATCTAGTCTGAAATCTGTGTGTTTTGTGTCTCTTTTTACGTTGATGGAAAATCTCTTCTGTTGGGAAGTCATATCAAGATAAGGAGAAAAGATATTTTTCTTGTAGTAATACAGCTAAATTAGTTTAATAGCTCTGAGAGAACAGCAGCAATAAAGAAAGCTCAAACACATACTTAATCACCACAGTCGCACCATCAGACACCACAGGTTTTACTGAATTGCAAAGATATTGATATTGCAGATACTTCTAGTCTTGATGGTTCAAGTTTAGAGCATCAATTTTTGCATTTACAAATTCAATATCAGGCACTATCTGTAAGTAGTAATATTGTAAACCTAGATTACTATTAGTTAATTAGCTAGATTAGTCCTAGACGGTTACAGAGTTTTTAGAATTAGTTGCAAGCTTAAAGCTAAACATAAGCTGACCAGCTTTAATGTAATCAGTGATATTATTATTTCAGGTTGAAAAAATAACATTTTGTAAGGTTGAGTATCTTATGCCTTACTTACACACAAATACACTCCCTGTTTAAAGTAGATTATTAAATCCGTCACATAACTGTTTTGATTTTAGCGTATAACAATGAACTCTCAATTCGGGTATTTTACACGCCCTTACCTTGGACTGCTGTAAATATGTTTCCTCTAACAGCCCATGTAGAAAAGAATAAACATACACTGGTCTGTCAATACATCATCATACATACGAAAGTAAATGGAGCATTGCTCAGAGCTACATTATTTTTATACTCGACAACAAAGTATTTACGACATACAGTATGTCAAAAAGTCGATAAGGTACAGTTTTGTTGGAATATAACAAACTTGATGAAAAACTGCCCCACAAAAGTGCATAAATAGTTACAGCAGAAGTGAGAACACAGACAGATATCCCGACATCTTAGAGAAGCCTTTCAGAGCTGCAAAAGTTATTATCCAAGTATCCAATTATAATACTGTATTATTTTAACCTATTTTAAGTAATTAGAATTAATTTTAACCAAAAGTAAGCAGAACTACTAATTATTTCCTGTGGCGCAGAACCTTGGCCTATTTGGCCAAAGTAGTGGCGACTTGGTCTGTAAACAACAACACCTACATGGCAGAAGGCTACACAAAGTGAACACCCGCAACTAGTGGTAGTGGAAGTGACCCCTCAGGATGAAGCAGCCAAGGTTCCAGAGCAGTCTCCCAACCCCAGGAGGGCTGCTGAGTGACTTGTGATAGCATAGAGTAATATAAATCACTTTTAATTATTGTAAATAATGTCATACTTGGATCCTAAACTGTTCACTGCAACAAAAAAGGATATCTTAGAAAGTAAAAATATCTTAAATACAGTTTAATGTATGTACACTTTCTTTAAATACGATTACAAAAACCAAATACTGTATACATTTTTTTAAGCTTATTTCAAGTTGGCTTTTATTGTCATTTACAGTTTAGTAAACAGGGAAACGAAACATCGTTGCTCCAGGACCAAGGTGCTACATACAACATGAATTAACAGCATAAATTAACAAAACCTGACTAAAACCTAATTAACCATTAATGAAACCTAATTAGCTGACTAGCTGAGACAAGACAGATTGACAAAACAGCCTAAATTAACAACATTTTCACAAAAAACTAACTAGCCACTGTAACTTAGAAACCTAATTTGTTGGCTAGCTGAGACTTGACATTTTACGTTAACAGAGAGCTATCTAGGTTATTTTGATTTAAGCAAAAAGTTTCATGTTCTTTTGATAGACAAGTTTGCAAGTTTTAGCAATTTATTTCTTGTAAGAAGCAAAATTAGGAAACAAGAAATAAAACAAGAAAAGTTTGCTAATTTATAAATTAGAACATTTAACTAGAAATAGGTACTGATACTGATATCTCTTGTGTTTGTCCTTAACCTAAGTTGACCTAATGTTGTCTAATGTCTAATTAGCTGAGCCAGATTTCTTAGTTAGCTAGCTGGTTCCGGTAAAGTGTGTTGTTGAATGACAATAAAAACTTGACTTGACTTGTTCTGTACAGAAACACATTCTTGGCAGAATACATTCCCATAATGTGACATAACCCTGTGTTTCCCATTCGAGTTTCATGGTTCAGGAATATTAACAACTCCAACAATGGATCAGAGGCACTGTGATCTGAGATCACAAGTCTACTAAGGGTGGAGCGTGCACAGAAAAATAAGCAAGTTAAATAAGTTCTTAAATAAGTTAAGAATGATGATAAGGTTTGCATGGTTGGTTTTCTATCTTTTCATGTTACTCTGTGGGTTAATGAACTGCTTTATTGCCCTGATTCTATTTTGAGAGCGAGGCAGGGGACTGACTGGGAAGGTCTCTTACTCAGAAGTATGAGATGGAGAGGGAGGGGGCTAGTGGACATTACCTCAAGTCGACTGCAGGGGAGCAGGAAAAACACACACATCTAAGACTGTACAGCAATGCAGTTAGTTAAAATAACCAACAATATGAAATGCCACTGAGTAAATCACAGATCATTCATAACTAAATATATACTGAATCCCTGGTCTTTGACTGCACTTTCTCCATTAATTAGTATTAGTAGTACAATAAAAATACTGGGTTTTTATAAGCACATCTTTGGGTTGTTTATGCTGGGTCAAAATTCTGTGTTATTTTGGGTACTTTAATCATAGTGTTTGGTTGCTTTTGCTGTGAATACTAAAAGTGCTACATAATTAAATGATTAAAGTAATGTTGCGGTTTTCCACCGCAGTGAAGTTGGACATTGGCTCCGGCTTCCAGATACCGATTTGTAGCGGAGATCCGGCAAAAGCATCTCGTCTACCGCACGAATCAGGGACCGTCTACAAACTACTGTCCTACTGAAATACGGATAATATTAATATTATTAACATTCATAATTAAAATAAATAAATGTATGTTGTTACTGTTAGTGTCAATGTGAAGCATGGTGGTGTATAATGACTTTTTATATCACTTTTGCATAATGTATATTTATAAATATTTTTAATAGACATTTTTATGATTTTATTTAAATAATTTTTGTCATGTGACCTATTGCCTTAAAATCTATTCTTAAATGTCCATCTGTCCTGCAATGTACACACTCTTTTTTATTCAATATTATCACTTTGCATATTTATTAATAATTAAGATGTAATAATTCTATATTTTATTTAAATAATTTCCAGGTCATGTAACCTATTGACTCAAAATCTATTCTAAAATGTGTGTTCACCTGTCCTGCAGAGGGCACAACATTTTTCATTCAATATTATCACTTTGCATATTTATTAATCATTTTTTATTGATTTTATTTCAATAACTTTCAAGTCATGTGACCTATTGGCTCAAAGTCTAGTCTAAAATATGTGACCACCAAGTGCACAACCTTTTTTATTAAATCTTATGACTTTACTAGTTTTTTTTTAAAATTATTACTAACACTTATTAATACTTTTTAATTAAAATATTAATTATTTATTTCAATAGCTTCCTTGCAATATTTTATTTCAATTAAAATAGATCATAAAGCCATTCTTGAATTTACAATGTCATCTATCCTGCGTGTGTGTGTTTTAAACCACAGTTAAAAGAAAAACAATATCAAAGCAAAAATGGTTGCACACTTTATCCAAAACACAAATCCAGGAAGTGCAAGTCGAAAATGTAAGAAGTGAGCCAAACCCAATAGGAGATACCCTGTCTTGACCACACGAATAGCACAGAGAAGATAAAGTGAAACGCAATTATTATTTAAGCATTTTTGCAGGTAATTTTACTGTCACACTATTTAAAAAATTGCACTGCAGTGGATACCAAGATTTGATTACATTGAGGTGTGTCTGTCTTGGTCATCTTTTAGGAGATGATGCTTTACAAAGCAGCATATATAACTACCCTAAAGGGGAAACTTGTAATTCCTGTTGAACATTAAACCCCCATACAGAGAATGTGTCATTCAGTTTCTCATAAGCAAGATGCAATATCAAAATACATTTGCAATATCAAAATACATTTATAGTCATTTAAATTATTATTGAATTATTGACAATTATAATCACAATATTTCTATTTTTATACCTAATCAAACTATTCATTCTGTTTTATTAGCACTAAATGATAATTTGTATGCTGCATGATTAGCAGAGATGTCAAGTAACAAAGTACAAATACATACATTTTTACATTAAAAAAAACATCCGGATAAATCGCGCCATCTGGATGGAGCGAATTTGATTGTGGTTGGATGAGAAGTATAAACATACCATTCCGACACCCTATTGGTTGGTACACGATCCATCGCACCTGCACATGACGTCAAATCACACACTCCAGCAAGGACGTTTGAATAAAATAGCATTTTCGGTTGATAACGTTGTGATAAGTAGGCGAAGATGTCCGTGATAGAGACTCAAGAGTCGAGCGAAATGTCACAACCAAGCACCAGTGCAGAAGGTAACAGCACCAAGAAGGTAACAGGAATGATATATATATATATATATAATTATTTTTTATTAATTACTTGTACTAATCATACATTCTGACAGCACTAATGTTTATTGTAGACAACCATACAAGGGTAATTGTTACTAAGCCTGCCCTGGGTACACTCATTTTCTTGTATGTTGCCCTCACAGATTCCTGCAGCTAAGCTTGGATGTACATTTACATTCCAATAAAGGTTACCGATGACATGCCTCTGAAGTTTGATTTTTTGCACCATTAAAATACTTAACTAGTTATCAAATCTTCTTCTCCATAAAACATGTTAATGCTCAGTAGTACACATATATGGTTCTTTAATGTTTTTGCATTCGACTAAAATGCATTCTTTTTCAATTGCCATATACAGTATCCCAAATCACTATGGGCGTTAAAAAATACAACAAAAAAACAACACATTTTTCTTTTTTTTTTTTTTATGAGGTGTTATTGCAGTATATAGGCCCGTGGCACAGCCTAAGCTTTTATCCTAAATGCCCAGACCCCCTCATGTTACTTTTACTTTTATACTTTAAGTAGTTTTGAAACCAGTACTTTTACACTTTTACTTGAGTAAAAAGCTTGAGTTGATACTTCAACTTCTAAAGAAGTCTTTTTAAACCCTAGTATCTATACTTCTACTCAAGTAATGAATGTGAATACTTTTGACACCACTGATGATTAGATAACTTTAATATAAAAAAAAAATTAAGCATCAGGTGGCTACAGTACACATGATTCTCTACAAGCACAAGCTTGCTTGTGTTTTGTACATGGAATGAAGGCTGAATCACCATGGGTGGTTGTGTTTTTTGTTTTTCTGGGGGAGTTGGGAGATTGCTCTATAAATATGCTGACATGCACACACGAAAGCACAAACTTAGCACTCGTCTCAATAAGTTCAGCCTAAACTCTGCAACATGGTCATGGGCAAAGGTGTTGAAGTACAGGTCAATAAGGCCATCTATCAGACAGGTGAGTCAATAAATTGTATAGAAGCGATTCATACAAATGCTACTTGTGATGCAGTTACATATGTTATTAATATTATGATTATTATTACAAACCACTTTTCCCTTTTTATTTACACTATTTGTAACATTAAATCTATTTTGTTTAAAGCTGGTGTGGCAAAAGAGAAAATTGGTGAGGTGACTGGAGAAAAACAAAGCAAGGACAAGAAACAGGACGGAGGTAATTATATTATTTTTTGATAAGTTTTCTCATTTGATTATTGAAAAAATTAAAATTCACTGTTCAGTATTAGCAAGGATCAAGCAGTGTAATTCTATTTGTAAATTATATTAGTTTTAAAGCTTTCTGATTCTCTTTTAAATAATAATAATAATAATAATAATAATAAGAATAAACATCCTATAGCAGTGGTAGGTTGCGTTATAGAAATAAAATTCTTTTTTATGATCAAAGTGTATGTATGCCTGTTGTAATAAGGCTGTAACTGTTGCAGTTCTCAACGATTTGGTGAGCGGTGTGGTCGGCAAAGGTTCAGCAAACCAGGCAGCAGATCAGGCACTCGCTTTTGGAAAAAAGTTACTTGACAAATGTAATGCATTTTAAGTGTTTGTATCACATTATTACCAAATTTTGCATAAGACTGTTTAATTAAACAGCAATGGAACAAAAAATGTGTTTAATTTCTTTATTCATAACAAAAAAAAGCAAATTTTCACATGATGGTGTAGATGAGCTTTTGGAATGGTTTTGGTCCCCAATGAGCTAAACTCACCCACATACAAACACACATTTCCAGGGTGTCACTAAATACACTGGATTTAATATTCACACATTTTAAATGGAAAATATTACATTTAGCACATCTCCAAGTCTAAGTGCTGAACAAGACCAGTGTGTTGGATGGATGTTTTTCTGTTTGAGGTATTTTATGAATGTTCTTCTCCAGATATAACGACATAATTCCTCTGAGTATAAAACTTCTGCTCTAAGGTTAAAGACATTTTTAGTGTTGCCTTTTAATACTCATAATGTGGGGTCACAAGCTTTGGGACAACAAACATTGTGAATGAATGAATGAATGTAAACATGTTTTGAAAGCTGGATAATAAAAATAACCCACATTTCATTTGCACAATGGATGCAGAGGCAATACTGCCAACATGAGTTAAAAACAAATTAATACAAAACTACAACATAGTAAGATAGTGAATAGCTTGAGAACGTGAACTTAAGAACATCGCAGCATGACATTCTTTATAACTAGCAGCTTGTTTGTTTGTCATACAGAAATCACAGCATAGTTATAGTAGAACAAACTTTATGGAACAAAACTTGGCACAATATGAGTGGGACAATTTATTATTTAATATAATTTATTAAGTAATATAGTATGCTATGGGTATCTTTGGAAACTCAAAAAATAACAGAAGGCTGTGAGATGATCGGGTACAGGGTTGGTCTAAGGCTGGTCAGGAGTCAGGATGAATAAACTGGTAGAGGGGACATTGAGCATTTATGTGAATAATTTGCTACAAAAATATAAATATCCTTCTTAAATAATAATAATTATAACAATAATAATAATAATAATAAAGTATTAATTGAATAACTACTAAGAATGCACTGCTTAGTTAGAAGGATAAGAAAGCCTGGGCAATCACTGTAGACAGGTTGGTCTACTGATTACTCTTAAAGCAATCTCAACATCAGGGACATCGCAATGCCCTGGAGGTATTTATACACACTATAGTGATCAATCAACAGAAACTATAAACACACTATAAAATGATACTGTAATCTTATATTAGAAGATTGGCTAGTTTCCAGAAATCATTTGACATCCAACAGCTTTTCCCAGATGGCCAGGCAATACGTTAATCTACATGGTCTTTCCTTGGTATTTCTTTTAATCAAACTGCACTTACAGTATTTTTACAGTAAAAATTCAGTAACCCGTTGATCTTTGTTAGGTTTCTGCATCTAGAGTCCTCACCAGGAACACCTGGTTTAATCCACCTTAGTGCCTCATGCAAACACACTCACGCTCAGGAGCATTTCTATATTTATGTAAGGAAACAGGAAAACCCAGAGCAACTCAACACATGCAGAATCCCTGGTTGACCCAGGAGCTTTAAGGCTGCAATACTAACCATTGTTCCACCCTGCCACCCATAGCACACAACTGAAAAAGAAGTTAAGGTTGGGAAAGGTGTAGAATAGTGTTACTTGGTTACATAAAAAAGAAAATAGTCAGTGTAAAGTCATAAGGAGAGTAAAACATGTGTGTGTGTCCTCAGGTGGATTTCTGCCAGGATGGGTGGATGGAGGGTGGAGATGGTGGCCAGGACAATTCCTTAAAAATAATCAAACATTCATTATTTAATACCCACAAAGTGTTTGAATAATTTACTGCATGAGTATGAGGCTAATAAATTTTTCATCTCTTTCAAACAGGATTATTAATTCAATTTTATTTATATAGCGCTTTTAACAATAGTCATTGTCTCAAAGCAGCTTCACAAAAATGAAAGAAATTCATTAAAAACAATAAAATAATAATAAATTGTGTATGTGTGAGAACAATGTGTCTAGATAATAATGAGATGAATAAATGAAATGTCTCTGATGAGCAAGCCAAGGGTGACGGTGACAGTGGCAAGAAAAAACTCCCTAAGATGGCAATAGGAAAAAACCTTGAGAGGAACCAGACTCAATCAGGGAACCCATCCTCATTTAGGTAATAACAGATAGAGATGATATAACATCATGTGTGTTATGCAGCTGAAAGTACAATATAACAGAAATTCTTTAAATTAACATGAAGTCCAGTTCAGCACAGGGAGTCAGTAGGTGCAGAGGGCAGATGAGGTCTGGGTCACTGGGAGCACAGGAGCAGGATGTGTAGCTCCAACCATCATAAAGCAGAATCCTTCTCTGGATGCCTCAGGGTTGGCCTTTGTCTACTGAAGCTGGTATAATCTCCAGATGCCTCGGGATGGGTATAAAAGTACAGAACAGATGGCGAGAATTAGCGTAGTTGCCATTCAGGATAGATGTACTGAAGTATGAAGTTATTGTCACGGTGCGGAGCGGAACGAGGTGAATCCAGGCGCAGATGAGTGACAGCAACGTGAAAACAAGAGCGCGGTCGGAATGCGGAAGCGGAGGTCAAAACCGGGAGATAAATCAGCGCAGCGTTTAAGCCAAATCGTTAAACAAGAGCAGTAGTTAGAAGGAGAGGCGTTTAATTGGTAACCGGGAAATCAATCAGCGAAGCGACAATTCAAAAAACGAGAAACAAAAGCCGTGGTCAAAGCAAGGAAGCGCGATTGAGGTCAAAGCCGGGAGATCAAAGAGCGAGACAAACAAAACCGAGACGAGAAACCGAAAGCAAAAACGAGAAACAAAGCGGACTTGGCAACGTGAAAGCAGGAAAAATAAACGCGAGAGAATCGAGGCAAAAATACGCAAGATAATCCAGCGATTTAAGCAGGCACGTGCACACATAGAGATCAAAGGGGGCTTGAGCACCTGCCCTTTTTATTCCTGGAGAGAAAGTGCCCTTTTTTCTGGTTTTTTTTATTTTATTTTTTTTAAATAATATATATTTCTGTTTGCGCACAGCTTCCCTGTCAAACAAATATATTTATTGAAGAATAGTATATCTAAATATCAGGTCAGGAGTTCTGAAGCGAACGTGTGTGTGTGATTTGTGAATGTGCTGTTTATGTGACTTTCGTACTGTGCTGAATAAACTACTCCCAGCCATTTGCATTGGGCAGCAAAGAAGCTCACTCGTCTCTCGAAAGTTCCTTCGCAGTGAAAAACGCTACAATAAGTTACTAATAAGCTTACTAAATACGCTTAATAAAGGTACTAATAAGCATATATCATAGCATAAATTTGTGAATTTAGTAGAAATCTACAGATGCAAACAGATGGAGGATAGATAGACTTTAAAAAATGTAGTAAATCTGAGTAACTGCATCTGGTACATTAATCAATAAAACTGAGTAGAAATAAGTTAACATTAAACATTAAAAATAACAATATTTATAAATTAACTTTTAATTTCCTCTAAACCTTTATAAAATAGTAGTCCATACAACCACAAATACATACATGACATTGGCTTTTATTGAAATTTTCTCAATTATTTTGGTAAGTTTAATTCAAACAATCAAGTAAGATTTTCGGAGATTTTGTTAAGTTAATAAAGTTAAACATTTCTCTAATATTTACTAAGCCACATAATATTTTTTAGAGTCTAGTACAAACTCCATCTAAATGTGGATTTTGAAGGTTTTATTTGATGATGGTGATACAGTTTGGTGATGGAGATACAACTCCCTCAAATGTGAAACTAAGTCCATGTCAGTCACCATCAGTTATTGGTGTACATGCATAGCAATAATAATATTAATGTATTTAATTCAAACATTAAGGCAGTATTCTGATGATTGGTTGTGTGAAGTTTAAAAGTTATTTTGCTTGTAAAACAAAAAGTATTTAAACAATTAATTTTAATCACGCTTGCAGTGCAGGGCCATGCAAGGACAATTGCATGAGTTTGAGGAAGATAAAATTAACTTATTGTGTTGCGTTAATATATATACTTTTTTGTTAAAAAAAATTAAAAAAATAAAATAATTATGAGAAGTGCCCTTTATTTCACTTGAGCCCCTGCCCCTCAAAATGTCTGTGCACGTCCCTGGATTTAAGCAGCGCGCAGCGCGTGCTTAAATGCTGGAGTGATCAGACGGGGATTAGAGACAGGTGTGCAGACGGGGCGGAAACGGGGGCGTGGGAAAGGATACAGACAGACTAGGGTAAACATGAGCACATGGAGAAAGTGACAGCGTGGGAAAAAAGAGAGCACAAGGCAGACCGGGCATAAATCATGACCGTTATGGGATGAGTTTGCCAGAAGAGATGCGTCTTGAGTCTACTTTTAAACTGGGAAACTGCATGGGCACCTTCGACTTTGCTGCAACCTGAATGGTACAAAACATGTTCCTAATCTCTTCTGTCCTTAAAAAAAAAAAAACAAGTCAGTCATGTTCTGTGGAAT
Source organism: Clarias gariepinus (assembly GCF_024256425.1). Lineage (NCBI taxonomy): Eukaryota > Metazoa > Chordata > Actinopteri > Siluriformes > Clariidae > Clarias > Clarias gariepinus. The sequence goes on along the minus strand of NC_071126.1, from coordinate 4,081,903 downwards.
AAATTATGTTTGTGTGCAGGCCATTGCTTTTTTACTTGCCATTTTTGTATTTTCTTGAACCTCAAGAAAACGTGATGTGTATATAAAAAAACTCTTGCTTTCTCCACCTTCATTTTACCCCCCTTAAATAATAATTTTGAAATATTACTTTAAGGTGGAAAGCCAACCAGAGAGGATGGGGAGCAGCTGGTCGCGTTTATCAGGCATTGAAGACTGCAAGGGCACCCATTATTGTTACTGTATCTGCTTGGGACCTATATACTAATTCATCGCTTGCTCACTTCTTAATCCTACCTTTCCTTTAAAGCCACATTTCTGGGGTATTGCGCTATAAGGTGTGTAGTCCGCTATTTTGTAGAACATATAGTGTAGCAAATAACCGTGGCACTAATTGTTGTCGTCTGAGATTTTAATAAATAATCATGTGTGGCCGGCAGCCACCCGAGGGCAGACAGGCACATCTATCAATTCAAAGCTCACGAAGCTGAGAAGGTCCTCAAAAATTATAGATTTTTTTTCTTCCTGTTGAGTTTTTTGTCTCATTTTTGTTCTTGTATTATATTTTTGTTCTTTTACTATTTGATTGTTCTTAAAAAAAAAAAAAAAAAAAAAAAATCTACATTTTGGACTTTTATTTGTGTTGTCTAGCAGCTATGGATTTTAATAATTTTACTAATATCTAGGTAAAAATATAGGTGCATGTATGCATGTATATATAGGTGTATATATGTACACATATATGTACATATAATATAGGAAAACAGCCAATTTTATATGTCACATATATGTCTATATAGGTACATATATGCACGCATATATGTATGCATATATGTATGCATACTTTATATGCACGCATATATGTACGCATATATGTGCATATACTGTATGTACATATAATATAGGAAAACAGCCAATTTTATATATGTCACATATATTAAAAACCTATATCAAACCTATATTAAACATATATGTTTATATAGGTTTTTTCCGTGTGGGTGATAATATTGGGGTTATATGATCATATTTTCTGGATCTAGTGAGAACCCTGGCGGCTGCATTTTGGACTAACTGAAGCTTGTTTATTGAGGATGCAGGACAACCACCTAGTAATGCATTACAATAGTCCAGTCTGGAGGTCATGAATGCATGAACTAGCTTTTCTGCATCAGATACGGATAAGATGCTCCTAAGTTTGGCAATATATCTAAGATGGAAAAAGGCTAATATTGGAAATATGATTTTCAAAGGACAAGTTACTGTCTAATATTACGTCCAGGTCTTTTACTGTTGAGCTAGTAGTAACAGTACATCCTTCTTAACGCAGGCTAAATTGTGAAAGCTGTTGTGTGCTGGTTTTTGGGCCGATGAGTAATATCTCTGTCTTGTCTGAGTTTAATAAAAGAATGTTATTGGTCATCCAATCTTTTATGTCCTGGACACACTCGGTTAATCTAGACAACTTAGGTATTTCGTCTGGTTTTGTTGAGATATATAATTTGGTATCATCAGCATAACAATGGAAACTAATCCCATGTCTTCTAATGATGTTACCCAAGGGAAGCATGTATATTGAGAACAGCAGAGGTCTTAAAACTGACCCTTGCGGGACCCCATATTTCATTGGCATTACAACCAGTTCTCCATTTAGATCTACAAAATGGTATCGATCAGACAGGTATGATCTTTCATTTACTCATAGATCCTGCACTCTCATCCCAGCAGCACCTTCATATGGCTCTGAGAGTTTTTTTTTTTTGTGACATTACAAAAACAAACAAACCGGAATTACTCCCATTTGCGTGGTGTAATGCTCTCGTTCCGTCAAAGCTCCAGTGTAGGTGTCGTCATGCGGTTCTCCTGTTGTCACCCTGAATCCAGTTACAGATTTCACACATGAGCAATGTTACTTTAAATGTCAAATATGAAAAAGAGCTCATGCTTGGCTATGTGTAGTTTTGTAAATATTTTTTGACTCCCAAAATGTGATTGAACATTTATCTAGGCAGTCGAATTTAAAGACACTACAATTTACAGTGTCATATCTGTCCTACGAGCAGATTAAACAAGTAAGGACAGTGATGTAAGGGCGGGTGACATTTTGCAAGACATCTATTCGAGCATGTAAAAATCAGTGTTGCATCTTTGTAGTTCAGTAATGCAGTCATTTTTGAAGTTATTTTATATTTAAGATGCTGTATGAGGTGTGTTTACTCAGATACATTACATTCTTTTAGCTCGGACTGAAGGACAGGATTTATGTGTAGACAACACTTAAATAGCACTTGTTGAACATGATTCAATCGTGGACAGTGGTTCCACATGACTATACCACATTATCTTAACACTGGATTGCTGTTAAAACAACTTGAAATATTTGTGCTTATTTAAAATAAACAGCTAACTTTGATCGAACATTATTTAAATATTTCTATTTAACTTAATTTTTTAATTTGTTGAACTTCAACTATCATGCTATTCAAAATTTATTTCTTGATGTTAATCGTATAAGTTAACATCGATTTCAATGAATCCCATTTGGTCATGTTACTACAACTAGATGTTATACCATAATAAATAGCAGCCCTATTTTCCCATGCTCTAGTGACCCTTAAAGACAACTCCAGAGGCAGTAAATATGTAATATATCCTTTTTATTAGAGAACAACTTATAACAGGTGCCCTACTTTCATAAAACACTAACAATCTAATTCAGATACTCAAAAATTAAATGTTGGGTTCAATTTTTTCTTGTCAACATTTTCCACACAAATGACATCAGTAAACTCAACATTTGTAAGGGCCTTTATTCATGTAATGACCGGGGGGTATAGGCGGATGTTGTCGCCGTGGGCACAAAGAGCTGGCATAAACGCAGAGGGGTGTAATAAGCAAAGAGAGTCTTTTCATAACATAATATAAATAATAATAAATCAAAAACAAACAAAAGAACAACAAACTCAAACTATACTCAAAAGCATTCGGTGAAACACGGGCTCTATGGCAAGACAGGCTTAGGGACATATATAGGCCTCATACCTGTTACATTAAACATAAGCCCTATGGCGAAACACGGGCTTAAGGAAACAACTTACAAACACTTAGTAGGGAGCTGACACGGGACCAGTGGTGGTCCCTTACAATTCACAACAACACAACTGTTACAAGCATTTTAATAACAATTGGCATTGTTTAAATGCAGCACAGAAATTAAGAATTTTTTTTTAGTTTTTCTTTTTCAACTTTTTCAACTTTACTGTCAACTTTAACACATTAAACGAGCAGGGAAAATTGTGGTTAACAAAAAAAAAAAAAAATTAAAGTTGGTTATCTTTAACCTTGCTTTCAAGAGTTTCTTAATGTTTTACATCAAAGTTAATTTACCATATAAACTTAAAATTTTAATAATTTAACCCTATTTTTTGCTATCAAATACAAACAAAAAAGTTTTGTTTAAAGTTTCTGCAAAGCCTAAATATTTTGCATCCAAAACAAAACAAAACATTTTCAATAAGTGCAAAAAAGGCCTTCATGTGAAACAACAAACTCAAATGCTCAATGTTGGTTTACCCATAAAGTTTGTTTTTAAGCATCTGTACCTTTGGTGCAAATCTGGTAGCATTCAGCTGGAGGAAGATCTTCTGCAGTTCTTTAAAGAATGTTTTCAGTTCATTGCATAATGAATAAATATTTACATAATGGGCATTTCCAAATTTCTTGTTTGGCGATCTCAAACTGTGCAGGTTTCATAACCAGACATTGGACATTAAACCATCACTGACAGTCATCACACTGGACCTGTTGAAAGAAAAAAACATGAATGTTTCTATGTAACATAGTATTAAGATAAGGTTGCTTTTAACCAGGGAAGGACTTTATGCCTTTATGAAGGACTTGATATTATATAGATGTCCATAGTAAATATCTTAACAGCCCTCATACACATTTACGTTCCTTCTATTTCACGTTATTTAAGGGCAGATGACTGTTTAAGTCAGGACTATGTTTAGGATATTTATAGTGTATGGCAGTGCTATGCTTGTGCACTTTTGTTCGACCACATACAGACCAACAAACTAGGCAACACAATATAGGAAAAAAAATATTATATCAAAATAATAATGCCAAAAATTGTTTAAGCATCTGTATTTGTGGCTATTGTTACTTCTTCTAGTGGATTCAGTAGGCCTCTCACAGGGGCGGACTGGGACCAAAAAGTGGCTCTGGACTTTCTGGCCCACAGCAGCCCACATCATAATACATTGGCTCATTTATGTAGGGATACATTTTTAACACCAGTTACAAGTATAAAAATATAACACGATACAGAAATCAATGCTATTTTAACATATTATTTGAAGTATCACTGAACATATATTGAGTCATATTAGTAAAACAAAGGTAAAAACATCAAGACAAACAACACATAAATCTATAAAGACAATATTTTAAAAAGAATGGCAATAAAACTAAACAGGTAAGCTGAAACAAAATCAAAGGTCGATATAAATGTACAGCAAAAGGATCAATCTCTAAAAGTCATGATTGTTTGAGTTAGACAAATCAAAATAAATGCCTAAAAAAACAATTATTCATTTTGTCTTAAATTTACACTATAATTTAAGTTTACTTCACTAGTAAAAATCAGCATTTGACTAACTTAATTATATTTTTAACATGCACTTAATATTTTTTTTATAAATTTCAATCAAAATATCTGTTAATGGAGTAATTGTACTGATTAGCTTCAAGAACTACAATAATCACTCATTCCAACTCAATATTCTTTATGTTCAACAACAAAAACTTAAATAATTGAGTAAATTGCCCTGTGCAAGTGCTCATGGGAAGTCTGGTGTAACATCAGAGACAAGAAGGCTGTGAGGATGTGAGAATGGACATGAAGCACCTGGAACATTCTGGAACATTCCTTATAAATCCTGGTGAGTAAACAGCTAACACAAGTTACTGTAATAATAACTCTGTCTGCCTGCACACACAACTTTATACGTAGGGTGTGAGTTACTGTTCTAAATCCTGTCACAGCCGAGCTTCAGAGCTAACGATAGCTAGCAACAGGCGATCCTGGGGTTTATAGTGATTTTGCTTGTTTGTTCCAACCACCGAACTGCTCAGCTAAAGCGGCGTTAATACAGACACTTAAAATCTGGTGTAAAAGGAGAGATTTACAGTAACACCGAGCAGCAGCGCGTGCATGTCCGGGTTTCTCGGTGTAACCGGCGGCGGTTGTGCCGCAATATTTGAATTTCTCCCGCCAAATGCGGTGATTTTGCGCAGCCTACCGCCACTATGGCGAGGATATAAAACTAACATGTTCAAATAATTACACTCTAAAAAATTATTTTGTGGCCTTGTAAATTTCACAGTTATAAAAAAGTTATGTTACCTTAATAAAATCTCTAAAAGTCACATATATGATTGTTTGAGTTAGACAAATCAAAATAAATGCCTAAAAAAACAATTATTCATTTTGTCTTAAATTTACACTATAATTTAAGTTTACTTCACTAGTAAAAATCAGTATTTGACTAACTGAATTATATTTTTAACATGCACTTAATATTTTTTTATACATTTCAATCAAAATATCTGTTAATGGAGTAATTGTACTGATTAGTTTCAAGAACTACAATTATAAATTATTCCAACTCAATATTCTTTATTTTTAACAACAAAAACTTAAATAATTGAGTAAATTGCCCTGTGCAAGTGCTCATGGGAAGTTTGGTGTAACATCAGAGACAAGAAGGCTGTGAGGATGTGAGAATGGACATGAAGCACCTGGAACATTGTGGAACACTTCTTACAAATCCTGGTGAGTAAACAGCTAACACAAGTTACTGTAATAATGACTCTGTCTGCCTGCACACACAACTTTATAGGGTGTAAGTTACTGTTCTGAATCCTGTCACAGCCGAGCTCCAGAGCTAACGATAGCTAGCAACAGGCCAGTCCTGGAGTTCAGTGTTGCCAACTTAGCGACTTTGTCGCTATATTTAGCGACTTTTTAAATCCCTCTAGCAACAATTTTTTTTAAAAGCGACTTGCGACAAATCTGGCGACTTTTTCTTGTGTTACTGGAGACTTTTGGAGACTCTGATGTGTCTGTAATGACTCTTCTCAACTTGCCACAGCAGCTGCCGCCGCCGGCCCCTCCCCAGTCCCAAAGCACTCACAGACAGGCCCGTCCTCTCGCAGAAGTCCCCCCCCAGCTGCAGTCACAGCAGGAGATGCTCACTCCTACGAGTCTCGACTGCAAATGAATTGCCCATGCGCGAATCAGTCGTTAAGTGATCCCGCCCTGGCTTGTAAGCGGGATGTAAATTAAAAATATCCTGTTCCGATGCATATTAAAAAATGTTCTTTGTCTAAAATAAATTGCTGCACAAGAATAAATCGCTGCATTTGACTCAGACAGCCTCATTACTTACCTCATCCACTGTGTGTGTGCTTCTTTGTTACTTTAGCATAAACATATAGCTCGCTAGTTCATCATGTCTCAGTCAAAACTATACTCTCAGAAATTCAGAAAGGAGTGGGAATCAAATCCTGAATTCAACGGATGGTTGAAGCCTTTTATTGGAGATAATACACGGGCATACTGCCTGTATTGCAAGACTGATTTTTATGCCAAACACATGTCAACTCAGAAACATACACAAAAGGCAAAGTCTTACAATAGTTTCACACAAAACAAACTGCCATTTATGGTAAAAAAAAATGACTCTTCAAAAAAAGCTGAATCCACCATGGCATTAGTTATCGCTGAACACTGTTCTATGCTGGCATGTGATCACATTGGAGAAGCAGGTAAAGCTGCTTTTTTACACTGTGCAGCGTGCATTATGCAAATTACGTGATGACGTCATCTAGCGACTTCTAGCGACTTCTACGACAGCCAATAGCTACTTTCCTTACTGACGAGTTGGCAACACTGCTGGAGTTCATTGTGACACCAAACTGCTCAGCTAAAGCGCGTTTAATACAGACACTTAAACTCTGGTGTAAAAGGAGAGATTTAACACCGAGCAGCAGCGCGTGCATGTCCGGGTTTTTTCCGGGTTTCTCGGTGTAAACGGCGGCGGTTGTGCCGCAATATTTGAATTTCTCCCGCCAAATGCGGTGATTTTGCGCAGCCTACCGCCACTGTGGCGAGGATATAAAACTAGCATGTTCAAATACAGTAATTAACGCATTTGTAACGGTCCACCTCACACACTGAACCGCGAGTCTGCTCGGTCATTCCGACACTTTAACGAAGAAACTCAGAACAAATCCGGTTTAAACAGCAGAAATGAGGTGCAGTGTCCGGGTTCTGTTTTATCCGTTACTGTATATGAGTATTTTTAACATGATTAAACACTGAGCACGCAGCGGCAGATGTTATAAATAAAAGTGCTAAGTACTGTACTAGTAACTAAAGCTATGAAATATAAAGATTTAGTGAAAATACAACATTTCTCTTAGAATTAGAATTGGGAGAAAGTAATATGAAATTAAAATATTGAAGTGAAACATTATGTATGTTCTGATACAGTATGTAAGTAAAAGAACCTAAAACTGATTGATTTTGTGTGTGTTTGTGTGAAACATGTTATATATTTTCTTTATCTCTTCCACGGCACCAACACCACTAATGAAGAGAAGTTAAATGGAGATAAAACAGGAGGTAAATGTCAACTTTTTTAAATGTTACAGAAGTATTAAATGTGTAACCATTGAATCAAAGATAGAAATAGACTATTAGTCCAAAAAGTATGTATTTAAATGGAAGCACTATTTTACCAGTCTGGTAGACTTTATAGTAACAGTCACACTTGTACTATATATGTATACTATTGTTCCTTCTTTAGGTGCCAGCATTATGGGATGGCGGTGTAAACTGTGTGCATTTGTCGCATCATCAAAAGGAATTTCGATCATTATCGAGTGAAGCATGGTACTGTTGGTCATGGATATTTAGTGTCCTGTCTTTATTTAGACTGTCATTGCTTCTTTAAGATTTGAGAAGGTCTGCACACACATTTGTATGGATCCCACAGTTTGCAGGAAACTGAAGTGTGAAGGTGTGCAATCTTTCAGATGTAAAATGTGACTCATTAGATTCTAATACAAAAGTCTACTTTCCACGTGGTAACTGTATAATACTTGTGGCAAAGGTATTGTTTCTGAAACTGTTAACTAATAACATAAATTCAGCTCTTTGTTTATGATCTTGTTACATGTCATTTGCATGTAAACCAGGTTGAGTTTAGACTTCATGTCTTGTCAAAGTTGGCAAATAAATGTTTAATTAAAATGAAAATGTGTGTATTGTTTCTTTCATTCAGTTAAAATATTTAGTAAATGTAGCACATTTGTTTGTTAAATAATAGTATAATTTTCAGTATCTTCTACCTTCCATTTCAATTATATCTACTCATTTATTTTACACATTTTTACTTTGCATTAACTTCTGATTTTAATTACATTTACTCAATTTTGTACATCATTGTACTAAATATAGTTATTCAGGTCTACTTATTTTTTTTACTGACTTGTACTCAATTCATGAAGTATATTTTACATGATTTTAATATTTTTTTTATATTTACTCAATATTTTTAAGTGTAAAAATGTTTCACCAAAAAAAATTGAGTACAGCACAGTTTTATTTTTTAGAGTGTTGTGGCCAGCTGATGACCATTCTGTTGTCCATTCATTTCCTCTCTCTTTGTCCTTTTCTGAGCCTTACCATGTATTTTTTGTGCATTTTCTCCGCTTGCTGCCTTTACTGGTTGCAGCGTTAGACACATTTCCCTGTTTTCCAGTCCACTGTCTTTAACGTCCTTATCTGTCATTCTTGTTTCACCTCACACTTAAATAAGCAATTTTAGCATTTAGTCAGTAACATTGTTCTCTCTGTCTCTCTCTATGCTCTTTTTGGGTAATCTTCTGCTCACTATCTGCTCATGCTTCTCTTTTAAATTATTATAAATATTTATGGGGGACTTGTTCCAGTGCTTACACCTTTTCCTTATATATGAATATATAATGTTTACTGTTTTTACTTTTTTTTTTTTTTTAAATAAATGAGACAGTAGGATGCTGGACTTACAACTTTACTACATTCCCACATGGATCTAAAAAATGTTAGGATATAATAACCTAAAATATTTAGCAATTTTATTGAGACCACACCTGAATGAAGCACTTCTGTTCTGATTTCATGTCTGTCTTGAGACCATATAAACTTTAACCACTTCAAGTGGCTTTTTGTGTTATTTTTTAAAAGAGCTAAACTTACAGAAGACCAATGCTCAGAAATAACATTAAAACTAAAAAAATATATATATTTTTTTAAACTCAATTCCTAATTATGACATCTCTTCCTCCAGCAATTTCCCAGCGATCTCTAATCGTCTGTTTGTGGCCTTTCTTGAAGCAAACCATGTTTGGAACAAAATGGAAAAACTCTTCTGACATGTGGTTTATTTTAATTTTTCAATTATTGAATATCCATTACCACCTGCTGTTTAGGAGTGTCCACTTTCCCTTGGACACAACTAAACAGCAGGTTTTTGGGGAAGATGACATTTTAGAATTGATTTTGTGGCAATAGGTCACATGACCTGAAAGGTATTGAAGTAAAATTAATGAAAATTCTATAAAAAATTATTAATAAATATGCAAAGTGATAATATTGAATAAAATCCTATGCAGGACAGGTGGACATACATTTAAGAGTAGATTTTGAGGCAATAATTTGTTAATTTATTTTACATATGAATGTTCATAATATTAATATTATCCATATTTCAGTCGGACAGTAATTTGCAGGTGGTCCCTAACTTGCGCAGTAGGCGAGGTGATTTCGCCGGACTCTGTTAGCGATTCTCAGCTATAAATCATCGAATCTTCGCTACAAATCAAGTACCGCTGACTGCAGCCTGCAGTTTGAGGCGGGGCTGTAGGGAGTTATTTATGTGCCAAAATTAAACAAACAAATCCAGCGTTTTGCAAACTAACACAATCTAATTTGCAAAAAAAAAAATAGACTTTCAAACAAACAAAAAATAATATGCACAAATACAAGTCAATTTGAGAGAAAAATGCAGAGGTATAACAAATATATGCAATGAGGAAAACTTGGCTCTCTCACACGTGTGCAGATTTTCTCACAAATGCGCCCAGCGTACTTTCTCACAAATGCAATGGAGCAACTTTCTCTTCCAAAACAGCAGATATCGGTCAATTTACTCTATTTTCCCGAGACCTCAAACAACGTGTTTATATGGTTTACCCATATGTCCCAGAGGAATATGAGCAGGGAACAGGTGAGTTTCTTCTTTTAATAAACCCGTTTTGAGGTGGGGCTGCACGATATTAGGAAAATATGCGATATGCAATATTGTTGTTGAATATTGCGATAACGATATTTCTTGCAATATAACATTTGCCTAGAGAAACCCATTTTTTATTATTATTGCCTATTTTAAAAACTTATTTATATGTAATAATCATACTAAAATAAACAGGTAATAGATATTCGTCTGATGTAATTAAATATAATTCAGGCTAAAAAGAAACTATATGTCAAGGAAGTTGCAAATATTTAGGCTTCAAAACACTATGAATGACTTAAAACCCTTAGCAGATATTCTGATTTCTGGTTTGCTGTTACATAGACCTGCCAACACAATATGAATTATTTTCAAACATTACTTTTTATTTACGTGTAACCATACACTCATTAAGAGTGTCTTAAAACAAGAGCATCTTTTAAACAAAATATTTCCTTTGGCTTGCCAGGTTTTTTTTTAATTTTTTTTTTTATAAAAATAAATATTATTAAACATAAATTTAATTTTAAAAATACTATTAGGTATAAAGATTGTCAGGAACTAACCGGAGCTGAACAGAAGACGTAGCGATTAGCAGTTGGCTCTTTGTAGCGTGGATGGTGAACCCAAACGCGGAAGTGACACGAATAGGCAGGATAACCACGCTTGTTATTTTTAGGACTCTCCCGGATAAAGAGCAAGGGAAAACACAAATTAACCCGCGTCCTAGTGACCGCGTCCTAGTGACACTCAATCGAGAAGATTACCAAATAAGGTGAGTAATATCACAGATTGGCCAATGTAGCTAGTGAAACGACATGGGCGAACTCACTGACTGAGTGATGTGCCACGACATGTTTACTTCTCTTACACTTCCTGGTTCACAGAGGTGTCAAGTAACGAAGTACAAATACTTCGTTACCTTACTAAAGTAGAAATTTTGGGTATCTATACTGGAGTAATTATTTTTTAGCCGACTTTTTATTTCTACTCCTTACATTTTCACGCAATTATCTGTACTTTCTACTCCTTACATTTTAAAAATAGCCTCGTTACTCATATTTTATTTCAGCTTGTTATTCAAAAAACAAACAAACAAAAACATCCGGATAAATTGCGCCATCTGAATGGAGCGAATTTGATTGTGGTTGGATGAGAAGTATAAACATACCATTCTGACACCCTATTGGTTGGTACGCGATGCATCGCACCTGCACATGACGTCACGTCACACACGTTTGAATAAAATAGCATTTTCGGTTGATAACATTGTGAAAAATTGAAGAAGATGTCCGTGATAGAGACTCAAGATTCGAGCAAAATGTCACACACACGCACACACATATATATATATATACACACTAAACAAAAATAAAAACGCAACACCTTTGTTTCTGCTCTGATTTTTCATGAGATGGACTTAAAGATCAAAAATTCATTCCAGATACACAATATTACCATTTCTCTCAAACATTGTTTACAAATCAGTCTAAATGTGTGATAGTGAGCACTTCTGCTTTGCTGAGATAATCCATCTCACCTCACAGGTGTGCCACATCAAGATGCTGATCTGACATCATGAGTAGTGCACAGGTGTACCTTATACTGCCCACAATAAAAGGCCACCCTGGAATGTGCAGTTTTTTGCTTTATTGGGGGTCTGAGGACTCAGAACCGGTCAGTATCTGGTGTGACCACCATTTGCCTTATGCAGTGCAACACATCTTCTTTGCATAGAGTTTATCAGATTGTCAGTTGTGGCCTGTGGAATGTTGGTCCACTCCTCTTCAATAGCTCTGCGAAGTTGTTGGATATTAGTGGGAACTGGTACACGCTGTCATATACGCCGGTCAAGCACATCCCAAACATGCTCAACGGGTGACATGTCCGGTGAGTATGCTGGCTATGCAAGAACTGGGACATTTTCAGCTTCCAAGAACTGTGTACAGATCCTTGCAACATGGGGCCGTGCATTATCTTGCTGAAACATAAGTTGATGTTCATGGATGTATGGCACAACAACGCCACACCCACACGACGCCACACACGCTGTCTGCCATCTGCCCTGAACAATGTAAACCGAGATTCATCCGTGAAGAGAACACCTCTCCAACGTGCCAGACACCATAGAATGTGAGCATTTGCCCACTCAAGTCTGTTACGGCGACGAGCTGGAGTCAGGTCAAGACCCCGATGAGGACGACGAGCATGCAGTTGAGCTTCCCTGAGACGGTTTCTGACAGTTTGTGCAGAAATTGTTTGGTTATGCAAACCAATTGTTTCAGCAGCTGTCTGAGTGGCTGGTCTCAGACGATCTTGGAGGTGAACCTGCTGGATGTGGAGGTCCTGGGCTGGTGTGGTTACACGTGGTCTGCGGTTGTGAGGCCGGTTGGTTGAGAACCGTAGGCTTGTAGGCTTATGGTGGAGAAATAAACATTCAATGCACGAATCAGGAAATTCGCATAGTTAACACTATCAGATAGTGTACTATTATGAAATTAAATTGATTTCAATACCATTTAAACCGAGCCATTGCCATGTCTTTTATTACTTTTTCCCTGTTAAGACATTACAAAAACTATTTAAGAAACTTGTAAAGCATGAATTTGGTCATTTCATCATTATGAAAATAACATGAAGCACATATACACACGTTCATTATGAAATATCTGTTGTAAAACAAAATAAAATTCATGTTTGCTTCAGCATTGGAAACAATATTGTTTTAAGTTAACTTTATACACAATTCATCGTTGTACTTGGTCCGGCTTTTAGATAAAGTCCTTCCATACGCAATCTGGCGGATGTTCAGTGAAGCACAAAACATTTAAAATTCCCGAATGTTGCCTCCAGCAAGCCGCGGCATGCCGCATACTAAATTGCAGCATCTCGCGGGAAAACACGCACAGTCTTAATGGCGACATCTGTATACTGTAGTTTACCAAACACCAGGACAGTCAGAAAAACCTCTTCCCTCAGGCAGAAGGCCTGGGGAGCTTTCAGTGCAAGACCACCAGGCTCAAAAACGGCTTCTACACTGAGGCAATTAGACTGCTGAACTCTAGCCATGCTCTGTATGTCCTCTCCCATTAAACACAATCACAAGCTGCAAACAATGGATAGTATTTAATTACAATTACAGTGGAACTACAGTGGAACCTCGGATTACGAGTAACGCAGTTTACGAGTGTTCCGCAAGACGAGCAAAGATTTTTTATAATTTTTGACTTAAAAAACGAGCACAGAGTATCATGTGTAAGGCATGCACTTCTTGTTTTGACACCGAGCGTTGCATCATCGCAACTGAGCCAACGGTTTTTCTCTCTCTTGCGCTGCGGGGATTTATCTCCCCTGCTGGTATAATCAACATCCGTGTGTGTGTGTGTGTGTTTTTCTTTCTCTTGCGCTGCAGAGTGTGTTATGCGTGTGCGCGCATAATTTGACACCAGGCCGGTCACACACACACACACACTCACGTTCTATTTCTCTCTCGCCTTTACTGTGTGTCAGTGATTGAGTGTGTGTGTTATGTGTGTTTTTCTTTCTCTTCCGCTGCAGTGTGTGTGTTGTGTGTGCGCGCGTAATTTGACACTGCGCAGGTTCGCACACACACTCTCTCTCGTCGTTAGTGTGTGTCAGTGTTTGAGTGTGTGTTATGTGTGTGCGCGCACGTAATTTGACACCGTGCCGGTTCACTCTCTCTCTGCTTTAATGTGTTTGTTTGTGTGTGTGAAACAATGCAACCACGGGGGGGCGCAATTCAGTGTCTTCTTGTGCCAGTCCCAAGTCTGGATAAATGCAGAGGGTTGTGTCAGGAAGGGCATCCGACGTAAAACATTTGCCAAATCAATGATGCGAATCAAGAATATAATTCCCATACCGAATCGGTCGTGGCCCGGGTTAACAACGACCGCCACTGGTGCTGTTGACCTACAGGGTGCTGGTGAAAATTGGGCTACTGTTGGTCGAAGAAGGAGAGGAGGAAGGCGTGTTCGAAAGCAGAGAGAGAAGAGGAAAGGCAAGAGTTTAGGAGTGATAGTAGGGACTTTGAATGTTGGGACCATGACAGGGAAGAGAAGAGAGTTAGTTGAGATGATGCAGAGAAGAAAGGTGGATGTACTGTGTGTCCAGGAGACCAGGTGGAAAGGTAGCAAGGCTAGAAGCTTAGGATCAGGGTTCAAATTGTTTTACCATGGTGTGGATAGGAAAAGAAATGGAGTAGGAGTTATTCTAAAAGAGGAGTTTGTAAGGAATGTTCTAGAGGTGAAGAGAGTATCAGATAGGGTGATGAGTCTGAAGCTGAAAATTGAAGGGATAATGTTCAATGTTGTTAGTGGTTATGCCCCACAGGTAGGATGTAAGTTAAAAGAGAAGGAGAAATTCTGGAGTGAGTTAGATGAAGTGATGCAGAGCATCCCCAGAGGTGAAAGAGTGGTGATTGGTGCAGACTTCAATGGACATGTTGGGGAAGGGAACAGAGGTGATGAAAATGTGATGGGCAGGTTTGGTCTTCAGGACAGGAATGTAGAAGGGCAGATGGTGGTGGAATTTGCAAAGAGGATGGAAATGGCAGTAGTAAATACTTTCTTTCAGAAGAGGCAGGAACATAGGGTGACATATAAGAGTGGAGGCAGGAGCACTCAGGTCGACTACATCTTGTGTCGACGTTGTAACCTGAAAGAGATCAGTGACTGCAAAGTGTTGGTAGGGGAGAGTGTAGCCAGACAACACACAGAATGGTGGTGTGTAAAATAACCCTGGTGGTGAGGAAGGCGAAGAGGACAAAGGCAGAGCAGAGGACAAAGTGGTGGAAGCTGAGAAAGGAAGAATGTTGTGAAGTCTTTAGGGAGGAGTTGAGACAGGCTATGGGTGGTCAGGAGGTGCTTTCAGTTGACTGGACAACTACAGCCAATGTGATCAGGAAGACAGGTAGGAGGGTACTTGGTGTATCATCAGGTAAGGGGAAAGTGGACAAGGAGACTTGGTGGTGGAATGAGGAAGTCCAGGAGTGTATACAGGGAAAGAGGCTAGCTAAGAAGAAGTGGGACACTGAGAGGACTGAAGAGAGTAGACAGGAGTACAGGGAGATGCAAAGTAAGGTGAAGGTAGAGGTGGCAAAGGCCAAACAAAGAGCATATGAGGACTTGTATGCTAGGCTAGACAGTAAGGAGGGAGAGGGGGATCTGTACAGGTTGGCAAGGCAGAGAAATAGAGATGGGAAGGATGTGCAGCAGGTTAGAGTGATTAAAGATAGAGATGGAAATGTACTGACAGACGCCAGGAGGGTGATGGAAAGATGGAAGAAGTACTTTAAGGAGTTGATGAATGAGGAAAATGAAAGAGAACAAAGAGTAGAAGAGGTGAATGTTGTGGAACAGAAAGTAGCAAATATTGGTAGAAGTGAGGTGAGAAGGGCGTTGAAGAGGATGAAGAGTGAAAAGGCTGTTGGCTCTGATGACATACCTGTGGAGGTATGGAAGTGCTTAGGAGAGGTGGCAGTAGAGTTTTTTTACTAGTTTGTTTAACAAGATCTTGGATAATGAGAGGATTCCAGAGGAATGGAGGAGAAGTGTATTGGTGCCAATTTTTAAGAACAAGGGAGATGTGCAAAGCTGTGGCAATTATAGAGGTATAAAGCTAATGAGCCAGACAATGAAGCTGTGGGAAAGAGTAGTGGAAGCTAGGTTAAGGGCAGAGGTGAGCATTTGTGAGCAGCAATATGGTTTTATGCCTAGAAAGAGTACATCAGATGCAGTATTTGCTTTGAGGATGCTGGCGGAGAAGTACAGAGAAGGTAACAGGGAGTTGCATTGTGTCTTTTAAGATTTAGAGAAAGCGTATGACAGGGTGCCAAGAGAGGAGCTGTGGTATTGTATGAGGAAGTCTGGAGTGGCAGAGAAGTATGTTAGAGTGGTGCAGGACATGTATGAGAGCTGTAAGACAGTGGTAAGATGTGCTGTAGGTGTGACAGAAGAGTTCAAGGTGGAGGTGGGTCTGCATCAAGGATCGGCTCTAAGCCCCTTTTTGTTTGCTCTGGTGATGGACAGGATGACAGATGAGGTAAGACAGGAGTCTCCATGGATTATGATGTTTGCAGATGACATTGTGCTCTGTAGCGAGAGCAGGGAACAGGTGGAGGAAAATTTGGAGAGGTGGAGGTATGCTCTGGAAAGCAGAGGAATGAAGGTTAGCGCAGCAAGACGGAATGTGTGTAAATGAGAGGGACTCAGGAGGATCGGTGAGGCTACAGGGAGCAGAGGTAAAGAAGGTGCAGGATTTTAAGTACTTAGGGTCAACGGTCCAGAGCAACAGAGAGTGTGGAAAGGAGGTGAAGAGGCGGATACAGGCAGGTTGGAATGGGTGGAGAAAAGTGTCAGGTGTGTTGTGCGATAAAAGAGTATTAGCGAGAATGAAAGGAAAGGTGTACAGGACAGTGGTGAGACCAGCGATGCTCTACGGCTTAGAGACAGTGGCGCTGAAGAAAAGACAGGAGGCAGAGTTGGAGGTAGCAGAGCTGAAGATGTTGAGGTTCTCTTTGGGAGTCTCAAGGATGGATAGGATTGAGAATGAGTTCATCAGAGGGACAACCCAAGTTAGATGTTTTGGAGATAAAGTCAGAGAGAGAGAGATTGTGAATATATCGGTAGAAGTATGCTGAGGTTGGAACTGCCAGGCAGGAGGTCTAGAGGAAGACCATAGAGGAGATTTATGGATGCAGTGAGAGAGGACATGAAGTTAGTTGGTGTGAGAGAAGAGGATGCAGAGGATAGGGTTAGATGGAGGCAAATGATTCGCTGTGGCGACCCCTGAAAGGGAACAGCCGAAAGACAAAAAGAAGAAGAAAAAGTTTGTGTGTGCGAAACAGAGAGGGGGTGCTTCAATCACACACAACCAGCACGGTGTCAAATTAGCTCGCGCACACACATAATACACACTCAGCAGAGCAGGAGAGAGAAAAACACACACAAACACAGCACCAAAAAGAAGTTACAGAATTAGTCATTTAGAATGTCTTGAACTGACAGTTATTTTTCTGTAGTTTTACTAAAAGTGCATGAAAACTAAAAACACATTGCCTGATAAGGACAAATATGGTTCATAAAACACCACAATAAGGAGGAGGAGAAGTACAGTTTAGTAACCTTTGAAGTGGCACTAATTTAGTAAACAGACACAATTTTTGCCAATAAAACATTTATTTAGTTCCAAATATGGAGGCAGAGCTGCTCTGTTTAAGAGTTTGTCTTCATAAGTTAAAAAAAAAAAAACCTCCACCCAATCTGCTCATTCATTCATGCTGTAGTAGCAGTCCATAGAACAGAATCCGTCCAACTCTCTGTCAGAATAAAATGCTGTGAACACTCCTTTCCGTCCGATTCCACAGTAATATGTGTCTGTCGACAACAATTAAATGACGAAAATAAAGAAAAGAAATTATTTATATTGACTAACCACACCAAGCCTTACCGCCACCATGTTCTTCCACACTAAATTAAAGGTACTTACATATAAATAAGATTACCGCTGATTGGCCAACACAGAAGCTCCATTCACTAATAAAAAACCTTTCGACACGCCCCGAACCTTTCGGCGCGCTGATTGGCCAACGCTGAAACTCTTTTCACCAGTGAGAACCCTTTCAACATGCCCCCTACCGTTCGGCACGCCCCGATCTTTCGGCACGCCTTTTGCTCCAGCAAAAAAATTTTATCATTTTAGTGACTTGGTTCTTTGAAACTCGTTCATCAAAATGAACTAATCTTTTTTGAGTCATTTCATTCTTTTTATCAGAAATAAATAAAAATGTTGCGTTTTTAATAAAAAATACCCCCAATACGTCTACATACACAAAATTTGGCTATAGTTCCAGTTATGAAAATATTACAATGTAAATAAGGACATATTATAATAAACAGAATAAGCAGCTCACCTCTCATATCTTCCAATCTGAGTCGTTCATTCTTTTAAATCTATTGCACCGCATAGCGTCACGAGTCACGTGCTATGGAAGTCACGTGTCAAAAGAACGAAGGACTCGAGACTTGAAGACTCATTGCTGAGAATTGTTCAATACTGTTTCCTGTATATAACATACAGAGGTTTTGCGATGCTTTGTGCCTGAATCACTCTGCGAGATGACTCGTTTATCTTAGTCATGTTAAGGATTCGTTCAAAAAGAAACGCGGGAAGATGGCAGCAAAACGGAGGGGGCGTGGTCAGAGAGTGGAAGCGAGGTGTCAGGCAGTGAAACGGAAGTCGGAAGACGCAGTCAATAGGGAGAGCGGAAATTCGAGAACCGGGAGATCAAAGAGCGAGGCGTCAAGTTCGAAAATGTAGACGAGAAGCCGAAAACCATAAGAGGAAGCGTGAGATCAAAACCGGGACATCAAAGAACGAGGCAAACAAATCCGAGACGAGAAACCGAAAGTGAAAGCAAGACGAAAATCGAGGCACGAAACACATAATAATCCAGAAGTTAGAGCCTCTTCTTCTTCTTAGTGTTTTACGGCGGTTGGCATCAATCATGTTGCATACCGCCACCATCTGGTCCTGATCTCCCCTCCCCTCTTTTTCTCTTTTTCTTTTCCTCTTCTTCTTCCCCTCTCTCCTATCCTTTTCAACGGTCGGCATTCAGCTTTATGATGCGTTACCACACGTCTGTTTCAGAGTGTGAGTTAAAGAGTAGGCTAAATAAAATAAATAAATAAACCCTACTCTTTTCACACTATCTGCTTTCTTGATCGCATTACTTCCATTCATTCCCCTCTCTTTCTTTCAAATCCTATCCATTATCCCTGTTCTAATCTCTACCCTTATCCATTATCCCTGTTCTAATCTCTACCCTTTCCAAATCTCTCCCATGCATTTTTAGTTTAACCCTGCCCCCTTTCTAGATCTCTTTCTTGAAAAAAATACAGTTTGGGTCATTTTAATGGAGAATCTAAATCCCCACTCAAATCCCCATTCCACTACTTTATCTTTTTCTTGCATTCCCCTATTTGTGTACTCAATATTTCTGCCTCTTTTTCATAGCGCCCCATCATCTGCAAATAAAGACCTGCTAATATCACCTGGAAGTGTTGTAAAAATGTCATTTATCATATTGATGAATAGAATTGGACTAATCACACTACCTTGTGGTGTTACATTTCCAAATGTATACTGGCTTGACATTTCTGCTCCTATCCTTACTTGAATTCGCCACCGCTAATTCCTAGTTTATTCAGCTTTATTAATAACCCCTCCCTCCATAACATATCGTATGCTTTTTCTATGTCAAAGAATACCGCCACTACTGACTCTGTTTTCTAGTGCCTTTCTTATTTCAGTTTCTAATCTAACAATAGCATCCACTGTATTCCTCCCCTTCCTGAAACCACTCTGGTAAGTCTCTTTTCTCTAGGGTATATGTTAATCTTTTTACTATCATTTGCTCAATTATTTTACTCAATGTCGGAGCTATAGGTCTATAGCTTGATGGTTTTGTTGGGTCTTTGGCTGCTTTCCTAATTGGAATCACTACTGCTTCTTTCCATACCTTTGGTAATATTCCCTTACTCCAGATTTTATTATATACCTCAAGCAGCTTCTTAATTGCTCCTTTTCCAAGATTTTTTAACCTAGCATAGTTTATCTGATCCTTTCCCGGGGTAGTTAGCCGGGCTCTCTTAATTGCTCTCATCATTTCTGCCATTGGAAATGGTTTATTTAGGACTTTCCCATTCTCTTCATCCTTCCCGTCTATTGTATGTTCATTTTGGTCTAATGTTGCTATCCTTCTTCTTTTCTCTTCTTCCGTCAAATTATCTGAGCTATGTATTTTTGAAAAAGATTTCACCATCATCTCTGCTTTTTCTTAGTTAGTTACTCCAACCTCTCCGTCTTACTGGATATTCACACTGTTTATTTTCTCCTTCCATTTTCTTTATCATTGTTCATATTTTACTCACGTGTGTGGATTTTACTATTTCACTACAAAATTTCCTCCAACTGTCCCTTTTAGCCTGCCTTACCTTCCTTTTTACTTCCGCCTGTGCTCTCTTACACTCTATCATATTCTGCATATTGTGTGTCCTCTTAACTAGCCTGTATGCTTTATTTTTTTTCCCTAAGTGCTTCCTGACACTCCTCATTCCACTTTTTCCCTCTATTTTTAACTTCCGGGATAGCTTTCTCCGTTGCCTATATGATAGCTGCTTTTACTTGGTCATTAATATTATTTATACTTCCCTGTATATCTACTCTACTCATTAACTCTTCACTTATTGCCTGAAATTTTTCCCAGTTTGATTTTCCTACTTTCCATCTTGAGATTCTATATTCTCTCTCTGATTCTTGCCTCCCACCTATGCTTCTTAAAACTGGATAATGGTCGCTACCTATTGTGGTAGGTAAACTAATCCACACTTTCCAATTACTGTTTCCTGCCAGTGTGTTTCTTCCATCAAGTTCCTTTATTTAGATTAACTAGATCTTTTTTCTCCATCAGCTCCTCAATTATCCTTCCGTTTGCATCTGTTTTATCACCCCACCCCCCACACACACACAGTGAGCTGTGTGCATTAAAATCTGCACACCATATTACTTTTTGCTTATCTTGCGCTTGTATTCTAAGTAATTTTTCCAATTTCATCCTCTTACATGGATTATATAAGTTGGTTATCATTATCTGTCCCCCATTTTCCCAAACCTCCACCACTACATACAGTACTCCTGATCCTCGCCCACTTCTAAAACCCTGTATGGTATTCCACTCTTAATACATATGGCACACCCTCCTCGTACCTCACCTGTCCTATCTCTCCTTATTATTGTATACCTATAGATAATAAAGTTAAGATTTGGTTTTAGACATGTTTCCTGAATACAAACTATATCTGGTCTTTTGACCAATTCCCTGATGAAGTGCTTAAGTTCCTGACCATTTGCTATTAGGCTTCTAGCATTCAAATGTTAAAGTGTTACCATTAGGATAATCAATGCATGATGTATCTTGACTTGTCTGATTGGTAAGATTTTCCCTAACTTCTTCCCATGTCTGTCCTTTCAGTCCCAGATGATTGATTGCAGCTTTGACCACCAGTTGGATGTAGTCATTTTTTATTTGATCTCTGCTGTGCTGTTTATCACCCCTGCTATGAACGTACAGTAACTAGATCTCTTTTATCCACATACACTCTCTTTTCTTTTTGCTCTTTTCTCACCTCTCTAACCTTTACTTCCCCCTGTTATTGCCTATGTTATGCTACAGCATATGTTATTCATTTTTTCACTAGTTTTTTTTTTGGATCTCTATCTCCCGCTTCACAACTTCACATCCTCCATACGCCACATTGTGAGGACTTCCACAGTTACGCATTTTGGCTCCACCCCTGTTCCACACTTTCCAAACTCGTGATCTCCTCCACATCTAGCACATCTTCTTTGCCTTTTGCATGTATGTGCAGTATGTCCAGACCTTTGGAATTGGTTTTGAGACAAAGACCCTCACTGGGTAGCTCATGAATCCTAGGAACACTTTCTGAGGAAACTCTCTTCTTCAAATTCTATCCCCACTGATTCACTATCCTTTAACACTCCATCCTTTTTTATTTTTTATCTTTTCACTTTATTTATTTGTTTTCCTTTTATATTCCTTTTCAGCTCTTCCATGCTTATATTTATAGGTAACCCTATTATCACTCCCATGCAGCTGCCGAATTTTCCACTTTGCATGTATCTATCTCTTTGATTTTCAGAGCTCTTTCCATCTGTTTTTCATCTGCACATCTTATCAATAAAATTCCATCATTCAAAATTTTTGCATATTCTATCTCTCTGCTTCGCTGCTTCCTAACGGGCTGTTTTTTCATACTTCCTTGATTTTTCTCATTAAATCTTATTATGACAACATATCTGTCATCCCTTCTTCCTTGTGTTAATTTTTGTCTTTCATTTTCACTTTCTGACCTGAATTCCTTTTCCTTTCTGACTCTTTTATTTCTTTTCATTTTCATTTCCTGCCACTGTTTTTTCTCTTTTTCCCCATTCTTCATCTCTTCCTTCATCTGAATCCATATTTATTCCACCTATCTCCAACTCATTCACAGAACAGTCGTGCTCAACCGTCTTTTATGTACACGGCTCGGAACTTTTCCCCCGTCCTCTCTCTTCCAAACAGACAGCGCGTTCCGCCGAACACTTACCTCCGTCACACTCCTCTCAGCCGCAATACCCAGATTGAGCCAGCAGTGTGTTGTGGCTCTAACTGCTTCGCTGCTTCCTGACGGGCTGTTAGAGACACAACACACACAGAGTGTGCTTAAATGCTGGATTAATGCTGGATTAATCCTGGGGAAATGAGAAAGGGAAAACATGAGCATGTGAGAAGAAGTACTGTAACAGCGTGGGAAAAAGATTCAAGGATTTAAGGATCCTTTAGGCTTTATTGTCATACCAGCACACTTTCATGTTCTGGTACGAAATTAGGACCCAGGTCCCGTTTAAGCCACAGAGATAGCATAGTAGTATAAATATGAGGTTATATATATATATATATGTATATACATGAATATAAATAAGAGCATTCAGAGATATATTATGCAGGAAATTAGATATGAGGACATGAGGAAGGAGAAAGGACTTCATCGATCTCTATTCATTCAGTAGCTTGAATGTAAGAGGGCAACACTACTGTTATGGGCCGCAAACAACTGTAAAGAGTGGTGAAGACTGCTAAGAATATCACAAGGATTCCAGTGCTGTCCTTGCCATCCGCCATCATCCTCAAGGACCCCATTCATCCTAAGCACAGTCTTTTCACACCTCTTCTCTCAGGCCAGAGGTACAGAACTGTTAAATGTAGGACTTCTAGCCTCCTAAACAGCTTTCAAGAGTTTACTATAATGGTCTCCTATTTTCATCTGACTGCTGGCACTGATTTTTAAACAATCATTGCAGAATTTGCACCCTCATTGTGTACTGTTATACTGTGTATTATATATATTATACCCCCCAACAATAAAAATTAAAACTTAAAAAGTATCCCAAAATGCCAAGCACCCTAATAATGATAATTTAACACAACAATTAATACAAAGTAAGCAGGTGCCTTAGTCCTGTGTTGACAATCTAAAAATCCTGTGTGATCATGCATTTACTTTCACTTATTTACTTTATCTACCTGATTTCAGTGTACTTGATGGTCTTCGTTAATATATTTTAAGACAGATGAAAATTAAGCATAACGGAAATTTAAGGAAATTATTTTTCCTCTTTATCAGAAGTCAAAGCATGTGTGTCATTAATAATGAATTAGGTGATTCTGGTGTTTATGGCACACTGGAATTACCCTGGACGTGCCCCCACACACCACAATCCCCCCTATATAACTTTATATTTTTTCCATTACATGTTTAGACATCATAAGTGAAATTAGTATTTATACAATGCTATGTAATTTAGCAACACAGTAGATAATTAGATGAACAAACAATGGTGTTAGACTAGTCTGTTTTATTACATAATGTTATATTTGGTAAAAAAAATATATATTGAATGCATACCTTTATTTGTTGCCCGTTTGTTCTTTCTTTTCTCTTCTAATCTGGACAACTAATGCTTTTACGTTTTCGAATTTATTTTATGTGTAATAAGTCACAACTAAACCATTTCACTTGGGTGGAGGGGGCTTAATCTATTAATGAAAGCTATTCGCCCGGGTTTAATTACACTCATTAAGAGTCACCTAGTTCATGGTTCTCATGAGCTCAGACAATCTAAATTAATGTTGGATGGTATTGATATATCTGATAGAAAATGCAACAATAAACACATTCGCAGAATCTTTCAAACTCGAAGAAGAATTACTCCGAGAGAGAAATTTTATTGAAGACCATACATTCAAGATATTAAATGGCATAAAGCCTGGCTTTTGCCTAATAAATACTGCATTTCTAACAAAATAAAAGATGTTCATTTTAAGATTCTCCACAAAATTTACCCGGTAAACTCAATTTTATCTAAATATTTGGAGGTAGAGGACAAATGTTCTTTCTGTGGTACATTAAATGAAACTCTGATTCATTTGTTTGTTGAGTGTGAGAAAACAAAAAAATTCGTAATTCTGTTGAAAGACCACCTCTTGAACCATCTTAATGTGTCCTACTTCTTTACTGTCAAAGATAAAATCTTTTATCAGAAAATCCGTAAAATAAACAGCTTAAATTTTTTGTTTATTATTTTATTTTACATGCAAAATACTTTATTCATAAACAGAGAATTAAAAAGAAACAATTGTATTTCCCTCTCTTTCTTCTAGAAATGACCTCAATTTTAAATTCTCTTAAATTAATTGAGTTTAATAAGAAGAATAATAGACTTCTAGATAATTATGATATCATTTTTCACTGAAGTGTCTCTAGATTTATCTTTTTGGCGGTTTGTACATAATTCTCATCCTCTCGTGTATTTTATCCATTTATTTGGATTTTCAAATCTATAGTTCCTTGTCCTTTTTGTATAATTATTTGTTTGGATTAATGTTTTTTTCTCTCTCTCTGCTCGTGTGTGTGTTGTTGTTGTTGTTGTTATTGTGTTTGCTGTTAGTTGTAAATGTGTTTAATATGTTCTGTATTTTTTGTATTGGTTCAATAAAAAAGAAAAAAAAACTTGGGTGGAGGGGGGCAATTAGCCTAACCCATCTGTCTTTGGATTGTTGGAAGAAAAGTGTAAGTGCAAGGCGACAATGCTAAACACTGTGCTAAGCCACAGAGTTTTGGCCAATTTGTTTATTTAGGGCCCAAGGACTTGACATTGGCACTTATTATGATAATGTTAATGTCTCATGGTGCAGATGTCATAGTGAGTGAGAGCTCTATTATTCTTCTAAGGATTAATACTATTTTATTTTATATATATTTTTAATTATCCAGGCCTTTTTGTATCTGCTTAAATTTGGATATTTATAAAAAATATATAAAAACAAATTTGCAAGTTTTAGCAATTTATTTCTTGTAAGAAGCAAAATTAAGAAACACGAAATAGAACAAGAACTTTTTGCTAATTTAAAAATTCGATTTTTTTGGGGGTGGGGAAGGTTTGACTAGAAATAGGCTTAATAATCTTATATTCATATCTTATATTATAAGATAGGGTTCAAAGGATTTAAAATACATATAGAGAAAGAGAGGAAAAGCATACATGTATGTGCTTACTGTCTGATACTGATATCTCTCATTAGGTAACCTAAGTTGACCTAATGTTCTGTACAGAGACACAGAGTGTTCTTGGCAAAATGCATTCTGTACAGAACATTCGGTCAACTTAAGGTTAGGGACACACACCCATAACAGTTTTATGGTTCAAGAACATTAAGAACTCCAGCAATGGATTGGAGGCACGGTGATATAAGATCACAAGTACTACGTGTACAACTATGGGTTGGGTTGCCAACTCCCTGAAATGTAAATAGGGACATAAGGACAGCAATGATTGCGATGGATGGTGCTTTTTGTGGCAGGTGCATAACACAATTGGTTTATGCCTTAAAATTTCAACACAAGTTTTTACCCAGTTCGATTGCCTACGGTTGGTTTTATATGTTTTTAATACAACTTAATTAGTTTAATAGCTCTGAGAGAACAGCAGCAACAAAGAAAGCTCAAACACATATTTAATCACCACAGTCTCACCATCAGACACCACAGGTTTTACTGAATTGCAAAGATATTGATATTGCAGATACTTCTAGTCTTGATGGTTTAAGTTTAGAGCATCAATTTTCGTATTTACAAATTCAATATCAGGCACTATCTGTAAGTAGTAATATTGTAAACCTAGATTACAATTAGTTAATTAGCTAGACTAGTCCTAGACGGTTACAGAGTTTTTAGAATTAGTTCCAAGCTTAAAGCTAAACATAAGCTGACCAGCTTTAATGTAATCAGTGATATTATTATTTCAGGTTGAAAAAATAACATTTTGTAAGGTTGAGTATCTTATGCCTTACTTACACACAAATACACTCCCTGTTTAAAGTAGATTATTAAATCCATCACATAACTGTTTTGATTTTAGCGTATAACAATGAACTCTCAATTCGGGTATTTTACACGCCCTTACCTTGGACTGCTGTAAATATGTTTTCTCTAACAGGCCGTGTAGAAAAGAATAAACATACACTGGTCTGTCAATACATCATCATACATACAAAAGTAAATGGAGCATTGCTCAGATTATTTTTATACTCGACAACAAAGTATTTACGACATACAGTATGTCAAAAAGTTGATAAGGTACAGTTTTGTTGGAATATAACAAACTTGATGAAAAACTGCTCCACAAAAGTGCATAAATAGTTACAGCAGAAGTGAGAACACAGACAGATATCCCGACATCTTAGAGAAGCCTTTCAGAGCTGCAAAAGTTATTATCTAAGTATCCAATTATAATACTGTATTATTTTAACCTATTTTAAGTAATTAGAATTAATTTTAACCAAAAGTAAGCTGAACTACTAATTATTTCCTGTGGCGCAGAACCTTGGCCTATTTGGCCAAAGTAGTGGCAACTTGGTCTGTGAATAACAACACCTACATGGCAGAAGGCTACACAAAGTGAACACCCGCAACTAGTGGTAGTGGAAGTGACCCCTCAGGATGAAGCAGCCAAGGTTCCAGAGCAGTCTCCCAACCCCAGGAGGGCTGCTGAGTGACTTTTGATAGCATAGAGTAATATAAATCACTTTTAATTATTCTAAACTGGATCCTAAACTGTTCACTGCAACAAAAAAGGATATCTTAGAAAGTAAAAATATCTTAAATACAGTTTAATGTATGTACACTTTCTTTAAATAAGATTACAAAAACCAAATACTGTATACATTTTTTTAAGCTTATTTTAAGTTGGCTTTTATTGTCATTTACAGTTTAGTAAACTGGGAAACGAAACATCGTTGCTCCAGGACCAAGGTGCTACATACAACATAAATTAACAGCATAAATTAACAAAACCTGACTAAAACCTAATTAACCATTAATGAAACCTAATTAGCTGACTAGCTGAGACAAGACAGATTGACAAAACAGCCTAAATTAACAACATTTTCACAAAAAACTAACTAGCTACTGTAACTTAGAAACCTAATTAGTTGGCTAGCTGAGACTTGACATTTTACGTTAACAGAGAGCTATCTAGGTTATCTTGATTTAAGCAAAAAGTTTCATGTTCTTTTGGTAGACAATTTAGCAAGTTTTAGCAATTTCTTAGCAAAATTAGGAAACAAGAAATAGAACAAGAAAAGTTTGCTAATTTATAAATTAGAACATTTAACTAGAAATAGGTACTGATACTGATATCTCTTGTGTGTGTGCTTAACCTAAGTTGACCTAATGTTGTCTAATGTCTAATTAGCTGAGCCAGATTTCTTAGTTAGCTAGCTGG
Source organism: Clarias gariepinus (assembly GCF_024256425.1). NCBI lineage: Eukaryota > Metazoa > Chordata > Actinopteri > Siluriformes > Clariidae > Clarias > Clarias gariepinus. Next base: position 4,054,142 of record NC_071126.1, on the reverse strand, counting down.
TTCCGGTAAAGTGTGTTGTTGAATGACAATAAAACTTGACTTGACTTGTTCTGTACAGAAACACATTCTTGGCAGAATACATTCCCATAATGTGACATAACCCTGTGCTTCCCATTAGAGTTTCATGGTTTAAGAACATTAACAACTCCAGCAATGGATCAGAGGCACTGTGATCTGAGATCACAAGTCTACTAAGGGTGGAGCGCGCACAGAAAAATAAGCAAGTTAAATAAGTTCTTAAATAAGTTAATAATGATGATAAGGTTTGCATGTTTGGTTTTCTATCTTTTCATGTTACTCTGTGGGTTAATGAACTGCTTTATTGCCCTGATTCTATTTTAAGAGCGAGGCAGGGGACTGACTGGGAAGGTCTCTTACTCAGAAGTATGAGATAGAGAGGGAGGGGGCTAGTGGACATTACCTCAAGTCGACTGCAGGGGAGCAGGAAAAACACACACATCTAACACTGTACAGCAATGCAGTTAGTTAAAATAACCAACAATATGAAATGCCACTGAATAAATCACAGATCATTCATAACACTGTGAATATATACTGAATCCCTGGTCTTTAACTGCACTTTCTCCATTAATTAGTATTAGTAGTACAATAAAAATACTGGGTTTCTATAAACACATCTTTGGGTTGTTTATGCTGGGTCAAAATTCTGTGTTATTTTGGGTACTTTAATCATAGTGTTGGGTTGCTTTGGCTGTGAATACTAAAAGTGCTACATGATTAAACTCAATGCAAAAACTGGAAAAAGAAATGTTGCGGTTTTTCACAAAAATCCGGCAAAAGCATCTCGTCTCCCGCACGGATCAGACCGTCTACAAACTACTGTCCGACTGAAATACGGATAATATTAATATTATCAATGTGAAGCATGGTGGTGTATAATGACTTTTCATATTATCACTTTTGCATAATGTATATTTATAAATATTTTTAATAGACATTTTTATGATTTTATTTAAATAATTTTTATGTCATGTGACGTATTGCCTCAAAATCTATTCTTAAATGTCCATCTGTCCTGCAATGTACACAATCTTTTTTATTCAATATTATCACTTTGCATATTTATTAATAATTAAGATTTAATAATTCTATATTTTATTTAAATAATTTCCAGGTCATGTAACCTATTGACTCAAAATCTATTCTAAAATGTGTGTTCACCTGTCCTGCAGAGGGCACAACATTTTTCATTCAATATTATCACTTTGCATATTTATTAATCATTTTTTATTGATTTTATTTCAACAACTTTTAAGTCATGTGACCTATTGGCTCAAAATCTATATTATATATTAATATAATAATATATATTATTTTTTAATGAAATATGAATAATTGAATTTGGCACAAAATCCTTTCTAAAATGTGTAACCACCTGTCCTGCATAAAGTTTTTTTTTTAATTATTACTAACACTTTGCATGTTTATTAATACTTTTTAATTTAAATATTAATTATTTATTTCAATAGCTTCCTTGCAATATTTTATTTCAATTAAAATAGATCATAAAGCCATTCTTGAATTTACAATGTCATCTATACTGCGTGTGTGTGTTTTAAACCACAGTTAAAAGAAAAACAGGGTTAGGGTTAGGGTTAGGGTTAATATCAAAGCAAAAATGGTTGCACACTTTATCCAAAACACAAATCCAGGAAGTGCAAGTCGAAAATGTACGAAGTGAGCCAAACCCAATAGGAGATATCCTGTCTTGACCACACGAATAGCACAGAGAAGATAAAGTGAAACGCAATTATTATTTAAGCATTTTTGCAGGTAATTTTACTGTCACACTATTTAAAAAACTTGCACTGCAGTGGATACCAGGATTTGATTACATTGAGGTGTGTCTGTCTTGGTCATCTTTTAGATGATGCTTTACAAAGCAGCATACATAGGTACCCTAAAGGGGAAACTTGTAATTCCTGTTGAACATTAAACCCCCATACAGAGAATGTGTCATTCAGTTTCTCATAAGCAAGATGCAATATCAAAATACATTTGCAATATCAAAATACATTTATAGTCATTTAAATTATTATTGAATTATTGACAATTATAATCACAATATTTCTATTTTTATACCTAATCAAACTATTCATTCTGTTTTATTAGCACTAAATGATAATTTGTATGCTGCATGATTAGCAGAGATGTCAAGTAACAAAGTACAAATACATACATTTTTACATTAAAAAAAACATCCGGATAAATCTGGATGGAGCGAATTTGATTGTGGTTGGATGAGAAGTATAAACATACCATTCCGTCACCCTATTAGTTGGTACGCGATCCATCGCACCTGCACATGACGTCACATCACACACTCCAGCAAGGACGTTTGAATAAAATAGCATTTTCGGTTGATAACGTTGTGATAAGTAGGCGAAGATGTCCGTGATAGAGACTCAAGAGTCGAGCGAAATGTCACAACCAAGCACCAGCGCAGAAGGTAACAGCACCAAGAAGGTAACAGAAATGATATATATATATATATATATATATATATATATATATATATATAATTTTTTTTATTAATTACTTGCACTAATCATACATTCTGACAGCACTAATGTTTATTGTAGACAACCATACAAGGGTAATTGTTACTAAGCCTGCCCTGGGTACATTCATTTTCTTGTATGTTGCCCTCACAGATTCCTGCAGCTAAGCTTGGATGTACATTTACATTCCAATAAAGGTTACCGATGAAATGCCTCTGAAGTTTGACTTTTTGCACCATTAAAATACTTAACTAGTTATCAAATCTTCTTCTCCATAAAACATGTTAATACTCAGTAGTACACATATATGGTTCTTTAATGTATTTGCATTGGACTAAAATGCATTCTTTTTCAATTGCCATATACAGTATCCCAAATCACTATGGCCTTTAAAAAATACACCAAAAAAACAACAACACATTTTTCTTTTTTTTTTATGAGGTGTTATTGCAGTATATAGGCCCGTGGCACAGCCTAAGCTTTTATCCTTAATGCCCAGACCCCCTCATGTTACTTTTACTTTTATACTTTAAGTAGTTTTGAAACCAGTACTTTTACACTTTTACTTGAGTAAAAAGCTTGAGTTGATACTTCAACTTCTAAAGAAGTCTTTTTAAACCCTAGTATCTATACTTCTACTCAAGTAATGAATGTGAATACTTTTGACACCACTGATGATAAGATAACTTTAATATTAAAAAAAAATAAAGCATCAGGTGGCTACAGTACACATGATTCTCTACAAGCACAAGCTTGCTTGTGCTTGGTACATGGAATGAAGGCTGAATCACCATGGGTGGTTGTGTTTTTTGTTTTTCTGGGGGAGTTGGGAGATTGCTCTATAAATATGCTGACATGCACACACGAAAGCACAAACTTAGCACTCGTCTCAATAAGTTCAGCCTAAACTCTGCAACATGGTCATGGGCAAAGGTGTTGAAGTACAGGTCAATAAGGCCATCTATCAGACAGGTGAGTCAATAAATTGTATTGAAGCGATTCATACAAATGCTACTTGTGATGCAGTTACATATGTTATTAATATTATGATTATTATTACAAACCACTTTTCCCTTTTTATTTACACTATTTGTAACATTAAATCTATTTTGTTTAAAGCTGGTGTGGCAAAAGAGAAAATTGGTGAGGTGACTGGAGAAAAACAAAGCAAGGACAAGAAACAGGATGGAGGTAATTATATTATTTTTTAATAAATTTTCTCATTTGATTATTTAAAAAAAAATTCACTGTTTAGTATTAGCAAGCATCAAGCAGTGTAATTCTATTTGTAAATTATATTAGTTTTAAAGCTTTCTGATTCTCTTTTAAATAATAATAATAATAAAAATAAACATCCTATAGCAGTGGTAGGTTGCATTATAGAAATAAAATTCTTTATTATGATTAAAGTGTATGTATGCCTGTTGTAATAAGGCTGTAACTGTTGCAGTTCTCAACGATTTGGTGAGCGGTGTGGTCGGCAAAGGTTCAGCAAACCAGGCAGCAGATCAGGCACTCGCTTTTGGAAAAAAGTTACTTGACAAATGTAATGCATTTTAAGTGTTTGTATCACATTATTACCAAATTTTGCATATGACTGTTTAATTAAACAGCAATGGAACAGAAAATGTGTTTAATTTCTTTATTCATAACAAAAAAAAGCAAATTTTCACATGATGGTGTAGATGAGCTTTTGGAATGGTTTTGGTCCCCAATGAGCTAAACTCACCCACATACAAACACACATTTCCAGGGTGTCACTAAATACACTGGATTTAATATTCACACATTTTAAATGGAAAATATTACATTTAGCACATCTCCAAGTCTAAGTGCTGAACAAGACCAGTGTGTTAGATGGATGTTTTTCAGTTTGAGGTATTTTATGAATGTTCTTCTCCAGATTAAAGACATAATTCCTCTGAGTATAAAACTCCTGCTCTAAGGTTAAAGACATTTTTAGTGTTGCCTTTTACTACTCATAATGTGGGGTCACAAGCTTTGGGACAACAAACATTGTGAATGAATGAATGAATGTAAACATGTTTTGAAAGCTGGATAATAAAAATAACCCACATTTCATTTGCACAATGGATGCAGAGGCAATACTGCCAACATTAGTTAAAAACAAATTAATACAAAACTACAACACAGTAAGATAGTGAATAGCTTGAGAACGTGAACTTAAGAACATTGCAGCATGACATTCTTTATAACTAGCAGCTTGTTTGGTTGTCATACAGAAATCACAGCATAGTTATAGTAGAAAAACTTTATGGAACAAAACTTGGCACAATATGAGTGGGACAATTTATTATTTAATATAATTTATTAAGTAATATAGTATGCCCCTTTGGAAACTCAGAAAATAACAGAAGGCTGTGAGATGATCGGGCACAGGGTTGGACTAAGGCTGGTCAGGAGTCAGGATGAATAAACTGGTAGAGGGGACATTGAGCATTTATGTGAATAATTTGCTACAAAAGACAAAAAAATATAAATATCCTTCTTAAATAATAATAATAATAACTAATAATAATAATAGTAATAATAAAGTATTAATTGAATAACTACTAAGAATGCACTGCTTAGTTAGGAGAATAAGAAAGCCTGGGTAATCACTGTAGACAGGTTGGTCTACTGATTACTCTTAAAGCAATCTCAACATCAGGGACATCGCAATGCTCTGGAGGTGTTTATACACACTATAGTGATCAATCAACAGAAACTATAAACACACCATAAACATTACTGTATTTAAGCTGATACTGTAATCTTATATTAGGAGATTGGCTAGCTTCCAGAATTCATTTGACATCCAACAGCTTTTCCCAGATGGCCAGGCAATACGTTAATCTACATGGTCTTTTCTTGGTATTTCTTTTAATTAAACTACAGTAAAAATTCAGTAACCCCTTGATCTTTGTTAGGTTTCTGCATCTAGAGTTCTCACCAGGAACACCTGGTTTGAGACAGGAATGAATCCTGAATGCAACACCAATCCACCTTAGTGCCTCATGCAAACACACTCAGGAGCGTTTCTATATTTATGTAAGGAAACAGGAAAACCCAGAGCAAATCAACACATGCAGAATCCCTGGTTGACCCAGGAGATTTAAGGCTGCAATACTAACCATTGCTCCACCCTGCCACCCATAGCACACAACTGAAAAAGAAGTTAAGGTTGGGAAAGGTGTAGAATAGTGTTACTTGGTTACGTTAAAAAAAAATAGTCAGTGTAAAGCCATAAGGAGAGTAATACATGTGTGTGTGTGTCCTCAGGTGGATTTCTGCTAGGATGGGCGGATGGAGGGTGGAGATGGTGGCCAGGAAAATTCCTTAAAAATAATCAAACATTCATTATTTAATACCCACAAAGTGTTTAAATAATTTACTGCATGAGTATGAGGCTAATAAATTTTTCATCTCTTTCAAACAGGATTACTAATTTAATTTTATTTATATAGCGCTTTTAACAATAGTCATTGTCTCAAAGCAGCTTCACAAAAATGAAAGAAATTCATTAAAAACAATACACAATTTATTATTATTTTATGTGTGAGAAAAATGTGTCTAGATAATAATATGAATGAATGAAATGTCTCTGATGAGCAAGCCAAGGGTGACGGCGACAGTGGCAAGAAAAAACTCCCTAAGATGGCAATAGGAAGAAACCTTGAGAGGAACCAGACTCAATCAGGGACCCCATCCTCATTTAAGTAATAACAGATAGAAATGATATAACATCATGTGTGTTATGCAGCTGAAAGTACAATATAACAGAAATTCTTTAAATTAACATGAAGTCCAGTTCAGCACAGGAAGTCAGTAGGTGCAGAGGGCAGATGAGGTCTGGATCACTGGGAGCACAGGAGCAGGATGTGTAGCTCCAACCATCATAAAGCAGAATCCTTCTCTGGATGCCTCAGGATCCTCGCAGGGTTGGCCTTTGTCTACTGAAGCTGGTATAATCTCCAGATGCCTCGGGATGGGTAGAAAAGTACAGAACAGATGGCGAGAATTAGCGTAGTTGCCATTCAGGATAGATGTACTGAAGTATGAAGTTATTGTCACGGTGCGGAGCGGAACGAGGTGAATCCAGGGGCAGATAAATGACAGCAACGTGAAAACAAGAGCGCGGTCGGAATGCGGAAGCGGAGGTCAAAACCGGGAGATAAATCAGCGCAGCGTTTAAGCCAAATCGTTAAACAAGAGCAGTAGTCAGAAGGGGAGGCGTTTAATTGGTTACTGGGGAAATCAATCAGCGAAGCGACAATTCAAAAAACGATATATAAATAATATATATTCCTGTTTGCGCACAGCTTCCCTGTCAAACAGATATATTTATTGAAGAATAGTATATCTAAATATCAGGTCAGGAGTTCTGAAGCGAACGTGTGTGTGTGATTTGTGAATGTGCTGTTTATGTGACTTTCGTGCTGTGCTGAATAAACTACTCCCAGCCATTTGCATTGGGCAGCAAAGAAGCTCACTCGTCTCTCGAAAGTTCCTTCGCAGTGAAAAACGCTACAATAAGTTACTAATAAGCTTACTAAATACGCTTAGGTAATAAAGGTACTAATAAGCATATATCATAGCATAAATTTGTGAATTTAGTAGAAATCTACAGATGCAAACAGATGGAGGATAGATACACTCTAAAAATGTAGTAAATCTGAGTAACTGCATCTGGTACATTAATCAATAAAACTGAGTACACTGAAAAAAACTGATTTTTTGGTGTGGTAAAATATATTAAATTAACCATCATAATTTTTACATTGTAAAAATACATTTCAAGGAGAACTAGAATTTTCTAAGTAAAAGTTTAAATACCTACACATTAATGTAATAAATTAACTGAGTGGAAAGAGTTAAATATTATTATGTATTTACTTGTAACATTTACATGTTTTATAGTCACTGCACATAACCCTAATAATATTAAGTAAATTTTACCTTTAAGTTAGTTTTTCAAATTAAACGGCGCATGCGTGTTTGGAGACGCTGTACCCGCGCTGTGGATCAGTCGGTTGGGGATCATCACGGAGGTACAGCACGGCGTGGCTGGAGCTGGAGTTTGTCGTGTTCGAGGTAAGTTTACCTTTCTGTTTTGGATGCGATTCTCACTTTCATGACCCTTAATTAATGTTCATCTTAATCTCAGGACGTACAATTAGCAATATTTCAGTTTTTAATAGTGTGGAGATTCACAAAACACCGTTTTTCGTGTAAAAACCTGAAAAAGTGTAAAAACCTGAAAAAGTGGGGTATTATCACAGAGAAAAAAATAATAATTATTATTATTTTTTTATAAATATAATTGATAATAAAAAATTACCATGTTTTCTTATTAATTATACAATTTAAAATGTTAAATTCACTACAAGATAAAGGTAGATGAAGGGGTGGACATTTCCTGCTCAGTGATGTCATTCATCATAGGATTTCCTGACACTGTAAAGGTGCAGAGTAATCTATGGAGTGTAGCCATCTCATGCCATGTTTTAGAATGTTTTACCGATGCAAGATTATTGCTAAAGCAATTTAATCCAAGTTAAACAATCTGAAGTATATGAAGTGATGGTAATTTTTTATTATCAATTATTTTTATTATTATTTTTTCTCTCTGTGATAATAAAGTCATCACAGGTGATTGAAGCAATTCAGATTTTTTTGTTTCTCAAAATAATAATTTTTTTTATTTACTTGTAAATTTTATGCAGGAGGACAGACGAAGTGATGCCAGTTTGCACATTCTTAAAATCCTTGTTGTCCGTTCTGTCGAAGGGGAGGAACTGGTTGGTGTATCCATAATATTTGAAGGAAAGGAAATTTTGCAAGAATGTGGCAATACTGCAAAGGCATGTGCACTGCTTATGGGAATAATTTATGCCATTAACCTTGCAGACCCCCGAGCACTGCGCTACACATTTGAGCTATTTCAGAAAGTTCTTTTAGAACTTGGTGGGATTAAGCTATTACCAAAAGTGCAAGCTTTAAAGATGAAGTTATCATCTTAAAACATTTGATATGGCTTGACTACTTGTATTTACATGTTCAGTGTTTACATGTTCAGCTTAAAATGTTTTAATGCGTTAAGGTTTCAATGGCATACTTTTAAGTGCACTAGTCCAGAGTGCTGATTTGAATGTTGCAACTTCACTGCTACAGAGGGCTATTAAGTTTTTTAAAGTTTATTCTACAGTTTGTTTAATGTATTTTCTGCTGTATTTTATTTCTAAACGAATGCTGTATTTTATTAATTAATTAATTTATTATTATTATTTTACACAATTTTGTTTAAAACAAGTATTTCAGGCCCTGTTGCTGTGCAGTTGTTTTTATGAATGCAAAATTTAGCTGAATGCACATTTATTAAAAAGGCAACCTGTATCTAGACAGATATACCTGTATATGTGTGAATTTTAAAAATATTTGGTAATGTTGGTAAATAAACTGCTTAATTATATTTTAGTTGTGTGATTTATGAAAGATGTAGATGAAATAATTACTTAAGTTTCTTTGCAAAACATAAATTATCAATGTGTACATTATTATATATATATATATATATATATATATATATATATATATATATATATATATATATATATAAATTAATAAAATATATATATTATATAATATGAATTAATAAAACCAAGTAAGGGAAAATCTCACAAAACAAAATGATAGTAAGATTTACTTAATAATTTCATAAAATCAAAGTTATACAATAAATTAACTTGATTATTTTAAATGAATGTAACTTGTGCATTAAATATATTTATGTAACTTTTACTTAATTTCTTTGATTGTTAATTTAATTGTTAATTTAATTGTTAAGTAGATTTTACCTGACAATTACGGATGAGTTTTACTTAATATTGGAGCAATAAAATTTACTTAAAATCTATGTGTGCAAATTGTTACGAGGATTTTATTAAGTAAATCTTACAAGTTATTTTTTTCAGTGTAGAAATAAGTTAACATTAAACATTAAAAATAACAATATTTATAAATTAACTTTTTATTTATGAGTAATTTAACTTTTAATTTCCTCTAAACCTTTATAAAATAGTAGTCCATACAACCACAAATACATACATGACATGGGCTTTTATTGAAATTTTCTCAATTATTTTGGTAAGTTTAATTCAAACAATCAAGTAAGATTTTCTGAGATTTTGTTAAGTTAATAAAGTTAAACATTTCTCTAATATTTACTAAGCCACAGAATATTTTTTAGAGTCTAGTAGGTTTAAAACAAACTCCATCTAAATGTGAATTTGATGATGGTGATACAGTCCTCCCTCAAATGTGAAACTAAGTCCATGTCAGTCACCATCAGTTATTGTGTATGTGTACATGCATATCAATAATAATATTAATGTATTTAATTAAAACATTAAGGCAGTATTCTGATGCTTGGTTGTGTGAAGTTTAAAGGTTTTTTTGCTTGTAAAACAAAAAGTATTTAAACAATTAATTTTAATCGTGCTTGCAGTGCAGGGCCATGCAAGGACAATTGCATGAGTTTGAGGAAGATAAAATTAACTTTTTAAATTATTTTTTTAAAAAGGAAGTCAGTGTTGCGTTAATATATATACTTTTTTGTTTAAAAACGTAATTATGAGAAGTGCCCTTTATTTCACTTGAGCCCCTGCCCCTCAAAATGTCTGTGCACGTCCCTGGATTTAAGCAGCGCGCAGCGCGTGCTTAAATGCTGGAGTAATCAGACGGGGATTAGAGACAGGTGTGCAGACGGGGCGGAAACGGGGGCGTGGGAAAGGATACAGACAGACTAGGGTAAACATGAGCACATGGAGAAAGTGACAGCGTAGGAAAAAGAGAGCACAAGGCAGACCGGGCATAAATCATGACCGTTATGGGATGAGTTACGCGTATACCAGAAGAGATGCGTCTTAAGTCTACTTTTAAACTGGGAAACTGCATGGGCACCTTCGACTTTGAGACTTTGCTGCAACCTGAATGGTACAAAACATGTTCCTAATCTCTTCTGTCCTTGAAAAAAAAAAACAAGTCAGTCATGTTCTGTGGAATAAATTATGTTTGTGTGCAGGCCATTGCTTTTTTACTTGCCATTTTTGTATTTTCTTTAACCTCAAGAAAACGTGATGTGTATATAAAAAAACTCTTGCTTTCTCCACCTTCATTTTACCCCCCTTTAATAATAATTTAGAAATATTACTCTAAGGTGGAAAGCCAACCAGAGAGGATGGGGAGCAGCTGGTCGCGTTTATTAGGCATTGGAGACTGCAAGGGCACCCATTATTGTTACTGTATCTGCTTGGGACCTACAGTATATACATCGCTTGCTCACTTCTTAATCCTACCTTTCCTTTAAAGCCACATTTCTGGGGTATTGCGCTATAAGGTGTGTAGTCCGCTATTTTGTAGAACATATAGTGTAGCAAATAACCGTGGCACTAATTGTTGTCGTCTGAAGTTTTAATAAATAATCATGTGTGGCCGGCAGCCACCCGAGGGCAGACAGGCACATCTATCAATTAAGCTCACGAAGCTGAAAAGGTCCTCAAAATATATTTTTTTTTTCTTCCTGTTGAGTTTTTTGTCTTATTTTTGTTCTTGTAATATATTTTTGTTCTTTTACTATTTGATTGTTCTTAAAAAAATAAAAAATAAAAAATTTCTACATTTTGGATTTTTATTTGTGTTGTCTAGCAGCTATGGATTTTAATAATTTTACTAATATCTAGGTAAAAATATAGGTGCATGTATATATAGGTGTATATATGTACACATATATGTACATATAATATAGGAAAACGGCCAATTTTATAAGTCACATATATGTCTATATAGGTACATATATGCACGCACGCATATATGTACGCATATATGCACACATATATGTACGCATATATGTGCATATATGTACATATAATATATGAAAACGGCCAATTTTATATATGTCACATATATGTCTATATAGGTACATATATGCACGCATATATGTATGCATATATGTATGCATACTTTATATGCACGCATATATGTACGCATATATGTGCATATACAGTATGTACATATAGGAAAACGGCCAATTTTATATACGTCACATATATTAAAAACCTATATCAAACCTATATTAGAACATATATGTTTATATAGGTTTTTCCGTGTGGGTGATAATATTGGGGTTATATGATCATATTTTCTGGATCTAGTGAGAACCCTGGCGGCTGCATTTTGGACTAACTGAAGCTTGTTTATTGAGGATGCAGGACAACCACCTAGTAATGCATTACAATAGTCCAGTCTGAAAGTCATAAATGCATGAACTAGCTTTTCTGCATCACATACGGATAAGATGCTCCTAAGTTTGGCAATATATCTAAGATGGAAAAAGGCTGATATTGGAAATATGATTTTTAAAGGACAAGTTACTGTCTAATATTACGTCCAGGTCTTTTACTGTTGAGCTAGTAGTAACAGTACATCCTTCTAAACGCAGGCTAAATTGTGAAAGCTGTTGTGTGCTGGTTTTTGGGCCGATGAGCAATATGTCTGTTTTGTCTGAGTTTAGTAAAAGAAAGTTATTGGTCATCCAATCTTTTATATCCTGGACACACACGGTTAATCTAGACAACCTAGGTATTTCATCTGGTTTTGTTGAGATATATAATTGGGTATTATCAGCATAACAATGGAAACTAATCCCATGTCTTCTTATGATGTTACCCAAGGGAAGCATGTATATTGAGAACAGCAGAGGTCTTAAAACTGACCCTTGTGGGACCCCATATTTCACTGGCATTACAACCAGTTCTTCATTTAGATCTACAAAATGGTATCGATCAGACAGGTATGATCTAAACCATTTTAATGCCTGTCCCTGAATACCTATGTGATTTCGTAAGCGATCTATGAGAATATTATGATCTATAGTGTCGAATGCAGCACTAAGATCAAGCAAGACTAGTATTGAGATGCAGCCTTGGTCTGAAGCTAAAAACAAGTTGTTTGCAATCTTAACTAGTGCAGTTTCTGTGGCCTGAAACCTGACTGAAATACTTCAAAAATGTTGTTTTCCTGCAAGAATTTGCATATTTGAGATACTACTTTTAAAAATATTTTTGATATAAGAAAAGGTTATTAGCCCTGAAGTCAGAAACAACACCCTTTCATTTCCTCATCGATCCTGCACTCTCATCCCAGCAGCACCTTCATATGGCTCTGAGAGGTTTTTTTTTTGTGACATTACAAAAACAAACAAACCGGAATTACTCCCATTTGCGTGGTGTAATGCTCTCGTTCCGTCAAAGCTTCAGTGTAGGTGTCAGGATTTATGTGTAGACAACACTTAAATAGCACTTGAACATGATTCAATCGTGGACAGTGGTTCCACATGATTATACCACATTATCTTAACACTGGATTGCTGTTAAAACAACTTGAAATATTTGTGCTTATTTAAAATAAACAGCTAACTTTGATCGAACATTATTTAAATATTTTTATTTAACTTGATTTTTTAATTTGTTGAACTTCAACTATCATGCTATTTAAAATTTATTTCTTGATGTTAATCGTATAAGTTAACATCGATTTCAATGAATCCCATTTGGTCATGTTACTACAACTAAATGTTATACCATAATAAATAGCAGCCCTATTTTCCCATGCTCTAGTGACCCTTAAAGACAACTCCAGAGGCAGTAAATATGTAATATATCCTTTTTATTAGACAACAACTTATAACAGGTGCCCTACTTTCATAAAACACTAACAATCTAATTCAGATACTCAAAAATTAAATGTTGGGTTCAATTTTTTCTTGTCAACAAGTTCCACACAAATGACATCAGTAAAATCAACATTTGTAAGGGCCTTTATTCATGTCATGACCGCAGGGTATAGGCGGATGTTGTCGCCGTGGGCACAAAGAGCAGGCATAAACGCAGAGGGGTGTGATAAGCAAAGAGAGTCTTTTAAATCATATTCATAACATAATATAAATAATAAAGAATCAAAAACAAACAAAAGAACAACAAACTTAAACTATACTCAAAGGAAATGGTGAAACACGGGCTCTATGGCAAGACAGGCTTAGGGACATATACTGTACAGGCCTCATACCTGTTTAAACATTAAACATAAGCCCTTTGGCGAAACACGGGCTCAAGGAAACATACAAACACTTAGTAGGGAGCTGACACGGGACTAGTGGTGGTCCCTTACAATTCACAACAATACAACTGTTACAAGCATTTTAATAACAATTGGCACTGTTTAAATGCAGCACAGAAATCAAGAAATTGAGAATATTATCCAACAATACAAAAGACATACTGTACACAATATGCAACATATTCTGATTTTTTGTTTGTTTTTCTTTTTCAACTTTTTTAACTTTACTGTCAACTTTGACACATTTAAAGAGCAGGGAAAATTGTGTTTAACAAAAAAACAACAACATTAAAGTTGGTTATCTTTAACCTGTCTTTCAACAGTATTCTGGACATGTTTTACATTAAAAAAAATCATGTCACCCACAAAAATTGGAAAACAGGTTCTCACTGTATGAATCTTTAAAAAAAAAAAAAAAATCTAAAAGGAAAATGCACAACCTTGTCCTTAAGGTCAATAATAGCAACTAAAAATTTGTTAATTTACCATATAAACATAAAATTTTAATAATTTACCCGTATTTTTTGCTATCAAATACAAACAAAAAAGTTTTTTTTCAAGTTTCTGCAAAGCCTAAATATTTTGCATCCAAAACAAAACAAAACAAAACATTTTCAATAAGTGCAAAAAAGGCCTTCATGTGAAACAACAAACTCAAATGCTCAATGTTGGTTTACCCATAAAGTTTGTTTTTAAGCATCTGTACCTTTGGTGAAAGTCTGGTAGCATTCAGCTGGAGGAAGATCTTCTGCAGTTTTTTAAAGAATGTTTTCAGTTCCTGAGGTTCATTGCATAATAAATAAATATTTACATAATGGGAATTTCCAAATTTCTTGTTTGGCGATCTCAAACTGTGCAGGTTTCATAACCAGACATTGGACAATAAACCATCGCTGACAGTCATCACACTGGACCTGTTGAAAGAAAAAAACATGAATGTTTCTATGTAACATAGTATTAAGATAAGGTTGCTTTTAACCAGGGAAGGACTTTATGCCTTTATGAAGGACTTGATATTATATAGTAAATATCTTAACAACCCTCATACACATTTACGTTCCTTCTATTTCACGTTATTTAAGGGCAGATGACTGTTTAAGTCAGGACTATGTTTAGGATATTTATAGTGTATGGCAGTGCTATGCTTGTGCACTTTTGTTCGGCCACATACAGACCAACAAACTAGGCAACACAATATAGAACAAAAAATATTATATCAAAATAATAATGCTAAAAATTGTTTAAGCATCTGTATTTGTGGCTATTGTTACTTCTTCTAGTGGATTCAGTAGGCCTCTCACAGGGGCGGACTGGGACCAAAAAGTGGCTCTGGACTTTCTGGCCCACAGCAGCCCACATCATAATACATTGGCTCATTAATGTAGGGATACATTTTTAACACCAGTTACAAGTATAAAAATATAACACGATACAGAAATCAATGTTATTTAAACATATTATTTGAAGTATCACTAAACATATATTGAGTCATATTAGTAAAACAAGGGTAAAACATCAAGACAAACAACACATAAATCTATAAAGACAATATTCTAAAAAGAATGGCAATAAAACTGAACAGGTAAGCTGAAATAAAATCAAAGGTCGATATAAATGTACAGCAAAAGGATCAATCTGCAAGTGCTGTAGATATCCTTTTGCTGTTGCATGACTGCCAGTCTCTTTTATAATTTTTTGAGTCAGCATCAACTCAAGCATCATGTCATTATAAAGCCTTGCACACTTTCTCACCTCTGAGGATATTTTCTTCAAAACACTGTCCCCCTCTTCAAGCATCCATGTGCAACAACAATCCCTGGAATATTACGGATACTTTTTACAAATACCACACTAGCGACACGCTAAGCACATTCTAATGATGTTGCTAGCAACATAATATGGTAAGCATCAGGGTAGCGACATTTCAATCATGTTATTAGCAAAATAATATTATGGTTAGCATAAAGCGACATGCTAATATTGTTAGCATAATGCTAGCAATGTGCTAATATTGTTAGCATAATGCTAGCGACATGCTAATATTTTAAGCATCATGCTAGCGACATGCTAAAGTAAAGGTTAAGGTGGCAAAGGCCAAACAAGAAGCATACTGTACGAGGACTTGTATGCTAGGCTAGACAGTAAGGAGGGAGAGGTGGATCTGTACAAGTTGGCAAGGCAGAGAGATAGAGATGAGAAGGATGTGCAGCAGGTTACAGTGATTAAATATAGAGATGGAAATGAACTGACAGATGCCAGGAGGGTAATGGGAAGATGGAAGGAGTACTTTAAGGAGTTGATGAATGAGGAAAACAAAAGAGAACAAAGAGTAGAAGAGTTGACTGTTGTGGAACAGGAAGTAGCAAATATTAGTAGAAGTGAGGTGAGAAGGGCGTTGAAGAGGATGAAGAGTGGAAAGGCTGTTGGCTCTGATGACATACCTGTGGAGGTATGGAAGTGCTTAGGAGAGGTGGCAGTAGAGTTTCTGACTAGTTTGTTTAACAAGATCTTGGAGAATGAGAGGATTCCAGAGGAATGGAGGAGAAGTGTATTGGTGCCAATTTTTAAGAAAAAGGGAGATGTGCAAAGCTGTGGCAATTATAGAGGTATAAAGCTAATTTTATTTGTCACATACACAAACATACACAGTACGAAATGTAGTGAAATGCATTATATGACTGCCATTGACCCTAGAAGAGAATTAAAGTTTACAAATAAGAAATAAATATGAATAAAAGAAATACGATAGAAATTAAATAAAAAAATTAAATTGAACTAGGAAAAATAGAACTAAAAATAAAAATAGAAATGTGCTAGGAAAAATAGAACTCAAAAAAAAAATAGAAATATGATGTACAAAAATAGAAATATACTGTACAAATTGAAATATACTGTGCTGTTTGTGCAAATATGCATAGAACAAAGTGTCTTTGTGCAGAGGTTATTAAAGTGTCTTTGTGCACTGGTCCAGGATGTAAACGTAAAACTGTAAAATGTAGTGTAGTTGTGAAGGTAGGTGTGCAAAGTTATTAAAGTGTCTTTGTGCAATGGTCCAGGATGTAAACGTACGACATGTAGTGTATATATGAAGGAAGGTGAGCGTGTAATTGTCCATAGTGTTCATGGATGTAAGAAGATTGATAGATTTGATCAATTATGAAAAGATGAAAAGATTGTTAGTTCTGCATAGTGGTGTGGTTGTGGTTGAGAGACCTTATCGCCTGCGGGAAGAAGCTCCTCCTCAGTCTCTCTGTGTTCAACAGACTGCAACAGAGTAAACAGTCCGTTATTGGGGTGGCTGAGGTCCTTCACGATCTTCCTGGCCTTGGTCAAGCACCGCTTGCTGTAGATTGAGTGCAGGTAAGGGAACTCGATGCGGATGATGTGCTCAGCTGATCGCACCACCCTCTGTAGAGCTTGTCTGTCCTGCATAGTGCTGTTCCCGAACCAGGTCTTGATATTTCCCGTCAGGATGCTCTCTATGGTGCAGGAGTAGAAATTCCTGAGCACCTTGGAGGGCAGTCTAAAGTCTCTCAAGCGTCTGAGGTGGTAGAGACGCTGCCGGGCCTTTTTTACCACGGTGTTGATGTGACAGGACCATGCCAGGTCCTGCGTGATGTGAACACCGAGGTATCTGAAGCTGTCCACTCTCTCCACTGGGCTCCTGTTGATGACGGGGGTCTGGTAGTTCCTCACCTGCTTTGTACTAAAGTCCACTATCAGCTCCTTTGTCTTACTGACGTTCAGGAGGAGATTGTTTCTCTGGCACCAGTTTTCCAGATTTCCAACCTCCTCCAGGTAGGCCGTCTCATCGTTGTTCGTGATCAGGCCCACCACAACAGTGTCGTCAGCAAACTTGATGATGGTGGAGGAGCTGGTATTGGCCACGCAGTCGTGGGTGTACAGAGAGTACAGCAGGGGGCTCAGAACACAACCCTGGGGGGCTCCAGTGCTGAGAGTGAGGGAGGCTGAGACATGTCCGCCCATCCTTACTGCCTGTGGTCTGCCAGTCAGAAAATTGGAGATCCACTGACACATTGATGAGCTGAGTCCCAGGTGCTCCAGCTTGGTGGTAAGTGTGGAGGGAATTATGGTATTAAATGCAGAACTGTAGTCAATGAAGAGCATTTTCACATAATTCCCCCTCCGAGTGTCCAGGTGAGTGAGAGATGTATGGAGGAGATGAGAGATTGCATCGTCTGTGGAACGGTTTGGACGATAAGCGAACTGTAGTGGGTCTAGTGTGTCTGGTAGTGAAGAGATGATGAAGTCTCTGACCAGGCGTTCAAAGCACTTCATCACTACTGAGGTGAGGGCTACAGGGCGATAATCATTGAGGGAAGCAGGATGAGGTTTCTTTGGGACAGGAACAATGATGGACTCTTTGAAGCATGTGGGGATCACCGACTGAGATAAAGAGATGTTGAATATCTCAGTGAACACAGGTGCTAGCTGGTCTGCGCAGGCTCTGAGAATGCGGCCTGAGATGCCGTCTGGTCCTGCTGCTTTCCTGGTGTTCACTCTCTTGAAGGCTCTCCTCACATCATGCTCTGAGATGATGAACGTGCTTCCGGTGCTGGCAGTGACTTCCTGTCTGCAGCCGTTAGCGCCGCTAGCATTAGCATCGCTAGCGTCTTTAGCTGCAGCCTCGAAGCGAGCAAAGAAAGTGTTCAGCTCATCTGCCAGAGACACGTCTGCGTTCATCATACCGGATGTTGGTGCTTTATAATCCGTTATTGTTCTTAATCCCTGCCACAGGCTCCTAGAGTCACTCTGTTGGAGTTGTGACTCTAGTTTCCTCCCGTAGCGCTGCTTCGCCTCTTTCACCGCCTTCCGGACGCTGTATGACGCAGCCTTATATGGTTCCATGTCCCCCGACGCGAGTCCCGTGTTGTAGGCAGCGGTGCGAGATCTCAGAGCGTCGCGGATGGTTTTATCCACCCACGGCTTCTGGTTGGGAAACGTTTTAATAGTCTTTTTTTCTACGGTTTTGTCCGCTAGTTTCCCGATGAATCCCACAACCGCTTCCGTAAACACGCTGATGTCATCGGAGCTGTTTCTGAACATGTCCCAGTCTGCGTCATCGAGTGCGCCCTGTAACGCGGCCACCGATTGGTCCGTCCAGCACGCGACCTCCCTCTGAACCGGAACTTCCTGTTTCAGCCTTTGTTTGTATTTTGGCATGAGGAAGATGGCGGCGTGGTCGGATTTACCAAACGGCGGACAAGATTGTGCCTTGTAGCCGTCCTTGACCGTTGTATAGCAGTGGTCCAGTGTCCTTTCGCCCCTGGTGGGGCAGGTAATATGCTGATAAAAGTTTGGCGCTGCGCGTTTGAGGTTGCCACTGTTAAAATCCCCCGCCACAATAAGCGCAGCGTCCCGGTGTTGTGTTTGGTGCTGTGTGAGTGCCTCATGCAGCTCGCATAAGGCAGTGTCCGTGTCCGCTTGTGGTGGAATAAAAACGGCGCTGATTATGACCGATGTAAACTCCCGAGGAAGGTAAAAAGGACGACACATGATGAACAGTAGTTCCAGATTTGGTGTGCAGGAGCGTGTGAGAGGAACAACGCTCGCACTGTTGCACCAGCTGCTATTCACCATTAAACACACGCCGCCTCCCCTTGACTTCCCCGAGTCCCGCGTCCTGTCCATGCGGTGAACCGAGAAGAACTCGGCCGGCTGGATGGCGTGGTCCGGCACCGCTGGGTTTAGCCATGTCTCGGTGAAGCAGAGGAGATTGCAGTCCCGAATGTCTCTCTGGAACTTTATCCTGGCCCTGAGGTCATCGAATTTGTTTTCCAGTGACTGGACGTTGGTGAGCAGGATGCTAGGCAGAGGTGTGCGGTGTGCACGGGCTCTCAGCCTGTTCCTGACGCCGGCTCGTTTCCCTCGGGGCCGCGGCTTCGCGTCGCGTCCTTTGTTGTCCCTCAGGATCTCACTCGGCCAGCTCGGATCCGGAGTTAAAAACGTCGAATTGTGAGTACATTGTATACCAATAGAAACAAGAGTGTCTCTATCATAACTAATGTACCCCATGGTGGTAATTTTGCCGGTTTTAAAACGCTGTAAACTAACTTAAAGAACAAAAACAAAGAAAACGTGGTCGGAGCAGTCATGACGGCAGCCGACCTCACCGGCGCCATCTTGGAAGACCCAAGCCAGACAATGAAGCTGTGGGAAAGAGTAGTGGAAGCTAGGTTAAGGGCAGAGGTGAGCATTTGTGAGCAGCAATATGGTTTTATGCCTAGAAAGAGTACATCAGATGCAGTATTTGCTTTGAGGATGCTGGCGGAGAAGTACAGAGAAAGTAACAGGGAGTTGCATTGTGTCTTTGTAGATTTAGAGAAAGCGTATGACAGGGTGCCAAGAGAGGAGCTGTGGTATTGTATGAGAGGGTCTGGAGTGGCAGAGAAGTATGTTAGAGCGGTGCAAGACATGTAGGCTATGAGAGCTGTAGGACAGTGGTGAGATGTGCTGTAGGTGTGACAGAAGAGTTCAAGGTGGAGGTGGGTCTGCATCAAGGATCGGCTCTAAGCCACTTTTTGTTTGCTCTGGTGATGGACAGGATGACAGATGAGGTAAGACAGGAGTCTCCATGGACTATGATGTTCACAGATGACATTGTGCTTTGTAGCGAGAGCAGGGAACAGGTGGAGGAAAATTTGAAGAGGTGGAGGTATGCTCTGGAAAGCAGAGGAATGAAGGCTAGCCGCAGCAAGACAGAATACATGTGTGTAAATGCGAGGGACCCAAGAGGATCGGTGAGGCTACAGGGAGCAGAGGTAAAGAAGGTGCAGGATTTTAAGTACTTAGGGTCAACGGTCCAGAGCAACGGAGATTGTTTAAAGGAGGTGAAGAGGCGGGTACAGGCAGGTTGGAATGGGTGGAGAACACTATCTTTTTCTCATTCTGTTTGTCATCCCCCCCCCACCATTTTACTGGTCTTATCGTGCTCACCACAGCTTCTTGTCTACTTGCTGGTTTTGTCTATTGTGGCCAGCTCATGACTCGTCCTCTGTTGTCCATTCATTTCCTCTCTCTTTGTCCTTTTCCGAGCCTTACCATGTATTTTTTGTGCATTTTCTCCGCTTGCTGCCTTTACTGGTTGCAGCGTTAGACACATTTCCCTGTTTTCCAGTCCACTGTCTTTAACGTCCTTATCTGTCATTCTTGTTTCACCTCACACTTAAATAAGCAATTTTAGCATTCTCTTTGTCAGTAACATTGTTCTCTCTGTCTCTCTCTATGCTCTTTTTGGGTAATCTTCTGCTCACTATCTGCTCATGCTTCTCTTCAAATTATTATAAATATTTATGGGGGACTTGTTCCAGTGCTCACACCTTTTCCTTATATATGAATATATAATGTTTACTGTTATTCCTTTTTTTTTTTTTTTTTTTAATAAATGAGACAGTAGGATGCTAGACGTATAACTTTACAACATTCCAACATGGATCTAAAAAATGTTAGGATATAATAACCTAAAATATTTAGCAATTTTATTGAGACCACACCTGAATGAAGCACTTCTGTCCTGATTTCATGTCTGTCTTGGGACCATATAAACTTTAACCAAGTGGCTTTTTGTGTTATTTTTTAAAAGAGCTAAACTTACAGAAGACCAATGCTCAGGAATAACATTAAAAAAAAAAAAAAAAAATTTGCACATTCCAGGCCTGGCCTTTTATTGTGGGCAGCATAAGGTACACCTGTGCACTACTCATGATGTCAGATCAGCATCTTGATGTGGCACACCTGTGAGGTGGGATGGATTATCTTAGCAAAGCAGAAGTGCTCACTATTACACACACAGACATATATATATATATATATATATATATATATATATATATATTGTTCATTTATGTCTTATGAGTAAGAATGTCGACACATTTTTACATTTTAAATAAGATATGATGGCATATTCACGAATCAGGACATTCACATAGTTAACACTATCGGATAGTGTACTATCAGGAAATTAAATAGATTTTAATACCATTTAAACCGAGCCATTGCCATGTCTTTTATTACTTTGTCCCTGTTAAGACATTACAAAAACTATATAAGAAACTTATAAAGCATGAATTTGGTCATTTCATCATTATGAAAATAACATGAAGCACATATACACTTGTTCATTATGAAATATCTGTTGTAAAACAAAATAAAATTCATGTTTGCTTCAGCATTGGAAACAATATTGTTTTAAGTTAACTTT
The DNA here is from genome assembly GCF_024256425.1 of Clarias gariepinus. Taxonomy (NCBI): domain Eukaryota; kingdom Metazoa; phylum Chordata; class Actinopteri; order Siluriformes; family Clariidae; genus Clarias; species Clarias gariepinus. The sequence goes on along the minus strand of NC_071126.1, from coordinate 4,032,224 downwards.
ATACACAATTCATCATTGTACTTGGTCCGGCTTTTAAATAAAGTCCTTCCATGTGCAATCTGGCGGATGTTCAGTGAAGCACAAAACATTTATTTAAAATTCACGAATGTTGCCTCCAGCAAGCCGCGGCACGCCGCACGCTAAATTGCGGCATCTCGCGGGAAAACACGCGCAGTTAATGGTGACATCTGTATACTGTAGTTCACCAAACACCAGGACAGTCAGAAAAACCTTTTCCCTTAGGCAGAAGGCCTGGGGAGCTTTCAGGGCAAGACCACCAGGCTCAAAAACAGCTTCTACACTGAGGCAATTAGACTGCTGAACTCTAGCCATGCTCTGTATGTCCTCTCCCATTAAACACAATCACAAGCTGCAAATAATGGATAGTATTTAATTACAATATACAGTGGAACCTCGGATTACGAGTAACACGGTTTACGAGTGTTCCGCAAGACGAGCAAAGATTTTTTATAATTTTTGACTTAAAAAACGAGCACAGAGTATCATATGTAACGCATGCAATTCTTGTTTTGACACCGAGCGCCGCGTCATCACAATTGGGCCAACGTTTTTTTTCTCTTTTGCGCTGCGGGTATTTATCTCCCCTGCTGGGTCTTAGTGCTCGTCTCTTACTGGTATAATCAACATCCGTGTGTGTGTGTGTTTTTCTTTCTCTTGCGCTGCAGAGTGTGTTATCTGTGTGCGCGCATAATTTGACACCACGCCGGTCACACACAAACACACACACGCTCTATTTCTCTCTCGCCTTTACTGTGTGTCAGTGATTGAGCGTGTGTGTTATGTGTGTTTTTCTTTCTCTTCCTCTGCAGTGTGTGTGTGTTATGTGTGTGCACGCGTAATTTGACACCGCGCAGGTTCGCACACACACTCTCTCTCGTCGTTAGTGTGTGTCAGTGTTTGTGTGTGTGTTATGTGTGTGCGCGCGCTTAATTTGACACCGTGCCGGTTCACTCTCTCTCGCTTTTTATGTGTTTGTTTGTGTGTGTGAAACAGAGAGGGGGTGCTTCACTCACACACAACCAGCATGGTGTCAAATTACGCGGTGTCTCGCGCACACACATAATACACACTCAGCAGAGCACGAGAGAGAAAAACACACACAAACACAGCGCCTGCACACATAAATGGAAACATTTATCTGTTGGGATTTTAATTTTTAAGTTTTTAAGGTAACATGCAGGTTAATTTGTTTTATTTTTACTTTATATTTTGTTTTAATTATTTTATGTTTTTGGGCTGTGGAACAAATTATTTTAATTTCCATTATTTCTTATGGAAAAATGTGCTTTAATTTACGAGTGTTTTGGAATACGAGACCGCTTCCGGAATGAATTATGCTCATAATTCGAGGTTCCATTGTATCAAAGTTTTTATGGTAATATATAACCCTATAAGTCCAATGTACAAAGTTCACAAAGTATACACTATGTATAGTTTACATCTTAATTTTTGCATAATATATCTCTGACTGCTTTTATTTATATTCATGATATACATCCCCATATTTATATTACTCTGTTATCTATGTGGTTTGAACGGGACCTGGGTCCTAATTTCGTACCATAACATGGAAGTGTGCTGGTATGACAATAAAGAATCCTTAAATCCTTGAATCCACAAGAACAGTTTTTCCTTCAGGTAATTTACCTCTTGAACAGTTAAATTCTCTTCTCACTGTGGAATAAATATTTGCACGTGAACTTATGTTGTCTCTTTTGTAAAAAAAAAAAAACAACAACAAAACTTAGTTCTCTGTTAACTTAAAATGTTAATCTGTCTTGTCCTGGCTAGCCAACTAATTAGGTATCTAAGTTGCCTAGTCAGTTTTTTGATAATTTATGTTGTTAATTTATGTTGTCAAGTCAATCTGTCTTGTCTCAACTAGCCAGCTAATTAGGTTTTAGTTATCTAGTTTGTTTCTGTTAATTTATGTTGTTAATTTATTTGGTATGTAACATCTTGGTCGTAGAGAAACGTTGTTTCATTTCACTAGTACTAACCTGTATATGGTTAAAGTGACATTAAAAGCCTATTTGACTTACTTATCTACTTACTTGACTTGACTTGTTTAAAGATTGAGCAACTGATCCAGTGCTCTCACAGCTACTAACATCATCCTGGAAAAAGGCAAAGTCGATCCCATTAAAACAGACAAGCACACTGAAAAATCACTGTTAGACAACCTCTACCCTCGCTGTTTAATGACTGAAACCATTCATTCAGATAATGCAGTCATGAAGTTGATGAACGTTCAATGGATGTTTTTCATTCTCTTTACAGGCCCGAAGAGAATGACAGACAGAACAATCTTTTTAAATGTAACAATAAGGTGTTTGGTCGAACATATAAAAACTGTCTTCTACTGATAATAAACAAAGAACTCGCTAACACCCAAAGTTTGATTGTGTTTCAATGTGGCTCTCTTTATGTGACTAAGTATATTGAAGCACTGACCAAGCGCTTATTTACAAACTTATTTAAAAACTGAGTGTTTCTTCTGCTATTTTTTTTGTTGCTAAGTTTTTTTTCTGATAAAAACCATTTCACTTTAGGGCCCTGGATCACTTCTGAAAACACTTGATCCCAATGGTTCATTTTAATCAGTGAGTACACACAGTTTTTTATTTGATTTTTTAAGATAAGGTAAGATAAGATCTTAATAAAAACTTATAAAACCTTTATAAGTCCCACTTATTTGTACTTGAAATCCTGATGAATTTCAGATCCTATGAAAAAAATCTTTTAAAAATGTATATCTAAATGCGTTAATATTTCAAACCAAAATTAATTCATTCACTTGGTTGGCATATCTCCTCCATACATCTCTCACTCACCTGGACACTCGGAGGGGGAATTATGTGAAAATGCTCTTCATCGACTACAGTTCTGCATTTAATACCATAATTCCCTCCACACTTACCACCAAGCTGGAGCACCTGGGACTCAGCTCATCTATGTGTCAGTGGATCTCCAACTTCCTAACTGGCAGACCACAGGCAGTAAGGATGGGCGGACATGTCTCAGCCCCTCTCACTCTCAGCACTGGAGCCCCCCAGGGTTGTGTTCTGAGCCCCCTGCTGTACTCTCTGTACACCCACGACTGCGTGGCCACTACCAGCTCCACCACCATCATCAAGTTCGCTGACGACACTGTTGTGGTGGGCCTGATCACGAACAATGATGAGACGGCCTACCTGGAGGAGGTTGGAAATCTGGAGAACTGGTGCCAGAGGAACAATCTCCTCCTGAACGTCAGTAAGACAAAGGAGCTGATAGTGGCCTTTAGTACAAAGCAGGTGAGGAACTACCAGACCCCCGTCATCAACAGGAGCCCAGTGGAGAGAGTGGACAGCTTCAGATACCTCGGTGTTCACATCACGCAGGACCTGGCATGGTCCTGTCACATCAACACCGTGGTAAAAAAGGCCCGGCAGCGTCTCTACCACCTCAGACGCTTGAGAGACTTTAGACTGCCCTCCAAGGTGCTCAGGAATTTCTACTCCTGCACCATCGAGAGCATCCTGACGGGAAATATCACGACCTGGTTCGGGAACAGCACCATGCAGGACAGACGAGCTCTACAGAGGGTGGTGCGATCAGCTGAGCGCATCACCCGCATCGAGCTCCCTGACCTGCACTCGATCTACAACAAGCGGTGCTTGACCAAGGCCAGGAAGATCGTGAAGGACCTCAGCCACCCCAATAACGGACTGTTTACTCTGTTGCGGTCTGGGAAGCGATTCCGCTCCTTGAAGGCCAACACAGAGAGACTGAGGAGGAGCTTCTTCCCGCAGGCGATAAGGTCTCTCAACCACAACCACACCACTATGCAGAACTACACAATATTTTCATAATTGGTCAAATCCATCAATCTTCTTACATCCATGAACACTATGGACAATTACACGCTCACCTTCCTTCATATATACACTACATGTCGTACGTTACATCCTGGACCATTGCACAAAGACACTTCAATAACTTTGCACACCTACCTTCACAACTACACTACATTTTACAGTTTTACGTTTACATCCTGGACCAGTGCACAAAGTCACTTTAATAACCTCTGCACTAAGACACTTTGTTCCATGCATATTTGCACACACCGTAAAGTATATTTCAATTTGCACAGTATATTTCTATTTTGTACATCCTATTTCTATTTTTATTTTTAGTTCTATTTTTTCATAGCACATTTCTATTTTTATTTTTAGTTCTATTTTTCCTAGTTTAATTTAATTTTGTAATTTAATTTCTATCGTATTTCTTTTATTCATATTTATTTCTTATTTGTAAAATTTAACTCTCTTTTAGAGTCAATGGCAGTCGTATAATACATTTCACTACATTTCGTACTGTGTATGTTTGTGTATGTGACAAATAAAATTTGAATTTGATTTGATTTAACGCATTTAGAGTACCTGAAAGTGGACTTGGAACAGATATGGTAATATGCAAACCAAGTGGATGAATATATGTTGGTTTCTTTTCATAGATTATTAAATGTTGACTTGTAAAAACTGCTGAATAGTTTTAAGTTTGATTGTATATTGCTTTGCCAACTTTAATCGTCTATTTTCCAAGCAGGGTTTGTTAGTTTCTACATATAAACTTTGGATTGGTAATGTTCTGTACACTCCTTATGCCAGTCGTATGCCTTAATAATGTACAGTATTTAGTAGGTGTATTCATGATTTCCTGGTTAAACAATAATTATACTCCTTTATTAAACTTTGATCAAGTCAAAGTTCTATATACTGTATGCAGTATTTTTTACTGCAGAGTTGAACTGTCTGCTCTCCATTAACTTTGAATAAAACCTTTAAAATGGCTTTTAAACATTTATTTTTAAGCAACTGCCAAAAAAATTGTTTCTTTATCAACAATGACTTTAGAGCGGATTTCAGATTGACAGACATCGGGAGAGGTCGCTAGCAAATTCATATAAATGTCGCATATTGCAAATTTTAAGTCTTTTAAAGATACTTGCTAATAATCCCAGACTGGTGACGGCTTGCTGATGTGGCTTCGACTAATGTATTTTGCATCATGACAGTATTGGTTTATGTTATTAGCCGGTTAAGACACAATCAATCTGTCAAAATTAAGTGATAGTTGCCCAATGTTGACGGGTGCTCATTGCCCCTAATATGCATATTATGTGGGGGGACAATAACTTTTTTACATACAGTAGGGCCAGGTAGGTTTGGACAGCTTTAACCCTTAATAACCCCTTTAACCCTTCCTGGAGTGCGTTTCCCGTACAACGATGTAGCTCTTTGCTTAACCACCGTTGTACGATGCAACGATGAAGAAAATAACTAACTAGTCACAAGTGTTTCCCAACACCATAGTACCTGTGTCGCACTTCTATCGTTAAAATCATGTTGGTTTAATCTGTCGTTCTTCTTCTTCTTCGATACAATGGTGGAGTAGTTCCATAGGCACATATCGCCCCCTACTGGAAAGTGTTTTTTTCTCCCTCTTCGGCTCGCATTCAATGCGCTTTCGCAGTGATGTAACGTAGAAGTGGTGTAATAACGTCACAAACGCAACATTTTTAATTTTTCAATATTTCATTTTAACTAATTTTTTTAAATTTGGTATTGATACATCAGTACAATTAAAAAAAAATTTTTAAGGACTTATGGGTTTTGAAAATGCTGGGATTGTGTTGTGAACACCTGTTACCTATTTTGCTCAAGATCATTTCCTATATAAGTCCCTTTGACTTACAGCCATGGTTTAATGAGAGGTGACGTGAAAAAAATGACACGAAAGCCACAATTTTCTAAAAAAGAGCTTGCAGTTCTTTTGGAGAAGGTGGGAAACTATAAAATCCTGCTTTTCTCCAAATTAAAAAACACAGTGACAAATTCTGACAAAAAAAAAAAAATTTGAAGGAAATTGCACTAAAAATAAATGCTTCTGGAAATGGGTATGAGAGGAGCCCAGAGGAAGTGAGAAACAAGTGGAGGGACTTTGCAAGTGTGACTAAACGGAGGGCTGCAGCACATAGAAGGGAAGGAAAAAAGACTGGAGGGTGTATCAACTCAGTTCCTCCTCTGAATGAGGAGGAAGAAAAGGTTTTGGCCATCCTGGGGCCTGAAGCATTGGAAGGGATCCCTGGAGGTATTGATGCATGTGCATCAACCAGGCCTCAAACATCAGGCCTCCTCCAGTCTATCCCTTCATCATCAGACCTCCTCCAGGCTGGCCCTTCATCATCAGACCTCCTCCAGTCTGGCCCTTCATCATCAGGCTTCCTCCAGGCTGGCCCTCCATCATCAGGCCTCCTCCAGTCTGGCCCTCCATCATCAGGCCTCCTCCAGGCTGGCCCTCCAACATCAGGCCTCCTCCAGGCTGGCCCTCTAACATCAGGCCTCCTCCGGGCTGGCCCTCCAACATCAGGCCTTCTCTAGGCTGGCCCTCCAACATCAGGCCTCCTCCAGGCTGGCCCTCCAACATCAGGCCTCCTCCAGTCTGGCCCTCCATCATCAGGCTTCCTCCAGGCTGGCCCTCCATCATCAGGCCTCCTCCAGTCTGGCCCTCCATCATCAGGCCTCCTCCAGGCTGGCCCTCCAACATCAGGCCTCCTCCAGGCTGGCCCTCTAACATCAGGCCTCCTCCAGGCTGGCCCTCCAACATCAGGCCTTCTCTAGGCTGGCCCTCCAACATCAGGCCTCCTCCAGGCTGGCCCTCCAACATCAGGCCTCCTCCAGGCTGGCCCTCCAACATCAGGCCTCCTCCAGTCTGGCCCTCCAACATTAGGCCTCCTCCAGTCTGGCCCTCCAACATCTGAAGTGGATCCAGGTCGAGGGCTATTGCTCCCTTCCCTTGATTCACCTCAGTCTGAGGCCTCCTCATGTGCTGAGCAATGTCCTCCTGATATAACAGAACACCAGCCATTAATCTCCCGGCAAAGGAGAAACAGGAGATGTTGTGGCTGCAGTGAAAGGCTGCTTCAGTCAGAGGGGAAAAAAATAACCGAACTCCAGGCCTTAAGGAAGGAATTGACAGCCCTGAGGAAGCAGCAAGAGAGACATCATCAGGAGGTAATGGCCTATAAGAGGGCCAAATTAGAGCTTTTACAACAACAGGCCAGCAAACCCTCTTTAACCATGTTTTTACCACCTGACAGTAAGTGCAAATGGCATTATTATTTTATTGCTCAGTATGTAAAGTCAAATAATTTATGGCTGACAGCTTTTTAACTTTTATAAACTGTGCATTTTCTTTTCACAGATTCACAGATGTAATCCACTACATCTTGATCTTTATTTTATTATTATTATTATTTTTGGCTACATTGTTGGCCACCATGCCTCCCAAAATCCAACTCCTCGTCCTTGTCGTGGGAGGTGGAAACAGACTGAGTCTGGCAAATGGGGCTCTGGTGAGGCTGTGTGGGTTTGCAGTGATAAAGCAGTTCAAAGCCTTCATTAGATGATTTTAAATACAAAATTAAATATACTATTTTATGTCCAAACATACTCTTTTGTAATAAAGTAAAAGTGTTTTTTGTATATGTACTGTAAGTGCTTGTTTTTATATATATATATATTTTTAGATTTGGCATTGGAACAGTGGGTTAATATGTGGAAAAGTAACTTGACTCAGAGTAGAACACTAATGGCACTTAATAAAGCTAAAGAAGCTAAAGCACTTTTACCATGCCCTGTCATCACTTATTAAATATCTGAATAATGTGACTAAGCCTAATTAGGAAGCATGTGTATGGAATGGATTTCAAACTTTTTATTTTACAGTAGTAAGCCACCATCAGATACACTAAAACCATAACAGAAATGTCTATGTATGTAAGATTTTATCAATAAGTCATTTTATTAATGACAATATAAGGCCAAACATGGTACAAAACTCTCTAAGTATGCAGATCATTTTAAAGAATGGAATAACTATGGAAAAACAGTATGACAACAGCCTATTTTAAAACAAAATGATAATTAATGCATTAATAGGATAATGTTGAAACCTAATTAGTATAACAAATCTTGGATGGATCACTTGCTTAGGTAGTTAATTTAGACTGATTATTAGCCAATGAGAATGATTATAAGCCACCTTGATGAATGAACAGCAGGTGTACTAAGTACTCTCCTAATAAAAACAGCATGCATATGTCCTTCAAGTCATCAATCATGGCAGCTTTACAAAGATTTCTACAGCTTGAGCATAGAAGACGGCGCAGAATTCAGACCGTTTACATAAATGCCTACATAAGGACACATTTTACCCCCCTTGATGCACTATCTGATGATGCGATCTTAAGAAAATTCCGGCTTCCAAGGAACAAGATCCTTGACTTACTGGAGATTGTGAAACCACACCTTCAGAGGGCCACACGAAGAAACTATGCCCTAAGTCCAGCGGTGCAGTTGTTAGCTACACTGCGTTTTTATGCTGTTGGAAGTTTTATGGAGGTGGTGGGTGATGGCCTAGGTCTCAGCAAGTCTTCAGTTAGCAAAACTGTGACAGCAGTAACACCTTTGCTGTTACAGCTTATAAAGGACAGCCTAATTTTCCCCCAAACACCAGAAGAAATCCGGCAGGCCAATCAACACCTTCACAGCATTGCCAGCATCCCCAGAGTGATTGGCATCGTTGATGGCACCCTTATTCCAGTGGCTAGTCCTGTTGCAAATGAGTCATTATATATTTGCAGGAAGGGCTATCCAGCTATTAATGTTCAGATAATATGCAATCACCAGGGGATGTTTACTGACATTGTTGCAAAATGGCCTGGGAGCACACATGACTCTTTTGTTTGGGCCAATTCTGCAATTTGCCAAGTGGCTGAAGAGGGTGGCTTTGGTGATAGCTGGCTGTTGGGAGACAGTGGATATCCTCTTCGCCCATACCTCATAACACCTGTGCAGCATCCAGCCACCAATGCAGAGGAAATGTTTAATCAGGCCCATGTAAGGACACGCTCTACAGTGGAGAGGACTATAGGACTGTGGAAACAGCGATATCGCTGCATCAGCAAATCCTGTGGTGGCCTTAAACTGAACCCCTCCAAAAGCTGCTCTGTAATTGTAGTCACTGCAATTCTCCACAACATTGCAGTCAAGGAAAATGTCCCGCATTTTGATGAGGAAGAGGGGGGTCTTTCTGGTGCTGCTGAGGATGAGGAAGATGACATTTCTGATAAGGATGATGATGATAATGATGATCCTTTGAACACCCATCAAGGCAGAATGCATCCTGCAGGAGCAGAGGTCAGACAAATGTTAATTCAAAATATGTTTGGTTAGTTATTTGTTTACAGTTTGGAACATTTTTTTGTTGTTGTTTAAATGAATGAACTTGTGTTAATAAATATTTTGTTTAGTTGCCTACATGTTTTCCCCCTGCAGACATACTTTTGCAAACAAGTAGGCTATATATATATATATATATATATATATATATATATATATATATATATATATATATATATTTTTTTTTTTTTTAAACCTATGAATATTTTACTTTTACTTCTGAGAGCACAACAAAAAAACCACATGCTTATTCATACCGTTGTTGTTTATTTATTTGGGTACATTCATTGAATATATATTGAGTAATATTTTAAATAGGCTTACATTATTAATTTTCTTAGTGCTTAACACTTTGTGCACTGTATATGTTGAATACGTGAACAGTACAGATAACATTCATTAAAAGTAAAAACTTCTAACATACTACTATATTATATATCTAACATATAATACAAATATTGTTATGAGAAATTTCTCTTTGGGTATGTTTTAACAAAGATACTCAGTTAAAAACTCACCTTTTCTTCGCACAAACGAAACCAAGGCTGTGTTCCAACCAGCATAAATAATGCTTTCGTAGGGCACTTCGAAGGGAGAATAATTGCGATGGTAACGCTGTTATAGCGTTTCAAAGTAAAATTGTAATCAAAATAACCGAAAAATGAATAACCTAATATCTGAGCACCAAAGCATTAAGTTGTCCAAATCGCTCAAAGTGGTTGGGAAAAAGTTTAGAAACTGGGCTTAGGGTCGTTAACTGTGAATAGAACACACCCAGCCGCGGCAAGGAACGATGCTTCTAACCACAGGTCGAAGGCTGTAGTTCCAACCACGTAAGTTTGCGACGCTGTTTGCGAATGTTCGTTTGAACTATGGTTTCGAGAAACACCGAATTGTTGAACTATGTTGGTCACGACGGAACTTGCGACCATAGTTGGCTAACGATGCCTTTGGAAAACGCACCCCTGGTCATTTCCAGTTATTTCCATTTAAATTCATCTTTATATTTTTTCTCCTTGTATGGTTAAATTTTTATATATTTTTTGAAGTTTTTTAAATATTTTGTTCTATTTATTTCTTTTCTATTTTTTGAATTTGAATAATAAACAAAATCATCATTTAAAAACTGCATTTTGTATTACGTGGGTTAGCTTTGTGTAATATAAAAATAAAATTGATTATCTTAATCACATAAGTGTGACGAATATGAAAAAAGGAGAAAAAAGCAAATATACTCTTTTATACACTCATAACATTTATATAACATTTTTTACTTGTTTTAAAGTTATTTCCATTTACATTGTCTTTAATATTTGTGATCTCAATTATTACATCACATCCTGGTTCGGGAACATCACCAAGCAGGACAGACGAGCTCTTCAGAGGGTGGTGAGATCAGCTGAAAGCACCATCTTCACCAAGCTTCCTGACCTGCATTTAATCTACAGCAAGCAGTGCTGGACCAAGGCCAGGAAGATCATAAGGGCCTCAGCCACACCAACAACAGATTCCTCACCGAGGAGAGCGCGGTGGTGTGCTGCCGGACCCGGCCGTGAACATTCGCACCGTGTCAGGGAGTTATTTGAGGATACGGGCCTGTCGCACAGTGCGAATACAAGTAGGTGCAATCATTCTTTCTCACCCATTCTTTGTGGCAGACATCGAGGATGATTGTATCTTGGGGTTAGACATTTTGGAAATGTGGGGTGCGGTACTGAATCTCGCGGACGGGACTCTGCGTGGTAATTTCGGTTTAGCCAGGTTGCTAGTGCCCAAAGCGCAGCCGGACGTGTTAGTAGCACGCACCAGGGGGGGCGGAACTTCCGGTGGACGCGCCATGTAAACATCCGGTAGCCGACCGAGCGAGAATAATGGCCGAGCTGATGCGGCGTAGCAGTGTGGAGCTAAATCAGACCGTCACCGTGAAGTCCCTTTTGCACGAGTTCGCGGATATTTTCGCGGTAGATGAGCGCGAGTGCACTCATACCAATTTGGTGCAGCACAATATCGATACGGATAACGCCGCTCCTGTTCGGTTACATCCGAGACGCCCCCCGTTAGCTAAACAAGCTATAGCCGAGCAGAACCTGCGTGAGATGGTCGACTCGGGCGTCATAGAGCCAGCGTCCGGACCGTGGTCTTCACCCGTTGTACTTGTGCGTAAAAAGGACAAATCATGGCGGTTTTGTGTAGACTACCGGCGGTTAAACGAGGTGACGCGCAAAGATTCTTATCCGTTACCGCGAATAGATGATGCGCTGGAACTCGCGGGCTCGGCGTGATTTAGCTCGTTGGATTTGCGTAGCAGGTACTGGCAAGTAGAGCTCGCCCCGGAAGCACGACCCAAAACCGCGTTCTCGATCGGGCAAGGGCTATGGCAATTTCGGCGCATGCCGTTCGGCCTCTGCAACGCTCCAGCTATGTTCGAACGATTGATGGAGAGAGTATTGGCGGATATCCCTCGCAACCGTTGTCATCTACTTAGCTGATTTATTGGTGCACGGCAAGGAATTTGCGGTCGCGCTAGCTAACCTACGGGAGGTATTTCTAGCTATGCGGCGGGCGAATTTGCGGCTCAATCCCAAAAAGTGCCAGTTGTTGCGGCAAGACTTTCGGGTGGGGGCGCCCATGGAACGTATGGACATTCTGGGGCCGTTTCCCATCTCCGAGCGCGGGAACCGGTATGTGCTGGTAGCCATGGATTATTTCACCAAGTGGCCGGAGGCGTTTGTTGTTCCTGATCAGAGCGCTTCCACCACGGCTCAAGTGCTGGTGGATGAGGTGTTCAGCCGATTCGGCGCCCCGGAGCAGTTGCACAGCGATCAGGGGCGTAACTTCGAGGCGGAGGTGACCCGCACCACGGCCCTTCATCCACAAAGTGATGGCCTCGTGGAACAATTCAACCGAACACTCACCACCCAACTCGCCGTGCTTACCAGCGACCGGCAGAAGGATTGGGACGAGCATTTGCCTCTCGTGCTTTGGGCTTATCGTACAGCAGTGCAGGAGTCCTCACAACTGACGCCAGCTGCGTTAATGTTCGGTCGCGAGTTGCGCACGCCTGTGGATCTGGTGTTCGGGCCCCCTCCACAAGTGGATTTACCCACGAAACCGGGTTTGAATTATTTTTGTTCTTTGAAAGACAAACTGTTTCGTGTCCACGAGTTGGCGCATAGACACTTGGCGGACGCCGTGGTTAAGCAGCGCCGCGTGTACGATACTCACAGCCGGGGACGAGACTTTGCTACTGGGGAGCAGGTTTGGGTGTATTCCCCCGGAAGGAAAAGGGGGCTCTCGCCTAAGCTTATGTCGCACTGGATGGGCCCCTGCACGGTCGTTGCACAGCTCTCTGATGTGGTCTACCGGGTGCGGTTGACGGGGCGGTCGCGATTGGTCGTGCTCCACCGGGACCGTCTGGCTCCTTATCAGCCCCACGCCAGGGCATCGTCGGATTCTGTGGAGGCCAGTCCGCCTCAGGAGGAGGGTGACAGGCCCCCTTCCCCCGCAAATAAGACTCCGGCGTTCCCAACGCCAGCGCCTGCTAGACTGAGTGCGCCATGGTGACCGGGGACGGTCACAGCTCGGGTGGGGGCAGTGTGGCGTGGGCGGGGTTTCGCTTGGGAACCATCATGCTTTGCGGGATGGGGCTGTTATGTGTTCACCCTGTTCGGAAAAGGTGTTTGGGTTAGTGGCTTCGGCCAGGGTATGTGTGCATGTTTTTAGGTGTGTTAGTAATGGTGGAAAGTGTTTTGTGTGTGCTATTTCGTGCCACGGGTGATCAATAAAGTACTCCCAGCCATTTGCATTGGGCAGCAGATAAAGCTTACTCGTCTCTCCACCATCCTTTCCGGCGATAAAACGCTACAATACAGAGGTTTTGCGATGCTTTGTGCATGCGCGCCCAATAGAAAATGAATGAATCACTCTCCGAGATGACTCGTTTATCTTAGTCATGTTAAAGATTTGTTCAAAAAGAACGAATCGTTCATGAACGACCCACCACTAGCCTGCAGTTATCCCTACTTGAAACGCGGGAAGATGGCGGCAGAACGCAGGGGGCATGGTCAGAGAGTGGAAGCGAGGTGTCAGGCGGTGAAACGGAAGTCGGAAGACGCAGTCAATGGGGAGAGCAGAAATTCGAGAACCAGGAGATCAAAGAGCGAGGCGTCAAGTCCGAAAATGTAGACGAGAAGCCGAAAACTATAAGAGGAAGCGTGAGATCAAAACCGGGACATCAAAGAACGAGGCAAACAAATCCGTGACGAGAAACCGAAAGTGAAAACAAGACAAAAATCGAGGCACGAAACACATAATAATCCAGAAGTTAGAGCCTCTTCTTCTTCTTAGTGTTTTACGGCGGTTGGCATCAATCATGTTGCATACCGCCACCATCTGGTCCTGATCTCCCCTCCCCTTTTTTTTCCTTCTTTTTCTCTTCTTCTTTTCCTCTTCTTCTTCCCCTCTCTCCTAAACTTTTCAACGGTCGGCATCCAGCTTTATGGTGCGTTACCACCCGTCTGTTCCAGAGTGTGAGTTAAAGAGTAGGCCAAGTAAAATAAATAAATAAACCCTAATCTTTTCACACTATCTGCTTTCTTGATCGCATTACTTCCATTCATTCCCCTCTCTTTCCTTCAAATCCTATCCATTATCCCTGTTTCTCTCAAATAAGCTAACACGATCCTGTTTTTCCTCCCATTCTCTGCTCCTAGCACCTCCTCTAATGTGAACTGCACCCCATCTCTCTCAATCTATCCTTTATGATCCCCCATGTGCCTCATAACTCCTGCATTTTATGATCGCATGTTCTACTGACTCCTTTTCTTGACATCTATCACACAGTCCTGTTTGGTGTTTTCCTGTCATTTTAAGTGTTTTATTTAATAAGCTATGCTCCAGCCTCAATCTTGTCATCACTACCTCTTCGCTCCTTCTTCCCACTCCCACTCTTGCCTTGTTCACCTTTGCTTGTATCTTATATAAGTGCCATCCTTTCCTATCTCTGTCCCATCTATCCTGCCACCTTTAGATAATTTTCTTCCACATGATGATTTTCACTTCTGTCTTACTCATTTTAACATGTTCCTCAATATTATCTTTGCCAATTTATCTACTATCTCATTTCCCCTATTTCCTATATGTGCTGGTACCCACATGAAGATGACCTTAATGCCCTTGTTTATTGTCCTTGTGAATACTTGAAGTACTTCATACACAGTATCTTGTCTTGCCTTTGAATAAAATGATCTTAAGCTTGCTAATACTGACAGTGAGTCTGTGCATATCAGGACCTTTTCTTCCTCATTTTCCTCTACCCATTTTATTGCATAGAGTATTGCCATGATCTTTGTCATATATAAATTCAAATTCAAATTTTATTTGTCACATACACAGTCATACACAGTACGATATGCAGTGAAATGCTTATACGACCGCCGGTGACCTTAAAAAGAAAATAAAAAACTATATATAAGGAATAAATATTAATAAAAAGAAAATAAATGTAACTAGTAAAATAAACAAACTGTACAAATAAGGGCATGTAAAAATATCACAAAATATAGAATATAGGAATATGGGGGGGAAATATATATATAAAAATTTTAAAATGCTTTAAAGTGGCATTAAAATGTTTTAAATTGTCAAATTTAATCCGATGTCCTTTTTGTACCTCCACCTGTTTTCCCTGATTGTGGATCTTTGGATCCATCTGTATAAATTAATACAAATTCTTTGTACTTTTGATTTACATGTATATTGAATAGCATCTTTAGGTCTTTAGATCTTTCTTCATTGTTTATTTTTCTTTTTTTTGCCACTAAGTACCAATCAATTTCAGGCCATTCCATCTTCCATGATGCCATTTCTGGTATAACTGTAGTTTCAGTCACTTGCAACTCAAAGATTTCTAATTCTTTTGCTATATTATTTCCTATTCTTCAAAAATTCTTTCTGTAATTTCTCCTATTCTCCCAGCATTCTTCCAAAGCTTTTTTGTAAGATGTGTTTCTTTATGTCCTTTTAACCCTACCCAATAGTTAGCCATTAGCTGCATCCTCCTTAATTCTAGTGGCATATTTCCGACTTCCACTTGTACTGCCGCTACTGGTGAAGTTTTAATAGCACCACAGCACACTCTCAAGGAACGATGCTTCTAACCACAGGTCGAAGGCTGTAGTTCCAACCACGTAAGTTTGCGACGCTGTTTGCGAATGTTCGTTTGAACTATGGTTTCGAGAAACACCGAATTGTTGAACTATGTTGGTCACGACGGAACTTGCGACCATAGTTGGCTAACGATGCCTTTGGAAAACGCACCCCTGGTCATTTCCAGTTATTTCCATTTAAATTCATCTTTATATTTTTTCTCCTTGTATGGTTAAATTTTTATATATTTTTTGAAGTTTTTTAAATATTTTGTTCTATTTATTTCTTTTCTATTTTTTGAATTTGAATAATAAACAAAATCATCATTTAAAAACTGCATTTTGTATTACGTGGGTTAGCTTTGTGTAATATTAAAATAAAATTGATTATCTTAATCACATAAGTGTGACGAATATGAAAAAAGGAGAAAAAAGCAAATATACTCTTTTATACACTCATAACATTTATATAACATTTTTTACTTGTTTTAAAGTTATTTCCATTTACATTGTCTTTAATATTTGTGATCTCAATTATTACATCACATCCTGGTTCGGGAACATCACCAAGCAGGACAGACGAGCTCTTCAGAGGGTGGTGAGATCAGCTGAAAGCACCATCTTCACCAAGCTTCCTGACCTGCATTTAATCTACAGCAAGCAGTGCTGGACCAAGGCCAGGAAGATCATAAGGGCCTCAGCCACACCAACAACAGATTCCTCACCGAGGAGAGCGCGGTGGTGTGCTGCCGGACCCGGCCGTGAACATTCGCACCGTGTCAGGGAGTTATTTGAGGATACGGGCCTGTCGCACAGTGCGAATACAAGTAGGTGCAATCATTCTTTCTCACCCATTCTTTGTGGCAGACATCGAGGATGATTGTATCTTGGGGTTAGACATTTTGGAAATGTGGGGTGCGGTACTGAATCTCGCGGACGGGACTCTGCGTGGTAATTTCGGTTTAGCCAGGTTGCTAGTGCCCAAAGCGCAGCCGGACGTGTTAGTAGCACGCACCAGGGGGGGCGGAACTTCCGGTGGACGCGCCATGTAAACATCCGGTAGCCGACCGAGCGAGAATAATGGCCGAGCTGATGCGGCGTAGCAGTGTGGAGCTAAATCAGACCGTCACCGTGAAGTCCCTTTTGCACGAGTTCGCGGATATTTTCGCGGTAGATGAGCGCGAGTGCACTCATACCAATTTGGTGCAGCACAATATCGATACGGATAACGCCGCTCCTGTTCGGTTACATCCGAGACGCCCCCCGTTAGCTAAACAAGCTATAGCCGAGCAGAACCTGCGTGAGATGGTCGACTCGGGCGTCATAGAGCCAGCGTCCGGACCGTGGTCTTCACCCGTTGTACTTGTGCGTAAAAAGGACAAATCATGGCGGTTTTGTGTAGACTACCGGCGGTTAAACGAGGTGACGCGCAAAGATTCTTATCCGTTACCGCGAATAGATGATGCGCTGGAACTCGCGGGCTCGGCGTGATTTAGCTCGTTGGATTTGCGTAGCAGGTACTGGCAAGTAGAGCTCGCCCCGGAAGCACGACCCAAAACCGCGTTCTCGATTGGGCAAGGGCTATGGCAATTTCGGCGCATGCCGTTCGGCCTCTGCAACGCTCCAGCTATGTTCGAACGATTGATGGAGAGAGTATTGGCGGATATCCCTCGCAACCGTTGTCATCTACTTAGCTGATTTATTGGTGCACGGCAAGGAATTTGCGGTCGCGCTAGCTAACCTACGGGAGGTATTTCTAGCTATGCGGCGGGCGAATTTGCGGCTCAATCCCAAAAAGTGCCAGTTGTTGCGGCAAGACTTTCGGGTGGGGGCGCCCATGGAACGTATGGACATTCTGGGGCCGTTTCCCATCTCCGAGCGCGGGAACCGGTATGTGCTGGTAGCCATGGATTATTTCACCAAGTGGCCGGAGGCGTTTGTTGTTCCTGATCAGAGCGCTTCCACCACGGCTCGAGTGCTGGTGGATGAGGTGTTCAGCCGATTCGGCGCCCCGGAGCAGTTGCACAGCGATCAGGGGCGTAACTTCGAGGCGGAGGTGACCCGCACCACGGCCCTTCATCCACAAAGTGATGGCCTCGTGGAACAATTCAACCGAACACTCACCACCCAACTCGCCGTGCTTACCAGCGACCGGCAGAAGGATTGGGACGAGCATTTGCCTCTCGTGCTTTGGGCTTATCGTACAGCAGTGCAGGAGTCCTCACAACTGACGCCAGCTGCGTTAATGTTCGGTCGCGAGTTGCGCACGCCTGTGGATCTGGTGTTCGGGCCCCCTCCACAAGTGGATTTACCCACGAAACCGGGTTTGAATTATTTTTGTTCTTTGAAAGACAAACTGTTTCGTGTCCACGAGTTGGCGCATAGACACTTGGCGGACGCCGTGGTTAAGTAGCGCCGCGTGTACGATACTCACAGCCGGGGACGAGACTTTGCTACTGGGGAGCAGGTTTGGGTGTATTCCCCCGGAAGGAAAAGGGGGCTCTCGCCTAAGCTTATGTCGCACTGGATGGGCCCCTGCACGGTCGTTGCACAGCTCTCTGATGTGGTCTACCGGGTGCGGTTGACGGGGCGGTCGCGATTGGTCGTGCTCCACCGGGACCGTCTGGCTCCTTATCAGCCCCACGCCAGGGCATCGTCGGATTCTGTGGAGGCCAGTCCGCCTCAGGAGGAGGGTGACAGGCCCCCTTCCCCCGCAAATAAGACTCCGGCGTTCCCAACGCCAGCGCCTGCTAGACTGAGTGCGCCATGGTGACCGGGGACGGTCACAGCTCGGGTGGGGGCAGTGTGGCGTGGGCGGGGTTTCGCTTGGGAACCATCATGCTTTGCGGGATGGGGCTGTTATGTGTTCACCCTGTTCGGAAAAGGTGTTTGGGTTAGTGGCTTCGGCCAGGGTATGTGTGCATGTTTTTAGGTGTGTTAGTAATGGTGGAAAGTGTTTTGTGTGTGCTATTTCGTGCCACGGGTGATCAATAAAGTACTCCCAGCCAAAGAGAAGACGAAAACTATAAGAGGAAGTGTGAGATCAAAACCGGGACATCAAAGAACGAGGCAAACAAATCCGTGACGAGAAACCGAAAGTGAAAACAAGACAAAAATCGAGGCACGAAACACATAATAATCCAGAAGTTAGAGCCTCTTCTTCTTCTTAGTGTTTTACGGCGGTTGGCATCAATCATGTTGCATACCGCCACCATCTGGTCCTGATCTCCCCTCCCCTTTTTTTTTCTTCTTTTTCTCTTCTTCTTTTCCTCTTCTTCTTCCCCTCTCTCCTAAACTTTTCAACGGTCGGCATCCAGCTTTATGGTGCGTTACCACCCGTCTGTTCCAGAGTGTGAGTTAAAGAGTAGGCTAAGTAAAATAAATAAATAAACCCTAATCTTTTCACACTATCTGCTTTCTTGATCGCATTACTTCCATTCATTCCCCTCTCTTTCCTTCAAATCCTATCCATTATCCCTGTTTCTCTCAAATAAGCTAACACGATCCTGTTTTTCCTCCCATTCTCTGCTCCTAGCACCTCCTCTAATGTGAACTGCACCCCATCTCTCTCAATCTATCCTTTATGATCCCCCATGTGCCTCATAACTCCTGCATTTTATGATCGCATGTTCTACTGACTCCTTTTCTTGACATCTATCACACAGTCCTGTTTGGTGTTTTCCTGTCATTTTAAGTGTTTTATTTAATAAGCTATGCTCCAGCCTCAATCTTGTCATCACTACCTCTTCGCTCCTTCTTCCCACTCCCACTCTTGCCTTGTTCACCTTTGCTTGTATCTTATATAAGTGCCATCCTTTCCTATCTCTGTCCCATCTATCCTGCCACCTTTAGATAATTTTCTTCCACATGATGATTTTCACTTCTATCTTACTCATTTTAACATGTTCCTCAATATTATCTTTGCCAATTTATCTACTATCTCATTTCCCCTATTTCCTATATGTGCTGGTACCCACATGAAGATGACCTTAATGCCCTTGTTTATTGTCCTTGTGAATACTTGAAGTACTTCATACACAGTATCTTGTCTTGCCTTTGAATAAAATGATCTTAAGCTTGCTAATACTGACAGTGAGTCTGTGCATATCAGGACCTTTTCTTCCTCATTTTCCTCTACCCATTTTATTGCATAGAGTATTGCCATGATCTTTGTCATATATAAATTCAAATTCAAATTTTATTTGTCACATACACAGTCATACACAGTACGATATGCAGTGAAATGCTTATACGACCGCCGGTGACCTTAAAAAGAAAATAAAAAACTATATATAAGGAATAAATATTAATAAAAAGAAAATAAATGTAACTAGTAAAATAAACAAACTGTACAAATAAGGGCATGTAAAAATATCACAATATATAGAATATAGGAATATGGGGGGGAAATATATATATAAAAATTTTAAAATGCTTTAAAGTGGCATTAAAATGTTTTAAATTGTCAAATTTAATCCGATGTCCTTTTTGTACCTCCACCTGTTTTCCCTGATTGTGGATCTTTGGATCCATCTGTATAAATTAATACAAATTCTTTGTACTTTTGATTTACATGTATATTGAATAGCATCTTTAGGTCTTTAGATCTTTCTTCATTGTTTATTTTTCTTTTTTTTGCCACTAAGTACCAATCAATTTCAGGCCATTCCATCTTCCATGATGCCATTTCTGGTATAACTGTAGTTTCAGTCACTTGCAACTCAAAGATTTCTAATTCTTTTGCTATATTATTTCCTATTCTTCAAAAATTCTTTCTGTAATTTCTCCTATTCTCCCAGCATTCTTCCAAAGCTTTTTTGTAAGATGTGTTTCTTTATGTCCTTTTAACCCTACCCAATAGTTAGCCATTAGCTGCATCCTCCTTAATTCTAGTGGCATATTTCCGACTTCCACTTGTACTGCCGCTACTGGTGAAGTTTTAATAGCACCACAGCACACTCTCAAGGCTTGTGATTGTATCACATCCAGTCTTTTTTGTAACGACTTGGCTGCTGACCCTATCACTATACTTTCATTGTCTAATACCGATCTTATCATTGTCACATATATAATTCTCCAAAAGGAATGACTAGCTCCCCATTCTCTTCCTGTTAAATATCTTATCAAATTTATAACTTTTTTTGCATTTGTCCTCCATTTTCTGCAAAAAAATAAATCTGCTCATGTTCTGCAAAATTTAATCTCGCATCGAATGTTACTCCAAGAAATGTATAGGTCTCTACCCTTTCCAAATCTCTCCCATGCATTTTTAGTTTAACCCTGCCCCCTTTCTAGATCTCTTACTTGTAAAAAATACAGTTTGGGTCATTTTAATGGAGAATCTAAATCCCCACTCAAATCCCCATTCCACTACTTTATCTTTTTCTTGCATTCCCCTATTTGTGTACTCAATATTTCTGCCTCTTTTCCATAGCGCCCCATCATCTGCAAATAAAGACCTGCTAATATCACCACAGTGTTGTAAAAATGTCATTTATTATAATGATGAATAGAATTGGACTAATCACACTACCCTGTGGTGTTACATTTCCAAATGTATACTGGCTTGACGTTTCTGCTCCTATCCTTACTTGAATTCGCCACCGCCAATTCCTAGTTTATTTATCTTTATTAATAACCCCTTCCTCCATAACATATCATATGCTTTTTCTATGTCAAAGAATACCGCCACTACTGACTCTGTTTTCTAGTGCCTTTCTTATTTCAGTTTCTAATCTAACAATAGCATCCACTGTATTCCTCCCCTTCCTGTCATCACTCTGGTAAGTCTCTTTTCTCTAGGTTATATGTTAATCTTTTTACTATCATTCGCTCAATTATTTTACTCAATGTTGGAGCTATAGGTCTATAGCTTGATGGTTTTGTTGGGTCTTTGGCTGCTTTCCTAATTGGAATCACTACTGCTTCTTTCCATACCTTTGGTAATATTCCCTTACTCCAGATTTTATTATATACCTCAAGCAGCTTCTTAATTGCTCCTTTTCTAAGATTTTTTAACATAGCATAGTTTATCTGATCCTTTCCCGGGGTAGTTAGCCGGGCTCTCTTAATTGCTCTCATCATTTCTGCCATTGGAAATGGTTCATTTAGGACTTTCCCATTCTCTTCATCCTTCCTGTCTATTGTATGTTCATTTTGGCCTAATGTTGCTATCCTTCTTCTTTTCTCTTCTTCCATCAAATTATCTGAGCTATGTATTTTTGAAAAAGATTTCACCATTATCTCTGCTTTTTATCTACCTCAGGAGTTTACATCGGTCATAATCAGCTCCGTTTATATTCCACCACAAGCGGACACGGACACTGCCTTATGCGAGCTGCATGAGGCACTCACACAGCACCAAACACAACACCGGGACGCTGCGCTTATTGTGGCGGGGGACTTTAACAGTGCCAACCTCAAACGCGCAGCGCCGAACTTTTATTAGCATATTACCTGCCCCAACAGGGGCGAAAGGACACTGGATCATTGTTACACAACGGTCAAGGACTGCTACAAGGCACAATCTTGCCCTCCGTTTGGTAAATCCGACCACGCCGCCATCTTCTTCATGTCAAAATACGAACAAAGGCTAAAACAGGAAGTTCCGGTTCAGAGGGAGGTCGCGCGCTGGACGGACCAATCGGTGGCCACGTTACAGGACGCACTTGATGACGCAGACTGGGACATGTCCAGAAACAGCTCCGATGACGTCAGCGTGTTTACGGAAGCGATTGTGGGATTTATTGGGAAACTAGCGGATGATACCGTGGAAAAAAAGACTATTAAAACGTTTCCCAACCAGAAGCCGTGGGTGGATAAAACCATTCGCGACGCTCTGAGATCTCGCATCGCTGCCTACAACACGGGACTCGCGTTGGGGGACATGCTCGCTTCACAGGCAGTAAGGATGGGCGGACATGTCTCAGCCTCCATCACTCTCAGTACTGGAGCCCCCCAGGGTTGTGTTCTGAGCCCCCTGCTGTACTCTCTGTACACCTATGACTGCGTGGCCACTATCAACTCCACCACCGTCATCAAGTTTGCTGACGACACTGTTGTGGTGGGCCTGATCACCAACAACGATGAGACGGCCTACCTGGAGGAGGTTGGAAATCTGGAGAACTTGTGCCAGAAAAACAATCTCCTCCTGAACGTCAGCAAGACAAAGGAGCTGATAGTGGACTTCAGTACAAAGCAGGTGAGGAACTACCAGACCCCCATTATCAACAGGAGCCCAGTGGAGAGAGTGGACAGCTTCAGATACCTCGGTGTTCACATCACGCAGGACCTGGCATGGTCCTGTCACATCAACACCGTTGTAAAAAAGGCCCGGCAGTCTGTACCACCTCAGAAACATCACGACCTGGTTCGGGAACAGCACCATGCAGGACAGACGAGCTCTACAGAGGGTGGTGCGATCAGCTGAGCGCATCATCCGCACCGAGCTCCCTGACCTGCACTCAATCTACACCAAGCGGTGCTGGACCAAGGCCAGGAAGGTCGTGAAGGACCTCAGCCACCCCAACAATGGACTGTTCACTCTGTTGCGGTCTGGGAAGCGATTCCGCTCCCTGACGGCCAACACAGAGAGACTGAGGAGGAGCTTCTTCCCGCAGACGATAAGGTCTCTCAACCACACCACTATGCAGAACTAACACAGTATTTTCACAATTTTCACAATCAATCAATCAATCTTTATACATCCATGGACACTATGGACAATTCCACGCACATCACATCTACACTACATGTTTACGTTTACATTCTGGACCATTGCACAAAGACACTTTAATAACCTTTGCACAAAGTCACTTTTTCTATGCATATTTGCACACCATTATATTTCTATTTGTACAGTATATTTCTATTTTCAGTTTCTATTTTTAGTTCTATTTTTCCTGGTTAAATTTTATTTTATTTTTTTATTTAAATTTTCTATCGTATTTCTTTTATTCATATTTATTACTTATTATAAGCTTAAATTCTCTTTTTAAGGTCACTGGCGGTCGTGTAAGCATTTCACTACATTTCGTACTGTGTATGACTGTGTATGTCACAAATAAAATTTGAATTTGAATTTCTTAGTTAGTTACTCCAACCTCTCCGTCTTACTGGATATTCACACTGTTTATTTTCTCCATCATTGTTCATATTTCACTCACGTGTGTGGATGTTCCTATCTCACTACAAAATTTCCTCCAACTGTCCCTTTTAGCCTGCCTTACCTTTCTTTTTACTTCTGCCTGTGCTCTCTTACACTCTATCATATTCTGCATATTGTGTACATTTACATTTAGGCATTTGGCAGACCCTCTTATCCAGAGCGACTTACATTTTTATCTCATTATACATCTGAGCAGTTGAGGGTTAAGGGCCTTGTTCAAGGGCCCAACAGTGGCAACTTGGTGGTTGTGGGGTTTGAACCTGGGATCTTCCGAACCGTAGTCCAATGCCTTAACCACTGAGCTACTCCTGGCCAAACTTGTGATCTCCTCCACATCCAGCACATCTTCTTTGCCTTTTGCATGTATGTGCAGTATGTCCAGACCTTTGGAATTGGTTTTGAGACAAAGACCCTCACTGGGTAGCTCATGAATCCTAGGAACACTTTCTGAGGAAATTCTCTTATTCAAATTCTATCCCCACTGATTCACTATCCTTTAACACTCCATCCTTTTTCATTTTTAATCTTTTCACTTAATTTATTTGTTCTCCTTTTATATTCCTTTTCAGCTCTTCCATGCTTACATTTATAGGTAACCCCATTATCACTCCCATGCAGCTGCCTCCTTTCCGAGCTCCCACTCTACTAGAATTTTCCACTTTGCATGTATCTATCTCATTGATTTTCATAGCATAATAGAGCATAGTAGTATAAATATGAGGTTTTATATATATATATATATATATATATATATATATATATATATATATATATATATATATACATGAATATAAATAAGAGCAGTCAGAGTTATATTATGCAGGAAATTAGACACCATTAGATGGCAGACAGGGTGTAAATCATGACAGTATGAACTGTAAAGTTGAATTTGATATTGACCAAAACCATACCATACCAGACCCTAACCTACCTGCCCTACTCAGCTTTACTGACTAGTAGGCCCTTAGTCTGTTAGGACTGGAAATAAGACCTCAGCCAGCATTATCACAAACATGGGCACTCCACAGGGATGTGTCTTCAGCCCTATCCTCTTTACTTTGTTCACCCACAACTGCGTTGTCTCTCATAAGGACTGGCGAAGACGAAGTAGCCTATAGGACAGAGGTGGCCAATCTGGTTATATAGTTTTGGTGGAGATGATAGTGGACATGAGGAAGGAGAAAGGACTTCATCGATCTCTATTCATTCAGTAGCTTGAATGTAAGATGGCAGCACTACTGTTATGGGCCGCAAACAACTGTAAAGAGTGGTGAAGACTGCTGAGAATATCACAAGGATTCCACTGCTGTCCTTGCAGAGGATTTACTATCGCTGAGACTGCTAGAGAACCGCCATCATCCTCAAGGACCCCATTTATCCTAAGCACAGACTTTTCACACCTCTTCCCTCAGGCCAGAGGTACAGAAGTGTTAAATGTAGGACTTCTAGCCTCCTAAACAGCTGTCAAGAGTTTACTATAATGGTCTCCTATTTGCATCTGACTGCTGGCACTGATTTTTAAAAAATCATTGCTGAATGTGCACCCTTATTGTGGACTGTTATACTGTGTATTATACCCCCAACAATAAAACTTAAAAAGTATCCCAAAATGCCAAGCACCCTAATAATGATAATTTAACACAACAATTAATACAAAGTAAGCAGGTGCATTAGTCCTGTGTTGACAATCTAAAAATCCTGTGTGATCATGCATTTACTTTCACTTATTTACTTTATATACCTGATTTAAGTGTACTTGATGGTCTTCGTTAATATATTTTAAGACAGATGAAAATTAAGCATAACGGAAACTTAAGGAAATTATTTTTCCTCTTTATCAGAAGTCAAAGCATGTGTGTCATTAATAATAAATTAGGTGATTCTGGTGTTTATGGCACACTGGAATTACCCTGGACGTGCCCCCACACACCACAATCCCCCCTATATAACTATATATTTTTTCCATTACATGTTTAGACATCATAAGTGAAATTAGTATTCATACAATGCTATGTAATTTAGCAACACAGTAGATAATTAGATGAACAAACAAAAGTGTTAGACTAGTCTGTTTTATTGCATAATGTTATATTTGGTAAAAAAAATATATATGAATGCATACCTTTATTTGTTTGTTCTTTCTTTTCTCTTCTAATCTGGACAACTAATGCTTTTACGTTTTCGAATTTATTTTATGTGTAATGAGTCACAACTAAACCCTTTCACTTGGGTGGAGGGGGCTTAATCTATTAATGAAAGCTATTCGCCCTGGTTTAATTACACTCATTAAGAGTCACCTAGTTCATGGTTCTCATGAGCTCAGACAATCTAAATTAATGTTGGATGGTATTGATATATCTGATAGAAAATGCAACAATAAACACATTCGCCGAATCTTTCAAACTCGAAGAAGAATTACTCCGAGAGGGAAATTTTATTGAAGACCATACATTCAAGATATTAAATGGCATAAAGCCTGGCTTTTGCCTAATAAATACTGCATTTCTAACAAAATAAAAGATGTTCATTTTAAGATTCTCCACAAAATTTACCCGGTAAACTCAATTTTATCTAAATATTTGGAGGTAGAGGACAAATGTTCTTTCTGTGGTACATTAAATGAAACTCTGATTCATTTGTTTGTTGAGTGTGAGAAAACAAAAAAATTCTTAATTCTGTTAAAAGACCACCTCTTGAACCATCTTAATGTGTCCTACTTCTTTACTGTCAAAGATATAATCTTTTATTATGAAAATCCGGAAAATAAACAGCTTGAATTTGTTGTTTATTATTTTATTTTACATGCAAAATACTTTATTCATAAACAGAGAATTAAAAAGGAACAATTGTATTTCCCTCTCTTCCTTCTAGAAATGACCTCAATTTTAAATTCTCTTAAATTAATTGAGTTTAATAAGAAGAATAATAGACTTCTAGATAATTATGATATCATTTTTCACTGAAGTGTCTCTAGATTTATCTTTTTGGCGGTTTGTACATAATTCTCATCCTCTCGTGTATTTTATCTATTTATTTGGATTTTCAAATCTATAGTTCCTTGTCCTTTTTGTATAATTATTTGTTTGGATTAATGTTTTTTTCTCTGCTCGTGTGTGTGTGTGTTGTTGTTGTTGTTATTGTGTTTGCTGTTAGTTGTAAATGTGTTTAATATGTTCTGTATTTTTTGTATTGGTTCAATAAAAAAGAAAAAAAAAAACTTGGGTGAAGGGGGGCAATTAGCCTAACCCATCTGTCTTTGGATTGTTGGAAGAAAAGTGTAAGTGCAAGGCGACAATGCTAAACACTGTGCTAAGCCACAGAGTTTTGGCCAATTTGTTTATTTAGGGCCCAAGGACTTGACATTGGCACTTATTATGATAATGTTAATGTCTCATGGTGCAGATGTCATAGTGAGTGAGAGCCCTATTATTCTTCTAAGGATTAATACTATTTTATTTTATATATATTTTTTAATTAACCAGGCCTTTTTGTATCTGCTTAAATATAAAATATATAAAAACTAATTTGCAAGTTTTAGCAATTTATTTCTTGTAAGAAGAAAAAATTAAAAACAAGAAATAGAACATGAAATTTTTGCTAATTTAGAAACCAGATTTTTTTTTGGTGATGTTTGATTAGAAATAGGCTTAATAATCTTATATTCATATCTTATGGTTCAGAGGATTTGAAACACATATAGAGAAAGAGAGGAAAAGCATACATGTATGTGCTTACTGTCTGATACTGATATCTCTCATTAGGTAACCTAAGTTGACCTAATGTTCTGTACAGAAACACAGAGTGTTCTTGGCAAAATGCATTCTGTACAGAACATTGAGTCAACTTAAGGTTAGGGACACACACCCATAAGAGTTTCATGGTTCAAGAACATTAACAACTCCAGCAATGGATCGGAGGCACGGTGATATAAGATCACAAGTACTACGGGTACAACTATGGGTTGGGTTGCCAACTCCCTGAAATGTAAATAGGGACATAAGGACAGCAATGGTTGCGATGGATGGTGCTTTTTGTGGCAGGTGCATAACACAATTGGTTTTATGCCTTAAAGTTTTCACCCAGTTCGATTGCCTACGGTTGGTTTTATATGTTTTTGTGTTACTCTGTGGGTTAATTAACCGCTTTATTGCCCTGATTTTACTTTGAAAGTCATACAGTGCTGCAAAGACAGTGTTTATTATATACATGTTTCAGTGTAATACATATTCATTTATACAAGTGTTCCCATTTTTTCTATAGTTGCAAGTAAATATAAGTACAAATCTAGTCTGAAATCTGTGTGTTTTGTGTCTCTTTTTACGTTGATGGAAAATCTCTTCTGTTGGGAAGTCATATCAAGATAAAGAGAAAATTTAGAAAGAGAGATATTTTTCTTGTAGTAATACAGCTAAATTAGTTTAATAGCTCTGAGAGAACAGCAGCAATAAAGAAAGCTCAAACACATACTTAATCACCACAGTCTCACCATCAGACACCACAGGTTTTACTGAATTGCAAAGATAATGATATTGCAGATACTTCTAGTCTTAATGGTTCAAGTTTAGAGCATCGATTTTTGTATTTACAAATTTTTTTTTTTTTTTTTTTTTTTTTTCCGGCCTGTCAGTATCACAGATAACACATAGCAGAGTGTATGTGTAGCTGTTCTATCATCATTCAAGGCCATTTTTTTTTTTTTTTTTTTTTTGTTTCCCATATTATAACAGACAAGACCGGGGGACCAAAAAAAGAGTAGAGAGTAAAAAAAAAAAAAAAAGGGAATAAAAATAAATAAGCAAACAAACAATTGAGGGGAAAAAAAAAAAAAAAAAGGGAAAAGAGAAAAAAAAAAAAGGAGGGGGGGGTGGGAGGGGGGAGAGAATACAATCAAAATTTGCTTCCGCACCTGCCGAAGAAAAAGAGAAAAAAAACAACAGAAGACACAACAGCAGAGAAACCGCAGCCACAACCAACACCTGCACGACTCGCGGCAAACCACAAATCCCAAAACCTGTTGATTAATAAAATATTTTGAAATAAACATTTTGTTTTGAAGCAACAGCAAAGACAGTGTGTGTGTGAGCACCTGTTTGTACACCAGTGTGAACGTTTGTGTGCACACCTGTGTGTGTGAGCGCGCTTGTGTTCATAGGGCTCCTCCATGTAAATGTTTAATAGTGTGTGTGGGGGACCACAGTCCCGTCTCGCGAGGCATGGAGCAGATACGGCGGAGACACGGGTCCCAGACATCCAGAGGCCCCCCAGAGCACAGGAGTCTCAGGAGAACCACCGCAGGGACAGCCCCCCCACCCCGAAAGGGGCAGCGGAGAGCCCAGAGGGGGGTCATCTAGCAGCCCCAGTGCAGACGCCCCAGGGGGCCGTGGTGACAGGACCGCAGGCTCCGCCGGTGGTCGTCCACTTCGAGGCAGTCCGGTCCCTGGGTCCAGAGATCCCAGGGCCCCCCCCCATCCACCAGCCGGTGCCCAGCCAAGCCAGGAGAGCCAGATTCCGCCCAGCGACCGCCGCGAGTGAGCCAGTGCTCACCCGAGCGCCCCGCCCCGGAGCGAGAAACCAACAACCCACCAGCGGCTGGGAGCACCCCACAGCTGTGTGTGGTGGCAGAGCAGGGGGGGCCTGGGATGTTGAGAGAGGTGGAGTCTAGGACCTGACCTGACACCTAAACGTAGACAGCCAGGCACACACATACACAAACATACATTCCCACCCTCATACACACAAACAAATATTCACACACTCACACATGTAGACACACAAAAATAGACAGTATACACACTCACATTCCCCATATACCCACTTCCCTCCGTCGTGGGGACAGAAAGACCCCCCCTGGTCCCCGCAGCAGCGGAAAGAACCACCAGCCCAGACCCCGACCGAACGGCCAGCTCCTCCTCTCAGCCCCCGGCCCTGGACCGCGGATAGAGAACGGGGGTGTGGAAAAAAGGAAGTCCCCCGCTTCGCTTGTATTTACAAATTCAATATCAGGCACTATCTGTAAGTAGTAATATTGTAAACCTAGATTACAATTAGTTAATTAGCTAGATTAGTCCTAGACGGTTACAGAGTTTTTAGAATTAGTTGCAAGCTTAAAGCTAAACATAAGCTGACCAGCTTTAATGTAATCAGTGATATTATTATTTCAGGTTGAAAAAATAACATTTGGTAAGGTTGAGTATCTTATGCCTTACTTACACACAAATACACTCCCTGTTTAAAGTAGATTATTAAATCCGTCACATAACTGTTTTGATTTTAGCGTATAACAATGAACTCTCAATTCGGGTATTTTACACGCCCTTACCTTGGACTGCTGTAAATATGTTTCCTCTAACAGGCCGTGTAGAAAAGAATAAACATACACTGGACTGTCAATACATCATCATACATACCAAAGTAAATGGAGCATTGCTCAGAGCTACATTATTTTTATACTCGACAACAAAGTATTTACGACATACAGTATGTCAAAAAGTCGATAAGGTACAGTTTTGTTGGAATATAACAAACTTGATGAAAAACTGCCCCACAAAAGTGCATAAATAGTTACGGCAGAAGTGAGAACACAGACAGATATCCCGACATCTTAGAGAAGCCTTTCAGAGCTGCAAAAGTTATTATCCAAGTATCCAATTATAATACTGTATTATTTTAACCTATTTTAAGTAATTAGAATTAATTTTAACCAAAAGTAAGCAGAACTACTAATTATTTCCTGTGGCGCAGAACCTTGGCCTATTTGGCCAAAGTAGTGGCGACTTGGTCTGTAAACAACAACATCTACATGGCAGAAGGCTACACAAAGTGAACACTGGCAACTGGTGGTAGTGGAAGTGACCCCTCAGGATGAAGCAGCCAAGGTTCCAGAGCAGTCTCCCAACCCCAGGAGGGCTGCTGAGTGACTTGTGATAGCATAGAGTAATATAAATCACTTTTAATTATTGTAAATAATGTCATACTTGGATCCTAAACTGTTCACTGCAACAAAAAAGGATATCTTAGAAAGTAAAAATATCTTAAATACAGTTTAATGTATGTACACTTTCTTTAAATACGATTACAAAAACCAAATACTGTATACATTTTTTTAAGCTTATTTCAAGTTGGCTTTTATTGTCATTTACAGTTTAGTAAACAGGGAAATGAAACATCGTTGCTCCAGGACCAAGGTGCTACATACAACATAAAATAACAGCATAAATTAACAAAACCTGACTAAAACCTAATTAACCATTAATGAAACCTAATTAGCTGACTAGCTGAGACAAGACAGATTGACAAAACAGCCTAAATTAACAACATTTTCACAAAAAACTAACTAGCTACTGTAACTTAGAAACCTAATTAGTTGGCTAGCTGAGACTTGACATTTTACATTAACACAGAGCTATCTAGGTTATTTTGATTTAAGCAAAAAGTTTCATGTTCTTTTGGTAGACAAGTTTGCAAGTTTTAGCAATTTAATTCTTGTAAGAAGCAAAATTAGGAAACAAGAAATAAAACAAGAAAAGTTTGCTAATTTATAAATTACAACATTTAACTAGAAATAGGTACTGATACTGATATCTCTTGTATGTGTCCTTAACCTAAGTTGACCTAATGTTGTCTAATGTCTAATTAGCTGAGCCAGATTTCTTAGTTAGCTAGCAGGTTCCGGTAAAGTGTGTTGTTGAATGACAATAAAAACGTGACTTGACCTGTTCTGTACAGAAACACATTCTTGGCAGAATACATTCCCATAATGTGACATAACCCTGTCCTTCCCATTAGAGTTTCATGGTTTAAGAACATTAACAACTCCAGCAATGGATCAGAGGCACTGTGATCTGAGATCACAAGTCTACTAAGGGTTGAGCGCGCACAGAAAAATAAGCAAGTTAAAAAAGTTCTAAAATAAGTTAAGAATGATGATAAGGTTTGCATGGTTGGTTTTCTATCTTTTCATGTTACTCTGTGGGTTAATGAACTGCTTTATTGCCCTGATTCTATTTTAAGAGCGAGGCAGGGGACTGACTGGGAAGGTCTCTTACTCAGAAGTATGAGATGGAGAGGGATGGGGCTAGTGGACATTACCTCAAGTCGACTGCAGGGGAGCAGGAAAAACACATACATCTAACACTGTATAGCAATGCAGTTAGTTAAAATAACCAACAATATGAAATGCCACTGAATAAATCACAGATCATTCATAACACTGTGAATATATACTGAATCCCTGGTCTTTGACTGCACTTTCTCCATTAATTAGTATTAGTAGTACAATAAAAATACTGGGTTTCTATAAACACATCTTTGGGTTGTTTATGCTGGGTCAAAATTCTGTGTTATTTTGGGTACTTTAATCATAGTGTTGGGTTGCTTTGGCTGTGAATACTAAAAGTGCTACATAATTAAATGATTAAAGTAATGTTGCTGTTTTCCACCGCAGTGAAGTTGGTTTGACGTTGGACATTGGCTCCGGCTTCCAGATACCGATTTGTAGCGGAGATCCGGCAAAAGCATCTCGTCTACCGCACGAATCAGGGACCGTCTACAAACTACTGTCCGACTGAAATACGGATAATATTAATATTATAAACATTCATATTTAAAATAAATAAATGTATGTTGTTACTGTTAGTGTCAATGTGAAGCATGGTGGTGTATAATGACTTTTTATATCACTTTTGCATAATGTATATTTATAAATATTTTAATAGACATTTTTAAGATTTTATTTAAAAAAAAAAAAAGTCATGTGACCTATTGCCTCAAAATCTATTCTTAAATGTCCATCTGTCCTGCAATGTACACAATCTTTTTTATTCAATATTATCACTTTGCAAATTTATTAATAATTAAGATGTAATAATTCTATATTTTATTTAAATAATTTCCAGGTCATGTAACCTATTGACTCAAAATCTATTCTAAAATGTGTGTTCACCTGTCCTGCAGAGGGCACAACATTTTTCGTTCAAGATTATCACTTTTCATATTTATTAATCATTTTTTATTGATTTTATTTCAATAACTTTCAAGTCATGTGACCTATTGGCTCAAAATCTAGTCTAAAATATGTGACCACCAAGTGCACAACCTTTTTTATTAAATCTTATGACTTTACATATATATATATATATATATATATATATATATATATATATATATATATATATATATATATATATAATTTTTTAATGAAATATGAATAATTGAATTTGGCACAAAATCCTTTCTAAAATGTGTAACCACCTGTCCTGCATAAAGTTTTTTTTATTATTATTACTAACACTTTGCATGTTTATTAATACTTTTTAATTAAAATATTAATTATTTATTTCAATAGCTTCCGTGCAATATTTTATTTCAATTAAAATAGATCATAAAGCCATTATTGAATTTACAATGTCATCTATCCTGCGTGTGTGTTTTAAACCACAGTTAAAAGAAAAACAATATCAAAGCAAAAATGGTTGCACACTTTATCCAAAACACAAATCCAGGAAGTGCAAGTCGAAAATGTAAGAAGTGAGCCAAACCCAATAGGAGATACCCTGTCTTGACCGCACGAATAGCACAGAGAAGATAAAGTGAAACCCAATTATCATTTAAGTATTTTTGCAGGTAATTTTACTGTCACACTATTTAAAAACTTCTACATTGCATGCACTGCAGTGGATACCAAGATTTTATTACATTGAGGTGTGGCTGTCTTGGTCATCTTTTAGATGATGCTTTACAAAGCAGCATACATAGGTACCCTTAAGGGGAAACTTGTAATTCCTGTTGAACATTAAACCCCCATACAGAGAATGTGTCATTCAGTTTCTTATAAGCAAGATGCAAGTGTGGGAAGATGATTATTATGCATATTATATACATCATACATATAAAAATACATTTATAGTCATTTAAATTATTATTGAATTATTGACAATTATAATCACAATATTTCTATTTTTATACCTAATCAAACTATTCATTCTGTTTTATTAGCACTAAATGATAATTTGTATGCTGCATGATTGGCAGAGATGTCAAGTAACAAAGTACAAATACATACATTTTTACATAAAAAAAAACATCCGGATAAATCTGGATGGAGCGAATTTGATTGTGGTTGGATGAGAAGTATAAACATACCATTCCGACACCCTATTGGTTGGTACGCGATCCATCGCACCTGCACATGACGTCACATCACACACTCCAGCAAGGACGTTTGAATAAAATAGCATTTTCGGTTGATAACATTGTGATAAGTAGGCGAAGATGTCCGTGATAAAGACTCAAGAGTTGAGCGAAATGTCACAACCAAGCACCAGTGCAGAAGGTAACAGCACCAAGAAGATAACAGGAATGATATATATATATAATTTTTTTTTATTAATTACTTGCACTAATCATACATTCTGACAGCACTAATGTTTATTGTAGACAACCATACAAGGGTAATTGTTACTAAGCCTGCCCTGGATACATTCATTTTCTTGTATGTTGCCCTCACAGATTCCTGCAGCTAAGCTTGGATGTACATTTACATTCCAATAAAGGTTACCGATGACATGCCTCTGAAGTTTGATTTTTTGCACCATTAAAATACTTAACTAGTTATCAAATCTTCTTCTCCATAAAACATGTTAATACTCAGTAGTACACATATATGGTTCTTTAATGTATTTGCATTGGACTAAAATGCATTCTTTTTCAATTGCCATATACAGTATCCCAAATCACTATGGCCTTTAAAAAATACACCAAAAACAACAACACATTTTTCTTTTTTTTTTTTTATGAGGTGTTAATGCAGTATATAGGCCCGTGGCACAGCCTAAGCTTTTATCCTTAATGCCCAGACACCCTCATGTTACTTTAAGTAGTTTTGTAACCAGTACTTTTACACTTTTACTTGAGTAAAAAGCTTGAGTTGATACTTCAACTTCTAAAGAAGTCTTTTTAAACCCTAGTATCTATACTTCTACTCAAGTAATGAATGTGAATACTTTTGACACCACTGATGATTAGATAACTTTAATATAAAAAATAAAATAAAGCATCAGGTGGCTACAGTACACATGATTCTTTACAAGCACAAGCTTGCTTGTGTTTTGTACATGGAATGAAGGCTGAATCACCATGGGTGGTTGTGTTTTTTGTTTTTCTGGGGGAGTTGGGAGATTGCTCTATAAATATGCTGACATGCACACACGAAAGCACAAACTTAGCACTCGTCTCAATAAGTTCAGCCTAAACTCTGCAACATGGTCATGGGCAAAGGTGTTGAAGTACAGGTCAATAAGGCCATCTATCAGACAGGTGAGTCAATAAATTGTATTGAAGCGATTCATACAAATGCTACTTGTGATGCAGTTACACATGTTATTAATATTATGATTATTATTACAAACCACTTTTCCCTTTTTATTTACACTATTTGTAACATTAAATCTATTTTGTTTAAAGCTGGTGTGGCAAAAGAGAAAATTGGTGAGGTGACTGGAGAAAAACAAAGCAAGGACAAGAAACAGGATGGAGGTAATTATATTATTTTTTGATAAATTTTCTCAGTATTAGCAAGGATCGAGCAGTGTAATTCTATTTGTAAATTATATTAGTTTTAAAGCTTTCTGATTCTCTTTTAAATAATAATAATAATAATAATAATAATAAACATCCTATAGCAGTGGTAGGTTGCGTTATAGAAATAAAATTCTTTATTATGATTAAAGTGTACATGTATGCCTGTTGTAATAAGGCTGTAACTGTTGCAGTTCTCAACGATTCGGTGAACGGTGTGGTCGGCAAAGGTTCAGCAAACCAGGCAGCAGATCAGGCACTCGCTTTTGGAAAAAAGTTACTTGACAAATGTAATGCATTTTAAGTGTTTGTATCACATTATTACCAAATTTTGCATATGACTGTGTAATTAAACAGCAATGGAACAGAAAATGTGTTTAATTTCTTTATTCATAACAAAAAAAAGCAAATTATCACATGATGGTGTAGATGAGCTTTTGGAATGGTTTTGGTCCCCAATGACCTAAACTCACCCACATACAAACACACATTTCCAGGGTGTCACTAAATACACTGGATTTAATATTCACACATTTTAAATGGAAAATATTACATTTAGCACATCTCCAAGTCTAAGTGCTGAACAAGACCAGTGTGTTGGATGGATGTTTTTCTGTTTGAGGTATTTTATGAATGTTCTTCTCCAGATATAACGATATAATTCCTCTGAGTATAAAACTCCTGCTCTAAGGTTAAAGACATTTTTAGTGTTGCCTTTTACTACTCATAATGTGGGGTCACAAGCTTTGGGACAACAAACATTGTGAATGAATGAATGAATGTAAACATGTTTTGAAAGCTGGATAATAAAAATAACTCACATTTTATTTGCACAATGGATGCAGAGACAATACTGCCAACATTAGTTAAAAACAAATTAATACAAAACTACAACACAGTAAGATAGTGAATAGCTTGAGAACGTGAACTTAAGAACATCGCAGCATGACATTCTTTATAACTAGCAGCTTGTTTGGTTGTCATACAGAAATCACAGCATAGTTATGGTAAAACAAACTTTATGGAACAAAACTTGGCACAATATGAGTGGGACAATTTATTATTTAATATAATTTATTAAGTAATATAGTATGCTATGGGTATCTTTGGAAACTCAGAAAATGACAGAAGGCTGTGAGATGATCGGGTACAGGGTTGGGTTTTATCTTCCTGTTGAGTTTTTTGTCTTATTTTTGTTCTTTATTCTATATTTTTGTTCTTTTACTATTTGATTGTTCTTAAAAAAATAAAAAAATAAAATTTTTACATTTTGGGCTTTTCATTTGTGTTGTCTAGCAGCTATGGATTTTAATAATTTTACTAATATCTAGGTAAAAATATAGGTGCATGTATGCATGTATATATATATATATATATATATATATATGTACATATAATATAGGAAAACGGATGATTTTATATATGTCACATATAGGTACATATATGCACGCATATATGTATGCATATATGTATGCATACTTTATATGCACGCATATATGCACGCATATATGTGCATAACTTTTGGACTAACTGAAGCTTGTTTATTGAGGATGCAGGACAACCACCTAGTAATGCATTACAATAGTCCAGTCTGGAGGTCATGAATGCATGAACTAGCTTTTCTGCATCAGATACGGATAAGATGCTCCTAAGTTTGGCAATATATCTAAGATGGAAAAGGCTGATATTGGAAATATGATTTTCAAAGGACAAGTTACTGTCTAATATTACGCCCAGGTCTTTTACTGTTGAGCTAGTAGTAACAGTACATCCTTCTTAACGCAGGCTAAATTGTGAAAGCTGTTGTGTGCTGGTTTTTGGGCCGATGAGTAATATCTCTGTCTTGTCTGAGTTTAGTAAAAGAAAGTTTTTGGTCATCCAATCTTTTATGTCCTGGACACACTCGGTTAATCTAGACTACTTAGGTATTTCGTCTGGTTTTGTTGAGATATATAATTGGGTATCATCAGCATAACAATGGAAACTAATCCCATGTCTTCTAATGATGTTACCCAAGGGAAGCATGTATATTGAGAACAGCAGAGGTCTTAAAACTGACCCTTGTGGGACCCCATATTTCACTGGCATTACAACCAGTTCTCTATTTAGATCTACAAAATGGTATCGATCAGACAGGTATGATCTAAACCATTTTAATGCCTGTCCCTGAATACCTATGTGATTTTGTAAGCGATCTATGAGAATATTATGATCTATAGTGTCGAATGAAGCACTAAGATCAAGCAAGACTAGTATTGAGATGCAGCCTTGGTCTGAAGCTAAAAACAAGTCGTTTGCAATCTTAACTAGTGCAGTTTCTGTATTATGATGGGGCCTGAAACCTGACTGAAATA
Organism: Clarias gariepinus; assembly: GCF_024256425.1. Lineage (NCBI taxonomy): Eukaryota > Metazoa > Chordata > Actinopteri > Siluriformes > Clariidae > Clarias > Clarias gariepinus. The sequence continues at coordinate 3,994,675 of NC_071126.1, read as the reverse complement.
CTTCAAGAATGTTGTTTTCCTGCAAGAGAGCTGATACTACTTTTAAAAATATTTTTGATATATGAAAAGGTTATTAGCCCTGAAGTTAGAAACAACACCCTTTCATTTCCTCATCGATCCTGCACTCTAATCCCAGCAGCACCTTCATATGGCTCTGAGAGTTTTTTTTTTGTGACATTACAAAAACAAACAAACCGGAATTACTCCCATTTGCGTGATGTAATGCTCTCGTTCCAGTAATAATGCTCCAGTGTAGGTGTCGTCATGCGGTTCTCCTGTTGTCACCCTGAATCAAGTTACAGATTTCACACACGAGCAATGTTACTTTAAATGTCAAATATGAAAAAGAGCTCATGCTTGGCTATGTGTAGTTTTGTAAATATTTTTTGACTCCCAAAATGTGATTTAACATTTATCTAGGCAGTCGAATTTAAAGACACTACAATTTACAGTGTCATATCTGTCTTACGAGCAGATTAAACAAGTAAGGACAGTGATGTAAGGGCGGGTGATATTTTGCAAGACATCTATTCGAGCATGTAAAAATCAGTGTTGCGTCCTTGTAGTTTAGTAATGCAGTCATTTTTGAAGTTATTTTATATTTAAGATGCTGTATGAGGTGTGTTTACTCAGATACATTACATTCTTTTAGCTCAGACTGAAGGACAGGATTTATGTGTAGACAACACTTAAATAGCATTTGAACATGATTCAATCGTGGACAGTGATTCCACATGATTATACCACATTATCTTAACACTGGATTGCTGTTAAAACAACTTGAAATATTTGTGCTTATTTAAAATAAACAGCTAAATTTGATCGAACATCATTTAAATATTTCTATTTAACTTGATTTTTTTAATTTGTTGAACTTCAACTATCATGCTATTCAAAATTTATTTCTTGATGTTAATCGTATAAGTTAACATCGATTTCAATGAATCCCATTTGGTCATGTTACTACAACTAGATGTTATACCATAATAAATAGCAGCCCTATTTTCCCATGCTCTAGTGACCCTTAAAGACAACTCCAGAGGCAGTAAATATGTAATATATCCTTTTTATTAGAGAACAACTTATAACAGGTGCCCTACTTTCATAAAACACTAACAATCTAATTCAGATACTCAAAAATTAAATGTTGGGTTCAATTTTTTCTTGTCAACAAGTTCCAGACAAATGACATTAGTAAAATCAACATTTGTAAGGGCCTTTATTCATGTCATGACCGCGGGGTATAGGCGGATGTTGTCGCCGTGGGCACAAAGAGCAGGCATAAACGCAGAGGGGTGTGATAAGCAAAGAGAGTCTTTTAAATCATATTCATAACATAATATAAATAATAAAGAATCAAAAACAAACAAAAGAACAACAAACTCAAACTATACTCAAAGGAAATGGTGAAACACGGGCTCTATGGCAAGACAGGCTTAGGGACATATAATGTACAGGTCTCATACCTGCGAAACACGGGCTTAAGGAAACATACAAACACTTAGTAGGGAGCTGACACGGGACCAGTGGTGGTCCCTTACAATTCACAACAATACAACTGTTACAAGCATTTTAATAACAATTGGCACTGTTTAAATGCAGCACAGAAATCAAGAAATTGAGAATATTATCCAACAATACAAAAGACATACTGTACACAATATGCAACATATTCGGATTTTTTTTTGTTTTTCTTTTTCAACTTTTTCAACTTTACTGTCAACTCTGACACATTTAAAGAGCAGGGAAAATTGTGTTTAACAAAAAAAAAAAACATTAAAGTTGGTTATCTTTAACCTTTCTTTCAACAGTATTCTGGACATGTTTTACATAAAAAAAAATCATGTCACCCACAAAAATTGGAAAACATGTTCTCACTGTATGAATCTTTAAAAAAAAATTAAAATCTAAAAGGAAAATGCACAACCTTGTCCTTAAGGTCAATAATAGCAACTAAAAATTAGTTAATTTACCATATAAACATAAAATTTAAATAATTTTCCCCTATTTTTTGCTATCAAATACAAACAAAAAAGTTTTTTTTCAAGTTTCTGCAAAGCCTAAATATTTTGCATCCAAAACAAAACAAAACAAAACATTTTCAATAAGTGCAAAAAAGGCCTTCATGTGAAACAACAAACTCAAATGCTCAATGTTGGTTTACCCATAAAGTTTGTTTTTAAGCATCTGTACCTTTGGTGAAAGTCTGGTAGCATTCAGCTGGAGGACGATCTTCTGCAGTTTTTTAAAGAATGTTTTCAGTTCCTGAGGTTCATTGCATAATGAATAAATATTTACATAATGGGCTTTTCCAAATTTCTTGTTTGGCGATCTCAAACTGTGCAGGTTTCATAACCAGACATTGGACATTAAACCATCGCTGACAGTCATCACACTGGACCTGTTGAAAGGAAAAAACATGAATGTTTCTATGTAACATAGTATTAAGATAAGGTTGCTTTTAACCAGGGAAGGACTTTATGCCTTTATGAAGGACTTGATATTATATAGATGTCCATAGTGAATATCTTAACAACCCTCATACACATTTACGTTCCTTCTATTTCACGTTATTTACTGTAAGGGCGGATGACTGTTTAAGTCAGGACTATGTTTAGGATATTTATAGTGTATGGCAGTGCTATGCTTGTCCACTTTTGTGCGACCACATACAGACCAACAAACTAGGCAACACAATATAGGACAAAAAATATTATATCAAAATAATAATGCTAAAAATAGTTTAAGCATCTGTATTTGTGGCTATTGTTACTTCTTCTAGTGGATTCAGTAGGCCTCTCACAGGTTAGCATAATGCTAGCGACATGCTAATATTTTAAGCATCATGCTAGTGACATGCTAAAGTAAAGGTAGAGGTGGCAAAGGCCAAACAAGAAGCATACGAGGACTTGTATGCTAGGCTAGACAGTAAGGAGGGAGAGGTGGATCTGTACAAGTTGGCAAGGCAGAGAGATAGAGATGGGAAGGATGTGCAGCAGGTTAGAGTGATTAAAGATAAAGATGAAAATGAACTGACAGATGCCAGGAGGGTAATGGGAAGATGGAAGGAGTACTTTAAGGAGTTGATGAATGAGAAAACAAAAGAGAACAAAGAGTAGAAGAGGTGACTGTTGTGGAACAGGAAGTAGCAAATATTAGTAGAAGTGAGGTGAGAAGGGCGTTGAAGAGGATGAAGAGTGGAAAGGCTGTTGGCTCTGATGACATACCTGTGGAGGTATGGAAGTGCTTAGGAGAGGTGGCAGTAGAGTTTCTGACTAGTTTGTTTAACAAGATCTTGGAGAATGAGAGGATTCCAGAGGAATGAAGGAGAAGTGTATTGGTGCCAATTTTTAAGAACAAGGGAGATGTGCAAAGCTGTGGCAGTTATAGAGGTATAAAGCTAATGAGCCAGGCAATGAAGCTGTGGGAAAGAGTAGTGGAAGCTAGGTTAAGGGCAGAGGTAAGCATTTGTGAGCAGCAATATGGTTTTATGCCTAGAAAGAGTACATCAGATGCAGTATTTGCTTTGAGGATGCTGGCGAAGAAGTACAGAGAAGGTAACAGGGAGTTGCAATGTGTCTTTGTAGATTTAGAGAAAGTGTATGACAGGGTGCCAAGAGAGGAGCTGTGGTATATGAGAGGGTCTGGAGTGGCAGAGAAGTATGTTAGAGCGGTGCAGGACATGTAGGCTATAAGAGCTGTAGGACAGTGGTGAGATGTGCTGTAGGTGTGAAAGAAGAGTTCAAGGTGGAGGTGGGTCTGCATCAAGGATCGGCTCTAAGCCACTTTTTGTTTGCTCTGGTGATGGACAGGATGACAGATGAGGTAAGACAGGAGTCTCCATGGACTATGATGTTCACAGATGACATTGTGCTTTGTAGCGAGAGCAGGGAACAGGTGGAGGAAAATTTGGAGAGGTGGAGGTATGCTCTGGAAAGCAGAGGAATGAAGGTTAGCCGCAGCAAGACAGAATACATGTGTGTAAATGAGAGGGACCCAAGAGGATCGGTGAGGCTACAAGGAGCAGAGGTAAAGAAGGTGCAGGTTTTTAAGTACTTAGGGTCAACGGTCCAGAGCAACGGAGAGTGTTCAAAAGAGGTAAAGAGGCGGGTACAGGCAGGTTGGAATGGGTGGAGAACACTATCTTTTTCTCATTCTGTTTGTCATTCCCCCCCCGCCCCCTACCATTTTACTGGTCTTATTGTGCTCACCACTGCTCCTTGTCTACCTGCTGGTTTTGTCTATTGTGGCCAGCTCATGACTCGTCCTCTGTTGTCCATTCATTTCCTCTCTCTTTGTCCTTTTCCGAGCCTTACCATGTATTTTTTGTGCATTTTTTCCGCTTGCTGCCTTTACTGGTTGCAGCGTTAGACACATTTCCCTGTTTTCCAGTCCACTGTCTTTAACGTCCTTATCTGTCATTCTTGTTTCACCTCACACTTAAATAAGCAATTTTAGCATTCTCTTCGTCAGTAACATTGTTCTCTCTGTCTCTCTCTATGCTCTTTTTGGGTAATCTTCTGCTCACTATCTGCTCATGCTTCTCTTTTAAATTATTATAAATATTTATGGGGGACTTGTTCCAGTGCTCACACCTTTTCCTTATATATGAATATATAATGTTTACTGTTTTTCCTTTTTTTTTTTTTTTTTTAAATAAATGAGACAGTAGGATGCTGGACTTACAACTTTACTACATTCCCACATGGATCTAAAAAATGTTAGGATATAATAACCTAAAATATTTAGCAATTTTATTGAGACCACACCTGAATGAAACACTTCTGTTCTGATTTCATGTCTGTCTTGGGACCATATAAACTTTAACCACTTAAGTGGCTTTTTGTGTTATTTTTTAAAAGAACTAAACTTACAGAACAACAATGCTCAGGAATAACATTAAAACAAACAAAAAAAAAAAAATCATGTGGTTTATTTTAATTTTTCAATTATTGAATATCCATTACCACCTGCTGTTTAGGAGTGTCCACTATGCCTTGGACACAACTAAACAGCAGGCTTTTGGGGAAGATGACACACATTTTAGAATTGATTTTGTGGCAATAGGTCACATGACCTGAAAGTTATTGAACTAAAATATAGAATTATTACATAAATATTAATAAGTATAAAAAAGTGATTATATATATATATATATATATATATATATATATATATATATATATATATATTTTTTTTTTTCTTTGACATGACCTGAAAGGTATTGAAGTAAAATTAATGAAAATTCTATAAAAAATTCTTAATAAATATGCAAAGTGATAATATTGAATAAAATCCTATGCAGGACAGGTGGACATACATTTAAGAGTAGATTTTGAGGCAATAATTTGTTAATTTATTTTACATATGAATGTTCATAATATTAATATTATCCGTATTTCAGTCGGACAGTAATTTGCAGGTGGTCCCTAACTTGCGCAGTAGGCGAGGTGATTCCGCCGGACTCTCAGCTATATTCTCAGCTATAAATCATCGAATCTCCGCTACAAATCAAGTACCCCTGACTGCAGCCTGCAGTTTGAGGCGGGGCTGTAGGGAGTTATTTATGTGCCAATATTAAACAAACAAATCCAGCGTTTTGCAAACTAACACAACCTGATTTGCAAAAAAAAAAAAAGACTTTCAAACAAACAAAAAATAATATGCACGAACACAAGTCAATTTGAGAGAAAAATGCAGAGGTATAACAAATATATGCAATGAGGAAAACTTGGCTCTCTCACACGTGTGCAGATTTTCTCACAAATGCGCCCAGCATACTTTCTCACAAATGCAATGGAGCAACTTTCTCTTCCCAAACAGCAGATGGCGCTATCGGTCAATTTACTCTATTCTCCCGAGACCTCAAACAACGTGTTTATATGGTTTACCCTTATGTCCCAGAGGAATATGAGCAGGGAACAGGTGAGTTTCTTCTTTTAATAAACCCGTTTTGAGGTGGGGCTGCACGATATTAGGAAAATATATGCGATATGCAGTATTGTTGTTGAATATTGCGATAACGATATTTCTTGCGATATAACATTTGCCTAGAGAAACACATTTTTTATTATTATTGCCTATTTTTAAAAAATCATTTATATGTAATGATCATACTAAAATAAACAGGTAATTGATATTCGTCTGATGTAATTAAATATAATTCAGGCTAAAAAGAAACTATATGTCAAGGAAGTTGCAAATATTTAGGCTTCAAAACACTATGAATGACTTAAAACCCTCAGCAGATATTCAGATTTCTGGTTTGCTGTTACATAGACCTGCCAACACAATATGAATTATTTTCCAATTATTTTCCATTACTTTTGAGTGTCTTAAAACAAGACCTTTTTTTTTTTTTTTTTTTTAATAAAAATAAATATTATTAAACAAAAATGTAATTAAAAAATACTATTGAGTATAAAGATTGTCAGGAACTAACCGGAGCTGAACAGAAGACGTAGCGATTAGCAGTTGGCCCTTTGTAGCGTGGATGGTAAACCCAAACGCGGAAGTGACACGAATAGGCAGGATAACCACGCTTGTTATTTTTAGGACTCTCCCGGATAAAGAGCAAGGGAAAACACAAATTAACCCGCGTCCTAGTGACACAACCTCAATCGAGATGATTACCAAATAAGGTGAGTAATTACAGATTGGCCGATGTAGCTTGTGAAACGACATGGGCGAATTCACTGACTGAGTGATGTGCCACGACATGTTTACTCCTCTTACACTTCCTGGTTTGCAGAGGTGTCAAGTAACCAAGTACAAATACTTCGTTACCTTACTAAAGTAGAAATTTTGGGTATCTATACTTTACTGGAGTAATAATTTTTTAGCCGACTTTTTACTTCTACTCCTTACATTTTCACGCAATTATCTGTACTTTCTACTCCTTACACTTTAAAAATAGCCTCGTTACTCATATTTTATTTCAGCTTGTTATTCAAAAAACAAACAAACAAAAACATCCGGATAAATTGCGCCATCTGAATGGAGCGAATTTGATTGTGGTTGGATGAGAAGTATAAACATACCATTCTGACACCCTATTGGTTGGTACGCACCTGCACATGACGTCACATCACACGCTCCAGCAAGGACGTTTGAATAAAATAGCATTTCGGTTGATAACGTTGTTTTTCGGTTGAGCACTTCTGCTTTGTTGAGATAATCCATCCCACCTCACAGGTGTGCCACATCAAGATGCTGATCTGACATCATGAGTAGTGCACAGGTGTACCTTATACTGCCCACAATAAAAGGCCACCCTGGAATGTGCAGTTTTTTGCTTTATTGGGGGTCTGGGGACTCAGAACCGGTCAGTATCTGGTGTGACCACCATTTGCCTCATGCAGTGCAACACATCTTCGCATAGAGTTTATCAGATTGTCAATTGTGGCCTGTGGAATGTTGGTCCACTCCTCTTCAATGGCTGTGCGAAGTTGTTGGATATTAGTGGGAACTGGTACACGCTGTCATATACGCCGGTCAAGCACATCCCAAACATGCTCAACGGGTGACATGTCCGGTGAGTATGCTGGCTATGCAAGAACTGGGACATTTTCAGCTTCCAAGAACTGTGTACAGATCCTTGCAACATGGGGCCGTGCATTATCTTGCTGAAACATGAGTTGATGTTCATGGATGTATGGCACAACAATGGGCCTTAGGATCTCATCAACACATTGATCCACAACATTGACATCAGCAAAGCGCTCACCCACACGACGCCACACACGCTGTCTGCCATCTGCCCTGAACAATGTATACCGAGATTCATCCGTAAAGAGAACACCTCTCCAACGTGCCAGACGCCATAGAATGTGAGCATTTGCCCACTCAAGTCTGTTACGGCGACAAGCTGGAGTCAGGTCAAGACCCCGATGAGGACGACGAGCATGCAGTTGAGCTTCCCTGAGACGGTTTCTGACAGTTTGTGCAGAAATTGTTTGGTTATGCAAACCTATTGTTTCAGCAGCTGTCTGAGTGGCTGGTCTCAGACGATCTTGGAGATGAACCTGCTGGATGTAGAGGTCCTGGGCTGGTGTGGTTACACGTGGTCTGCGGTTGTGAGGCTGGTTGGATGTACTGCCATATTCTCTGAAACACCCTTGGAGACGGCTTATGGTGGAGAAATGAACATTCAATGCACGAGCAACAGATCTGGTTGACATTCCTGCTGTCAGCATGGTAATTGCACGCTCCCTCAATGCTTGTGGCATCTGTGGCATTTTGCTGTGAGACAAAACTGCACATCCCAGGGTGGCCTTTTATTGTGGGCAGTATAAGGTACACCTGTGCACTACTCATGATGTCAGATCAGTATCTTGATGTGGCACACCTGTGAGGTGGGATGGATTATCTCAGCAAAGCAGAAGTGCTCACTATTACACACACACACACACATATATATATATATATATATATATATATATATAGTTCATTTATGTCTTATGAGTAAGAATGTCGACACATTTTTACATTTTAAATAAGATATGATGACATATTTACGAATCAGTACATTCACATAGTTAACACTATCGGATAGTGTACTATCAGGAAATTAAATTGATTTCAATACCATTTAAACCGAGCCATTGCCATGTCTTTTATTACTTTGTCCTTGTTAAGACATTACAAAAACTATATAAGAAACTTTTAAAGCATGAATTTGGTCACTTCATCATTATGAAAATAACATGAAGCACATATACACACGTTCATTATGAAATATCTGTTGTAAAACAAAATAAAATTCATGTTTGCTTCAGCACTGGAAACAATATTGTTTTAAGTTAACTTTATACACAATTCATCGTTGTACTTGGTCCGGCTTTTAGATAAAGTCCTTCCATGCGCAATCTGGCGGATGTTCAGTGGAGCACAAAACATTTATTTAAAATTCCCGAATGTTGCCTCCAGCAAGCCGCGGCACGCCGCGCGCTAAATTGCGGCATCTCGCGGGAAAACACGCGCAGTCTTAATGGCAACATCTGTATACTGTAGTTCACCAAACACCAGGCCAGTCAGAAAAACCTCTTCCCTCAGGCAGTATTTAGAAGGTGTATTCATGATTTCCTGGTTAAACAATAATTATACTCCTTTATTAAACTTTGATCAAGTCAAAATTCTATATACTGTATGCAGTATTTTTTATTGCAGAGTTGAACTGTCTGCTTTCCATTTAATTTTGGATAAAACCTTTAAAATGGCTTTTAAACATTTATTTTTAAGCAACTGCCAAGAAATGTGTGTTTTTTTATCAACTTTAATTGATGTTGCATCCATGAACAACTCTTTAGTTAATAACCGAAGAAAACAGAAATGCACCCAACAGTTTTATTGTTTGTGAGAACTTGAAGCCATTCTCCATTAACCAAGATTATATTTTGTTTATTTTCTGTTGGATTTTCTGCTCAATAGTTTCCTATTAATAGCCTCCTTACCTGTTCAGCAGCATTTAGCATCCAAAAATCCTCAAAAGAACTTTGGAAATAGATGGAAGTAGATGGAAGTAGATGGAAATAATGACAAAATCAACAAAGTGATATTTTAAAGAAAATAGTGCTAAATAAACACAAGTAAAAGATCTATCTATCTATCTATCTATTTATCTATCTATCTGTCTATCTATCTATACATACATACATCCATACATACATACAAATATACATACACAGTGGAACCTTGGATCACGAGCATAGTTTTTTCCAGAAGCAGGCTCGTATTCCAAAATACTCGTAAACCAAATTTAATTTTCCCATAAAAAATTATGGAAACCCAAATTATTTGTTCCACAGCCCCAAAAAAAATATATAAAAATAATTAACACAAAATATAAAGTAAAAATAAAACAAATTAACCTGTACTTTAACTTTAAAAAAAACTTTCTTCCACAGTAAACCTTTCTTCTCTCTTATTTGAATTTCCGCGAATTTCACATAAACACACATTAACGGAAAGACTGTTTTGTCTGCAAAATTAGCAAGGAACATCGCTAATGACATTTGTGTGAGCGCATACTAATGGAATCACTGCTGTAAAGTAAAACAAACAAGCAAATGAACTTGCACTTTACCTTTGAAAAGAATCGCGACAGAGCAGTGTTTTTGTGAAAAGCATAGAGTGCGTGTGTTTGGGTAAAGCAGACAAACAAACACACACTGAAGGCGAGAGGGTGTGTGACCCAGCACGGTGTCAAATTACGTACGCACACATAACAATAGAGAGGGAGAAAATTGATTTTTAACCTTCTAAGAGACTTTCTTTTGCTTTACTTGCGTGCACACACGAGTGTTTTGATAAAAAGGACATGCGCGCTGTCTAATTCCATTGGACAGTAGAAATGTTTTGTTCTTAAATGTGTGTGGTTTTATCATTTCTATCTATTTTTATCTAGTAGGTCAACTATGATCAGAATCAAGTCACAAAATAACAACATATTAATATAAATAAATATAGATGAATAGATTAAAATATATACATACATTTAACTGTGCAGTCGAACACGTGATAAAAGTAACACTAGGGGTGAAAACTACTGAAGAAGGAAAGCAAAAAGCAATAGTAATAATAATGCATGCAGTGGCTGGGTAATATGGGGTGTGGTAACCCACATATGGTGGGGCTTGAGCCCGGATCCTCACTATTACTACTACAGTACAACTACTACTACTATTACTAAAAATAATAATAATACATGAAGAAAGTGCAGTCAAAGAAGAATTATTATTTATACAAAAGAAGGGGAAAAGAAAAAAAGGAAAAAAAGGGATGGAGAACATGAAGTGGTATTGTATGATTGTGAATCTCTCTCTCTCTCTCTCTCGTGCGCCCAGTGTGTGCAATTTTTCCATAGTCATGTTCATCAGCCTTTAAATGTCAGTTTGGCAGTATGACCACAATGACTTCAGAGCGGATTTCAGATTGACAGACATCGGGAGAGGTCGCTAGCAAATTTATATAAATGTCGCATATTGCAAATTTTAAGTCTTTTAAAGATCCTTGCTAATAATCCCAGACTGGTGACGTTTTTCATTCATTCACAATTCCACTCACGCTGGACATTTCTATTCATTTCACTTTGCACATTTTTGCACGTTTAACATTTTCCCATATTTTTCAGATTTGCACAGCCACTATTGTCTATATTTTGTACAGTTAAGTTTATAGAAAAAATTATATCCTGTTGTACTATTTTTATATTTATATTTTATATTCATATTCATATTTGGTTGTATAAGTATTTTGCTGCATATCGTACTGTGTATGTGTCACGGGGCGGTGCAAAACGTGATGGATCCAAACGCGGGAGATGGGTAGCTGCAGATCAGAGTAATGGGCGTGACGAAAGGTTGGGGCGTGCCGAAAGGTCTTTATAATTGGTCACGCAAATTGCCTGTTTTACACAAAGGCTAATATTAAACGCAATTCTTCTTTCTAATGCGTTAATGTAATGCAGCCAACATAATCCTCTATATTAAAATTCCTTTATTTTCCTGTAAAATATCGATATTACAAATATTCCTTTCTAAACATTCTACTGCGTTGCCACGGGTTATTGACGTCATACTCGCGCATTTGAGTCATAGTCATGGCTAGGAGGGAGATATAGCTCCAACCGGAAATTAACAATGAAATTAATTGTTATACCTATTGGATCATTTTTTAAAGTCTAAATCTAATCCTTTCTGTAATACAAAATTTTTTATTGTTGTACAGTGAGAAAAAAATATTGTTAGATTGATGTGCGCATGCCCAATAGCTAAAGCTGTATTCCTTCTACCCTTAACCCATATTAAACCCATAATCAAAATCAAATTACAATTACTTAAAAGAATATAGTACCACAAGCTGTTGATAAAAAATTTTATGTAATAATTTTGCAATACTATTGACTTTGTATTGGTTAAACAAGACCAAAAAGAAGTTACAGAATTAGTCATTTAGAATGTTTTGAACTGACAGTTATTTTTCTGTAGTTTTACTAAAAGTGCATGAAAACTAAAAACACATTGCCTGACAAGGACAAATATGGTTCATAAAACACCACAATAAGAAGGGGGAGAAGTACAGTTTAGTAACCTTTGAAGTGGCACTAATTTAGTAAACAGACACAATTTTAGCCAATAAAACATTTATTTAGTTCCAAATTTGGAGGCAGAGCTGCTCTGTTTAGGAGTTTGTCTTCATAAGTAAAAAAAAAAAAAAAAGATGGTGGCAGAACGGAGGGGGCATGGTCAGAGAGTGGAAGCGAGGTGTCAGGCGGTGAAATATGAAGGTATAACAGTAGCAAAACCCAGGAGCTTGCAAATTCGAATGTGAGAACTTGTAAAATTAATATTTGTATTTGTAAGTTGAAATTTATACTCACAGCTCTGATGTGAAAAGCTGCATCTATCAATTTGCACACCTGTGTTTTGAATTCGAAGTTGCAGATTAATAGTGACAAATGTGTAAAGTGTCATTCACATAAACAAAATAACAGGCACAACTGTGTACTACACATTTATATTTGCGCTTTACCTCAGTTTCGCTGTACAACCTCAAATCCCGGCACTCTGACTTTTGCTACTCATTTTGCGATATTCCTGTAGCAAAACTTACTTGTGCACTTGTAAACGCGGAGCGGGGCTGGGGTGGGAATGAAGTCATTTTATTGGTCGATGCCTCACCAATGAACAACGCCAGCCACAATGCAAACATTTGTATGCATATGTATCAGCTATTTTGTTTTTAAACGCTTGGAAAATATTTTAATGAAATATTAGTTTTCCTGGATTTTATATACCAGTAATGTCACAACCCGTCAAGCTACAGCTCTGCCATGATCATATAAGCACTCCTGCTCCACGTTCCCAACCGCCCCTTGCTTCTTGCCACCTCACCTTCCGCTCTCAACACACCTGTGCATTATCTCCAATCATCCTCCTTACCTATTTAAACCACGCTCTGCCACAGTCACGTTGCCAGATTATTGTGTGCCTTTCGTAGCCCAATTTTCCAGCGTTAGTTTCATGTCTCGACTACCTGTTACCGACCACGCTTCGTTTCTTCTCGACCACGCCACTGTCTCACGTTTGGATTCCACGCTGCACACCAAGTTTCCTCACCGGCTCTTTGCACTTCTGCATTCCTGCACAGGACACACAAGGCGCTCTCGCCGACTCGCGGCGCTTTAGCATTCCTCACAGGTCCACGCTGCACACAGAGCGCTCACGCGCGCTTCCGCATTCCAGCGAGACTCTGCTCACGCCACAGCACAGAGCTTAACCGGCACTTTCTCTTTGATCCACTCGGCCGGCTCAGTGTGCTACACAAGCACTACCACTAATCACAGGTCTAACTATGCGCTTGGATCCATCACGCCCTCTAGCACCCCGTGACAGAATAATCTGGCCAAAAAGGAATGGATCCAGCAGAGGCTGCTCGCCTGAGGGGGGCATTAGAGAGCCAAGGAACCCTCTTAGGTACACATCAGCAGGAAATCACACAAATCACTACTACACTTCAAACCATCACCGAAACCTTGCAGTCTCTTTCCACTCAGATTCAAAATCAGCCACCTCCTGCACCCGCTCTGCTACATCCCCCCCCGGTGCTCTCTCCAGTCCATAAGCCACGCCTCCCTGCTCCGCCTACCTATGACGGGAATCCAGCCACATGTTGCTCTTTTCTCTCCCAATGCTCTCTCGTTCTGGAACTGCAGGCCACGTCATTTCCCACAGAGCGCTCTAAGGTCGCCTACATCATCACTCTACTCTCTGGAAAGGCGAGAGAGTGGGGAACGGCACTGTGGGATGCTCAAGTTTCATGTTGCTTCACTTATAGAACTTTTACTGAGGAAATGAGGAGGGTTTTTGATCGTTCCTTCACAGGACATCAGGCAGCTAACCAAATACTTCAGTTACGCCAGGGAGCACGTTCTGTCTCTGACTATGCCATTGATTTCCGGACTCTAGCTCCCTCTTGTGACTGGGACGAGAAAGCTCTTTTTGACTGTTTTCTCCATGGGCTTACAGACTCAGTGAAAGACGAGCTTGCAGCTCGTGAACTCCCCTCGGACCTGCAGGGACTCATTGACCTGGCAACACGTATTGACGCTCGCAAGCGGATTCGACGGTCCGAACGGCAGCCTTGTTTCACACCATGCACCTCTGCACCAACTTTAGTCACTTCCGTGACACCCCCTGAACCCATGCAGATAGGCCGCACACGCATCTCACCCAAGGAACGCCAGCGCTGCAGAGATAACGGCGCCTGCTTCTATTGCGGCCAGACCGGTCACGCTGTGCGCTCCTGCCCACTAAAAGGGCAGGCCCCCCCGTAGTTCTGGGGATGCAGGGGGGCCCCGCATCTGTTTCTTCCCCAGACCAACGATCATGTTTTTCCGTGACTTTGACCCATGACGACCAATCCCATGTCACTCACGCACTAGTCGACTCTGGGGCCGATCAGAACCTAATCTCCTCTTGCACTGCCTCCAAGTTCAATATTCCTCTCACGCCCTTGCATCAGCCCTTCGTGGTTCAGGCTCTTGATGGCAGCAAATTAAACCCGATTACCCACCGTACTGCCCCCATCACCCTACAGTTTTCAGGAAACCACACAGAGCTCATTTCGCTCCTAATTGTTCATAATGCTCATGCACCCATTGTTTTAGGCCTCCTTTGGTTGAGGCTGCATAACCCACACATTGACTGGGTCAAAAGAAGGGTCCTGGATTGGAGTCCCACCTGCCTCTCTTCATGTCTACGCTCCGCCCCTATGGGCCAAACCTTGTCTACGCCACGAGAGGTGATCCCCGACCTAACCAGGGTTCCCACAGATTATCATGACCTAAGTCAGGTGTTCAGTAAGTCACGGGCTGTCTCTTTACCTCCACACCGCCCTTATGATTGTGCGATTGACCTTCTTCCTGGCACCTCTCCCCCCAAGGGGCGACTTTACTCCCTCTCTCGCCCTGAGAGAGAGGCCATGGAACAGTACATAAAGGAGTCACTTGTCGCCCATCCTCTTCGCCAGCAGGGGCAGGGTTCTTCTTTGTGGAAAAGAAGGACAAATCCCTCAGACCCTGCATTGATTACAGAGGGCTAAATGAGATCACGGTCAAGAACCGCTACCCCCTTCCTCTGATGTCATCAGCCTTCGAACTTCTCCAGGATGCCCGTGTCTTCACCAAGTTGGATCTGAGAAACGCCTACCACCTTGTCAGGATACGGGAGGGTGATGAGTGGAAGACTGCCTTCAACACACCCACCGGCCATTATGAGTATCTAGTGGTTCCTTTTGGCTTAACCAATGCGCCGGCAGTGTTTTAGACTCTCATAAACGATGTCCTCAGGGATTTTCTCAATGTCTTTGTCTTTGCCTACCTGGACGATATCTTGATTTTCTCACGCTCAGTCAAGGAACACAGATCCCACGTTCGCCAGGTCCTGCAACGGCTACTTGAGAATAAACTTTACGTCAAGGCAGAGAAATGCGAGTTTCATTGCTCGTCCACGTCCTTTTTGGGATATTGCATCTCCCCTGAGGGCATCCAGATGGACCCCACCAAGGTGAAGGCAGTCACTGACTGGCCAGTACCGTCAGCAAGACGCGAACTCCAACGCTTCTTAGGGTTCGCCAATTTTTATCGCCGTTTCATCCGGAGCTACAGCATGGTCGCGGCCCCACTTACGACCCTCACGTCGTCCAAGATCTCATTCAAATGGAACCACCAGGCAGACATAGCCTTCAGGGATCTTAAACAGCGCTTCACCACTGCACCTATCCTCATCTTTCCCGACCCCTCTCTCCAGTTTGTCGTGGAAGTAGACGCGTCTGAAACAGGGGTGGGGGCCATCCTGTCCCAGAGGTCCACAGAAGACAACAAACTTCACCCATGCTCCTTCTTCTTCCGCAGACTCACACCCCCTGAACGCAACTACAACATTGGGGACCGGGAACTATTGGTGGTCAAATTGGCCCTAGAAGAATGGAGGCATTGGCTGGAAGGGGCCGACCACCCCTTTCTTGTGTGGACTGACCATAAAAACCTAGAATATCTAAGAACGGCAAAAAGGCTCAACTCACGCCAGGCACGGTGGTCGTTATTCTTTTCTCGTTTCCGCTTCACGCTGTCGTATCGCCCTGGTTCCAAGAACGCTAAACCTGACGCCCTCTCTCGCCAATTCTCCACCTCTCAGGACGCATCCACAACGGAGACTATCCTTCCTCCCCAATGTCTTGTGGCAAAAACCCGGCTTCCTGTGGAGCAGCTTGTCCAGCAGACCCTCGAACGGGAACCAGGCCCAAGCACCGTCCCACCTGACAAGCTCTTTGTTCCAGTCTCTGTACGACCACAGGTGTTAGACTGGGCTCACAGTTCCAGACTGGCATGCCATCCTGGGGCAGCACGCACTCTCTTCCTCCTTCAACAGCGCTTCTGGTGGTCCACGATGAAGGAGGATGTCAAGAACTTTGTAGCGTCCTGTGACACCTGTGTCAGGAACAAGGTCACCAACCGCCCTCCAGAGGGCTTCCTTAGACCGCTCCCCATTCCCCACCGCCCTTGGTCCCACATCTCCATCGACTTCGTCACCAAAACAATACCTGCATCCTGACCATTGTGGATCGCTTCTCTAAGTCTGCACATTTCATACCACTACCGAAACTCCCGTCTGCGAAGGAAACAGCTGAACTGCTAATCAACCACGTCTTCCGACTTCACGGACTCCCAGTCGACATCGTCTCGGACAGAGGCCCCCAGTTTTCTGCCCAATTCTGGAAAGCCTTTTGCAACCTCGTCGGTGCTAACCCCAGCCTTTCTTCCGGTTTCCATCCCCAAACTAACGGCCAAACGGAACGAGTCAACCAGGAGCTGGAGAAATCTTTAAGATGCATGGCCACCCGGGATCCATCCTCCTGGAGCCGCTTTTTACCCTGGGTCAAGTACGCCCACAACTCGCTTCCTACCTCCTCCACAGGCATGTCCCCCTTCCACTGTTGCCTGGGCTATCAACCACCCCTCTTTCTGACCCAGGAAGAGGAGGTAGCCGTCCCCTCAGCCCAAACCTTTATCCGGCGCTGCAAGAGAACATGGCAGCGTGCCCGCAACCAACTACGGCGCACCGTAAGTGCCTTCCAAAGCCAGGCTAATCGTCATCGGTCACCAGCCCCTAGATATCTTGTCGGCCAAAGGGTCATGCTGTCTGCACGTGACCTCCCCCTCAAGACCACATCCAAGAAGATTTCACCAAGATTCATCGGACCTTTCACCATCACCCGGATCATAAATCCATGCTTCGTCCGACTAGCTCTACCACTCTCTATGCGCAGAATCAATCCTACATTTCACGTTTCCCAGATCCGCCGACTGGTCCCCTGTCCACTATCTCCATCCATCCAACCCCCTCCCCCCCCTCGACTCATAGACGGAGGTGAAGCCTTCACAGTCCGTAGACTCCTCAGGTCTCGCCGCCGCGGTCGTGGTCTCCAGTACCTGCTGGACTGGGAGGGCTATGGCCCTGAGGAGCGGAGTTGGGTACCAGCCAAATTCATCCTGGACCGCTCCCTAATCGCTGACTTTCATAGACTCCACCCTGAGGCGCCTACCAGAACGCCAGGTGGCGTTCTTGGGGGGGGGCGGGGTACTGTCACAACCCGTCAAGCTACAGCTCTGCCATGATCATATAAGCACTCCTGCTCCACGTTCCCAACCGCTCCTTGCTTCTTGCCACCTCACCTTCCGCTCTCAACACACCTGTGCATTATCTCCAATCATCTTCCTTCCCTATTTAAACCACGCTCTGCCACAGTCACGTTGCCAGATTATTGTGTGCCTTTCGTAGCCCAATTTTCCAGCGTTAGTTTCATGTCTCGACTACCTGTTACCGACCACGCTTCGTTTCTTCTCGACCACGCCACTGTCTCACATTTGGATTCCACGCTCACGGAGTTTTGTTATCGACCCTTGGATTTGCCTCAACGACCACGAATTCGGATCACGGACCTTCTCTTGTCTATCTGGCTCTGAACCTTGCTCACCTTCGACCACGAAAAAGCTTAAACCAAAAGCAAAACCAGCCACCAACCTGTGCGGCGTCTCCATTCGCCCGCCGGTTCTCCACGTCTCTGCAACACTGCGCGAATCGCGCTGCACACCAAGTTTCCTCACCGGCTCTTTGCACTTCCGCATTCCTGCACAGGACACACAAGGCGCTCTCGCCGACTCGCGGCGCTTTAGCATTCCTCGCAGGTCCACACTGCACACAGAGCGCTCACGCGCGCTTCCGCATTCCAGCGAGACTCTGCTCACGCCACAGCACAGAGCTTAACCAGCACTTTCTCTTTGATCCACTCGGCCGGCTCAGTCTGCTACACAAGCACTACCACTAATCACAGGTCTAACTCTGCGCTTGGATCCATCACGCCCTCTAGCGCCCCGTGACAAGTAAAAGCGCAGCAATGTCGTTTAATTGGTTGGCATAGACGACCACCACCACGGAAACGGCGTGAGCTGCTCTGTGTAGTTTGTGACGTCATCGCGCACAAAACGTCCCATTCATTGGCTGGCTCCAACCAATTAAATGTTCATTGGTGAGGCATTGACCAATGAAATGACTTCATTCCCACCCCAGCCCCGTAGTTTCAGTCACTTGGAACTCAAAGATTTCTAATTCTTTTGCTATATTATATCCTATTCTTCCAAATTTCTCTCTGTGATTTCTCCCATTCTCCCAGCATTCTTCCAAAGCTTTTTTTGTAAGATGTGTTTCTTTATGTCCTTTTAACCCTACCCAATAGTTAGCCATTAGCTGCATCCTCCTTAATTCTAGTGGCATTTCTCCGACTTCCACTTGTACTGTTGCTACTGGTGAAGTTTTAATAGCACCACAGCACACTCTCAAGGCTTGTGATTGTATCACATCCAGTCTTTTTTGTAACGACTTGGCTGCTGACCCTATCACTATACTTTCATTGTCTAATACCGATCTTATCATTGTCACATATATAATTCTCCAAAAGGAAGGACTAGTTCCCCATTCTCTTCCTGTTAAACATCTTATCACATTTATTACTTTTTTGCATTTTTCCTTCATTTTCTGCAAAAAAAAAATTCTGTTCATGTTCTGCAAAATTCAATCTCGCATTGAATGTTACTCCAAGAAATGTATAGGTATCTACCCTTTCTAAATCTCTCCCATGCATTTTTAGTTTAACCCTGCCCCCTTTCTAGATCTCTTTCTTGTAAAAAATACAGTTTGGGTCATTTTAATGGAGAATCTAAATCCCCACTCAAATCCCCATTCCACTACTTTATCTTTTTCTTGCATTCCCCTATTTGTGTACTTAATATTTCTGCCTCTTTTCCATAGTGCCCCATCATCTGCAAATAAAGACCTGCTAATATCACCTGGAAGTGTTGTAAAAATGTCATTTATCATATTGATGAATAGAATTGGACTAATCACACTACCTTGTGGTGTTACATTTCCAAATGTATACTGGCTTGACATTTCTGCTCCTGTCCTTACTTGAATTCGCCACCGCCAATTCCTAGTTTATTTATCTTTATTAATAACCCCTCCCTCCATAACATATCATATTCTTTTTCTATGTCAAAGAATACCGCCACTACTGACTCTGTTTTCTAGTGCCTTTCTTATTTCAGTTTCTAATCTAACAATAGCATCCACTGTATTCCTCCCCTTCCTGAAACCACTCTGGTAAGTCTCTTTTCTCCAGGTTATATGTTAATCTTTTTCCTATCATTTGCTCAATTATTTTACTCAATGTCGGAGCTATAGGTCTATAGCTTGATGGTTTTGTTGGGTCTTTGGCTGCTTTCCTAATTGGAATCACTACTGCTTCTTTCCATACCTTTGTTAATATTCCCTTACTCCAGATTTTATTATATACCTCAAGCAGCTTCTTAATTGCTCCTTTTCCAAGATTTTTTAACATAGCATAGTTTATCTGATCCTTTCCCGGGGTAGTTAGCCGGGCTCTCTTAATTGCTCATCATTTCTGCCATTGGAAATGGTTCATTTAGGACTTTCCCATTCTCTTCATCCTTCCCGTCTATTGTATGTTCATTTTGGCCTAATGTTGCTATCCTTCTTCTTTTCTCTTCTTCCGTCAAATTATCTGAGCTATGTATTTTTGAAAAAGATTTCACCATCATCTCTGCTTTTTCTTAGTTAGTTACTCCAACCTCTCCGTCTTATTGGATATTCACACTGTTTATTTTCTCCTTCCATTTTCTTTATCATTGTTTATATTTTACTCACGTGTGTGGATGTTCCTATTTCACTACAAAATTTCCTCCAACTGTCCCTTTTAGCCTGCCTTACCTTCCTTTTTACTTCTGCCTGTGCTCTCTTACACTCTATCATATTCTGCATATTGTGTGTCCTCTTAACTAGCCTGTATGCTTTATTTTTTTCCCTAAGTGCTTCCTGACACTCCTCATTCCACTTATTCCCTCTATTTTTAACTTCCGGGATAGCTTTCTCCGTTGCCTATATGGTAGCTGCTTTTACTTGGTCATTAATATTATTTATACTTCCCTGTATATCTACTCTACTCATTAACTCTTCACTTATCGCCTGAAATTTTTCCCAGTTTGATTTTCCTACTTTCCATCTTGAGATTCTATATTCTCTCTCCGATTCTTGCCTCCCACCTATTCTTCTTAAAACTGGATAATGGTCACTACCTATTGTGGTAGGTAAACTAATCCACACTTTCCAATTACTGTTTCCTGCCAGTTTGTTTCTTCCATCAAGTTCCATTATTCAGATTAACTAGATCTTTCTTCTCCATCAGCTCCTCAATTATCCTTCCATTTGCATGTTTTATCACCCCCCCCCCCACACACACACACAGTGAGCTGTGTGCATTAAAATCTGCACACCATATTACTTTTTGCCTATCTTGCCCTTGTATTCTAAGTAATTTTTCCAATTTTATCCTCTTACATGGATTATATTAGTTGGTTATCATTATCTGTCCCCCATTTTCCCAAACCTCCACCACTACATACTGTACTCCTGATCCTCGCCCACTTCTAAAACCCTGTATGGTATTCCACTCTTAATACATATGGCACACCCTCCTCGTACCTCACCTGTCCTATCTCTTCTTATTATTGTATACCTATGGATAATAAAGTTAAGATTTGGTTTAGCCATGTTTCCTGAATACAAACTATATCTGGTCTTTGACCAATTCCCTGATAAAGTGCTTAAATTCCTGACCATTTGCTATTAGGCTTCTAGCATTCAATTGTAAAAGTATTACCATTAAGATTAACCAATGCATGATGTATCTTGACTTGTCTGATTGGTAAGGTTTTCCCTAACTTCTTCCCATGTCTGTCCTTTCAGTCCCAGATGATTGATTGCAGCTTTGACCACCAGTTGGATTTTGTCATTTTTTATTTGACCTCTGCTGTGCTGTTTATCACCCCTGCTATGAACGTACAGTAACTAGATCTCTTTTATCTCGCATTTGTTATATGAGGCTGTCCTTGCGCTCCCATTGCTCTTTTCTCACTTCTTTTGCCTTTACTTCTCCCTGTTACTGCCTCAGCATATGTTTTTCTTTTTTTACTATTATTATTATTATTTTTTGTGATCTCTATCTCCCGCTTCACAACTTCACATCCTCCATACGCCACATTGTGAGGACTTCCACAGTTACGCATTTTGGCTTCACCCCTGTTCCACACTTTCCAAACTGGTGATCTTCTCCACATCTAGCACATCTTCTTTGCCTTTTGCATGTATGTGCAGTATGTCCAGACCTTTGGAATTGGTTTTGAGACAAAGACCCTCACTGGGTAGCTCATGAATCCTAGAAACACTTTCTGAGGAAACTCTCTTCTTCAAATTGAATTCCCGTTCCTTTCTGACTCTTTTATTTCTTTTCATTTTCCTTTCCTGCCACTGTTTCTCTCTTTTTCCCCATTCTTCATCTCTTCCTTTATCTGAATCCATATTTATTCCACCTACCCCTAACTCATTCACGGAACAGTCGTGCTCAACCGTCGGCTCTGAACTTTTCCCCCTGTCCTCTCTCCTCCACACAGACAGCGCGTTCCGCCGAACACTTTCCTCCGTCACACTCCTCTCATCTGCAATACCCAGATTGAGCCAGCAGTGTGTTGTGTCTCTAACAGCCCTTCAGGAAGCAGCGAAGCAGTTAGAGCCATGCACAGAGTGTGCTTAAATGCTGGATTAATCACGGGGAAATGAGAAAGGTAAAACATGAGCATGTGAGGAGAAGTGACAGCGTGGGAAAAAGATTCAAGGATTCAAGGAGCTTTATTGTCATACCAGCACACTTCCATGTTCTGGTACGAAATTAGGACCCAGGTAAGCCACAGAGATAGCATAGTAGTATAAATATGAGGTTATATATATATATATATATATATATATATGTATGTACATGAATATAAATAAGAGCAGTCAGAGATATATCATGCAGGAAATTAGACACCATTAGATGGCAGACAGGGTGTAAATCTTGACAGTATGAACTGTAAAGTTAAATTTGATATTGACCAAAACCATACCATACCAGACCCTAACCTACCTGCCCTACTCAGCTTTACTGACTAGTAGGCCCTTAGTCTGTTAGGACTGGAAATAAGACCTCAGCCAGCATTATCACAAACATGGGCACTCCACAGGGATGTGTCTTCAGCCCTATCCTCTTTACTTTGTTCACCCACAACTGCGTTGTCTCTCATAAGGACTGGCGAAGACGAAGTAGCCTATAGGACAGAGGTGGCCAATCTGATTATATAGTTTTGGTGGAGATGATAGTGGACATGAGGAAGGAGAAAGGACTTCATCGATCTCTATTTATTCAGTAGCTTGAATGTAAGAGGGCAGCACTACTGTTACGGGCCGCAAAAAACTGTAAAGAGTGGTGAAGACTGCTGAGAATATCACAAGGATTCCACTGCTGTCCTTGCAAAGGATTTACTATCGCTGAGACTGCTAGAGAACCGCCATCATCCTCAAGGACCCCATTCATCCTAAGCACAGTCTTTTCACACCTCTTCCCTTACAGAAGTGTTAAATGTAGGACTTCTAGCCTCCTAAACAGCTGTCAAGAGTTTACTATAATGGTCTCCTATTTGCATCTGACTGCTGGCACTGATTTTTAAAAAATCATTGCAGAATTTGCTCCCTCATTGTGGACTGTTATACTGTGTATTATATATATATTATACCCCCAACAATAAAACTTAAAACTTAAAAAGTATCCCAAAATGCCAAGCACCCTAATAGTGATAATTTAACACGACCATCAATACAAAGTAAGCAGGTGCATTAGTCCTGTGTTGACAATCTAAAAATCCTGTGTGATGATGCATTTACTTTCACTTATTTACTTTATATACCTGATTTTAGTGTACTTGATGTTCTTCGTTAATATATTTTAAAACAGATGAAAATTAAGCATAACAGAAATTTAAGGAAATTATTTTTCCTCTTTATCAGAAGTCAAAGCATGTGTGTCATTAATAATGAATTAGGTGATTCTGGTGTTTATGGCACACTGGAATTACCCTGGACGTGCCCCCACACACCACAATCCCCCCTATATAACTATATTTTTTTTCCATTAAATGTTTAGACATCATAAGTAAAATTAGTATTTATACAATGCTATGTAATTTAGCAACACAGTAGATAATTAAATGTACAAACAAAAGTGTTAGACTAGTCTGTTTTATTACATAATGTTATATTAGGTAAAAAAAAATATATGAATGCATACCTTTATTTGTTGCCCGTTTGTTCTTTCTTTTCTCTTCTAATCTGGACAACTTATGTTTTTACGTTTTCGAATTTATTTTATGTGTAATGAGTCACAACTAAACCATTTCACTTGGGTGGAGGGGGCTTAATCTATTAATGAAAGCTATTCGCCCCGGTTTAATTACACTCATTAAGAGTCACCTAGTTCATGGTTCTCATGAGCTCAGACAATCTAAATTAATGTTGGATGGTATTGATATATCTGATAGAAAATGCAACAATAAACACATTCGCCGAATCTTTCAAACTCGAAGAAGAATTACTTTGAGAGGGAAATTTTATTGGAGACCATACATTCAAGATATTAAATGGCATAAAGCCTGGCTTTGGCCTAATAAATACTGCATTTCTAACAAAATAAAAGATGTTCATTTTAAGATTCTCCACAAAATTTACCCGGTAAACTCAATTTTATCTAAATATTTGGAGGTAGAGGACAAATGTTCTTTCTGTGGTACATTAAATGAAACTCTGATTCATTTGTTTGTTGAGTGTGAGAAAACAAAAAAAAAAGACCACCTCTTGAACCATCTTAATGTGTCCTACTTCTTTACTGTCAAAGATATAATCTTTTATTATGAAAATCCGGAAAATAAACAGCTTGAATTTGTTGTTTATTATTTTATTTTACATGCAAAATACTTTATTCATAAACAGAGAATTAAAAAGGAACGATTGTATTTCCCTCTCTTCCTTCTAGAAATGACCTCAATTTTAAATTCTCTTAAATTAATTGAGTTTAATAAGAAGAATAATAGACTTCTAGATAATTATGATATCATTTTTCACTGAAGTGTCTCTAGATTTATCTTTTTGGCGGTTTGTACATAATTCTCATCCTCTCGTGTATTTTATCCATTTATTTGGATTTTCAAATCTATAGTTCCTTGTCCTTTATGTATAATTATTTGTTTGGATTAATGTTTTTTTCTCTCTCTCTGCTTGTGTGTGTGTTGTTGTTGTTGTTGTTGTTGTTATTGTGTTTGCTGTTAGTTGTAAATGTGTTTAATATGTTCTGTATTTTTTGTATTGGTTCAATAAAAAAGAAAAAAAAAACTTGGGTGGAGGGGGGCAATTAGCCTAATCCATCTGTCTTTGGATTGTTGGAAGAAAAGTGTAAGTGCAAGGCGACAATGCTAAACACTGTGCTAAGCCACAGAGTTTTGGCCAATTTGTTTATTTAGGGCCCAAGGACTTGACATTGGCACTTATTATGATAATGTTAATGTCTCATGGTGCAGATGTCATAGTGAGTGAGAGCCCTATTATTCTTCTAAGGATTAATACTATTTTATTTTATATATATATTTTTAATTAACCAGGCCTTTTTGTATCTGCTTAAATATAAAATATATAAAAACTAATTTGCAAGTTTTAGCAATTTATTTCTTGTATGAAGCAAAATTAAAAACAAGAAATAGAACATGAAATTTTTGCTAATTTAGAAATCAGATTTTTTTTTGGTGATGTTTGATTAGAAATAGGCTTAATAATCTTATATTCATATCTTATGGTTCAGAGGATTTGAAACACATATAGAGAAAGAGGAAAAGCATACATGTATGTGCTTACTGTCTGATACTGATATCTCTCATTAGGTAACCTAAGTTGACCTAATGTTCTGTACAGAAACACAGAGTGTTCTTGGCAAAATGCATTCTGTACAGAACATTGAGTCAACTTAAGGTTAGGGACACACACCCATAAGATTTTCATGGTTCAAGAACATTAACAACTCCAGCAATGGATCGGAGGCACGGTGATCTAAGATCACAAGTACTACGGGTACAACTATGGGTTGGGTTGCCAACTCCCTGAAATGTAAATAGGGACATAAGGACAGCAATGAAGCGATGGATGGTGCTTTTTGTGGCAGGTGCATAACACAATTGGTTTTATGCCTTAAAATTTCAACACAAGTTTTCACCCAGTTCGATTGCCTACGGTTGGTTTTATATGTTTTTGTGTTACTCTGTGGGTTAATTAACCGCTTTATTGCCCTGATTTTACTTTGAAAGTCATACAGTGCTGCAAAGACAGTGTTTATTATATACATGTTCCAGTGTAATACATATTCATTTATACAAGTGTTCCCATTTTTTCTATAGTTGCAAGTAAATATAAGTACAAATCTAATCTGAAATCTGTGTGTTTTGTGTCTCTTTTTACGTTGATGGAAAATCTCTTCTGTTGGGAAGTCATATCAAGATAAAGAGAAAAAATATTTTTCTTGTAGTAATACAGCTAAATTAGTTTAATAGCTCTGAGAGAACAGCAGCAATAAAGAAAGCTCAAACACATACTTAATCACCACAGTCTCACCATCAGACACCACAGGTTTTACTGAATTGCAAAGATATTGATATTGCAGATACTTCTAGTCTTGATGGTTCAAGTTTAGAGCATCAATTTTTGCATTTACAAATTCAATATCAGGCACTATCTGTAAGTAGTAATATTGTAAACCTAGATTACAATTAGTTAATTAGCTAGATTAGTCCAAGACGGTTACAGAGTTTTTAGAATTAGTTGAAAGCTTAAAGCTAAACATAAGCTGACCAGCTTTAATGTAATCAGTGATATTATTTTTTCAGGTTGAAAAAATAACATTTTGTAAGGTTGAGTATCTTATGCCTTACTTACACACAAATACACTCCCTGTTTAAAGTAGATTATTAAATCCGTCACATAACTGTTTGAATTTTAGCGTATAACAATGAACTCTCAATTCGGGTATTTTACACGCCCTTACCTTGGACTGCTGTAAATATGTTTCCTCTAACAGGCCGTGTAGAAAAGAATAAACATACACTGGTCTGTCAATACATCATCATACATACAAAAGTAAATGGAGCATTGTTCAGAGCTACATTATTTTTATACTCGACAACAAAGTATTTACGACATACAGTATGTCAAAAAGTCGATAAGGTACAGTTTTGTTGGAATATAACAAACTTGATGAAAAACTGCCCCACAAAAGTGCATAAATAGTTACAGCAGAAGTGAGAACACAGACAGATATCCCGACATCTTAGAGAAGCCTTTCAGAGCTGCAAAAGTTATTATCCAAGTATCCAATTATAATACTGTATTATTTTAACCTATTTTAAGTAATTAGAATTAATTTTAACCAAAAGTAAGCAGAACTACTAATTATTTCCTGTGGCGCGGAACCTTGGCCTATTTGGCCAAAGTAGTGGCGACTTGGTCTGTAAACAACAACACCTACATGGCAGAAGGCTACACAAAGTGAACACTGGCAACTGGTGGTAGTGGAAGTGACCCCTCAGGATGAAGCAGCCAAGGTTCCAGAGCAGTCTCCCAACCCCAGGAGGGCTGCTGAGTGACTTGTGATAGCATAGAGTAATATAAATCACTTTTAATTATTGTAAATAATGTCATACTTGGATCCTAAACTGTTCACTGCACACAAAAAAAGGATATCTTAGAAAGTAAAAATATCTTAATTACAGTTTAATGTATGTACACTTTCTTTAAATAAGATTACAAAAACCAAATACTGTATACATTTTTTTAAGCTTATTTCAAGTTGGCTTTTATTGTCATTTACAGTTTAGTAAACAGGGAAACGAAACATTGTTGCTCCAGGACCAAGGTGCTACATACAACATAAAATAACAGCATAAATTAACAAAACCTGACTAAAACCTAATTAACCATTAATGAAACCTAATTAGCTGACTAGCTGAGACAAGACAAATTGACAAAACAGCCTAAATTAACAACATTTTCACAAAACCTAACTAGCTACTGTAACTTAGAAACCTAATTTGTTGGCTAGCTGAGACTTGACATTTTACGTTAACACAGAGCTATCTAGGTTATTTTGATTTAAGCAAAAAGTTTCATGTTCTTTTGGTAGACAAGTTTGCAAGTTTTAGCAATTTATTTCTTGTAAGAAGCAAAATTAGGAAACAAGAAATAAAACAAGAAAAGTTTGCTAATTTATAAATTAGAACATTTAATTAGAAATAGGTACTGATACTATCTCTTGTATGTGTCCTTAACCTAAGTTGACCTAATGTTGTCTAATGTCTAATTAGCTGAGCCAGATTTCTTAGTTAGCTAGCTGGTTCCGGTAAAGTGTGTTGTTGAATGACAATAAAAACTTGACTTGACTTGTTCTGTACAGAAACACATTCTTGGCAGAATACATTCCCATAATGTGACATAACCCTGTGCTTCCCATTAGAGTTTCATGGTTTAAGAACATTAACAACTCCAGCAATGGATCAGAGGCACTGTGATCTGAGATCACAAGTCTACTAAGGGTGGAGTGCACACAGAAAAATAAGCACGTTAAATAAGTTCTTAAATAAGTTAAGAATGATGATAAGGTTTGCATGGTTGGTTTTCTATCTTTTCATGTTACTCTGTGGGTTAATGAACTGCTTTATTGCCCTGATTCTATTTTAAGAGCGAGGCAGGGGACTGACTGGGAAGGTCTCTTACTCAGAAGTATGAGATGGAGAGGGATGGGGCTAGTGGACATTACCTCAAGTCGACTGCAGGGGAACAGGAAAAACACACACATATATCACTGTACAGCAATGCAGTTAGTTAAAATAACCAACAATATGAAATGCCACTGAATAAATCACAGATCATTCATAACACTGTGAATATATACTGAATCTCTGGTCTTTGACTGCACTTTCTCCATTAATTAGTATTAGTAGTACAATAAAAATCCTGGGTTTCTATAAACACATCTTTGGGTTGTTTATGCTAGGTCAAAATTCTGTGTTATTTTGGGTACTTTAATCATAGTGTTGGGTTGCTTTTGCTGTGAATACTAAAAGTGCTACATAATTAAATGATTAAAGTAATGTTGCGGTTTTCCACCGCAGTGAAGTTGGACATTGGCTCCGGCTTCCAGATACCGATTTGTAGCGGAGATCCGGCAAAAGCATCTCGTCTACCGCACGAATCAGGGACCGTCTACAAACTACTGTCCTACTGAAATACGGATAATATTAATATTATAAACATTCATATTTAAAATAAATAAATGTATGTTGTTACTGTTAGTGTCAATGTGAAGCATGGTGGTGTATAATGACTTTTTATATCACTTTTGCATAATGTATACTTAAAAATGTCTATTAAAAATATTTATATGATTTTATTTAAAAAAAAAATGTTATGTGACCTATTGCCTCAAAATATATTCTTAAAATGTCCATCTGTCCTGCAATGTACACAATCTTTTTTATTCAATATTATCACTTTGCATATTTATTAATAATTAAGATGTAATAATTCTATATTTTATTTAAATAATTTCCAGGTCATGTAACCTATTGACTCAAAATCTATTCTAAAATGTGTGTTCACCTGTCCTGCAGAGGGCACAACATTTTTCATTCAATATTATCACTTTTCATATATATATATATATATATATATTATTTTTTAATGAAATATGAATAATTGAATTTGGCACAAAATCCTTTCTAAAATGTGTAACCACCTGTCCTGCATAAAGTTTTTTTTTAATTATTACTAACACTTTGCATGTTTATTAATACTTTTTAATTAAAATAGTAATTATTTATTTCAATAGCTTCCTTGCAATATTTAATTTCAATTAAAATAGATCATAAAGCCATTCTTGAATTTACAATGTCATCTATCCTGCGTGTGTGTTTTAAACCACAGTTAAAAGAAAAACAATATCAAAGCAAAAATGGTTGCACACTTTATCCAAAACACAAATCCAGGAAGTGCAAGTCGAAAATGTAAGAAGTGAGCCAAACCCAATAGGAGATACCCTGTCTTGACCACACGAATAGCACAGAGAAGATAAAGTAAAACGCAATTATCATTTAAGTATTTTTGCAGGTAATTTTACTGTCACACTATTTAAAAACTTCTACATTGCATGCACTGCAGTGAATACCAAGATTTTATTACATTGAGGTGTGTCTGTCTTGGTCATCTTTTAGATAATGCTTTACAAAGCAGCATATATAACTACCCTAAAGGGGAAACTTGTAATTCCTGTTGAACATTAAACCCCCATACAGAAAATGTGTCATTCAGTTTCTCATAAGCAAGATGCAAGTGTGGGAAGATGATTATTATGCATATTATATACATCATACATATCAAAATACATTTATAGTCATTTAAATTATTATTGAATTATTGACAATTATAATCACAATATTTCTATTTTTATACCTAATCAAACTATTCATTCTGTTTTATTAGCACTAAATGATAATTTGTATGCTGCATGATTAGCAGAGGTGTCAAGTAACAAAGTACAAATACATACATTTTTACATAAAAAAAAACATCCGGATAAATCGCGCCATCTGGATGGAGCGAATTTGATTGTGGTTGGATGAGAAGTATAAACATACCATTCCGACACCCTATTGGTTGGTACGCGATCCATCGCACCTGCACATGACGTCACATCACACACTCCAGCAAGGACGTTTGAATAAAATAGCATTTTCGGTTGATAACATTGTGATAAGTAGGCGAAGATGTCCGTGATAGAGACTCAAGAGTCGAGCGAAATGTCACAACCAAGCACTAGCGCGGAAGGTAACAGCACCAGGAAGATAACAGGAATGATATATATATATATATATATATATATATATATATATATATATATATATATATATATATATATAATTTTTTTTATTAATTACTTGCACTAATCATACATTCTGACAACACTAATGTTTATTGTAGACAACCATACAAGGGTAATTGTTACTAAGCCTGCCCTGGGTACACTCATTTTCTTGTATGTTGCCCTCACAGATTCCTGCAGCTAAGCTTGGATGTACATTTACATTCCAATAAAGGTTACCGATGACATGCCTCTGAAGTTAGATTTTTTGCACCATTAAAATACTTAACTAGTTATCAAATCTTCTTCTCCATAAAACATGTTAATACTCAGTAGTACACATATATGGTTCTTTAATGTATTTGCATTGGACTAAAATGCATTCTTTTTCAATTGCCATATACAGTATCCCAAATCACTATGGCCGTTAAAAAATACACCAAAAAAACAACATAACATTTTTCTTTTCTTTTTAATGAGGTGTTACACAGCTTAAGCTTTTATCCTTAATGCTTCCTCCCCCCCTCACGTTACTTTTACGTTTATACTTTAAGTATTTTTAAAACCAGTACTTTTACACTTTTACTTGAGTAACAAGCTTGAGTTGATACTTCAACTTCTAAAAAAATCTTTTTAAACCACAGTATCTATACTTCTACTCAAGTAATGAATGTGAATACTTTTGACTTTTGACCACTGATGATTAGATAACTTTAATATAAAAAAAAAAATAAAGCATCAGGTGGCTACAGTACACATGATTCTTTACAAGCACAAGCTTGCTTGTGTTTTGTACATGGAATGAAGGCTGAATCACCATGGGTGGTTGTGTTTTTTGTTTTTCTGGGGGAGTTGGGAGATTGCTCTATAAATATGCTGACATGCACACACGAAAGCACAAACTTAGCACTCGTCTCAATAAGTTCAGCCTAAACTCTGCAACATGGACCTTGTCATGGGCAAAGGTGTTGAAGTACAGGTCAATAAGGCCATCTATCAGACAGGTGAGTCAATAAATGTATTGAAGCGATTCATACAAATGCTACTTGTGATGCAGTTACATATGTTATTAATATTATGATTATTATTACAAACCACTTTTCCCTTTTTATTTACACTATTTGTAACATTAAATCTATTTTGTTTAAAGCTGGTGTGGCAAAAGAGAAAATTGGTGAGGTGACTGGAGAAAAACAAAGCAAGGACAAGAAACAGGACGGAGGTAATTATATTATTTTTTAATAAAATTTTCTCATTTGATTATTTAAAAAAAATTTTCACTGTTTAGTATTAGCAAGGATCAAGCAGTGTAATTCTATTTGTAAATTATATTAGTTTTAAAGCTTTCTGATTCTCTTTTAAATAATAATAATAATAAAAATAAACATCCTATAGCAGTGGTAGGTTGCATTATAGAAATAAAATTCTTTATTATGATCAAAGTGCACATGTATGCCTGTTGTAATAAGGCTGTAACTGTTGCAGTTCTCAACGATTTGGTGAGCAGTGTGGTCGGCAAAGGTGCAGCAAACCAGACAGCAGATCAGGCACTCGCTTTTGGAAAAAAGTTACTTGACAAATGTAATGCATTTTAAGTGTTTGTATCACATTATTACCAATTTTTGCATAAGACTGTTTAATTAAACAGCAATGGAACAAAAATTTTGTTTAATTTCTTCATTCATAACAAAAAAAAAAGCTATTCCTATTTTTTCTAAAGCAAATTTTCACATGATGGTGTAGATGAGCTTTTTGAATGGTTTTGGTCCCCAATGAGCTAAACTTACCCACATACAAACACACATTTCCAGGGTGTCACTAAATACACTGGATTTAATATTCACACATTTTAAATGGAAAATATTACATTTAGCACATCTCTAAGTCTAAGTGCTGAACAAGACCAGTGTGTTGGATGGATGTTTTTCTGTTTGAGGTATTTTATGAATGTTCTTCTCCAGATATAACGACATAATTCCTCTGAGTATAAAACTCCTGCTCTAAGGTTAAAGACATTTTTAGTGTTGCCTTTTAATACTCATAATGTGGGGTCACAAGCTTTGGGACAACAAACATTGTGAATGAATGAATGAATGTAAACATGTTTTGAAAGCTGGATAATAAAAATAACCCACATTTCATTTGCAAAATGGATGCAGGGCCAATACTGCCAACATTAGTTAAAAACAAATTAATACAAAACTACAACACAGTAAGATAGTGAATAGCTTGAGAACGTGAACTTAAGAACATCGCAGCATGACATTCTTTATAACTAGCAGCTTGTTTGGTTGTCATACAGAAATCACAGCATAGTTATAGTAGAACAAACTTTATGGAACAAAGCTTGGCACAATATGAGTGGGACAATTTATTATTTAATATAATTTATTAAGTAATATAGTATGCCCTTTTGGAAACTCAGAAAATGACAGAAGGCTGTGAGATGATCGGGCGCAGGGTTGGACTGAGGCTGGTCAGGAGTCAGGATGAATAAACTGGTAGAGGGGACATTGAGCATTTATGTAAATAATTTGCTACAAAAGACAGAAAAATATAAATATCCTTCTTAAATAATAATAATAATAACAACAATAATAATAACAGTAATAATAAAGTTTTAATTGAATAACTACTAAGAATGCACTGCTTAGTTAAAAGGATAAGAAAGCCTGGGTAATCACTGTAGACAGGTTGGTCTACTGATTACTCTTAAAGCAATATCAACATCAGGGACATCGCAATGCCCTGGAGGTGTTTATACACACTATAGTGATCAATCAACAGAAACTATAAACACACTATAAAAATTACTGTATTTAAGATGATACTGTAATCTTATATTAGGAGATTGGCTAGCTTCCAGAATTCATTTGACATCCAACAGCTTTTCCCAGATGGCCAGGCAATACGTTAATCTACATGGTCTTTCCTTGGTATTTCTTTTAATCAAACTGCACTTACAGTATTTTTACAGTAAAAATTCAGTAACCCCTTGATCTTTGTTAGGTTTCTGCATCTAGAGTCCTCACCAGGAATAAATCCTGAATGCAACACCAATCCACCTTAGTGCCTCATGCAAACACACTCACGCTCAGGAGCATTTCTATATTTATGTAAGGAAACAGGAAAACCTACAGTAGAGCAACTCAACACATGCAGAATCCCTGGTTGACCCAGGAGATTTAAGGCTGCAATACTAACCATTGTTCCACCCTGCCACCCATAGCACACAACTGAAAAAGAAGTTAAGGTTGGGAAAGGTGTAGAATAGTGTTACTTGGTTACATTAAAAAAAAAAAAAAAAAGGCAGTGTAAAGTCATAAGGAGAGTAATACATGTGTGTGTGTCCTCAGGTGGATTTCTGCCAGGATGGGTGGATGGAGGGTGGAGATGGTGGCCAGGACAATTCCTTAAAAATAATCAAACATTCATTATTTAATACCCACAAAGTGTTTGAATAATTTACTGCATGAGTATGAGGCTAATAAATTTTTCATCTCTTTCAAACAGGATTATTAATTCAATTTTATTTATATAGCGCTTTTAACAATAGTCATTGTCTCAAAGCAGCTTCACAAAAATGAAAGAAATTCATTAAAAACAATAAAATAATAATAAATTGTGTATGTGTGAGAAAAATGTGTCTAGATAATAATGAGATGAATGAATGAAATGTCTCTGATGAGCAAGCCAAGGGTGACGGCGACAGTGGCAAGAAAAAACTCCCTGAGATGGCAATAGGAAGAAACCTTGAGAGGAACCAGACTCAATCAGGGAACCCATCCTCATTTAGGTAATAACAGATAGAGATGATATAACATCATGTGTGTTATGCAGCTGAAAGTACAATATAACAGAAATTCTTTAAATTAACATGAAGTCCAGTTCAGCACAGGGAGTCAGTAGGTGCAGAGGGCAGATGGGGTCTGGATCACTGGGAGCACAGGAGCAGGATGTGTAGCTCCAACCATCATAAAGCAGAATCCTTCTCTGGATGCCTCAGGATCCTCGCAGGGTTGGCCTTTGTCTACTGAAGCTGGTATAATCTCCAGATGCCTCGGGATAGGTATAAAAGTACAGAACAGATGGAGAGAATTAGCGTAGTTGCCATTCAGGATAGATGTACTGAAGTATGAAGTTATGGGATGAGTTACGCGTATGCCAGATTAAAGAGATGTGTCTTGAGTCTACTTTTAAACTGGGAAACTGTGTCTGAGCCCCGAACACTGTCTGGAAGGCTATTCCAAAGTTTTGGAGCTAAATATGAAAAAGCCCTACCCCCTTTTGTAGATTTTAAAATTCTGGGAACTACCAGAACTACCAGAACAATCACCTTATGGATAAGCAGGTAAAGGGAAGACTTGTTAATACAAAAAAACGAAGAAACAAAAGCCGTGCGATTGAGGTCAAAGCCGGGAGATCAAAGAGCGAGACAAACAAAACCGAGACGAGAAACCGAAAGCAAAAACGAGAAACAAAGCGGACTTGGCAACGTGAAAGCAGGAAAAATAAACGCGAGAGAATCGAGGCAAAAATACGCAAGATAATCCAGCGATTTAAGCAGGCACGTGCACACATAGAGATCAAAGGGGGCTTGAGCACCTGCCCTATTTATTCCTGGAGAGAAAGTGCCCTTTTTTCTGAAGCGAACATGTGTGTGTGATTTGTGAATGTGCTGTTTATGTGACTTTCGTGCTGTGCTGAATTAACTACTCCCAGCCATTTGCATTGGGCAGCAAAGAAGCTCACTCGTCTCTCGAAAGTTCCTTCGCAGTGAAAAACGCTACAATAAGTTACTAATAAGCTTACTAAATAATCTTAATAAAGTTACTAATAAGCATATATCATAGCATAAATTTGTGAATTTAGTAGAAATCTACAGATCTGAGTAACTGCATCTGGTAGATTAATAAACAAAACTGAGTAGAAATAAGTTAACATTAAACATTAAAAATAACAATATTTATAAATTAACTTTTTATTTATGAGTAATTTAACTTTTAATTTCCTCTAAACCTTTATAAAATAGTAGTCCATACAACCACAAAGTGGATTTTGAAGGTTTTATTTGATGATGGTGATACAGTCCTCCCTCAAATGTGAAACTAAGTCCATGTCAGTCACCATCAGTTATTGTGTATGTGTACATGCATAGCAATAATAATATTAATGTATTTAATTAAAACATTAAGGCAGTATTCTGATGCTTGGTTGTGTGAAGTTTAAAAGTTATTTTGCTTGTAAAACAAAAAGTATTTAAACAATTAATTTTAATCATGCTTGCAGTGCAGGGCCATGCAAGGACAATTGCATGAGTTTGAGGAAGATAAAATTAACTTTTTTAATTATTTTTTTTAAAAAGGAAGTCAGTGTTGCGTTAATATATATACTTTTTTGTTTAAAAAAAAAAAAAAAAACTAATTATGAGACATGCCCTTCATTTCAGTTGAACTGTCTGTGCACGTCCCTGGATTTAAGCAGCGCGCAGCGCGTGCTTAAATGCTGGAGTAATCAGACGGGGATTAGAGACAGGTGTGCAGACGGGACGGAAACGGGGGCGTGGGAAAGGATACAAAGCGAGCACAAGGCAGACCGGGCATAAATCATGACCGTTATGGGATGAGTTACGCCAGAAGAGATGCGTCTTGAGTCTACTTTTAAACTGGGAAACTGCATGGACACCTTCGACTTTGCTGCAACCTTAATGGTACAAAACATGTTCCTAATCTCTTCTGTCCTTGAAAAAAAAAAAAAAACAAGTCAGTCATGTTCTGTGGAATAAATTATGTTTGTGTGCGGGCCATCGCTTTTTTACTTGCAGGTGTATATATGTACATATAATATAGGAAAACGGCCAATTTTATATATGTCACATATATTAAAAACCTATATCAAACCTATATTAAAACATATATGTTTATATAGGTTTTTTCCGTGTGGGTGATAATATTGGGTTTATATGATCATATTTTCTGGATCTAGTGAGAATCCTGGCGGCTGCATTTTGGACTAACTGAAGCTTGTTTATTGAGGATGCAGAGGATGCAGGACAACCACCTAGTAATGCATTACAATAGTCCAGTCTGGAGGTCATGAATGCATGAACTAGCTTTTCTGTATAACATACGGATAAGATGCTCCTAAGTTTGGCAATTTATCTAAGATGGAAAAAGGCTGATATTGGAAATATGATTTTCAAAGGACAAGTTACTGTCTAATATTACGTCCAGGTCTTTTACTGTTGAGCTAGAAGTAACATTACATTCTTCTTAACGCAGGCTAAATTGTGAAAGCTGTTGTGTGCTGGTTTTTGGGCCGATGAGTAATATCTCTGTCTTGTCTGAGTTTAGTAAAAGAAAGTTATTGGTCATCCAATCTTTTATGTCCTGGACACACGCGGTTAATCTAGACAACTTAGGTATTTCGTCTGGTTTTGTTGAGATATATAATTGGGTATCATCAGCATAACAATGGAAACTAATCTCATGTCTTCTAATGATGTTACCCAAGGGAAGCATGTATATTGAGAACAGCAGAGATCCTAAAACTGACCCTTGTGGGACCCCAGATTTCACTGGCATTACACCAGTTCTCCATTTAGATCTAAAAAATGGTATCGATCAGACTGGTATGATCTAGACTATTTTAATGCCTGTCCCTAAATACCTATGTGATTTTGTAAGCGATCTATGAGAATATTATCATTTATAGTGTCGAATGCAGCACTAAGATCAAGCAAGACTAGTATTGAGATGCAGCCTTGGTCTGAAGCTAAAAACAAGTCGTTTGCAATCTTAATTAGTACAGTTTCTGTACTATGATGGGGCCTGAAACCTGACTAAAATACTTCAAGAATGTCGTTTTCCTGCAAGAATTTGCATATTTGAGCTGATACTACTTTTAAAAATATTTTTGATATAAGAAAAGGTTATTAGCCCTGAAGTCAGAAACAACACCCTTTCATTTCCTCATCGATCCTGCACTCTAATCCCAGCAGCACCTTCATATGGCTCTGAGAGTTTTTTTTTGTGACATTACAAAAACAAACAAACCGGAATTACTCCCATTTGCGTGGTGTAATTCTCTCGTTCCGTCAAAGCTCCAGTGTAGGTGTCGTCATGCGGTTCTCCTGTTGTCACCCTGAATCCAGTTACAGATTTCACACACGAGCAATGTTACTTTAAATGTCATATATGAAAAAGAGCTCATGCTTGGCTATGTGTAGTTTTGTAAATATTTTTTGACTCCCAAAATGTGATTTAACATTTATCTAGGCAGTCGAATTTAAAGACACTACAATTTACAGTGTCATATCTGTCTTACGAGCAGATTAAACAAGTAAGGACAGTGATGTAAGGGCGGGTGATATTTTGCAAGACATCTATTCGAGCATGTAAAAATCAGTGTTGCGTCCTTGTAGTTCAGTAATGCAGTCATTTTTGAAGTTATTTTATATTTAAGATGCTGTATGAGGTGTGTTTACTCAGATACATTAAATTCTTTTAGCTCGGACTGAAGGACAGGATTTATGTGTAGACAACACTTAAATAGCATTTGAACATGATTCAATCGTGGACAGTGGTTCCACATGATTATACCACATTATCTTAACACTGGATTGCTTTTAAAACAACTTGAAATATTTGTGCTTATTTAAAATACACAGCTAACTTTGATCGAACATTATTTAAATATTTCTATTTAACTTGATTTTTTAATTTGTTGAACTTCAACTATCATGCTATTCAAAATTTATTTCTTGATGTTAATCGTATAAGTTAACATCGATTTCAATGAATCCCATTTGGTCATGTTACTACAACTAGATGTTATACCATAATAAATAGCAGCCCTATTTTCCCATGCTCTAGTGACCCTCAAAGACAACTCCAGAGGCAGTAAATATGTAATATATCCTTTTTTATTAGAGAACAACTTATAACAGGTGCCCTACTTTCATAAAACACTAACAATCTAATTCAGATACTCAAAAATTAAATGTTGGGTTCAATTTTTTCTTGTCAACAAGTTCCACACAAATGACATCAGTAAAATCAACATTTGTAAGGGCCTTTATTCATGTCATGACCGCGGGGTATAGGCGGATGTAGTCGCCGTGGGCACAAAGAGCAGGCATAAACGCAGAGGGGTGTGATAAGCAAAGAGGGTCTTTTCATAACATAATATAAATAATAAAGAATCAAAAACAAACAAAAGAACAACAAACTCAAACTATACTCAAAAGCATTCGGTGAAACACAAGCTCTATGGCAAGACAGGCTTAGGGACATATACAGGCCTCATACCTGTTACATTAAATATAAGCCCTATGGCGAAACACGGGCTTAAGGAAACATACAAACATTTAGTAGGGAGCTGACACGGGACTAGTGGTGGTCCCTTACAATTCACAACAACACAACTGTTACAAGCATTTTAATAACAATTGGCACTGTTTAAATGCAGCACAGAAATTAAGAAATTGAGAATATTATCCAACAATACAAAAGACATACTGTACACAATATGCAACATATTCGAATTTTTTTTTTTCTTTTTCAACTTTTTCAACTTTACTGTCAACTTTGACACATTTAAAGAGTAGGGAAAATTGTGTTTAACAAAAAAAAACAACAACATTAAAGTTGGTTATCTTTAACCTTTCTTTCAACAGTTTCCTAATGTTTTACATTAAAGTTAATTTACCATATAAACTTTTAAAAATTTCAAATTTTTTATAATTTACCCCTATTTTTTGCTATCAAATACAAACAAAAAAGTTTTTTTTTTTAAGTTTCTGCAAAACCTAAATATTTTGCATACAAAACAAAACAAAACATTTTCAATCAGTGCAAAAAAGGCCTTCATGTGAAACAACAAACTCAAATGCTCAATGTTGGTTTACCCTTAAAGTTTGTTTTTAAGCATCTGTACCTTTGGTGAAAGGCTGGAGGAAGATCTTCTGCAGTTCTTTAAAGAATGTTTTCAGTTCCTGAGGTTCATTGCATAATGAATAAATATTTACATAATGGGCATTTCCAAATTTCTTGTTTGGCGATCTCAAACTGTGCAGGTTTCATAACCAGACATTGGACATTAAACCATCGCTGACAGTCATCACACTGGACCTGTTGAAAGAAAAAAACATGAATGTTTCTATGTAACATAGTATTAAGATAAGATTGCTTTTAACCAGGGAAGGACTTTATGCCTTTATGAAGGACTTGATATTATATAGATGTCCATAGTGAATATCTTAACAGCCCTCATACACATTTACGTTCCTTCTATTTCACGTTATTTAAGGGCAGATGACTGTTTAAGTCAGGACTATGTTTAGGATATTTATAGTGTATGGCAGTGCTATGCTTGTGCACTTTTGTTCGACCACATACAGACCAACGAACTAGGCAACACAATATAGGACAAAAAATATTATATCAAAATAATAATGCTAAAAATTGTTTAAGCATCTGTATTTGTGGCTATTGTTACTTCTTCTAGTGGATTCAGTAGGCCTCTCACAGGGGCGGACTGGGACCAAAAAGTGGCTCTGGACTTTCTGGCCCACAGCAGCCCACATCATAATACATTGGCTCATTAATGTAGGGATACATTTTTAACACCAGTTACAAGTATAAAAATATAACACGATACAGAAATCAATGCTATTTAAACATATTATTTGAAGTATCACTGAACATATATTGAGTCATATTAGTAAAACAAGGGTAAAACATCAAGACAAACAACACATAAATCTATAAAGACAATATTCTAAAAAGAATGGCAATAAAACTGAACAGGTAAGCTAAAATAAAATCAAAGGTCGATATAAATGTACAGCAAAAGGATCAATCTGCAAGTGCTGTAGATATCCTTTTGCTGTTGCATGACTGCCAGTCTCTTTTATAATTTTTTAAGTCAGCATCAACTCAAGCATCATGTCATTATAAAGCCTTGCACACTTTCTCACCTCTGAGGATATTTTCTTCAAAACATCGTCCCCCTCTTCAAGCATCCATGTGCAACAACAATCCCTGGAATATTACGGATAACTTTCACAAATACCACACTAGCGACACGCTAAGCACATTCTAATGATGTTGCTAGCAACATAATAATATAGTTAGCATCAGGGTAGCGACATTTCAATCATGTTATTAGCAAAATGATATTATGGTTAGCATAATGCAAGCCACATGCTAATATTGTTAGCATAATGCTAGCAATGTGCTAATATCGTTAGCATAATGCTAGCGACATGCTAATATTTTAAGCATCATGCTAGCGACATGCTAAAGTAAAGGTAAAGGTGGCAAAGGCCAAACAAGAAGCATACTGTACGAGGACTTGTATGCTAGGCTAGACAGTAAGGAGGGAGAGGTGGATCTGTACAAGTTGGCAAGGCAGAGAGATAGAGATGGGAAGGATGTGCAGCAGGTTACAGTGATTAAATATAGAGATGGAAATGAACTGACAGATGCCAGGAGGGTAATAGGAAGATGGAAGGAGTACTTTAAGGAGTTGATGAATGAGGAAAACAAAAGAGAACAAAGAGTAGAAGAGTTGACTGTTGTGAAACAGGAAGTAGCAAATATTAGTAGAAGTGAGGTGAGAAGGGCGTTGAAAAGGATGAAGAGTGGAAAGGCTGTTGGCTCTGATGACATACCTGTGGAGGTATGGAAGTGCTTAGGAGAGGTGGCAGTAGAGTTTCTGACTAGTTTGTTTAACAAGATCTTGGAGAATGAGAGGATTCCAGAGGAATTGAGGAGAAGTGTATTGGTACCAATTTTTAAGAACAAGGGAGATGTGCATTGTGTCTTTGTAGATTTAGAGAAAGCGTATGACAGGGTGCCAAGAGAGGAGCTGTGGTATTGTATGAGAGGGTCTGGAGTGGCAGAGAAGTATGTTAGAGCGGTGCAAGACATGTAGGCTATGAGAGCTGTAGGACAGTGGTGAGATGTGCTGTAGGTGTGACAGAAGAGTTCAAGGTGGAGGTGGGTCTGCATCAAGGATCGGCTCTAAGCCACTTTTTGTTTGCTCTGGTGATGGACAGGATGACAGATGAGGTAAGACAGGAGTCTCCATGGACTATGATGTTCACAGATGACATTGTGCTTTGTAGCGAGAGCAGGGAACAGGTGGAGGAAAATTTGAAGAGGTGGAGGTATGCTCTGGAAAGCAGAGGAATGAAGGTTAGGACAGAATACATGTGTGTAAATGAGAGGGACCCAAGAGGATCGGTGAGGCTACAGGGAGCAGAGGTAAATAAGGTGCAGGATTTTAAGTACTTAGGGTCAACGGTCCAGAGCAACGGAGAGTGTTCAAAGGAGGTAAAGAGGCGGGTACAGGCAGGTTGGAATGGGTGGAAAACACTATCTTATTCTCATTCTGTTTGTCATTCCCCCCCCCGGGTTTTGTCTATTGTGGCCAGCTCATGACTCGTCCTCTGTTGTCCATTCATTTCCTCTCTCTTTGTCCTTTTCCGAGCCTTACCATGTATTTTTTGTGCATTTTCTCCGCTTGCTGCCTTTACTGGTTGCAGCGTTAGACACATTTCCCTGTTTTCCAGTCCACTGTCTTTAAGGTCCTTATCTGTCATTCTTGTTTCACCTCACACTTAAATAAGCAATTTTAGCATTCTCTTCGTCAGTAACATTGTTCTCTCTGTCTCTCTCTATGCTCTTTTTGGATAATCTTCTGCTCACTATCTGCTCATGCTTCTCTTCAAATTATTATAAATATTTATGGGGGACTTGTTCCAGTGCTCACACCTTTTCCTTATATATGAATATATAATGTTTACTGTTTTTCCTTTTTTTTCTTTTAAATAAATGAGACAGTAGGATGCTAGACTTATAACTTTACTACATTCCCACATGGATCTAAAAAATGTTAGGATATAATAACCTAAAATATTTAGCAATTTTATTGAGACCACACCTGAATGAAGCACTTCTGTCCTGATTTCATGTCTGTCTTGGGACCATATAAACTTTAACCAAGTGGCTTTTTGTGTTATTTTTTAAAAGAGCTAAACTTACAGAAGACCAATGCTCAGGAATAACATTAAAACAAACAAAAAAATTTTTTAACTAAATTCCTAATTATGACATCTCTTCCTCCAGCAATTTCCCAGCAATCTCTAATCGTCTGTTTGTGGCTTTACTTGAAGCAAACCATGTTTGGAACAAAATGGAAAAACTCTTTTGACATGTGGTTTATTTTAATTTTTCAATTATTAAATATCCATTACCACCTGCTGTTTAGGAGTGTCCACTATGCATTGGACACACCTAAACAGCAGGTTTTTGGGGAAGATGACACATTTTAGAATAGATTTTGAGGCAATAGGTCACATGACCTGAAGGGTATTGAAGTAAAATTAATGAAAATTCTTAAAAAAATTAATAAATATGCAAAGTGATAATATTGAATAAAATCCTATGCAGGACAGGTGGACATACATTTAGGAGTAGATTTTGAGGCAATAGTTTGTTATTTTATTTAACATATTGTTACAACCGTCTAGGGGTTAGCCGCAACAGAAAGAGAGAACTAAATGAGCTCACACCAGAGAGATAAGTTAAAGGGTTTATTTTTTTACCTTTTTATTTACACGGGATTTATCTTCAGGGGAAGACCAGGCCAAAACAATAAACAAAACAGACTTTGTTTTAAACCTAAATAACCTGAATTCAACTGAAGAAAACAAAATACAAATTAGCTTACCTGTCTCCCTAAACAATAAACAGAGTCAAAATATATACAAAAAGAAACGGCGTCTAACCCCCTACTTCCCGTATGAAAAGAGTTATTTACAAACTATTTAACAAAATGCTTACATGCAGCTGAA
This sequence comes from Clarias gariepinus, assembly GCF_024256425.1. NCBI lineage: Eukaryota > Metazoa > Chordata > Actinopteri > Siluriformes > Clariidae > Clarias > Clarias gariepinus. Next base: position 3,951,363 of record NC_071126.1, on the reverse strand, counting down.
TCGGAATCCATATCATAGTCAAAACAGGCAAAGGTTCAGATAAACGGGAGAGTCAGTCAATACAGAGTTTAACAAAGACAATACAGACTATAACACACAAACTCTCTTTCTCTCCGGCACAACACTCAAAAACAAACGACAAAAAATACGACAGTCAATCAGAATTTTGTAACTATTAGCACACAACAAATCAGATTCAAACATGCTCAAAAATGGGCCCCAGCTGAGTGTTTGGGGTGGTCCTTATATCAGGCTAGGATGTAGAGTAGGACCAATCCGGAGCTTCAGCTGATTAACAGGCCACACTCACCTAAAACAGACAGGTCCAACACACAGGAGCAGAGAGAAATCTGACAGACACAAATAGCATATTGGAGTCATAACACCCCCACCCATAAAATAAAACATATAATGTTTTACTGGCTTACACGTGACAGTGAATCAGCAACTACATTTTCAACACCTTTTTTGTGGCATATTTTCAAATTGTAACTTTGACTAATCAGGGACCATTAGACGATGATTGGCGTTTGACATTTGTTGGAGAAAGGTAAGAGGATTGTAAGGATTTCTTGAATTTTGGTAGACCCCCTTTGGTCTACTCAGTGCTCCGCCTGTATTCTGCTGTCCCGCCTGAGCTCAGGGAACCCCTCAATGAAGCACACAAGTCAGTGTTCAGTGAGACGTTCAAAGTTTATTGTGGGGGACAGGAGTATATATACGCACACACACAAAGAACCAAAGAAAAGGTGGATGTGGGAATGTTTACATCCAGTCTGGAATGCTTTTAAAAGATAAGGTAAAGAAGAACATAAATTTAGGAGTAGCTCTGCATTTACGAGCGTTCAACAGTTTTACGACCTTTAACATAAACTACTATAGAATCTGTTTATTGAAAGTGCAGCTTGTGTCGTGGTAAAAGAAAGACAATCTGTTCTCACGCACACAGAATATCATGAAACACACTAAGAATTAAATATTTCCTACAATTCCCCCCTTTTATTCATAAGAAACATCGTTGAATAAAACTCAGAGCTTTTAAGAAGTCGCCGGCGGACAATAGGCCATCGGACGCGGCGCAGGAACATACCCTGAAACATACTCATACAAAGAACTTTGCACACAGCGAAAAATACACAGAAACATGACAGGTTGAGTGCAAACTCGTGTGTGTCAAAAACCTTGTTCACAATGTCAAATTCATAAATAACTACTAGTGGTGAACTATTGCCTTTCTTGACGCTACAGTGCTCAGAGTGCGGGCACGCCCAATCTGCACTCGTCCCACCTCACGAGGCGCTAAGACACCACCAGGAATGGTACACTAATAGCAAAAGTAAAAAGTCGACCCGTGGCAATCCAAGGCGATCCCTCTGTGTCACGTCACTCCATCAAGGTCATGTCATGGGTTGGACATCACTGCAGCACGTCTTCAGTCTAGGAAACAAAAATTACAGAGACAGAAAGATAATAATACACACGCATTTATTCATCCTTTGGTCTCACGCCGACAGGACATCTCTTCAGCCTAGTAGCATGAATCCACTGTGGAAAAAGATCAGTTAGGATAGCAGGACGAGTAATTGCGATTATTTCTGCTGGTCCGTCATATTTACAATCTCCCAGTTTTCTGGAGGTCAAAGATTTTACCAGAACATTATCTCTCACATTAAAAGGATGTGTGGGTTTTGTTGAGGGTATTAAAGTCACATCAGCAATTTGTTCATAATGTTTAGTTAGAGTATCTATTAGAGCAGCAGAATATTCAGCAATATGTACATCAAAATCAGTTGTTCCTGTCGCGGGTTTACCTTTCCTCCATGGCACGGGAAAGGGTCTGCCAAATATAATTTCATATGGTGACATGTGCACGTCTTTTAATGGTGTCATTCTCATTTCAGCTAGAACAGCAGGTAACAGATCAACCCAGTTTTTACTCCCCATGGTTTGCATTGCTTTAGTCAATTTTTCTTCCAGTGTCCTATTTGTTCTTTCTACTATACCTGATCACTGTGGATGATAAGGAATGTGAGAATGCCAGGACAGTGAAAGATATTTACACAAATTCTGTGTTACCTGTGATGTAAAACGTGTTCTTTTATCTGAGTCAATAGCATAAGGCACACCATAACGAGATATTATTTCTTTCACTAGGACTCCACCTTTGCATTCTCTCGAGCAAACGGAAAAGCTTCCACCCACCTAGAAAACTTGTCTACCAAAACCAGAAGATATTTAAACATATTCTGAGCACACACCAAGCATCTAGATATTAATGAATCAATTGTTTCAAGCATGTTAGCTATGTAAAAGAGTTCTTTCATATCTTCCTTAACCCCCCTTCGCGCGCGATGTGTAACACCATAGAACTCACGCACGAGAAACGGAAGACAATGAGATGGAAGGCACAAACGACCATCAGCACAATACCATAAACCATCAGAAACAACGTAGGCACCTTGAGCTTGCCAAAAAGAGGAATCATTCTGAAGCTTGTAAAGACAATAAATCTACATCAGGAATCAAAGAGCTAGCAAGAAAGGATGTATTGATCAAATCAGAACCAGAGTCAGGAAAGAAAATCTCTTTTCAGGCTGCTTCTTTAGCAACACTATAAGCTAGCGTATTACCTTGGACGTCCATAGATTCACCAGTTGTTGATGTAGAAGACATATCAGGACGTATACTAGTGGAGTGAACAATCTCTAAGCAGCAGTTATGATCTCTTTCTACTAGCCTGTCGTCCTGTGCATTGATCAAGCTTGCCAGAGCATATCTGAGATTGTCAAAAGAAGAGGTGGATTTTATCTCTAAGTTACTTGTAGGACAAAGGATAATCTCATACCCAGATCCAAGCCTTCATATGTTGTGTTTGAAGGTTCTGTAGCACTTGTTTAACCTGATATAAAGAATACAAAATTAAAGGACGAGAGAGATCAATCTTCTTAGCATCTTGTACCATCACCGCACAGGTGGCCACAGCCCTGAGACAGGCAGGCAAATCTTGTGCCACAGCATCTAAAGTTTTAGATAAGAAAGCACATCAGGCACAACAGGGATAATTATGCCATTTATTTTTCTCAGATCTTTTGTAAATCTCCACATACCATCAGGTTTCAGTACTGGATTAACAGGTGTGTTATAAGAACTTACACATGGTTTAACAACACCCTGCTAGAGCAGTGAGCTTAAAATCTCATCTATTCCTGAGGTGACTCGAAAGTACGAAGTAACATCGCGGGGCTGGAACTCTGAGGGCATCCCTATGCATTATATGCTCCTACCTGCATCCCTGAGAAGGGATTGGGTCTATATTGCTGTTGTTTTTGCACTCTCTACGGCGGCTGCTGGGAAGGATTAGGAGAAAACACCTCATTAGCATCATGCCACTAACCATCATTCAATCGATTATACATATTTTGTCCACTACGTTCCTCATCTCAGGCCTTCATGCGACATTCACAAGCCCAATGACCTTATTTATGACCGTAATAAAAATGACCAGACCTACGGGGTGTACTCTGACCCTGCAGACCTCCTCTACCTCTGTATCCTTCACTCTCCACAGACAAACATGTTTATTTTCTAAAATACCATCTCTTTTTTTTGTTCTCACATGCTCACCTAATTTTTTAATATACATTGTAGAACCATCTGACAATTAACACTTTAAAATTTTCATGATTTCTGGTCGACAATTATTCAAGAAGGTGGTAAGGAAAAGTGAGTTAGAGTTTGCTTCAGGCAGGGGCATACCATCCAAAAGGGTCCAGGTCTCTCAAAACCTCTCAAGAAACTTTTTCTTTTCTTGTCTACAATTAGTTACCTGTAACAGATCTTGACTAGCTTGCTGACATGCAAGAAGATAAGTAGTTAGCTCATCTTTTAAGAGTTTCATAGCCTCATTAGAATTACCTCAAAGAAAGTCATATTTTTTCTTTTTCCACTACAGCCAATTTGTCTGTTTTAGAGTCTAAGCATTTTACCGTTTTTATCAAATCGGCCTCATCGTACCCATCTCCCAAAACCGATTGCAAAATAAAGCGATAATCCGCACCCACGGGCTGACAGTGCCTAGAAGCCTTTATCAGCATATCAACAAAATTCAAAGGTTTGTTGGGAGAAGGGAGCATCTTAATAATGTCCTTCAGCGTGCTTACGGATGGTGGAAGGATTTTTGGACCCTTTGGTCCCATAGAGAAAACAAACGCAGTGCTTTCTTGTCGAGGTTTGGGGCGAGACCTCTCATCCGGACCTTCATCGTCCGAATTATCATCATCCTCACCATCAGTATCCTCGGGATCATCCGATAGAGGGCTGTCAGAAGTTCGTCCTGACACCTTCTTGGGAGTCTTTCCCTTTCCTGAGGCACACACTTCCGACGAAGGTGAGCACGGTTTTGTGGGTACGGGGAAGACAGGCACAGATGAGCAGCTCACAAAAGGATTTCAGATAAATAGTTGTGGTCTTATTACCCATTTTATAAATGTGAATTAACCCGCGACAGAAATAACCAATATCTTCAACAAACAACACACAAAGACAAGTAGCAGGCAACAGAATACAGCTTCCACACTTATGCTTCAGTTCAAGGAACCTTTCAGAAGCGAGCGCGCGCTAAACAGGCGTAAAAGCCCCAAGACAATCCTCCCCCGTACTCTATATGGTCCAGATACCAAAAACCAGGGAGTGTGCTTGCTCTATGCTTATAGAGAAAATTTTTTTAAAGCAACACTCACCTGATTAGAGGTATCCCGGACGAGCCCCCAAATTGTAAGGATTTCTTGAACTTTGGTAGACCCCCTTTGGTCTACTCAGTGCTCCGCCTGTATTCTGCTGTCCCGCCTGAGCTCAGGGAACCCCTCAATGAAGCACACAAGTCAGTGTTCAGTGAGACGTTCAAAGTTTATTGTGGGGGACAGGAGTATATATACACACACACACAAAGAACCAAAGAAAAGGTGGATGTGGGAATGTTTACATCCAGTCTGGAATGCTTTTAAAAGATAAGGTAAAGAAGAACATAAATTTAGGAGTAGCTCTGCATTTACGAGCGTTCAACAGTTTTACGACCTTTAACATAAACTACTATAGAATCTGTTTATTGAAAGTGCAGCTTGTGTCGTGGTAAAAGAAAGACAATCTGTTCTCACGCACACAGAATATCATGAAACACACTAAGAATTAAATATTTCCTACAAGGATTATGATCTGTGAAAACAATAACAGGCTGTACAGTCGAACCAATATACACCTCGAAATGTTGTAAAGCAAGTATTAAGGCAAGGGCTTCTTTTTCAATAGTACTATAGCTCATTTGATGTTTAAGGAACTTTTTTGAAAAGAAACTGGTTGGATGGTTCAAACCATCATCTCCAGTTTGCAACAAAACAGCACCGACACCTGTACCACTAGCATCCACTTCTAACAGAAATGGCTTTTTAAAATGAGGGACAACAAGCACTGGAGCACTACAAAGCAAAATTTTCAAAGCGTCAAAAGCTGTCTGACACACAGGTGTCCACTTAAAGGAAACAGATTTACAAAGTAAGGCCGTGAGATGACTGGCCACCACAGAAAAGTTTTTACAAAAACAGCGATAATAACCGGTCATGCCAAGAAATCGCCGAAGCTCTCTCTTGTTCTTGGGGGCCTGGAAATCAAGGATAGCTTGGATCTTTGAATTTAGGGGACGAACTTGACCACTGCCAACTTTCTTACCTAAATATGTGACTGTAGCACAACCAAATTCACATTTTGCAAGATTTATAGTAAGATTTGCTTCAGAAAGCCTTCCAAAAACTTCATCTATAGATTTAAGATGGTCATCCCAAGTGTCAGCATAGCAGACATCATCTAGATAAGCTTCACAGTTAGAAACCTTAGATAGCACGATAGACATTAACCGTTGAAATGTAGCTCCTGCATTTCGAAGGCCAAAAGGCATCACTCGATACTGCAGGAACACATCAGGAGTGGCAAAAGCAGAAATTTCAGATGCACGGTCAGTAAGTGGCACTTGCCAATAACCTTTTAGTAGATCAAGTTTCATTACAAACTTAGCATTACCCACTCGGTCTACGCAGTCTTCCATGCGTGGCATTGGAAAGGAGTCAGCTTTGGTCAGTGCATTGACTTTCCTATAATCGGTACAGAACCGGGAAGTACCATCTGGTTTGGGAACTAAAAGACATGGGGAACACCATGGACTAGAACTAGGGAATGCTAGGTTATGTTCGAGCAGATATTGGGTTTCTTTTCTCATCAAGTCTTTTTTAAATGGGTTTACTCGATAGGCCCTTTGTTTGATGGGTGCATGTGAACCAACCTCAATATCATGTTTTAACACGTGAGTAGTAGTGGGGAAGTCACTAAACAGATTTGAATATTTCCTAATCATATCCTCTATGTCACCTTGAGCTGATGGAGGTAAGTGAGACAACTTTGCGGAAAGGTCTGATAAAGTCTCTGAATTGCACAACCGAGCCGACGTAAAGGTGGCACTATTCATTCTCAAACCATCAATTTCTGGTGAATACTCAGAGAGTGGAACACTTACCGGGGCAATCGTAAGGAGGGGAGTCTTACCCTTAGAGTCAGAACGTGTCACATATGCTTTCAGCATGTTAACATGACAGACACGTGTCTTCCTCCTTCGATCAGGGGTGGAAACAACATAGTCAGTGTCACTCAACTTCTCTTTTATCTCATAGGGGCCAGTAAATCTAGCTTGAAGAGCTGACCCAGGCACAGGAAGTAAAACCAGAACTTTGTCACCAGTTTGGAATGAGCGTGGGACTGCCTTTTGGTCATATCGGGTTTTCATCTGTTCTTGTGCAGCATCAAGCGAGCATTTTGCCAATTTCCACAATTGATGCAATCGATCACGAAACTAACTAATATAATCCAAAACACTCTTAGTACTAGAGGGATGGTCAGCTGAGAGAATTTGCTCTTGCAAGACCTTCAAGGGACCACGTACTGTGTGCCCAAAAATTAACTCTGACGGACTGAAACCAAGGGAAGCTTGAGTTGTAGTGCGAATAGCAAACAACAACAATGGGACTTCTTCGTCCCATTCTTTTTGTTGTTCAACACAAAACGTTCAGAGCATAAATTTGAGAGTCTGATGAAATCGTTCGAGAGCACCCTGGGACTGAGGGTGATAGGCACTAGATACTTGATGTCTGATGTTTAATTTTTTCATTACTTTGGCAAAAACTTTAGACATGAAGTTTGTTCCTTGATCAGACTGTATATATTTAGGTATCCCAAAAGTAGTGCAGAATTTGACAATCGTTTTAACAATGGCATGAGCTTTAAGTGAACGTAGGGGTATTGCTTCAGGATATCTAGTCGAGGCACACATTAGCGTTAACAAATACGAATTTTCAGATTTAGTTTTGGGTAAGGGTCCAACACAATCAACCAAAACCCGTTCGAATGGTTCACCAATTACTGGTATTGGTCTCAATGGGGGCCGGGGGGATAACTTGATTGGGCTTGCCAGATAATTGACATGCAGATTTACAAAATTTGGCGACGTCAGATTTCATCGAAGGCCAAAAGAAATGTTTCAACAACCTATCATAAGTTTTTCGAATACCTACGTGCCCAGAAAGTTCGTGGTCGTGTGCGATGCTCAAAACTTGCTCTCGAAAAGGTTTTGGAATGACAACCTGAAACACAGTTCCCCAGTCATCGGTGACATGACGTGGAGACCACTTACGCATCAGGACACCATTGTCAAAATAGTAGGCAACTGGATGCTCTGGCAAAACGCTTGGCTCGACAGCAGCTTCAACACAGGAACACAAAGTTTGATCGGCACTTTGGGCCTTAATTAACATGGCTTTTCCGAATGGTTAATCAACACTGGGAAGTTCACACATTTTCACTTCAACTAATTCACCTTCATCATTAGTCTCAACAGAATTGTCAGCACACAAGAAGGTCTTAGACAAATCTATGGTGTCTTTCAATTTTTGAGCTTGAGCTCGAGTCACCACACAATCACTAAATACACTAGGGAATAGTTCCTGCAAAGAATCATCCTGTACATCAGGAACATCTGTAACCTCAGGTAAACAAAAAACCAACTTAAGTTTTCCTGAAATAATCCCAGAACGCAAATAGACATTGTGTAATGGAACTTTAACCACAGAAAGATCAATGCCTTGCAATAAGACGCTAGAACCACAGCTTGACTTTTCTGAAAATGGCAGCACATTCTCCAAGATTATGGATTGAGATGCGCCAGTATCACGAAGGATGCAAATTCTTTTTGTCTTGGAGTCTGGGTTATTAAGTGAAACAACACCATCAAAAATAAAGGGCTCAAAGACAGGTTCAGTAGTGGTGTACGAATTCTCCCTCATGGGAGAAACAAGGGGCCGCTCAATCAAACCAATACCTTTAGAAACTTTTGTCTTGCTATTTTTACGTTTCAAGGTGGGACACATGGCGATTAGGTGTCCTACCTCATGACAGTAAAAGCACTCACGATCTTCCTCATTCACTACACTCGAATCGTTCTTAGATACTACTAGGGTATCCTTAGAACTGCGAACACGGTCAAAAAGATTACGCTTGGCGGGCGACGGAAAAGTTACTTTATGAGTAAGCACAAACTCATCAGCAAACACAGCAGCTTCAGAAAGAGAAGAAACTTTCTGTTCATTCAGATAGATCACGATTTTCTCTGGAAGACAATTCTTAAATTCTTCCAATAGTATTAACTCTTTTAATTGTGCGAATGTAACAACTTTAGTGGCAGCGCACCATTTCTCAAACAAATTTGCTTTGTCTCTTGCAAATTCAACAAATGTTTGACTAGTGGTTTTCACATGGTGGCGGAATTTCTGTCGGTATGCCTCGGGAACCAACTCATAAGCACGCAACACTGCGTTTTTAATTTCTTCATAATTTAAACTCTGTTCAAGTGTTAAGGCAGAACAGACCTCCTGTGCTTTCCCGACTAGTTTACATTGTAACAGAAGCGGCCAAATATTCCGTGGCCATTTTAAAGTCGCCGCAATACGTTCGAAAACAGGAAAATATGTGTCAACTTCACTTTCACTAAACATCGGAACTAACGCAATTTGTCTACTAATATCACATTCAGGTTCACTTACTTGTAAAGTGCGTCGTGGTGTCGGAATAGGGCTCGGAGTGGATGCATTAACAGGCGGTGACGCAGGTACACTGGGTGCAACGGCAGCTGGGGGTTGAGTAGGTTGCTTGGAGATTAACTCCAAGTCTAGCTCCTTGAGCCGGATCGCTCGCTGAGTTTCGAGTTCAACTGCGCGCACATGCAACAGTTGGCTCTGATACTGCTGTTTGCTCAATTCTATCTCCAGCTCCTTCAACCTGATTGCCAGCAAGGGATCGCTCGGAGAAGGAATGTTAGTGGGATCTATGCCAGTCAGTTTCCCAGGTTTGGGGAACTCCTTCCCCTCGTCTTCGGAAGCCGACATTTGAATTGCAACACCCGCCTCACCTTCCTCCAACAAAGTTCCTCGTTCAATCAAATGCCTGTAAATCACTTCCTTGATTTCCTGTTTCCTGGCACCACGAGTAACCTGGATGCAATATAAACCTGCAATCGCCAATACATCCTCTTTTCGGCAAATATTTATCTGATCTACTGATGGTTGAATTGCAAACAAATCTAATTCAAATTTTGAAGCCATATCTAATTCCCTCCACCTCAAAGTAAAAACCACTAGGCAAACGAATGTACACAAAGCCATTTTTACAAAGTTAACACGACGACCAAAAATCCAAATAGGTTTGGAAAAAAAAAATTTTTTGACGAGCCCCCAATTTCTGTTACGACGATATTGTTATATCGGAGTCATAACAATATGAATGTTCATAATATTAATATTATCAGTATTTCAGTCGGACAGTAATTTGCAGGTGGTCCCTAACTTGCGCAGTAGGCGAGGTGATTCCGCCGGACTCTGTTAGCGATTCTCAGCTATAAATCATCGAATCTCCGCTACAAATCAAGTACCCCTGACTGCAGCCTGCAGTTTAAGGCGGGGCTGTAGGGAGTTATTTATGTGCCAAAATTAAACAAACAAATCCAGCGTTTTGCAAACTAACACAATCTGATTTGCAAAAAAAAAAATAGACTTTCAAACAAACAAAAAATAATATGCACGAACACAAGTCAATTTGAGAGAAAAATGCAGAGGTATAACAAATATATGTAATGAGGAAAACTTGGCTCTCTCACACGTGTGCAGATTTTCTCACAAATGCGCCCAGCGTACTTTCTCACAAATGCAATGAAGCAACTTTCTCTTCCAAAACAGCAGATGGCGCTATCGGTCAATTTACTCTATTCTCCCGAGACCTCAAACAACGTGTTTATATGGTTTACCCTAATGTCCCAGAGGAATATGAGCAGGGAACAGGTGAGTTTCTTCTTTTAATAAACCCGTTTTGAGGTGGGGCTGCACGATATTAGGAAAATATATGCGATATGCAATATTGTTGTTGAATATTGCGATAACGATATTTCTTGCGATATAACATTTGCCTAGAGAAACACATTTTTTATTATTATTGCCTATTTTTAAAAAATCATTTATATGTAATGATCATACTAAAATAAACAGGTAATTGATATTCGTCTGATGTAATTAAATATAATTCAGGCTAAAAAGAAACTATATGTCAAGGAAGTTGCAAATATTTAGGCTTCAAAACACTATGAATGACTTAAAACCCTCAGCAGATATTCAGATTTCTGGTTTGCTGTTACATAGACCTGCCAACACAATATAAATTATTTTCCAATATTACTTTTGAGCGTCTTAAAACAAGACCTTTTTTTTTTTTAATAAAAATAAATATTATTAAACAAAAATCTTTAAGTATAAAGATTGTCAGGAACTAACCGGAGCTGAACAGAAGACGTAGCAATTAGCAGTTGGCCCTTTGTAGCGTGGATGGTGAACCCAAACGCGGAAGTGACACGAATAGGCAGGATAACCACGCTTGTTATTTTTAGGACTCTCCCGGATAAAGAGCAAGGGAAAACACAAATTAACCTGTGTCCTAGTGACACACACTCAATCGAGATGATTACCAAATAAGGTGAGTAATCACAGATTGGCCGATGTAGCTTGTGAAACGACATGGGCGAACTCACTGACTGAGTGATGTGCCACGACATGTTTACTCCTCTTACACTTCCTGGTTCGCAGAGATGTCAAGTAACAAAGTACAAATACTTTGTTACCTTACTTAAGTAGAAATTTTGGGTATCTATACTTTACTGGAGTAATTATTTTTTAGCCGACTTTTTACTTCTACTCCTTACATTTTCACGCAATTATCTGTACTTTCTACTCCTTACATTTTAAAAATAGTCTCGTTACTCATATTTTATTTCAGCTTGTCATTCAAAAAACAAACAAACAAAAACATCCGGATAAATTGCGCCATCTGAATGGAGCGAATTTGATTGTGGTTGCATGAGAAGTATAAACATACCATTCCGACACCCTATTGGTTGGTACGTGATGCATCGCACCTGCACATGACGTCACATCACATGCTCCAGCAAGGACATTTGAATAAAATAGCATTTTCGGTTGATAACGTTGTGATAAGTAGGCGGAGATGTCCGTGATAGAGACTCAAGATTCGAGCGAAATGTCACACACACACACACACACACACACACGCACACACACACATATATATATATATATATATATATATATATATACAGTATATACACACTAAACAAAAATAAAAACGCAACACCTTTGTTTCTGCTCCGATTTTTCATGAGATGGACTTAAAGATCAAAAATTCATTCCAGATACACAATATTACCATTTCTTTCAAACATTGTTCACAAATCAGTCTAAATGTGTGATTGTGAGCACTTCTGCTTTGCTGAGATAATCCATCCGACCTCACAGGTGTGCCACATCAAGATGCTGATCTGACATCATGAGTAGTGCACAGGTGTACCTTATACTGCCCACAATAAAAGGCCACCCTGGGATGTGCAGTTTTTTGCTTTATTGGGGGTCTGACCACCATTTGCCTAATGCAGTGCAACACATCTTCTTCGCATAGAGTTTATCAGATTGTCAATTGTGGCCTGTGGAATGTTGGTCCACTCCTCTTCAATGGCTGTGCGAAGTTGTTGGATATTAGTGGGAACTGGTACACGCTGTCATATATGCCGGTCAAGCACATCCCAAACATGCTCAACAGGTGACATGTCCGGTGAGTATGCTGGCCATGCAAGAACTGGGACATTTTCAGCTTCCAAGAACTGTGTACAGATCCTTGCAACATGGGGCCGTGCATTATCTTGCTGAAACATGAGTTGATGTTCATGGATGTACTGTATGGCACAACAATGGGCCTCAGGATCTCATCAACACATTGATCCACAACATTGACATCAGCAAAGCGCTCACCCACACGACACCACACACGCTGTCTGCCATCTGCCCTGAACAATGTAAACTGAGATTCATCCGTAAAGAGAACACCTCTCCATCGTGCCAGACGCCATAGAATGTGAGCATTTGCCCACTCAAGTCTGTTACGGCGACAAGCTGGAGTCAGGTCGAGACCCCGATGAGGACGACGAGCATGCAGTTGAGCTTCCCTGAGACGGTTTCTGACAGTTTGTGCAGAAATTGTTTGGTTATGCAAACCAATTGTTGGTGTCTGAGTGGCTGGTCTCAGACGATCTTGGAGGTGAACCTGCTGGATGTGGAGGTCGTGGGCTGGTGTGGTTACACGTGGTCTGCGGTTGTGAGGCCGGTTGGATGTACTGCCATATTCTCTGAAACACCCTTGGAGACAAATGAACATTCAATGCACAAGCAACAGATCTGGTTGACATTCCTGCTGTCAGCATGGTAATTGCACGCTCCGGAACAAATTATGCTTATAATTCGAGGTTCCACTGTATCAAAATTTTTAGTGTAATATATAACCCTATAAGTCCAATGTACAAAGTGTCCAATATAGTTTCTAAAAATGTGCAATACACTATGTATAGTTTACATCTTAATTTTTGCATAATATATATCTGACTGCTTTTATTTATATTTATGATATACATCCCCATATTTATATTACTCTGTTATCTAAGTGGTTTGAACGGGACTTGGGTCCTAATTTCGTACCATAACATGGAAGTGTGCTGGTATGACAATAAAGAATCCTTAAATCCTTGAATCCACAAGAACATTTTTTCCTTTAGGTAATTTAACTCATGAACAGTTAAACATTCTTCTCACTGTGGAATAAATATTTGCACGTGAACTTATGTTGTCTTTTTTTGTAAAAAAAAAATCAACAAAACTTAGTTCTCTGTTAACTTAAAATGTTAATCTGTCTTGTCCTGGCTAGCCAACTAATTAGGTATCTAAGTTGGCTAGTCAGTTTTTTGATAATTTATGTTGTTAATTTATGTTGTCAAGTCAATCTGTCTTGTCTCAACTAGCCAGCTAATTGGGTTTTAGTTATCTAGTTTGTTTCTGTTAATTTATGTTGTTAATTTATTTGGTATGTTACATCTTGGTCCTAGAGGAACGTTGTTTCATTTCACTAGTACTAAACTGTATATGGTTGAAGTGACAATAAAAGCCTATTTGACTTACTTATCTACTTACTTGATTTGACTTTAGGGCCCTGGATCACTTCTGAAAACACTTGATCCCAATGGTTCATTTTGATCAGTGAGTACACACAGTTTTTTATAAAGATAAGATAAACCTTTATAAGTTCCACAAATGGGAAATTTGTACTTGAAATCCTGATGAATTTCAGATCCCATGGGAAAATCTTTTAAAAATGTATATCTAAATGCGTTAATATTTCAAACCAAAATTAATTCATCCACTTGGTTGGCATTTTAACGCATTTAGAGAACCTGAAAGTGGACTTGGAACAGATATGTTAATATACAAACCAAGTGGATGAATATATGTTGGTTTCTTTTCATAGATTATTAAATGTTGACTTGTAAAAACTGCTGAAGAGTTTGATTGTATATTGCTTTGCCAACTTTAATCGTCTATTTTCCAAGCAGGGTTTGTTAGTTTCTACATATAAACTTTGGATTGGTAATGTTCTGTACACTTCTTATGCCAGTCGTATGCCTTAAGGATGTACAGTATTTAGAAGGTGTATTCATGATTTCCTGGTTAACCGATGATTATACTCCTTTATTAAACTTTGATCAAGTCAAAGTTCTATATACTGTATGCAGTATTTTTTACTGCAGAGTTGAACTGTCTGCTCTCCATTTAATTTTGGATAAAACCTTTAAAATGGCTTTTAAACATTTATTTTTAAGCAACTGCCAAGAAATGTGTGTTTTTTTAATCAACTTTAATTGATGTTGCATCCATGAACAACTCTTTAGTTAATAACCGAAGAAAACAGAAATGCACCCAACAGTTTTATTGTTTGTGGGAACTTAAAGCCATTCTCCATTGACCAAGATTATATTTTGTTTATTTTCTGTTGGATTTTCTGCTCAATAGTTTCCTATTAATACCCTCCTTACCTGTTCAGCAGCATTCAGCATCCAAAAATCCTCATATTAACTTTGGAAATAGATGGCAGTAGATGGAAATAATGACAAAATCAACAAAGTGATATTTTAAAAAAAATAGTGCTAAATAAACACAAGTAAAAGATCTATCTATCTATCTATCTATCCATACATACATCCATACATACATACAAATATACATACACAGTGGAACCTTGGATTACGAGCATAGTTCGTTCCAGAAGCAGGCTCGTATTCCAAAATACTCATAAACCAAATTAAATTTTCCCATAAAAAATTATGGAAACCCAAATTATTTGTTCCACAGCCCCCAAAAAAATATATAAAAATAATTAACACAAAATATAAAGTAAAAATAAAACAAATTAACCTGTACTTTAACTTTAAAAAAAAACTAGAAATAAATCCTGTTTATGCGCGCAGGCGCTGTGTGTGTGTGTGTGTGTGTGTGTGTGTGAAGCCCCTCCCGTTCCGAAAGAGTGTGTCTGAACCGGTGCAGTGTCAAATTACGCGCGCACACATAAGAGAGGCTAAAGGGAGAAAATGGATTTTTAACCTTCTAATGAGACTTTCTTACACAGTAAACCTTTCTCCTCTCTTATTTGAATTTCCGCGAATTTCACATAAACATACATTAACGGAAAGACTGTTTTGTCTGCAAAATTAGCAAGGAACATCGCTAATGACATTCGTGTGAGCGCATACTAATGGAATCACTGCTGTAAAGAAAAACAAACAAGCAAATGAACTTGCACTTTACCTTTGAAAAGAATCGCGACAGAGCAGTGTTTTTGTGAAAAGCATAGAGTGCGTGTGTTTGTGTAAAGCAGACAAACAAACACACACTGAAGGCGAGAGGGTGTGTGACCCAGCACGGTGTCAAATTACGTACGCACACATAACAATAGAGAGGGAGAAAATTTATTTTTAACCTTCTAAGAGACTTTCTTTTGCTTTACACGCGTGCACACACGAGTATTTTGATAAAAAGGACATGCGCGCTGTCTAATTCCATTGGACAGTAAAAATGTTTTGTTCTTAAATGTGTGTGGTTTTATCATTTCTATCTATTTTTATCTAGTAGGTCAACTATGATCAGAATCAAGTTACAAAATAACAACATATTAATATAAATAAATATAGATGAATAGATTTAAATATATACATACATTTAACTGTGCAGTCAAACACGTGATAAAAGTAACACTAGGGGTGAAAACTACTGAAGAAGGAAAGCAAAAAGCAATAGTAATAATAATGCATGCAGTGGCTGGGTAATATGGGGTGTGGTAACCCACATATGGTGGGGCTTGAGCCCGGATCCTCACTATTACTACTACAGTACAACTACTACTACTACTAAAACTAATAATAATACGTGAAGAAAGTGCAGTCAAAGAAGAATTATTATTTATACAAAAGAAGGGGAAAAGAAAAAAAGGCAAGAAAGGGATGCATAATATGAAGTGGTATTGTATGATTGTGAATCTCTCTCTCTCGTGCGCCCAGTGTGTGCAATTTTTCCATAGTCATGTTCATCCGCCTTTAAATGTCAGTTTGGCAGTATGACCACAATGACTTCAGAGCAGATTTCAGATTGACAGACATCGGGAGAGGTCGCTAGCAAATTTATATAAATGTGGCATATTGCAAATTTTAAGTCTTTTAAAGATACTTGCTAATAATCCCAGACTGGTAACGTTTTGCTGATGTTGCTTCGACTAATGTATTTTGCATCATGACAGTATTGGTTTATGTTATTAGCCGGTTGAGACACAATCAATCTGTCAAAATTAAGTGATAGTTGCCCAATGTTGACTGGTGCCTGATCGCCCCTAATATGCATATTATGTCCTTGTATAGTTAAGTTTTTATATATTTTTTGAAGTTTTTTTTAAATATTTTGTTTTATTTATTTTTTGTTAACTGTGTTTTTTTTTTTTTTTTACATTTTTAAGGTCATGGGCAGTCGTTTAAGCATTTCACTGCATATCGTATGACTGTATATGCGACAAATAAAATTTGAATTTGAATAATAAACAAAATCATCATTTAAAAACTGCATTTTGTATTATGTGGGTTAGCTTTGTGTAATATTAAAATAAAATTGATTATCTTAATCACATAAGTGTAATGAATATGAAAAAAAAGAGAAAAAAGCAAATATACTCTTTTATACACTCATAACATTTATATAACTATTTCTACTTGTTTTAAAGTTATTTCCATTTACATTGTCTTTAATAATTGTGATCTCAATTATTACATCACAACCTGGTTCGGGAACATCACCAAGCAGGACAGACGAGCTCTTCAGAGGGTAGTGAGATCAGCTGAAAGCAGCATCTTCACCAAGCTTTCTGACCTGCATTTAATCTACAGCAAGCGGTGCTGGACCAAGGCCAGGAAGATCATAAGGGCCTCAGCCACACCAACAACGGATTGTTTTCTCTGTTGCAGCCAGGAAAGCGATTCCGCTCCCTGAAGGCCAACACAGAGAGACTGAGGGAAGTTTCTTCCCGCAGGCGATAAGGTCTCTCAACAAAAACACCAAACAGGACTAAAAACATCCTTTTTGCACACTGCACTTTGCTCAAACCTGTCATTTATAGTCCATTTTTGGACATTACACATTTAAACATTCATTCACAATTGCACTCACCCTGGACATTTCTATTCAATTCACTTTGCACATTTTTGCACATTTGACATTTTCCCATATTTTTCAGATTTGCACAGCCACTATTGTCTATATTTTGTACAGTTAAGTTTATAAAAAATTATATCCTGTTGTACTATTTTTATATTTATATTTTATATTTATAATTTAAAGACTTAAAGGTCCCGTGCGGTTGTATAAGTATTTTGCTGCATATCATACTGTGTATGTGTCACGGGGCGGTGCAGAACGTGATGGATACAAACGCGGGAGATGGGTAGCTGCAGATCAGAGTAATGGGCGTGACGAAAGGTTGGGGCGTGCCGAAAGGTCTTTATAATTGGTCACGCAAATTGCCTGTTTCACACAAAGGCTAATATTAAACGCTATTGTTCTTTCTAATGCGTTAATGTAATGCAGCCAACATAATCCTCTATATTAAAATTCCATTATTTTCCTGTAAAATATCGATATTACAAATATTCCTTTCTAAACATTCTACTGCGTTGCCACGGGTTATTGACGTCATCCTCGCGCATTTGAGTCATAGTCATGGCTAGGAGGGAGATATAGCTCCAACCGGAAATTAACAATGAAATGAATTGTTATACCTATTGGATCGTTTTTCTCGTCTAAACCTAATCCTTTCTGTAATACCAAATTTTTTATTGTTGTACAGTGAGAAAAAAATATTGTTAGATTGATGTGCGCATGCCCAATAGCTAAAGCTGTATTCCTTCTACCCTTAACCCATATTAAACCCATAATCAAAATCAAATTACAATTACTTAAAAGAATATAGTACCACAAGCTGTTGATAAAAAATTTTATGTAATATTTTTGCAATACTATTGACTTTGTATTGGTTAAACAAGACCAAAAAGAAGTTACAGAATTAGTCATTTAGAATGTTTTGAACTGACAGTTATTTTTCTGTAGTTTTACTAAAAGTGCATGAAAACTAAAAACACATTGCCTCATAAGGACAAATATGGTTCATAAAACACCACAATAAGGAGGAGGAGAAGTACAGTTTAGTAACCTTTGAAGTGGCACTAATTTAGTAAACAGACACAATTTAACCAATAAAACATTTATTTAGTTCCAAATATGGAGGCAGAGCTGCTCTGTTTAAGAGTTTGTCTTCATAAGTAAAAAAAAAAAAAAAAACTCCACCCAATCTGCTTATTCATTCATGCTGTAGTAGCAGTCCATAGAACAGAATCCGTCCAACTCTCTGTCAGAATAAAATGCTGTGAACACTCCTTTCCGTCCGATGCCACAGTAATATGTGTCTGTCGACAACAATTAAACGAACAATTAAATGACGGAAATAAAGAAAAACATTTTTTATATTGACTAACCACACCAAGCCTTACCGCCACCATGTTCTTTCACACTAAATTAAAGGTACTTACATATAAATAGGATTACCGCTGATTGGCCAACACAGAAGCTCCATCCACTAATAAAAAACCCTTCGACACGCCCCCAACCTTTCGGCAAGTCCCCTACCTTTCGGCGCGCTGATTGGCCACACTATCGCTGAAGCTCTTTTCACCAGTGAGAACCCTTTCGACATGCCCCCTACCGTTCGGCACACCCCAATCCCAATCTTTGGCTCCAGCAAAAAAATTTAATCATTTTAGTGACTTGGTTCTTTGAAACTCGTTCATCAAAATGAACTAATATTTTTTTGAGTCATTTCATTCTTTTGATCAGAAATAAATAAAAATTTTGCGTTTTTAATAAAAAATACCCCCAATACGTCTACATACACAAAATTTGGCTATAGTTCCAGTTATGAAAATATTACAATGTAAATAAGGACATATTATAATAAACAGAATAAGCAGCTCACCTCTCATATCTTCCAATCTGAGTCGTTCATTCTTTTAAATCTATTGCACCGCATAGCGTCACGGGTCACGTGCCATGGGAGTCACGTGTCAAAAGAACGAAGGACTCGAGACTTGAAGACTTATTGCTGAGAATCGTTCAATACTGTTTCCTGTATATAACATACGGAGGTTTTGCGATGCTTTGTGCATGCGCGCCCAATAGAAAATTAATGAATCACTCTCCGAGATGACTCGTTTATCTTAGTCATGTTAAAGATTCGTTCAAAAAGAACGAAACGTTCATGAACGACCCACCACTAGCCTGCATTTATCCCTACTTGAAATGCGGGAAGATGGCGGCAGAACGGAGGGGGCATGGTCAGAGAGCGGAAGGGAGGTGTCAGGCGGTGAAACGGAAAAACACCAAACAGGAAGTTAGAGCCTCTTCTTCTTCTTAGTGTTTTACGGCGGTTGGCATCAATCATGTTGCATACCGCCACCATCTGGTCCTTCTTCTTTTCCTCTTCTTCCCCTCTCTCCCATTCTTTTCAACGGTCGGCATCCAGCTTTATGGTGCGTTACCACCCGTCTGTTCCAGAGTGTGAGTTAAAGAGTAGGCTAAATAAAATAAATAAATAAACCCTAATCTTCTCACACTATCTGCTTTCTTGATCGCATTACTTCCATTCATTCCCCTCTCTTTCCTTCAAATTCTATTCATTATTCCTGTTTCTCTCAAATAAGCTAACACTATCCTGTTTTTCCTCCCATTCTCTGCTCCTAGCACCTCCTCTAATGTGAACTGCACCCCATCTCTCTCAGTCTATCCTTTATGATCCCCCATGTGCCTCATAACTCCTGCATTTTATGATCGCATGTTCTACTGACTCCTCTTCTTGACATCTATCACACAGTCCTGTTTGGTGTTTTCCTGTCATTTTAAGTGTTTTATTTAATAAGCTATGCTCCAGCCTCAATCTTGTCATCACTACCTCTTCGCTCCTTCTTCCCACTCCCACTCTTGCCTTGTTCACCTTAGCTTGTATCTTATATAAGTGCCATCCTTTCCTATCTCTGTCCCATCTATCCTGCCACCTTTAGATAATTTTCTTCCACATGATGATTTTCACTTCTGTCTTACTCATTTTAACATGTACCTCAATATTATCTTTTGTAAGTGTTTCCTTTGCCAATTTATCCACTATCTCATTTCCCCTATTTCCTATATGTGCTGGTACCCACATGAAGATGACCTTAATGCCCTTGTTTATTGTCCTTGTGAATACTTGAAGTACTTCATACACAGTATCTTGTCTTGCCTTTGATTAAAATGATCTTAAGCTTGCTAATACTGACAGTGAGTCTGTGCATATCAGGACCTTTTCTTCCTCATTTTCCTCTACCCATTTTATTGCATACAGTATTGCCATGATCTTTGTCATATATAAATTCAAATTCAAATTTTATTTGTCACATACACAGTCATACACAGTACGATATGCGGTGAAATGCTTATACGACCGCCGGTGACCTTAAAAAGAAAATAAACAACTATATATAAGGAATAAATATTAATAAAAAGAAATAAAATACAAAGAAAAATAATTGTAACTAGTAAAATAAACAAACTGTACAAATAAGGGCATGTAAAAATATCACAAAATATCGAATATAGTAATATGGGGGGGGAATATATAAAAATTTTAAAATGTTTTAAAGTGTCATTAAAATGTTTTAAAGTGTCATGTGCAATGGCAGATTTATTGTATAAATTGGACAATATACTCGACTTGGATAATTTTATCCGATGTCCTTTTTGTACCTCCACCTGTTTTCCCTGATTGTGGATCTTTGGATCCATCTGTATAAATTTATACAAATTCTTTGTACTTTTGATTTACATGTATATTGAATAGCATCTTTAGGTTTTTTTCATTGTTCCTTTTTCTTTTTTCTGCCACTAAGTACCAATCAATTTCAGGCCATTCCATCTTCCATGGTGCCATTTCTGGTATAACTGTAGTTTCAGTCACTTGCAACTCAAAGATTTCTAATTCTTTTGCTATATTATATCCTATTCTTCCAAATTTCTCTCTGTGATTTCTCCCATTCTCCCAGCATTCTTCCAAAGCTTTTTTTGTAAGATGTGTTTCTTTATGTCCTTTTAACCCTACCCAATAGTTAGCCATTAGCTGCATCCTCCTTAATTCTAGTGGCATTTCTCCGACTTCCACTTGTACTGTTGCTACTGGTGAAGTTTTAATAGCACCACAGCACACTCTCAAGGCTTGTGATTGTATCACATCCAGTCTTTTTTGTAACGACTTGGCTGCTGACCCTATCACTATACTTCCATTGTCTAATACCGATTTTATCATTGACACATATATAATTCTCCAAAAGGAATGACTAGCTCCCCATTCTCTTCCTGTTAAACATCTTATCACATTTATTACTTTTTTTGCATTTGTCCTTCATTTTCTGCAAAAAAAAAAAATTCTGTTCATGTTCTGCAAAATTCAATCTCGCATCGAATGTTACTCCAAGAAATGTATAGGTCTCTACCCTTTCCAAATCTCTCCCATGCATTTTTAGTTTAACCCTGCCCCCTTACACTCTATCATATTCTGCATATTGTGTGTCCTCTTAACTAGCCTGTATGCTTTATTTTTTTTTCCCTAAGTGCTTCCTGACACTCCTCATTCCACTTATTCCCTCTATTTTTAACTTCCGGGATAGCTTTCTCCGTTGCCTATATGATAGCTGCTTTTACTTGGTCATTAATATTATTTATACTTTCCTGTATATCTACTCTACTTATTAACTCTTCACTTATTGCCTGAAATTTTTCCCAGTTTGATTTTCCTACTTTCCATCTTGTGATTCTATATTCTCTCTCCGATTCTTGCCTCCCACCTATTCTTCTTAAAACTGGATAATGGTCGCTACCTATTGTGTTAGGTAAACTAATCCACACTTTCCAATTACTGTTTCCTGCCAGTGTGTTTCTTCCATCAAGTTCCTTTATTTAGATTAACTAGATCTTTCTTTTCCATTAGCTCCTCAATTATCCTTCCGTTTGCATCTGTTTTATCACCCCCCCCCCACACACACACACAGTGAGCTGTGTGCATTAAAATCTGCACACCATATTACTTTTTGCTTATCTTGCACTTGTATTCTAAGTAATTTTTCCAATTTCATCCTCTTACATGGATTATATAAGTTGGTTATCATTATCTGTCCCCCATTTTCCCAAACCTCCACCACTACATACAGTACTCCTGATCCTCGCCCACTTCTAAAACCCTGTATGGTATTCCACTCTTAATACATGTGGCACACCCTCCTCGTACCTCACCTGTCCTATCTCTCCTTATTATTGTATACCTATGGATAATAAAGTTAAGATTTGGTTTTAGACATGTTTCCTGAATACAAACTATATCTGGTCTTTGACCAATTCCCTGATGAAGTGCTCAAATTCCTGACCATTTGCTATTAGGCTTCTAGCATTCAATTGTAAAAGTATTACCATTAGGATAACCAATGCATGATGTATCTTGACTTGTCTGATTGGTAAGATTTTCCCTAACTTCTTCCCATGTCTGTCCTTTCAGTCCCAGATGATTGATTGCAGCTTTGACCACCAGTTGGATTTTGTCATTTTTTATTTGATCTCTGCTGTGCTGTTTATCACCCCTGCTATGAACGTACAGTAACTAGATCTCTTTTATCCACATACACTCTCTTTTCTTTTTGCTCTTTTCTCACCTCTCTTACCTTTACTTCACTAGTTTTTTTTTTTGGATCTCTATCTCCCGCTTCACAACTTCACATCCTCCATACGCCACATTGTGAGGACTTCCACAGTTACGGCATTTTGGCTCCAGCCCTGTTCCACACTTTCCAAACTCGTCCAATCTCCTCCACATCTAGCACATCTTCTTTGCCTTTTGCATGTATGTGCAGTATGTCCAGACCTTTGGAATTGGTTTTGAGACAAAGACCCTCACTGGGTAGCTCATGAATCCTAGGAACACTTTCTGAGGAAACTCTCTTCTTCAAATTCTATCCCCACTGATTCACTATCCTTTAACACTCCATCCTTTTTTATTTTTAATCTTTTCACTTTATTTATTTGTTCTTCTTTTATATTCCTTTTCAGCTCTTCCATGCTTATATTTATAGGTAACCCCATTATAACTCCCATGCAGCTGCCGAATTTTCCACTTTGCATGTATCTATCTCCTTGATTTTCAGAGCTCTTTCCATCTGTTTTTTATTCGCACATCTTATCAATAAGTTTCCATTATTCAAAATTTTTGCATATTCTATCTTACCTACTTTGTTTGCTAATGTTGTTGTAGAGTAGAAATAAATTAATGTTTTTCATACTTCCTTGATTTTTCTCATTAAATCTTATTATGACAACATATCTGTCATCCCTTCTTCCTTGTGTTAATTTTTGTCTTTCATTTTCACTTTCTGACCTGAATTCCTTTTCCTTCCTGACTCTTTTATTTCTTTTCATTTATTTATTCCACCTATCTCCAACTCATTCACAGAACAGTCGTGCTCAACCGTCTTTTATGTACACGGCTCGGAACTTTTCCCCCTGTCCTCTCTCCTCCAAACAGACAGCGCATTCCGCCGAACACTTTCCTCCGTCACACTCCTCTCAGCCGCAATACCCAGATTGAGCCAGCAGTGTGTTGTGGCTCTAACTGCTTCGCTGCTTCCTGACGGGCTGTTAGAGACACAACACACACAGAGTGTGCTTAAATGCTGGATTAATGCTGGATTAATCCTGGGGAAATGAGAAAGGGAAAACATGAGCATGTGTGAAGAAGTAACAGCGTGGGAAAAAGATTCAAGGATTCAAGGATTCAAGGAGCTTTATTGTCATACCAGCACACTTCCATGTTCTGGTACGGAATTAGGACCCAGGTCCCGTGTAAGCTACAGAGATACAGTAGCATAGTAGTATAAATATGAGGTTATATATATATATATATATATATATATATATATATATATATATATATATATACATGAATATAAATAAGAGCAGTCAGAGTTATATTATGCAGGAAATTAGACACCATTAGATGGCAGACAGGGTGTAAATCATGACAGTATGAACTGTAAAGTTGAATTTGATATTGACCAAAACCATACCATACCAGACCCTAACCTACCTGCCCTACTCAGCTTTACTGACTAGTAGGCCCTTAGTCTGTTAGGACTGGAAATAAGACCTCAGCCAGCATTATCACAAACATGGGCACTCCACAGGGATGTGTCTTCAGCCCTATTCTTTTTACTTTGTTCACCCACAACTGTGTTGTCTCTCATAAGGACTGGCGAAGACGAAGTAGCCTATAGGACAGAGGTGGCCAATCTGGTTATATAGTTTTGGTGGAGATGATAGTGGACATGAGGAAGGAGAAAGGACTTCATCGATCTCTATTCATTCAGTAGCTTGAATGTAAGATGGCAGCACTACTGTTATGGGCCGCAAACAACTGTAAAGAGTGGTGAAGACTGCTGAGAATATCACAAGGATTCCAGTGCTGTCCTTGCAGAGGATTTACTATCTGCTAGAGAACCGCCATCATCCTCAAGGACCCCATTCATCCTAAGCACAGTCTTTTCACACCTCTTCCCTCAGGCCAGAGGTACAGAACTGTTAAATGTAGGACTTCTAGCCTCCTAAACAGCTTTCAAGAGTTTACTATAATGGTCTCCTATTTGCATCTGACTGCTGGCACTGATTTTTAAACAATCATTGCAGAATTTGCACCCTCATTGTGGACTGATATACTGTGTATTATATATATATATATATATATATATATATATATATATATATATATATATATTATACCCCCAACAATAAAAATTAAAACTTAAAAAGTATCCCAAAATGCCAAGCACCCTAATAATGATAATTTAACACAACAATTAATACAAAGTAAGCAGGTGCCTTAGTCCTATGTTGACAATCTAAAAATCCTGTGTGATCATGCATTTACTTTCACTTATTTACTTTATCTACCTGATTTCAGTGTACTTGATGGTCTTCGTTAATATATTTTAAGACAGATGAAAATTAAGCATAACGGAAATTTAAGGAAATTATTTTTCCTCTTTATCAGAAGTCAAAGCATGTGTGTCATTAATAATGAATTAGGTGATTCTGGTGTTTATGGCACACTGGAATTACCCTGGACGTGCCTCCACACACCACAATCCCCCCTATATAACTTTATATTTTTTCCATTACATGTTTAGACATCATAAGTGAAATTAGTATTTATACAATGCTATGTAATTTAGCAACACAGTAGATAATTAGATGAACAAACAATGGTGTTAGACTAGTCTGTTTTATTACATAATGTTATATTAGGTAAAAAAAATATATATGAATGCATACCTTTATTTGTTGCCCGTTTGTTCTTTCTTTTCTCTTCTAATCTGGACAACTAATGCTTTTACGTTTTCGAATTTATTTTATGTGTAATGAGTCACAACTAAACCATTTCACTTGGGTGGAGGGGGCTTAATCTATTAATGAAAGCTATTCGCCCCGGTTTAATTACACTCATTAAGAGTCACCTAGTTCATGGTTCTCATGAGCTCAGACAATCTAAATTAATGTTGGATGGTATTGATATATCTGATAGAAAATGCAACAATAAACACATTCGCCGAATCTTTCAAACTCGAAGAAGAATTACTCCGAGAGGGAAATTTTATTGGAGACCATACATTTAAGATATTAAATGGCATAAAGCCTGGCTTTTGCCTAATAAATACTGCATTTCTAACAAAATAAAAGATGTTCATTTTAAGATTCTCCACAAAATTTACCCGGTAAACTCAATTTTATCTAAATATTTGGAGGTAGAGGACAAATGTTCTTTCTGTGGTACATTAAATGAAACTCTGATTCATTTGTTTGTTGAGTGTGAGAAAACAAAAAAATTCTTAATTCTGTTAAAAGACCACCTCTTGAACCATCTTAATGTGTCCTACTTCTTTACTGTCAAAGATATAATCTTTTATCAGAAAATCCGTAAAATAAACAGCTTAAATTTTTTGTTTATTATTTTATTCTACATGCAAAATACTTTATTCATAAACAGAGAATTAAAAAGGAACAATTGTATTTCCCTCTCTTCCTTCTAGAAATGACCTCAATTTTAAATTTTCTTAAATTAATTGAGTTTAATAAGAAGAATAATAGACTTCTAGATAATTATGATATCATTTTTCACTGAAGTGTCTCTAGATTTATCTTTTTGGCGGTTTGTACATAATTCTCATCCTCTCGTGTATTTTATCCATTTATTTGGATTTTCAAATCTATAGTTCCTTGTCCTTTTTGTATAATTATTTGTTTGGATTAATGTTTTTTTCTCTGCTCGTGTGTGTGTTGTTGTTGTTGTTGTTGTTATTGTGTTTGCTGTTAGTTGTAAATGTGTTTAATATGTTCTGTATTTTTTGTATTGGTTCAATAAAAAAGAAAAAAAAAACTTGGGTGGAGGGGGGCAATTAGCCTAACCCATCTGTCTTTGGATTGTTGGAAGAAAAGTGTAAGTGCAAGGCGACAATGCTAAACACTGTGCTAAGCCACAGAGTTTTGGCCAATTTGTTTATTTAGGGCCCAAGGACTTGACATTGGCACTTATTATGATAATGTTAATGTCTCATGGTGCAGATGTCATAGTGAGTGAGAGCCCTATTATTCTTCTAAGGATAAATACTATTTTATTTTATATATATTTTTAATTATCCAGGCTTTTTGTATCTGCTTAAATTTGGATATTTATAAAAAATATATAAAAACAAATTTGCAAGTTTTAGCAATTTATTTCTTGTAAGAAGCAAAATTAAGAAACACGAAATAGAACAAGAACTTTTTGCTAATTTAAAAATTCGATTTTGACTAGAAATATGCTTAATAATCTTATATTCATATCTTATATTATAAGATAGGGATCAAAGGATTTAAAATACATATAGAGAAAGAGAGGAAAAGCATACATGTATGTGCTTACTGTCTAATACTGATATCTCTCATTAGGTAACCTAAGTTGACCTAATGTTCTGTACAGAGACACAGAGTGTTCTTGGCAAAATGCATTCTGTACAGAACATTAGGTCAACTTAAGGTTAGGGACACACACCCATAAGAGTTTCATGGTTCAAGAACATTAAGAACTCCAGCAATGGATCGGAGGCACGGTGATATAAGATCACAAGTACTACGGGTACAACTATGGGTTGGGTTGCCAACTCCCTGAAATAGGGAGATAAGGACAGCAATGAAGCGATAGATGGTGCTTTTTGTGGCAGGTGCATAACACAATTGGTTTATGCCTTAAAATTTCAACACAAGTTTTCACCCAGTTCGATTGCCTACCGTTGGTTTTATATGTTTTTAATAAAACTTAATTAGTTTAATAGGTCTGAGAGAACAGCAGCAACAAAGAAAGCTCAAACACATACTTAATCACCACAGTCTCACCATCAGACACCACAGGTTTTACTGAATTGCAAAGATATTGATATTGCAGATACTTCTAGTCTTGATGGTTTAAGTTTAGAGCATCAATTTTTGTATTTACAAATTCAATATCAGGCACTCTCTGTAAGTAGTAATATTGTAAACCCAGATTACAATTAGTTAATTAGCTAGATTAGTCCTAGACGGTTACAGAGTTTTTAGAATTAGTTCCAAGCTTAAAGCTAAACATAAGCTGACCAGCTTTAATGTAATCAGTGATATTATTATTTCAGGTTGAAAAAATAACATTTTGTAAGGTTGAGTATCTTATGCCTTACTTACACACAAATACACTCCCTGTTTAAAGTAGATTATTAAATCCGTCACATAACTGTTTTGATTTTAGCGTATAACAATGAACTCTCAATTCGGGTATTTTACACGCCCTTACCTTGGACTGCTGTAAATATGTTTTCTCTAACAGGCCGTGTAGAAAAGAATAAACATACACTGGTCTGTCAATACATCATCATACATACGAAAGTAAATGGAGCATTGCTCAGATTATTTTTATACTCGACAACAAAGTATTTACGACATACAGTATGTCAAAAAGTCGATAAGGTACAGTTTTGTTGGAATATAACAAACTTGATAAAAAACTGCCCCACAAAAGTGCATAAATAGTTACAGCAGAAGTGAGAACACAGACAGATATGCCCAAATTCTTAAAGAAGCCTTTCAGAGCTGCAGAAGGTTTTATCCAAGTATCCAATTATAATACTGTATTATTTTAACCTATTTTAAGTAATTAGAATTAATTTTAACCAAAAGTAAGCAAGAAATACTAATTATTTCCTGTGGCGCAGAACCTTGGCCTATTTGGCCAAAGTAGTGGCGACTTGGTCTGTAAACAACAACACCTACATGGCAGAAGGCTACACAAAGTGAACACCCGCAACTGGTGGTAGTGGAAGTGACCCCTCAGGATGAATGCAGCCAAGGTTCCAGAGCAGTCTCCCAACCCCAGGAGGGCTGCTGAGTGACTTGTGATAGCATAGAGTAATATAAATCACTTTTAATTATTGTAAATAATGTCATACTTGGATCCTAAACTGTTCACTGCAACAAAAAAGGATATCTTAGAAAGTAAAAATATCTTAAATACAGTTTAATGTATGTACACTTTCTTTAAATAAGATTACAAAAACCAAATATGTATTTTTAAGCTTATTTCAAGTTGGCTTTTATTGTAATTTACAGTTTAGTAAACAGGGAAACGAAACATCGTTGCTCCAGGACCAAGGTGCTACATACAACATGAATTAACAGCATAAATTAACAAAACCTGACTAAAACATAATTAACCATTAATGAAACCTAATTAGCTGACTAGCTGAGACAAGACAGACTGACAAAACAGCATAAATTAACAACATTTTCACAAAAAACTAACTAGCTACTGTAACTTAAAAACCTAATTTGTTGGCTAGCTGAGACTTGACATTTTACGTTAACACAGAGCTATCTAGGTTATTTTGATTTAAGCAAAAAGTTTCATGTTCTTTTGGTAGACAAGTTTGCAAGTTTTAGCAATTTATTTCTTGTAAGAAGCAAAATTAGGAAACAAGAAATAAAACAAGAAAAGTTTGCTAATTTATAAATTAGAACATTTAATTAGAAATAGGTACTAATACTGATATCTCTTGTATGTGTCCTTAACCTAAGTTGACCTAATGTTGTCTAATGTCTAATTAGCTGAGCCAGATTTCTTAGTTAGCTAGCTGGTTCCGGTAAAGTGTGTTGTTGAAAGACTTGACTTGACTTGTTCTGTACAGAAACACATTCTTGGCAGAATACATTCCCATAATGTGACATAACCCTGTGCTTCCCATTAGAGTTTCATGGTTTAAGAACATTAACAACTCCAGCAATGGATCAGAGGCACTGTGATCTGAGATCACAAGTCTACTAAGGGTGGAGCGCGCACAGAAAAATAAGCACGTTAAATAAGTTCTTAAATAAGTTAAGAATGATGATAAGGTTTGCATGGTTGGTTTTCTATCTTTTCATGTTACTCTGTGGGTTAATGAACTGCTTTATTGCCCTGATTCTATTTTAAGAGCGAGGCAGGGGACTGACTGGGAAGGTCTCTTACTCAGAAGTATGAGATGGAGAGGGATGGGGCTAGTGGACATTACCTCAAGTCGACTGCAGGGGAGCAGGAAAAACACACACATCTAACACTGTACAGCAATGCAGTTAGTTAAAATAACCAACAATATGAAATGCCACTGAATAAATCACAGATCATTCATAACACTGTGAATATATACTGAATCCCTGGTCTTTGACTGCACTTTCTCCATTAATTAGTATTAGTAGTACAATAAAAATACTGGGTTTCTATAAACACATCTTTGGGTTGTTTATGCTGGGTCAAAATTCTGTGTTATTTTGGGTACTTTAATCATAGTGTTGGGTTGCTTTGGCTGTGAATACTAAAAGTGCTACATGATTAAACTCAATGCAAAAAATGGAAAAAGAAATGTTGCGGTTTTCCACCGCAGTGAAGTTGGTTTGACGTTGGACATTGGCTCCAGCTTCCAGATCCCGATTTGTAGCGGAGATCTGGCAAAAGCATCTCGTCTACCGCGCGGATCAGACCGTCTACAAACTACTGTCCGACTGAAATACGGATTATATTAATATTATTAACATTCATATTTAAAATAAATAAATGTATGTTGTTACTGTTAGTGTCAATGTGTAGCATGGTGGTGTATAATGACTTTTCATATCACTTTTGCATAATGTATATTTATAAATATTTTTAATAGACATTTTTATGATTTTATTTAAATAATTTTTATGTCATGTGACCTATTGCCTCAAAATCTAGTCTAAAATATGTGACCACCAAGTGCACAACCTTTTTTATTAAATCTTATGACTTTATATATATATATATATATTATTTTTTAATGAAATATGAATAATTGAATTTGGCACAAAATCCTTTCTAAAATGTGTAACCACCTGTCCTGTATAAAGTTTTTTTATTATTATTACTAACACTTTGCATGTTTATTAATACTTTTTAATTAAAATATTAATTATTTATTTCAATAGCTTCCTTGCAATATTTTATCTCAATTAAAATAGATCATAAAGCCATTCTTGAATTTACAATGTCATCTATCCTGCGTGTGTGTGTTTTAAACCACAGTTAAAAGAAAAAAAATATCAAAGCAAAAATGGTTGCACACTTTATCCAAAACACAAATCCAGGAAGTGCAAGTCGAAAATGTAAGAAGTGAGCCAAACCCAATAGGAGATACCCTGTCTTGACCACACGAATAGCACAGAGAAGATAAAGTGAAACGCAATTATCATTTAAGCATTTTTGCAGGTAATTTTACTGTCACACTATTTAAAAAACTCCTACATTGCATGCACTGCAGTGGATACCAAGATTTGATTACATTGAGGTGTGTCTGTCTTGGTCATCTTTTAGATGATGCTTTACAAAGCAGCATACATAGGTACCCTAAAGGGGAAACTTGTAATTCCTGTTGAACATTAAACCCCCATACAGAGAATGTGTCATTCAGTTTCTCATAAGCAAGATGCAAGTGTGGGAAGATGATTATTATGCATATTATATACATCATACATATCAAAATACATTTATAGTCATTTAAATTATTATTGAATTATTGACATTTATAATCACAATATTTCTATTTTTATACCTAATCAAACTATTCATTCTGTTTTATTAGCACTAAATGATAATTTGTATGCTGCATGATTAGCAGAGGTGTCAAGTAACAAAGTACAAATACATACATTTTTACATTAAAAAAAACATCCGGATAAATCGCGCCATCTGGATGGAGCGAATTTGATTGTGGTTGGATGAGAAGTATAAACATACCATTCCGACACCCTATTGGTTGGTACGCGATCCATCGCACCTGCACATGACGTCACATCACACACTCCAGCAAGGACATTTGAATAAAATAGCATTTTCGGTTGATAACGTTGTGATAAGTAGGCGAAGATGTCCGTGATAGAGACTCAAGAGGCGAGCGAAATGTCACAACCAAGCACCAGTGCAGAAGGTAACAGCACCAAGAAGGTAACAGGAATGATATATATATATATAATTTTTTTTTATTATTTACTTGCACTAATCATACATTCTGACAGCACTAATGTTTATTGTAGACAACCATACAAGGGTAATTGTTACTAAGCCTGCCCTGGGTACACTCATTTTCTTGTATGTTGCCCTCACAGATTCCTGCAGCTAAGCTTGGATGTACATTTACATTCCAATAAAGGTTACCGATGACATGCCTCTGAAGTTAGATTTTTTGCACCATTAAAATACTTAACTAGTTATCAAATCTTCTTCTCCATAAAACATGTTAATACTCAGTAGTACACATATATGGTTCTTTAATGTATTTGCATTGGACTAAAATGCATTCTTTTTCAATTGCCATATACAGTATCCCAAATCACTATGGCCTTTAAAAAATACCAAAAAAACAACAACACATTTTTCTTTTTTTTTTTTATGAGGTGTTAGTGCAGTATATAGGCCCGTGGCACAGCCTAAGCTTTTATCCTTAATGCCCAGACCCCCTCATGTTACTTTTACTTTTATACTTTAAGTAGTTTTGAAACCAGTACTTTTACACTTTTACTTGAGCAAAAAGCTTGAGTTGATACTTCAACTTCTTAAGAAGTCTTTTTAAACCCCAGTATCTATACTTCTACTCAAGTAATGAATGTGAATACTTTTGACACCACTGATGATTAGATAATTTTAATATTTAAAAAAAATAAAGCATCAGGTGGCTACAGTACACATGATTCTTTACAAGCACAAGCTTGCTTGTGTTTTGTACATGGAATGAAGGCTGAATCACCATGGGTGGTTGTGTTTTTTGTTTTTCTGGGGGAGTTGGGAGATTGCTCTATAAATATGCTGACATGCACACACGAAAGCACAAACTTAGCACTCGTCTCAATAAGTTCAGCCTAAACTCTGCAACATGGTCATGGGCAAAGGTGTTGAAGTACAGGTCAATAAGGCCATCTATCAGACAGGTGAGTCAATAAATTGTATTGAAGCGATTCATACAAATGCTACTTGTGATGCAGTTACACATGTTATTAATATTATGATTATTATTACAAACCACTTTTCCCTTTTTATTTACACTATTTGTAACATTAAATCTATTTTGTTTAAAGCTGGTGTGGCAAAAGAGAAAATTGGTGAGGTGACTGGAGAAAAACAAAGCAAGGACAAGAAACAGGATGGAGGTAATTATATTATTTTTTGATAAGTTTTCTCATTTGATTATTGAAAAAATTGAAATTCACTGTTCAGTATTAGCAAGCATCAAGCAGTGTAATTCTATTTGTAAATTATATTAGTTTTAAAGCTTTCTGATTCTCTTTTAAATAATAATAATAATAATAATAATAATAAACATCCTATAGCAGTGGTAGGTTGCGTTATAGAAATAAAATTCTTTATTATGATCAAAGTGTACATGTATGCCTGTTGTAATAAGGCTGTAACTGTTGCAGTTCTCAACGATTTGGTGAGCGGTGTGGTCGGCAAAGGTTCAGCAAACCAGGCAGCAGATCAGGCACTCGCTTTTGGAAAAAAGTTACTTGACAAATGTAATGCATTTTAAGTGTTTGTATCACATTATTACCAAATTTTGCATAAGACTGTTTAATTAAACAGCAATGGAACAGAAAATGTGTTTAATTTCTTTATTCATAACAAAAAAAAGCAAATTTTCACATGATGGTGTAGATGAGCTTTTGGAATGGTTTTGGTCCCCAATGAGCTAAACTCACCCACATACAAACACACATTTCCAGGGTGTCACTAAATACACTGGATTTAATCTTCACACATTTTAAATGGAAAATATTACATTTAGCACATCTCCAATTCTAAGTGCTGAACAAGACCAGTGTGTTGGATGGATGTTTTTCTGTTTGAGGTATTTTATGAATGTTCTTCTCCAGATATAACGACATAATTCCTCTGAGTATAAAACTCCTGCTCTAAGGTTAAAGACATTTTTAGTGTTGCCTTTTACTACTCATAATGTGGGGTCACAAGCTTTGGGACAACAAACATTGTGAATGAATGAATGAATGAATGAATGTAAACATGTTTTGAAAGCTGGAAAATAAAAATAACCAACATTTCATTTGCACAATGGATGCAGAGCCAATACTGCGAACATTAGTTAAAAACAAATTAATACAAAACTACAACACAGTAAGATAGTGAATAGCTTGAGAACGTGAACTTAAAAACATCGCAGCATGACATTCTTTATAACTAGCAGCTTGTTTGTTTGTCATACAGAAATCACAGCATAGTTATAGTAGAACAAACTTTATGGAACAAAACTTGGCACAATATGAGTGGGACAATTTATTATTTAATATAATTTATTAAGTAATATAGTATGCCCCTTTGGAAACTCAGAAAATGACAGAAGGCTGTGAGATGATCGGGCACAGGGTTGGACTAAGGCTGGTCAGGAGTCAGGATGAATAAACTGGTAGAGGGGACATTGAGCATTTATGTGAATAATTTGCTACAAAAGACAGAAAAATATAAATATCCTTCTTAAATAATAATAATAATAACAATAATAATAATAATAATAATAATAATAATAATAATAATAGTAATAGTAATAATAAAGTATTAATTGAATAACTACTAAGAATGCACTGCTTAGTTAGAAGGATAAGAAAGCCTGGGTAATCACTGTAGACAGGTTGGTCTACTGATTACTCTTAAAGCAATCTCAACATCAGGGACATCGCAAGGCCCTGGAGGTGTTTATACACACTATAGTGATCAATCAACAGAAACTATAAACACACTATAAACATTACTGTATTTAAGCTGATACTGTAATCTTATATTAGGAGATTGGCTAGCTTCCATTCATTTGACATCCAACAGCTTTTTCCAGATGGCCAGGCAATACGTTAATCTACATGGTCTTTTCTTGGTATTTCTTTTAATCAAACTGCACTTACAGTATTTTTACAGTAAAAATTCAGTAACCCCTTGATCTTTGTTAGGTTTCTGCATCTAGAGTCCTCACCAGGAATAAATCCTGAATGCAACACCAATCCACCTTAGTGTCTCATGCAAACACACTCATGCTCAGGAGCATTTCTATATTTATGTAAGGAAACAGGAAAACCCAGAGCAACTCAACACATGCAGAATCCCTGGTTGACCCAGGAGCTTTAAGGCTGCAATACTAACCATTGTTCCACCCTGCCACCCATAGCACACAACTGAAAAAGAAGTTACGGTTGGGAAAGGTGTAGAATAGTGTTACTTGGTTACATAAAAAAAAATAGTCAGTGTAAAGTCATAAGGAGAGTAATACATGTGTGTGTGTCCTCAGGTGGATTTCTGCCAGGATGGGTGGATGGAGGGTGGAGATGGTGGCCAGGAAAATTCCTTAAAAATAATCAAACATTCATTATTTAATACCCACAAAGTGTTTGAATAATTTACTGCATGAGTATGAGGCTAATAAATTTTTCATCTCTTTCAAACAGGATTATTAATTCAATTTTATTTATATAGCGCTTTTAACAATAGTCATTGTCTCAAAGCAGCTTCACAAAAATGAAAGAAATTCATTAAAAACAATAAAATAATAATAAATTGTGTATGTGTCAGAAAAATGTGTCTAGATAATAATGAGATGAATGAATGAAATGTCTCTGATGAGCAAGCCAAGGGTGATGGCGACAGTGGCAAGAAAAAACTCCCTAAGATGGCAATAGGAAGAAACCTTGAGAGGAACCAGACTCAATCAGGGAACCCATCCTCATTTAGGTAATAACAGATAGAAATGATATAACATCATGTGTGTTATGCAGCTGAAGGTACAATATAACAGAAATTCTTTAAATTAACATGAAGTCCAGTTCAGCACAGGGAGTCAGTAGATGAGGTCTGGATCACTGGGAGCACAGGAGCAGGATGTGCACTCTAAAAACTAACTCAGGGGACGTTTTCCACTATTTGATTTAATACATGGATGCAAGTTAAACATTCTAATTAATTGATTTAGATGAACTTTCTAAGTTGCAAACTTAATTTTTATAAGTTGTGATCAAATAATAATGCTGGTAATTATATTAACTTAATTTTGCATGTAATTTAAACTCAAATTTAATTGTTAATGGGTTGAAAACAAAATTTAAGTTGTCTTAACTTTAAAAAGATGGCATAATAAGTTAATTTTTTTAAGTTATATCCTACCCCATATGCCTGGACGTGTTCCAGTGGTAAGATTGTGTGTTAGTAGACTTATAGTCTAACCAAACTCAATATAAAAAAATTTCATGGTGAGTAACACTTCAATTTACATCTAATAGTTCTACTAAACTAATGAATTTGCACTTGTTTCATTGAGATATCTGCTCATCATGAGAGCTGTTTGGAAAAACATTATTCAAGTTTTGCTAATTTGACCATTTGACTGTAAGCTACATAATGTTAACTAATTTCAGTCACAGCCACAGTTTTTAAAAGTCTTTTGTTCATTCACATAGATGGCTGTGTGCTTCCACTGTAGGCAAATTGTAGTAGCAAAGAAGTAAAAGCAGAGTGTTTCTTTTATTTTAGTTTGCTTGTATTTTAGTTACTTTTGTAATACAATTCAAAGTTAATATTTGTCTGGGTTTTGTCGTATTTTCCATAACATTAAAGGGTATGTAAAATGTTGGCATTGTGATTCTGACAGTATCACTCAGGTGTATCTGTCCACCTGAAATTAATATTTTGCATTAATAGTTATTTAATAGACATTATCAATCTAATTAGATTAGTGCGTGTTAAGTTTGTCAATATTGGTTTAAAAAATGTGCTGTGAGTGCAAACTTTGTAAATTTATCTCTCTCATTAGAAATGACTGGTGTCATTCAGAGCTTAGTCTCTTGGAATGTTCTATGACATGCTACTTGGCTTTTGACTGTTATATTTATAGAGATTTGCCTAACTTTGTTGTGATAGCATAAATTATTATGCTTAGTTATTCTTAATGAGGACCAGTTGAATTTTGAGTTTTTTATTTGCATTTTGTGCAAGATTTATATAGGGTATTATTTGTTTAAATACTCAACTGCAGTTGAAAATAAAAGCTAATTGCACAAAAATAATGGTTGAACTAATGTCTTTTTTTTAATCTACTACATTAACAAAAACCTAAAAACCCTACATAAAAAGAAACCTGCAAAATGTATAATAAACTAATAATAATAGTTAATAGTAAATTATTATAGTAATTAAACGACATATAAAATTGCTTTAAAACAATATGGTAAAGCCATTTGGAGCAACATAATTTATACGAGTTATCAACTTAAAAACTTGCCTTTTGTCTAACAGTTAATAAGTAAGGGGTAATTAAAATAATCTTTGACTGAAGAGGAAAAGCTAATTCCCCCAACGCAGAGAAGCTTGTTGGTTCAAAATAATTTCAAATGAAGTTGTCATAACTCAAAAAGACTAATGCAAAACGTTGCGTTAATTTTTTTTGTTAAGTCTAAACATTTATTTTTAGAGTGTGTAGCTCCAACCATCATAAAGCAGAATCCTTCTCTGGATGCCTCAGGATCCTCGCAGGGTTGGCCTTTGTCTACTGAAGCTGGTATAATCTCCAGATGCCTCGGGATGGGTAGAAAAGTACAAAACAGATGGCGAGAATTAGCGTAGTTGCCATTCAGGATAGATGTACTGAAGTATGAAGTTATTGTCACGGTGCGGAGCGGAACGAGGTGAATCCAGGCGCAGATGAGTGACAGCAACGTGAAAACAAGAGTGCGGTCGGAATGCGGAAGCGGAGGTCAAAACCGGGAGATAAATCAGCGCAGCGTTTAAGCCAAATCGTTAAACAAGAGCAGTAGTCAGA
Source organism: Clarias gariepinus (assembly GCF_024256425.1). Taxonomy (NCBI): domain Eukaryota; kingdom Metazoa; phylum Chordata; class Actinopteri; order Siluriformes; family Clariidae; genus Clarias; species Clarias gariepinus. The sequence continues at coordinate 3,913,766 of NC_071126.1, read as the reverse complement.
AGGGGAGGCGTTTAATTGGTAACCGGGAAATCAATCAGCGAAGCGACAATTCAAAAAACGAGAAACAAAAGCCGTGGTCAAAGCAAGGAAGCGCGATTGAGGTCAAAGTCGGGAGATCAAAGAGCGAGACAAACAAAACCGAGACGAGAAACCGAAAGCAAAAACGAGAAACAAAGCGGACTTGGCAACGTGAAAGCAGGAAAAATAAACGCGAGAGAATCGAGGCAAAAATACGCAAGATAATCCAGCGATTTAAGCAGGCACGTGCACACATAGAGATCAAAGGGGGCTTGAGCACCTGCCCTATTTATTCCTGGAGAGAAAGTGCCCTTTTTTCTGGGTTTTTTTATTTTATTTTTTTTAAATAATATATATTCCTGTTTGCGCACAGCTTCCCTGTCAAACAAATATATTTATTGAAGAATAGTATATCTAACTAGAGAGGTACATTTCCTGAAGAAAATGTGAGTGGTGCTTGCCGTGGCGAAACTCTGGCCCTCCATATCTCTACGACAATGGGATCTTGATAGCAACATGCTAATATAGCTAGCATCAAGCTAGCACCATGCTAATCAGCTAAACATCATGCTAATTACACTAGCATGATGCTAGGACCATTCTATACATGTGATTAGCGAAAAGTTAGCATAATGCTAGCGACATGCTAATAGCGTTAGCATCATGCTAGCGATGTGCTGATGAAATTAGCATAAAGCTAGAAACATGCTAATTTTGTTAGCATCATGCTAGCAAAATGCTAATGCTAACAGCATGCTAATGAGGGTGCTAGGGGGCGTGGCTCATGAGCATGATGATAAATGCAAAAGAGTGTCTCTACGACAGTCAGATCCACAGTTAAATCAATGTTAAGTCTGTAGGTGGTTAATTGCCCCCTGCGGGGGCAATTAACCACCCACCCCTTAGAAAAGTCACAGCACCCCGTTCCCGAAGATGGGCCGCACGGTTTGACACCTCACTCATGGGACTCAGTCAAAGTTGGTCTCAATGTTAAGTCTGTGGGTGGTTAATTGCCCCCTGCGGGGGCAATTAACCACCCACCCCTTCAAACAGTCAGAGCACCCTACTCCCGAATAAGCCGCACGGTTTGACACCTCATTCATGGGTCCACGACGAACGGTGCAAGACTCAGTCAAAGTTGTTCTCAGTGTTAAGTCTGTGGGCGGTTAATTGCCCCCTGCGGGGGCAATTAACCACCCACCCCTCAGAAAAGTCACAGCACCCTGTTCCCGAAAATGGGCCGCACAGTTCGACACCTCACTCATGGTACTCGGTCAAAGTTGGTCTCAATGTTAAGTCTGTGCTCAATGTTAAGTCACCCCTTCAAACAGTCAGAGCACCCTACTCCCGAATAAGCAGCACGGTTTGACACCTCATTCGTGGGTCTACGACGAACGGTGCGGGACTCAGTCAAAGTTGTTGTCAGTGTTAAGTCTGTGGGTGGTTAATTGCCCCCTGCGGGGGCAATTAACCACCCACCCCTTCAAACAGTCAAAGCAACCTACTCCCGAATAAGCCGCACGGGTTGACACCTCATTCATGGGTCTACGACGAACGGTGCGGCACTAGTAATTTTTTAAAATTCCCATTATAAGTCAATGGGCAAAGTCGCCAAAATCCCCATTCAAATTCTATGGGGCAACTTTGGGGACCTCTCTTGCCCCGGGGGTCGAACTTATTCCCCTGTATCCCCTGCGGGGTATCATCTGACACAGGCTGCAATCCTCTTCAAATGTGGTAAATCTGACGTCTCTACAAATTTCACTCTCTGCGCTACAATTCGTCAAAGTTGGCCTCAATGTTAAGTCTATGGGATTTTTTGGCCGGTTAATTGCCCCCTGCGGGGGCAATTAACCGCCCACCCCTTATAAAAGTCATAGCACCCCATTCCCGTATAAGCCGCACAATTTGACACCTCACTCATGGGTCTATGACAAACGGTGCGGGACTAGTTACGCGCCAAACTTTTGTACAGAAGAATTTTGCAAGATAACAATAGTAATGCTTTGCAAGCACCACTAAATATCAGGTCAGGAGTTCTGAACTAACGTGTGTGTGTGTGATTTGTGAATGTGCTGTTTATGTGACTTTCGTGCTGTGCTGAATAAACTACTCCCAGCCATTTGCATTGGGCAGCAAAGAAGCTCACTCGTCTCTCGAAAGTTCCTTCGCAGTGAAAAACGCTACAATAAGTTACTAATAAGCTTACTAAATAATCTTAATAAAGTTACTAATAAGCATATATCATAGCATAAATTTGTGAATTTAGTAGAAATCTACAGATGCAAACAGATGGAGGATAGATAGACTTTAAAAAATGTAGTAAATCTGAGTAACTGCATCTGGTAGATTAATAACTAAAACTGAGTAGAAATAAGTTAACATTAAACATTAAAAATAACAATATTTATAAATTAACTTTTTATTTATGAGTAATTTAACTTTTAATTTCCTCTAAACCTTTATAAAATAGTAGTCCATACAACCACAAATACATACATGACATTGGCTTTTATTGAAATTTTCTCAATTATTTTGGTAAGTTTAATTCAAACAATCAAGTAAGATTTTCTTTTTTTTTTAAGTTAATAAAGTTAAACATTTCTCTAATATTTACTAAGCCACAGAATATTTTTTAGAGTGTAGTACAAACTCCATCTAAATGTGGATTTTGAAAATTTTATTTGATGATGGTGATACAGTCCTCCCTCAAATGTGAAACTAAGTCCATGTCAGTCACCATCAGTTATTGTGTATGTGTACATGCATAGCAATAATAATATTAATGTATTTAATTAAAACATTAAGGCAGTATTCTAATGCTTGGTTGTGTGAAGTTTAAAAGTTATTTTGCTTGTAAAACAAAAAGTATTTAAACAATTAATTTTAATCATGCTTGCAGTGCAGGGCCATGCAAGGACAATTGCATGAGTTTGAGGAAGATAAAATTAACTTTTTTAATTATTTTTATAAAAAGGAAGTCAGTGTTGCGTTAATATATATACTTTTTTTGTTTAAAAACGTAATTATGAGAAGTGCCCTTTATTTCACTTGAGTCCCTGCCCCTCAAAATGTCTGTGCATGTCCCTGGATTTAAGCAACGCGCAGCGCGTGCTTAAATGCTGGAGTAATCAGACGGGGATTAGAGGTGTGCACAGGTGTGCAGACGGGGCGGAAACGGGGGCGTGGGAAAGGATACAGACAGACTAGGGTAAACATGAGCACATGGAGAAAGTGACAGCGTGGGAAAAAAGAGAGCACAAGGCAGACCGGGCATAAATCATGACCGTTATGGGATGAGTTTGCCAGAAGAGATGCGTCTTAAATCTACTTTTAAACTGGGAAACTGCATGGGCACCTTCGACTTTGAGACTTTGCTGCAACCTGAATGGTACAAAACATGTTCCTAATCACTTCTGTCCTTAAAAAAAAAAAAAAAAAAGTCAGTCATGTTCTGTGGAATAAATTATGTTTGTGTGCAGGCCATTGCTTTTTTACTTGCCATTTTTGTATTTTCTTGAACCTTAGAAAACGTGGTGTATATAAAAAAACTCTTGCTTTCTCCACCTACATTTTACCCCCCTTTAATAATAATTTTGAAATATTACTTTAAGGTGGAAAGCCAACCAGAGAGGATGGGGAGCAGCTGGTCGCGTTTATTAGGCATTGGAGACTGCATAAGGTAGGGCACCCATTATTGTTACTGTATCTGCTTGGGACCTATATACTAATTCATCGCTTGCTCACTTCTTAATCCTACCTTTCCTTTTAAGCCACATTTCTGGGGTATTGCGCTATAAGGTGTGTAGTCCGCTATTTTGTAGAACATATAGTGTAGCAAATAACCGTGGCACTAATTGTTGTCGTCTGAAGTTTTAATAAATAATCATTTATTATTATTATACTGTCTTATTAGTTTTGTCTTGGATGCTACATTGAAGAAGTGGCCGGCAGCCACCCGAGGGCAGACAGGCACATATCGATTCAAAGCTCACGAAGCTGAGAAGGTCCTCAAAATATATATATTTTTTCTTTCTGTTGAGTTTTTTGTCTTATTTTTGTTCTTGTACTATATTTTTGTTCTTTTACTATTTGATTGTTCTTAAAAAAAATAAAAAATAATTTCTACATTTTGGGCTTTTATTTGTGTTGTCTAGCAGCTATGGATTTTAATAATTTTACTAATATCTAGGTAAAAATATGGGTGCATATATGCACATAGGTACATGTATGCATGTATATATAGGTGTATATATGTACACATATATGTACATATAATATAGGAAAACGGCCAATTTTATATATGTCACATATATGTCTATATAGGTACATATATGCACGCATATATGTACGCATATATTCACGCATATATGCACACATATATGTACACATATATGTGCATATATGTACATATAATATAGGAAAACGTTAAATTTTATATATGTCACATATATTAAAAACCTATATCAAACCTATATTAAAACATATTCAATTCAATTCAATTTTATTTGTATAGCGCTTTTAACGATTTACATCATCACAAAGCAGCTTTACACAATCAAAAGAATTAAGTTTGTATGAAATGTGAATGTGTATGAATCAAAATTATATAATTGTCACTGATGAGCAAGCCTAGGACGACGACGACAGTGGCAAGGAAAAACTCCCTGAGATGGTAATAGGAAGAAACCTTGAGAGGAACCAGACTCAACAGGGAACCCATCCTCATCTGGGTGAAACAGATAGCAGGGATTGATGTGCATAATAATATGCGAGATTGAAAGTTCAGTATAAGAGGAGATGTGTAAGATTAAAGTCCAGTTTGTTCCTGGAGGCTCAGGTAGACTGTGAGAAATTCCAGTCCTGAACTATTGAGCGACTAAAGTCACAGGTCCTCAGAGAACAGCTGTCTGTATCAGTCGAGGACAGGACCACCTTCATGGAAAAGTGGAACCAACCCCAGTCACCACACGCATTCCAGGCTTACCACACGGGGGCATCCATGTGATGAGATCTCCAACCGGAAGCAGGACTCCAGGATGAGTTAGAGAGGTCTAGCGGGCAGAGGGGGTCTGGATCACTGGCAGCTCAGGAGCGACATGTATAGCTCGACAGAGAGATAGGTAGAAAAAAAGGAGAGAGGGAGAGAGAGAGGAGAAAGCAGAAAAGGAGAAAGCAAAGAGATGGAGAAATAACAGTTAGGTATGGTCACAGTCGAACAATGTAAAAAGTGAATGTATATTTAGTGCAGAGTGCAAGCAGAGGCTCCGGCAGGACTAACTATGACAGCATAACTAAAAAGGGAGAACCAGAAGGAAACACAAACATGAGGGCTTCCAGAGATGTAAGGCAACCAATCACCTCACCGTCAACAAACCTGAGTGATCAATGAGAGTGGGGAAGACAGCATCCAAACATACCAGTTCACCTAATACTCTACGTCCATGAGTCCCCCAGATCTGCTCCTTTACCTAAGGCTAATCTATTTATAAAAATGCTTGGCTAAATAAATAGGTTTTTAGCCTGGACATAAACACTGAGACTGTGTCTGAGTCCCGAACACTATTTGGAAGACTATTCCATAACTTTGGGGCTTTGTAAGAAAAAGCTATGCCCCCTGCTGTAGTTTTAATAATACGCGGTACTGACAAGCAGCCTGCATCCTTTGATCGAAGTAGGCGTGGCGGATCGTAAGACACTAGCAGTTCACTCAGATACTGCGGCGCGAGACCATTTAATGCTTTATACGGTACTAGTAGTATTTTAAAATCTATGCAAAATTTCACAGGAAGCCAGTGCAATGTGGATAAGATAGGGGTGATGTGCTCATATCTTCTGGTTCGAGTGAGGACTCTCGCTGCTGCATTCTGGACTAATTGAAGCTTGTTTAAGCACCTAGTTGAACAACCAGACAGTAAGGCGTTACAACAATCCAACCTAGACGTGATAAAAGCATGAACTAGTTTTTCTGCATCGTTTAGTGACAATATATTTCTTATTTTGGCAATATTTCTGAGGTGAAAGAATGCTATCCTGGTAATATTATCTACATGTGCTTCAAATGAAAGGCTTGAATCTATAATCACACCGAAGTCTTTTACTGTTGCACTTGATGGAACAGAAAGGCCATTTAAAATCACAGTGTGATCAGAAATCTGACTTCTAGCTGCTTGTGGTCCTACAGTATGACTAGAACTTCTGTCTTATCAGGCTTAAGCAGAAGGAAATTAATTAACATCCAATCTCTTATGTCCTGCACACATTGCTCAACTTTAGTAAACTAGTTTTTCTCATCTGGTTTTGCTGAAACGTATACTTGTGTGTCATCAGCATAGCAATGAAAACTTATACCATGCTTACGGATTATGTTGCCTAGAGGAAGCATGTAAAGGGAAAAAAGCAGTGGGCCTAAAACAGAACCCTGTGGAACACCAAACTCAACTTGAGAACATGAGGAATGGTCACCATCTAAATCTACAAACTGATAACGATCAGTCAAATAGGATCTGAGCCATAAGAGGGCCGTTCCCTTAATTCCTACTACATTTTCTAATCTGTGAATACTATGATCAATAGTGTCAAAAGCTGCACTGAGGTCGAGTAACACATAGTGACACAACCCTGATCAGAGGCCACTAGGAGGTCATTTACTACTTTAACGAGTGCTGTCTCTGTGCTGTGATGAGGCCTAAATCCTGACTGATACAGTTCATGTATGCTATTCCTATGTAGATATGAACATAGCTGTTGTGATACTACCTTTTCCAGAATTTTAGAGATAAACGGGAGGTTTGATATCGGCCTGTAATTGGAAAGCTGACAGGGGTCAAGGTCAGGTTTTTTAATTAGTGGTTTAATAACTGCCAATTTTAAGGGATTTAGGAACATACCCACTGCTGAGTGAACAGTTAATTACTTTTAACAGGGGTTCTGTTATTGCTGGAACTATCAGCTTGAGAACATGTGTCGTTATAGGATCTAATTCACAGGTTGACGATTTTGAAGAGGAGATGAGTGAAATTAGTTCACTTGCTTCAAGGGGAGTAAAGTATTCTAGGTTCTGATGTGATGTGATTAATTTATCATCTGTATCACTTAAATTGTCTGGTTTTAAAGCCTGAATTTTTTGCCTAATATTTATGATTTTGTTATTAAAAAAGGTCATGAAATCCTTACTACTGTATGTTTTTGTTGTGGAGATTTCTGCAGTGGTCTTGTTTTTAGTTAATTTAGCTATGGTATTAAATAAAAATCTAGGATTATTTTTGTTATTTTCTATAAGAGTGGAGAGATACATTGACCTAGCAGCACTGAGAGCTCTTCTATAGTTCAGGATGCTCTCCTTCCATGCTATTTGGAAAACTAACAATTTAGTTTGACGCCATTTGCGTTCTAATTTCCGAGCGGTTTGTTTTAGAGTGCGTGTGTGATCGTTATACCAAGGAGCAAGTTTCTTATCTCTAATCAGTTTTCTTTTAACTGAAGCTACATTATCTAAGCTATATCGAAGTGTTGACTCTAGATATTCAGTCGCTTGATCGAGTTCTGTGGAATCAAATGGCGATCCAATCAAAGTTGATAACTCTGGAAGATTATCGATAAAGCTCTGTGTGGTATTTGATGTGAATGTACGTTTAAGGCGGTAGCGCGGTGCTGTGCATACATTATAACTATGAGACACTTTAACCGAGACAAGAAAGTGATCTGATATAACTTCAGACTGTGGAATTGTAATTATGCTTCTTATACTTAATCCGAAGGATAATATTAAGTCCAAAGTGTGACCTGCTTTATGAGTGGGTCCTACAACACACTGATTTACTCCTACTGAGTCCAGTATAGACATAAATGCTGTTCTCAATATATGATTCTCTATATGTTTATATAGGTTTTTTCAGTGTGGGTGATAATATTGGGGTTATATGATTATATTTTCTGGATCTAGTGAGAACCCTGGCAGCTGCATTTTGGACTCACTGAAGCTTGTTTATTGAGGATGCAGGACAACCACCTAGTAATGCATTACAATAGTCCAGTCTGGAGGTCATGAATGCATGAACTAGCTTTTCTGCATCAGATACGGATAAGATGCTCCTAAGTTTGGCAATATTTCTAAGATGGAAAAAGGCTGATATTGGAAATATGATAATATTATGCCCAGGTCTTTTACTGTTGACCTAGTAGTAACAGTACATCCTTCTAAACGCAGGCTAAATTGTGAAAGCTGTTGTGTGCTGGTTTTTGGGCCGATGAGTAATTTCTCTGTCTTGTCTGAGTTTAGTAAAAGAAAGTTATTGGTCATCCAATCTTTTATGTCTTGGACACACTCGGTTAATCTGGACAACTTAGGTATTTCGTCTGGTTTTGTTGAGATATATAATTGGGTATCATCAGCATACCAATGGAAACTAATCCCATGTCTTCTAATGATGTTACCCAAGGGAAGCATGTATATTGAGAACAGCAGAGGTCTTAAAACTGACCCTTGTGGAACCCCATATTTCACTGGAATTACAACCAGTTCTCCATTTAGATCTACAAAATGGTATCGATCAGACAGGTATGATCTAAACCATTTTAATGCCTGTCCCTGAATACCTATGTGATTTTGTAAGCAATCTATGAGAATATTATGATCTATAGTGTCGAATGCAGCACTAAGATCAAGCAAGACTAGTATTGAGATGCAGCCTTGGTCTGAAGCTAAAAACAAGTCGTTTGCAATCTTAGCTAGTGCAGTTTCTGTACTATGATGGGGCCTGAAACCTGACTGAAATACTTCAAGAATGTTGTTTTCCTGCAAGAATTTGCATATTTGAGCTGATACTACTTTCTAAAATATTTTTGATATAAGAAAAGGTTATTAGCCCTGAAGTCAGAAACAACACCCTTTCATTTCCTCATCGATCCTGCACTCTCATCCCAGCAGCACCTTCATATGGCTCTGAGAGTTTTTTTTTTTTGTGACATTACAAAAACAAACAAACCGGAATTACTCCCGTTTGCGTGGTGTAATGCTCTCGTTCCGTCAAAGCTCCAGTGTAGGTGTCGTCATGCGGTTCTCCTGTTGTCACCCTGAATCCAGTTACAGATTTTACGATTTCATGATTCAATCGTGGACAGTGGTTCCACATGATTATACCACATTATCTTAACACTGGATTGCTGTTAAAAACAACTTGAAATATTTGTGCTTATTTAAAATAAACAGCTAACTTTGATTGAACATTATTTAAATATTTCTATTTAACTTGATTTTTTAATTTGTTGAACTTCAACTATCATGCTATTCAAAATTTATTTCTTGATGTTAATCGTATAAGTTAACATCGATTTCAATGAATTCCATTTGGTCATGTTACTACAACTAGATGTTATACCATAATAAATAGCAGCCCTATTTTCCCATGCTCTAGTGACCCTTAAAGACAACTCCAGAGGCAGTAAATATGTAATATATCCTTTTTATTAGAGAACAACTTATAACAGGTGCCCTACTTTCATAAAACACTAACAATCTAATTCAGATACTCAAAAATTAAATGTTGGGTTAAATTTTTTCTTGTCAACAAGTTCCACACAAATGACATCAGTAAACTCAACATTTGTAAGGGCCTTTATTCATGTCATGACCGGGGGGTATAGACGGATGTTGTCGCCGTGGGCACAAAGAGCAGGCATAAGCGCAGAGGGGTGTGATAAGCAAAGAGAGTCTTTTAAATCATATTCATAACATAATATAAATAATAAAGAATCAAAAACAAACAAAAGAACAACAAACTCAAACTATACTCAAAAGCATTCGGTGAAACACAAGCTCTATGGCAAGACAGGCTTAGGGACATATACAGGCCTCATACCTGTTACATTAAACATAAGCCCTATGGCGAAACACGGGCTTAAGGAAACATACAAACACTTAGTAGGGAGCTGACACGGGACCAGTGGTGGTCCTTTACAATTCACAACAACACAACTGTTACAAGCATTTTAATAACAATTGGCACTGTTTAAATGCAGCACAGAAATTAAGAAATTGAGAATATTATCCAACAATACAAAAGACATACTGTACACAATATGCAACATATTCAATTTTTTTTTTTGTTTTTCTTTTTCAACTTTTTCAACTTTACTGTCAACTTTGACACATTTAAAGAGCAGGGAAAATTGTTTTTAACAAAAAAACAACAACATTAAAGTTGGTTATCTTTAACCTTTCTTTCAACAGTATTCTGGACATGTTTTACATTAAAAAAAAAAATCATGTCACCCACAAAAATTGGAAAACAGGTTCTCACTGTATGAATCTAAAAAAAAATTTAAAAAAATTTAAAAGGAAAATGCACAACCTTGTCCTTAAGGTCAATGATAGCAACTAAAAATTTGTTAATTTACCATATAAACATAAAATTTAAATAATTTACCCCTATTTTTGCTATCAAATACAAACAAAAAAGTTTTTTTTTTTTCAAGTTTCTCCAAAGCCTAAATATATTGCATCCAAAACAAAACAAAACATTTTCAATAAGTGCAAAAAAGGCCTTCATGTGAAACAACAAACTCAAATGCTCAATGTTGGTTTACCCATGAAGTTTGTTTTTAAGCATCTGTACCTTTGGTGAAAGTCTGGTAGCATTCAGCTGGAGGAAGATCTTCTGCAGTTCTTTAAAAAATGTTTTCAGTTCCTGAGGTTCATTGCATAATGAATAAATATTTACATAATGGGCATTTCCAAATTTCTTGTTTGGCGATCTCAAACTGTGCAGGTTTCATAACCAGACATTGGACATTAAACCATCGCGGACTTGATATTATATAGATGTCCATAGTGAATATCTTAACAGCCCACATACACATTTACGTTCCTTCTATTTCACGTTATTTAAGGGCAGATGACTGGAGAAGTCTGGACTATGTTTAGGATATTTATAGTGTATGGCATTGCTATGCTTGTGCACTTTTGTTCGACCACATACAGACCAACAAACTAGGCAACGCAATATAGGACAAAAAATATTATATCAAAATAATAATGCTAAAAATTGTTTAAGCATCTGTATTTGTGGCTATTGTTACTTCTTCTAGTGGATTCAGTAGGCCTCTCACAGGGGCGGACTGGGACCAAAAAGTGGCCCTGGACTTTCTGGCCCACAGCAGCCCACATCATAATACATTGGCTCATTAATGTAGGGATACATTTTTAACACCAGTTACAAGTATAAAAATATAACACGATACAGAAATCAATGCTATTTAAACATATTATTTGAAGTATCACTGAACATATATTGAGTCATATTAGTAAAACAAAGGTAAAAACATCAAGACAAACAACACATAAATCTATAAAGACAATATTTTAAAAAGAATGGCAATAAAACTGAACAGGTTGAAGCTGAAATAAAATCAATGGTCGATATAAATGTACAGCAAAAGGATCAATCTGCAAGTGCTGTAGATATCCTTTTGCTGTTGCATGAATGCCAGTCTCTTTTATAATTTTTTGAGTCAGCATCAACTCAAGCATCATGTCATTATAAAGCCTTGCACACTTTCTCACCTCTGAGGATATTTTCTTCAAAACATCGTCCCCCTCTTCAAGCATCCATGTGCAACAACAATCTCTGGAATATTACGGATAACTTTCACAAATACCACACTAGCGACACGCTAAGCAAATTCTAATGATGTTGCTAGCAACATAATAATATAGTTAGCATCAGGGTAGCGACATTTCAATCATGTTATTAGCAAAATGAAATTATGGTTAGCATAATGCAAGCGACATGCTAATATTGTTAGCATAATGCTAGCAATGTGTTAATATCGTTAGCATAATGCTAGCGACATGCTAATATTTTAAGCATCTTGCTAGCGACATGCTAAAGTAAAGGTAGAGGTGGCAAAGGCCAAACAAGAAGCATACGAGGACTTGTATGCTAGGCTAGACAGTAAGGAGGGAGAGGTGGATCTGTACAAGTTGGCAAGGCAGAGAGATAGAGATGGGAAGGATGTGCAGCAGGTTAGAGTGATTAAAGATAGAGATGGAAATGAACTGACAAATGCCAGGAGGGTAATGGGAAGATGTAAGGAGTACTTTAAGGAGTTGATGAATGAGGAAAACGAAAGAGAACAAAGAGTAGAAGAGGTGACTGTTGAACAGGAAGTAGCAAATATTAGTAGAAGTGAGGTGAGAAGGGCGTTGAAGAGGATGAAGAGTGGAAAGGCTGTTGGCTCTGATGACATACCTGTGGAGGTATGGAAGTGCTTAGGAGAGGTGGCAGTAGAGTTTCTGACTAGTTTGTTTAACAAGATCTTGGAGAATGAGAGGATTCCAGAGGAATGGAGGAGAAGTGTATTGGTGCCAATTTTAAAGAACAAGGGAGATGTGCAAAGCTGTGGCAATTATAGAGGTATAAAGCTAATGAGCCAGACAATGAAGCTGTGGAAAAGAGTAATGGAAGCTAGGTTAAGGGCAGAGGTGAGCATTTGCGAGCAGCAATATGGTTTTATGCCTAGAAAGAGTACATCAGATGCAGTATTTGCTTTGAGGATGCTGGCGGAAAAGTACAGAGAAGGTAAAAGGAAGTTGCATTGTGTCTTTGTAGATTTAGAGAAAACGTATGACAGGGTGCCAAGAGAGAAGCTGGGGAGGAAAATTTGGAGGTGGAGGTATGCTCTGGAAAGCAGAGGAATGAAGGTTAGCCGCAGCAAGACAGAATACATGTGTGTAAATGAGAGGGACTCAAGAGGATCGGTGAGGCTATAGGAAGCAGAGGTAAAGAAGGTGCAGGATTTTAAGTACTTAGGGTCAACGGTCCAGAGCAACGGAGAGTGTTCAAAGGAGGTGAAGAGGCGGGTACAGGCAGGTTGGAATGGGTGGAGAAAAGTGTCAGGTGTGTTTGCGATAAAAGTGTATCAGTGAGAACGAAAGGAAAGGTGTACAGGAAAGAGACAGTGGTGCTAAAGAAAAGACAGGAGGCAGAGTTGGAGGTAGCAGAGCTGACGATGTTGAGGTTCTCTTTGAGAGTGATAAGAATGGATAGGATCAAGAATGAGTTCATCAGAGGGACAACCCACGTTAGATGTTTTGGAGATAAAGTCAGAGAGGCCAGATTGCGGTGGTTTGGACATGTTCAGAGGAGAGATTGTGAATATATCAGTAGAAGGATGCTAAGGTTGGAACTGCCAGGCAGGAGGTCTAGAGGAAGACCAAAGAGGAGATTTATGGATGCAGTGAGAGAGGACATAAAGTTAGTTGGTGTGAGAGAAAAGGATGCAGAGGATAGGGTAAGATGGAGTCAAATGATTCGCTGTGGCGACCCCTGAAAGGGAACAGCCGAAAGACAAAGAGGATAATGCTAGCGACATGCTAATCATGTTAGCATCATGCTAACAGCATGCTAATAAGGTTGCAAGGGGGCATGGCTTATGAGCATCTTGATGAATGTGAAAGACAGATTGCTTGCCCGAGTTAAATGACCCCTTCCCAAGTGTCTCTACAACAGTGGGATCCACAGTTAAATTCCTGTTTCAAAGTTTACATTTACATTTGGCAGACGCTCTTATCCAGAGCGACTTACATTTTTTTTTTATCTCATTATACATCTGAGCAGTTGAGGGTTAAGGGCCTTGCTCAAGGGCCTAACAGTGGCAACATGGTGGTTGTGGGGTTTGAACCTGTGATCTTACGAACTGTAGTCCAATACCTTCGCTTCGCAAGCACCACTAATAAAATTAAATAAAAATGGACTGACATAAAAACAGACATGTATGCTTTACATCTGCAAAATATTTACAGTGGAACCTTGGACTACAAGCATAATTCGTTTTAGAACCGGGCTCGTATTCCAAAAAACTTGTAAACCAAATTTAATTTTTAAAAACACACTAATGGAATCACTGCTGTAAGGTACAAATAAAACAAATTAACCTGCACTTTACCTTTGAAAAGAATTGCGACAGTGTTTCTGTGTAGAGCAAAAAGAAAGAGTGTGTGTCTGTGAAGGTAAAAGTATGAGGTGTCTGTGTGTGTGTGGCAAAGAGCAGGCTAAGCCTTAAGCAGAGAGGCTGCTAAACATGGTCACAGTGCTATAATAAACGGTACACGCGTACCTGGGCGTTGATAAGAGACGCGCGCTAAGACCCAGAAGAGGAGACGATTACCCGATTACGGATTTCTTTGCCTCCGCCGTGTATCTTTCTTCTACTGCCGCTCGTTTTTTTTTTTTGCTCCGCCCTGTCTATAGCTCCGTTTACACTGTCAGTTAAATGATCCAATCCCGATTTTTTGCTCTTGTGTGACACATATTAAATATGTTCTATGTCCATGTAAACAGGAAAAAAAACGCATGCATTCATATAATTTAAGATCGGTTTCAGGCCTCCTTCATGTGTGTAAATAAATCAGATTTAAATCAGATATTTGCTAATGTGATTGTCGTGTCAGATCGGATTTTTTGACCGCCATGTGTTAATGCTTATTTAGGCTAAATAACATTAAGAAATCAGTATTTGGTGAATGAAGCATATGCACAGGCTGGAAATTATAGTGTTTTTTCCTCCTCCTCCGTTTCAAAACCATGGTGATGTTTCGCAAACTTTGCATATATCGCAGATCTAGCGTCGGGCATATTTCGCCATCGTCCATCTGGGCTTGTGTACCGCAAGAACCTCCCTTTAGGTATGCGCAATGTTTCAGATAGTATAGCAAGTATAAACACTTGAATGGGATATGGTTAATAGTCGAAAGAACGTGTAAACAGATGGTCAAAAAAATCAGATATAGGCAACAAATCAGGATTGGGCATCGAGACCTGCAGTGTAAACAGGGCTTATGAGACGCCGACCTCTGCTAGCATCAGTGCGTGAGACCGCGTGTGTTCACTCCGCTTTGCGCTCAACTAAAGTTTTTTTAATAATCAAATATTTCTGTCACACGACACAACAAATCGATAATGAAATTCGTTGCCAACTCTTTTAGTAATCGATTTTTATCAATTTAATTAGTTTAGAGCTTTTGCAATTTTTTCGCTTCGCAGGTATTTGACTTGTCTATATTTTCGTTGTTTTTGAAGGTGCTTAACCCCACCACGTTTTTATCTGTTGATTTTGGCTTATTATTATTTTTTTTTATATAAAGGTATATACAGCCTTGCATTCATCAAATGTGCATCTTACTAAGGCATGGAAAAATGCAGATTTATTTTTTTTTTTTCGACTACGACTCTTCACATGTTGGTACTTAAAAGAAAGTGTACAACATAGGTTTGTTTTTAAGAGTTCTTTATAAATAATATCTGTCCATGGGGCATTAAGATTTTTCCTTCCATGTTCAGGTTTTATTTGTTTCCAATGTTTTTGCTTAATTACAGTTGAGAACATCTTTGGCCCTGCCTTTACATTTCTGTAATAATTTTTTTCATCATCTTCTTTAATTTTATGTTTTTTCTCATTTACTTGAAATGTTTTTTTACTCTCCTGTGTTTCCTCTCTGGCCTCATCTTTACTGTCTGTGCCAACTTTTTGGTTGATATAGGTCATGGAAGTTGTTTCTACAACAGCCTGTGCATCCTATTTAATGGTACTGGGCAATCTGATACATCTTTTTCTTGTTTCTCATTGTCTTTACGTTGTACAGTATACCAGGCATTCTGCTCATTTGGATTTTCCGGGTTGGCATTCTGTGGGCCTATCAGGATTTTGTTGTAATTTTCTCCACTTGCTCCCTTTACTGGTTGCTGTTTTAGGGCCATTTCCGTGTTTTTCTGTCCATTGTCTGTGTCTTCCTTATTTGTGGTCATGTCTTTACCTGTCGCCTTTAACTCAACTGTTTTGTACACTATCTTTTTCTCATTCTGTTTTTCATTTCCCCCCCCCTACCTTTTTACTGGTCTTATCGTGCTCACCACTGCTCCTTGTCTACCTGCTGGTTTTGTCTATTGTGGCCAGCTGATGACCATTCTGTTGTCCATTCATTTCCTCTCTCTTTGTCCTTTTCCGAGCCTTACCATGTATTTTTTGTGCATTTTTTCCGCTTGCTGCCTTTACTGGTTGCAGCGTTAGACACATTTCCCTGTTTTCCAGTCCACTGTCTTTAACGTCCTTATCTGTCATTCTTGTTTCACCTCACACTTAAATAAGCAATTTTAGCATTCTCTTCGTCAGTAACATTGTTCTCTCTGTCTCTCTCTATGCTCTTTTTGGATAATCTTCTGCTCACTATCTGCTCATGCTTCTCTTCAAATTATTATAAATATTTATGGGGGACTTGTTCCAGTGCTCACACCTTTTCCTTATATATGAATATATAATGTTTACTGTTATTCCTTTTTTTTTTTTTAAATAAATGAGACAGTAGGATGCTGGACTTACAACTTTACTACATTCCCACATGGATCTAAAAAATGTTAGGATATAATAACCTAAAATATTTAGCAATTTTATTGAGACCACACCTGAATGAAGCACTTCTGTCCTGATTTCATGTCTGTCTTGGGACCATATAAACTTTAACAACTTCAAGTGGCTTTTTGTGTTATCTTTTAAAAGAGCTAAACTTACAGAACACCAATGCTCAGGAATAACATTAAAACTAAAAAAATAATAATTTTTTTTTTAAACTCAATTCCTAATTATGACATCTCTTCCTCCAACAATTTCCCAACGATCTCTAATCGTCTGTTTGTGGCCTTTCTTGAAGCAAACCATGTTTGGAACAAAATGGAAAAACTCTTCTGACATGTGGTTTATTTTAATTTTTCAATTATTGAATATCCATTACCACCTGCTGTTTAGGAGTGTCCACTATGCCTTGGACACATTTTAGAATTGATTTTGTGGCAATAGGTCACATGACCTGAAAGGTATTGAAGTAAAATCAATGAAAATTCTATGAAAAGTTATTAATAAATATGCAAAGTGATAATATTGAATAAAATCCTATGCAGGACAGGTGGACATACATTTAAGAGTAGATTTTGAGGCAATAGTTTGTTAATTTATTTTACATATGAATGTTCATAATATTAATATTATCAGTATTTCAGTCGGACAGTAATTTGCAGGTGGTCCCTAACTTGCGCAGTAGGCGAGGTGATTCCGCCGGACTTTGTTAGCGATTCTCAGCTATAAATCATCGAATCTCCGCTACAAATCAAGTACCCCTGACTGCAGCCTGCAGTTTGAGGCGGGGCTGTAGGGAGTTATTTATGTGCCAAAATTAAACAAACAAATCCAGCGTTTTGCAAACTAACACAATCTGATTTGCAAAAAAAAAAAAAATAGACTTTCAAACAAACAAAAATAATATGCACAAACACAAGTCAATTTGAGAGAAAAATGCAAAGGTATAACAAATATATGCAATGAGGAAAACTTCGCTCTCTCACACGTGTGCAGATTTTCTCACAAATTCGTTCAACCTATTTTCTCACAAATGCACCCAACCTATTTTCTCACAAATGCAATGGAGCAAATTTCTCTTCCAAAACAGCAGATGGCGCTATCGGTCAATTTACTCTATTCTCCCGAGACCTCAAACAACGTGTTTATATGGTTTACCCTTATGTCCCAGAGGAATATGAGCAGGGAACAGGTGAGTTTCCTCTTTTAATAAACCCGTTTTGAGGTGGGGCTGCACGATATTAGGAAAATATATGCGATATGCAATATTGTTGTTGAATATTGCGATAACGATATTTCTTGCGATATAACATTTGCCTAGAGAAACACATTTTTTATTATTATTGCCTATTTTAAAAAAATCATTTATATGTAATGATCATACTAAAATAAACAGGTAATAGATATTCGTCTGATGTAATTAAATATAATTCAGGCTAAAAAGAAACTATATGTCAAGGAAGTTGCAAATATTTAGGCTTCAAAACACTATGAATGACTTAAAAAGGTTTGCTGTTACATAGACCTGCCAACACAATATGAATTATTTTCAAACATTACTTTTTATTTACGTGTAACCATACACTCATTAAGAGTGTCTTAAAACAAGAGCATCTTTTAAACAAAATATTTCCTTTGGCTTGCCTGTTTTTTTTTTTGTTTTTTTTTAAAATAAAAATAAATATTATTAAACATAAATTTAATTTAAAAAATACTATTAGGTATAAAGATTGTCAGGAACTAACCGGAGCTGAACAGAAGACGTAGCGATTAGCAGTTGGCCCTTTGTAGCGTGGATGGTGAACCCAAACGCGGAAGTGACACGAATAGGCAGGATAACCACGCTTGTTTTTTTTTAGGACTCTCCCGGATAAAGAGCAAGGGAAAACACAAATTAACCCGCGTCCTAGTGACACACACTCAATCGAGAAGATTACCAAATAAGGTGAGTAATTACAGATTGGCCGATGTAGCTCGTGAAACGACATGGGCGAACTCACTGACTGAGTGATGTGCCACGACATGTTTACTTCTCTTACACTTCCTGGTTCACAGAGGTGTCAAGTAACGAAGTACAAAAGGTGTCAAGTACAAAGTACAAAGTACCCTTTGTTACCTTAAGTAAGGTAACAAAGGGTACTTTGTTACCTTACTTAAGTAGAAATTTTGGGTATCTATACTTTACTGGAGTAATTATTTTTTAGCCGACTTTTTACTTCTACTACTTACATTTTCACGCAATTATCTGTACTTTCTACTCCTTACATTTTAAAAATAGCCTCGTTACTCATATTTTATTTCAGCTTGTCATTCAAAAAACAAACAAACAAAAACATCCGGATAAATCGCGCCATCTGAATGGAGCGAATTTGATTGTGGTTGGATGAGAAGTATAAACATACCATTCTGACACCCTATTGGTTGGTACGTGATGCATCGCACCTGCACATAACGTCACGTCACACGCTCAGCAAGGACGTTTGAATAAAATAGCATTTTCGGTTGATAAGGTTGTGATAAGTAGACGAAGATGTATGTGATAGAGACTCAAGATTCGAGCGAAATGTCACACACACACACACACACACACATATATATATATATATATATATATATATATATATATATATATATATATATATGTACACTCAACACAAATATAAACGCAACACCTTTGTTTCTGCTCCGATTTTTCATGAGATGGACTTAAAGATCTAAAATTCATTCCAGATACACAATATTACCATTTCTCTTAATGGTAATATTGTTCACAAATCAGTCTAAATGTGTGCCGGTTGGATGTACTGCCATATTCTCTGAAACATTCAATGCACGAGCAACAGATCTGGTTGACATTCCTGCTGTCAGCATGCCAGTTGCACGCTCCCTCAATGCTTGTGGCATCTGTGGCATTTCCTGTGAGACAAAACTGCACATCCCAGGGTGGCCTTTTATTGTGGGCAGTATAAGGTACACCTGTGCACTACTCATGATGTAAGATCAGCATCTTGATGTGGCACACCTGTGAGGTGAGATGGATTATCTCAGCAAAGCAGAAGTGCTTACTATTACACATTATATATATATATATATATATATATATATATATATATATATACAGTATATTGTTCATTTATGTCTTATGAGTGAGGATGTCGACACATATTTACATTTTAAATAAGATATGATGGCATATTCACGAATCAGGACATTCACATACTTAACACTATCAGATAGTGTACTATCAGGAAATTAAATTGATTTTAATTACTTTGTCCCTGTTAAGACATTACAAAAACTATATAAGAAACTTTTAAAGCATGAATTTGGTCATTTCATCATTATGAAAATAACATGAAGCACATATACACACGTTCATTATGGAATATCTGTTGTAAAACAAAATAAAATTCATGTTTGCTTCAGCATTGGAAACAATATTGTTTTAAGTTAACTTTATACACAATTTATCGTTGTACTTGGTCCGGCTTTTAGATAAAGTCCTTCCATGTGCAATGTTGCCTCCAGCTTGTACTTGGTCCGGCTTTTAGATAAAGTCCTTCCCGAATGTTGCCTCCAGCAAGCTGCGGCACGCCGCACGCTAAATTGCGGCATCTCGCAGGAAAACTTCATTTTCAAGTAATTTCGTCCCATAACATGGAAGTGTGCTGGTAAAATGACAATAAAGAATCCTTGAATCCACAAGAACAGTTTTTCCTTCAGGTAATTTACCTCATGAACAGTTAAACATTCTTCTCACTGTGGAATAAATATTTGCACGTGAACTTATGTTGTCTCTTTTGTAAAAAAAAATCAACAAAACTTAGTTCTCTGTTAACTTAAAATGTTAATCTGTCTTGTCCTGGCTAGCCAACTAATTAGGTATCTAAGTTGGCTAGTCAGTTTTTTGATAATTTATGTTGTTAATTTATGTTGTCAAGTTAATCTGTCTTGTCTCAACTAGCCAGCTAATTGGGTTTTAGTTATCTAGTTTGTTTCTGTTAATTTATGTTGTTAATTTATTTGGTATGTTACATCTTGGTCCTAGAGGAACGTTGTTTCATTTCACTAGTACTAAACTGTATATGGTTGAAGTGACAATAAAAGCCTATTTGACTTACTTATCTACTTACTTGACTTGACTTTTTTAAAGATTGAGCAACTGATCCAGTGCTCTCACAGCTACTAACATCATCCTGGAAAAAGGCAAAGTCGATCCAATTAAAACAGACAAGCATACTGAAAAATCACTGTTAGACAACCTTTTCCCTCGCTGTTTAATGACTGAAACCATTCATTCAGATAATGCAGTCATGAAGTTGATGAACATTCAATGGATGTTTTTCCTTGTCCTTACAGGCCCGAAGAGGATGACAGACAGAACAATCTTTTTAAATGTAACAATAAGGTGTTTGGTCGAACATATAAAAACTGTCTTCTACTGATAATAAACAAAGAACTCGCTAACACCCAAAGTTTGATTGTGTTTCAATGTGGCTCTCTTTATGTGACTAAGTATATTGAAGCACTGACCAAGCGCTTATTTACAAACTTATTTAAAAACTGAGTGTTTCTTCTGCTATTTTTTTTGTTGCTAAGTTTTTTTTCTGATAAAAACCATTTCACTTTAGGGCCCTGGATCACTTCTGAAAACACTCGATCCCAATGGTTCATTTTGATCAGTGAGTACACACAGTTTTTTATTTGATTTTTTATAAAGATAAGATAAGATAAACCTTTATAAGTCCCACAAGTGGGAAATTTGTACTTGAAATCCTGATGAATTTCAGATCCTATGGGAAAATCTTTTAAAAATGTATATTTAAATGCGTTAATATTTCAAACCAAAATTAATTCATCCACATGGTTGGCATTTTAACGCATTTAGAGAACCTGAAGTGGACTTGGAACAGATATGTTAATATACAAACCAAGTGGATGAATATATGTTGGTTTCTTTTCATAGGTTATTAAATGTTGACTTGTAAAAACTGCTGAAGAGTTTTAAGTTTGATTGTATATTGCTTTGCCAACTTTAATCGTCTATTTTCCAAGCAGGGTTTGTTAGTTTCTACATATAAACTTTGGATTGGTAATGTTCTGTACACTCCTTATGCCAGTCGTATGCCTTAATGATGTACAGTATTTAGAAGGTGTATTCATGATTTCCTGGTTAACCAATATTTATACTCCTTTATTAAACTTTGATCAAGTCAAAGTTCTATATACTGTATGCAGTATTTTTACTGCAGAGTTGAACTGTCTGCTCTCCATTTAATTTTGGATAAAACCTTTAAAATGTCTTTTAAACATGTATTTTTAAGCAACTGCCAAGAAATGTGTGTTTTTTAATCAACTTTATTTGATGTTGCATCCATGAACGACTCTTTAGTTAATAACCAAAGCTACCAGAAATGCACCCAACAGTTTTTTTGTTTGTGAGAACTTAAAGCCATTCTCCATTGACCAAGATTATATTTTGTTTATTTTCTGTTGGATTTTCTGCTCAATAGTTTCCTATTAATAGCCTTCTTACCTGTTCAGCAGCATTCAGCATCCAAAAATCCTCATATTAACTGTAGATGGAAATAATGACAAAATCAACAAAGTGATATTTTAAAGGAAATAGTGCTAAATAAACACAAGTAAAAGATCTATCTATCGATCTATCTATCTATCTATCTATCCATACATACATACATACATACATACATACATACATACATACATACATATATACATACACAGTGGAACCTTGGATTACAAGCATAGTTCGTTCCAGAAGCAGGCTCGTATTCCAAAACACTCGTAAACCAAATTTAATTTTCCCATAAAAAATTATGGAAACTCAAATTATTTGTTTCACAGCCCCCCCAAAAAATATATAAAAATAATTAACACAAAATATAAAGTAAAAATAAAACTAATTAACCTGTACTTTACCTTTAAAAAAAAATAGAAATAAATCCTGTTTATGCGCGCAGGCACTGTGTGTGTGTGTGTGTGTGTGTGTGAAGCCCCTCCTGTTCCGAAAGAGAGTGTCTGAACCGGTGCAGTGTCAAATTACGCGCGCGCACACATAAGAGAGGCTAAAGGGAGAAAATGGATTTTTAACCTTCTAATGAGACTTTCTTACACAGTAAACCTTTCTCCTCTCTTATTTGAATTTCCGCGAATTTCACATAAACACACATTAACGGAAAGACTGTTTTGTCTGCAAAATTAGCAAGGAACATCGCTAATGACATTCGTGCGAGCGCATACTAATGGAATCACACAAACAAACAAGCAAATGAACTTGCACTTTACCTTTGAAAAGAATCGCGACAGAGCAGTGTTTTTGTGAAAAGCATAGAGTGCGTGTGTTTGTGTAAAGCAGACAAACAAACACAGACTGAAGGCTAGAGTGTGTGTGACCCAGCACGGTGTCAAATTACGTACGCACACATAACAATAGAGAGGGAGAAAATTGATTTTTAATCTTCTAAGAGACTTTCTTTTGCTTTACACGCGTGCACACACGAGTGTTTTGATAAAAAGGACATGCGCGCTGTCTAATTCCATTGGACAGTAGAAATGTTTTGTTCTTAAATGTGTGTGGTTTTATTATTTCTACATATTTTTATCTAGTAGGTAACCTATGATCAGAATCCTTACCGCCACCATGTTCTTCCACACTAAATTAAAGGTACTTACATATAAATAGGATTACCGCTGATTGGCCAACACAAGCTCCATTCACTAATAAAAAACCTTTCGACACGCCCCCAACCTTTCGGCACGTCCCCTACCTTTCGGCGCGCTGATTGGCCAACGCTGAAGCTCTTTTCACCAGTGAGAACCCTTTCGACATGCCCCCTACCGTTCGGCACGCACCAATCTTTGCCTTTGGCTCCAGCAAAAAAATTTATCATTTTAGTGACTTGGTTCTTTGAAACTCGTTCATCAAAATGAACTAATCTTTTTTGAGTCATTTCATTCTTTTGATCAGAAATAAATAAAAATGTTGCGTTTTTAATAAAAAATACCCCCAATACGTCTACATACACAAAATGTGGCTATAGTTCCAGTTATGAAAATATTACAATGTAAATAAGGACATATTATAATAAACAGAATGAGCAGCTCAACTCTCATATCTTCCAATCTGAGTCGTTCATTCTTCAGGCCCGTAGCCAGGGGGGGTTCGGGTGGTTCGAACGACCCACCCCCCCCACTGCCAAAGGTCCAGAATTTTTTGTTATTATTATTATTATTTAATTTTTTTTTTTTTTGAGACAGATTAAAATTGTTGGGCATTATTTAAAATAACACTTTATTACAAAACAATTTGCAAAAAAAAAAAAAACCCGTGACGTGACAAACCTGCGCAGCAACTGACGTTTTTTAAATCTGTGAGGCGGCATCTAGCGGTGTATAATATGGGTCGAAAAGAGCAGGAGAGAGGGGAGAGAAAGCAGGCAGCAGCGTCATTATTAAATTCAAATCAAATTCAAATTTTATTTGTCACATACACAGTACGAAATGTAGTGAAATGCTTACACGACCGCCAGTGACCTTAAAAAGAGAATTAAAACTTATAAGTAATAAATATCAATATAAGAAATATGATAAAAAATTTTTATAAAAATTTAACTAGAAAAAATAGAACCTGAAAATAGAAATATATTGTATACATAGAACTATAATTTTGTGCAAGTATGCATAGAAAAAGTGACTTTGTGCAATGGTTATTAAAGTGACTTTGTGTAATGGTCCAGAATGTAAACGTGAACATGTAGTGTAGATGTGATGTGCGTGGAGTTGTCCATAGTGTCCATGGATGTATAGAGATTGATTAATTGATTTTGAGAACTGTGAAAATATTGTGTTAGTTTTGCCTAGTGGTGTGGTTGAGAGACCTTATCGCCTGCGGGAAGAAGCTCCTCCTCAGTCTCTCTGTGTTGGCCCTCAGGGAGCGGAATCGCTTCCCAGACCGCAACAGAGTAAACAGTCCATTGTTGGGATGGCTGAGGTCCTTCACGACCTTCCTGGCCTTGGTCCAGCACCGCTTGGTGTAGATTGAGTGCAGGTCAGGGAGCTCGATGCGGATGATGCGCTCAGCTGATCGCACCACCCTCTGTAGAGCTCGTCTGTCCTGCATGGTGCTGTTCCCGAACCAGGTCGTGATGTTTCCCGTCAGGATGCTCTCTATGGTGCAGGAGTAGAAATTCCTGAGCACCTTGGAGGGCAGTCTAAAGTCTCTCAAGCGTCTGAGGTGGTACAGATGCTGCCGGGCCTTTTTTTACCACGGTGTTGATGTGACAGGACCATGTCAGGTCCTGCGTAATGTGAACACCGAGGTATCTGAAGCTGTCCACTCTCGCCACTGGGCTCCTGTTGATGATGGGGGTCTGGTAGTTCCTCTCCTGTTTTGTACTGAAGTCCACTATCAGCTCCTTTGTCTTGCTGACGTTCAGGAGGAGATTGTTTCTCTGGCACCAGTTCTCCAGATTTCCAACCTCCTCCAGGTAGGCCGTCTCATCGTTGTTGGTGATCAGGCCCACCACGACAGTGTCGTCAGCAAACTTGATGACGGTGGTGGAGTTGGTAGTGGCCACGCAGTCAGAGGTGTACAGAGAGTACAGCAGGGGGCTCAGAACACAACCCTGGGGGGCTCCAGTACTGAGAGTGATGGAGGCTGAGACATGGCCGCCTATCCTTACTGCCTGTGGTCTGCCAGTCAGAAAATTGGAGATCCACTGACACATGGATGAGCTGAGTCCCAGGTGCTCCAGCTTGGTGGTAAGTGTGGAGGGAATTATGGTATTAAATGCAGAGCTGTAGTTGATGAAGAGCATTTTCACATAATTCCCCCTCCGAGTGTCCAGGTGAGTGAGAGATGTGTGGAGGAGATGTGAGATTGCATCATCTGTGGAACGGTTTGGACGGTATGCAAACTGTAGTGGGTCCAGTGTGTCTGGTAGTGAAGAAATGATAAAGTCTCTGACCAGGCGTTCAAAGCACTTCATCACTACTGAGGTGAGGGCTACAGGGCGATAGTCATTGAGGGAAGCAGGATGAGGTTTCTTTGGGACTGGAACAATAATGGACTCTTTGAAGCATGTGGGGATCACCGACTGAGATAAAGAGATGTTGAATATCTCAGTGAACACAGGTGCTAGCTGGTCTGCGCAGGCTCTGAGAATGCGGCCTGAGATGCCATCTGGTCCTGCTGCTTTCCTGGTGTTCACTCTCTTGAAGGCTCTCCTCACGTCGTGCTCGGTGATAATGAACGCGTTTCCGGTGCTGGCAGTGACTTCCTGTCTGCAGCCATTAGCGCCGCTAGCATTAGCATCGCTAGCGTCTTTAGCTGCAGCCTCGAAGCGAGCATAGAAAGTGTTCAGCTCGTCTGCCAGAGTCACGTCTGCGTTTATCATACCGGATATTGGTGCTTTATAATCCGTTATTGTCCTTAATCCCTGCCACAGGCTCCTAGAGTCACTCTGTTGGAGTTGTGACTCCAGTTTCCTCCCATAGCGCTGCTTCGCCTCTTTCACCGCCTTCCGGACGCTGTATGACGCAGCCTTGTATGGTTCCATGTCCCCCGACGCGAGTCCCGTGTTGTAGGCAGCGGTGCGAGATTTCAGAGCGTCGCGGATGGTTTTATCCACCCACGGATTCTGTTTGGGAAACGTTTTAATAGTCTTTTTTTCCACGGTATCATCCGCTAGTTTCCCGATGAATCCCACAACCGCTTCCGTAAACACGCTGACGTCACCATCGGAGCTGTTTCTGAACATGTCCCAGTCTGCGTCATCGAGTGCGTCCTGTAACGCGGCCACCGATTGGTCCGTCCAGCGCGCGACCTCCCTCTGAACCGGAACTTCCTGTTTCAGCCTTTGTTTGTATTTCGCTCCTGGTGGGGCAGGTGATGTGCTGATAAAAGTTTGGCGCTGCACGTTTGAGGTTGGCACTGTTAAAGTCCCCCGCCACAATAAGCGCAGCGTCCCGGTGTTGTGTTTGTTGCTGTGTGAGTGCCTCATGCAGCTCGCATAAGGCAGTGTCCGTGTCCGCTTGTGGTGGAATATAAACGGCGCTGATTATGACCGATGTAAACTCCCGAGGAAGGTAAAAAGGACGACACATGATGGACAGTAGCTCCAGATTTGGTGTGCAGGAGCGTGTGAGAGGAACAACACTCGCGCTGTTGCACCAGCTGCTGTTCACCATTAAACACACGCCGCCTCCCCTTGACTTCCCCGAGTCCCGCGTCCTGTCCATGCGGTGAACCGAGAAGAACTCGGCCGGCTGGATGGCGTGGTCCGGCACCGCTGGGTTCAGCCATGTCTCGGTGAAGCAGAGGAGATTGCAGTCCCGAATGTCTCTCTGGAACTTTATCCTGGCCCTGAGGTCATCGAGCTTGTTTTCCAGTGACTGGACGTTGACAAGCAGGATGCTAGGCAGAGGTGTGCGGTGTGCACGGGCTCTCAGCCTGTTCCTGACGCCGGCTCGTTTCCCTCGGGGCCGCCGCTTCGCGTCGCGTCCTTTGTTTTCCCTCAGGATCTCACTCGGCCAGCTCGGATCCGGAGTTAAAAACGTCGAATTGTGAGTACATTGTATACCAATAGAAACAAGAGTGTCTCTATCATAACTAATGTACTCCATGGTGGTAGTTTGACTGGTTTTAAAACGGTAAAAACTAACTTAAAGAACAAAAACAACGAAAATCTGGTCGGAGCAGTCGTGACGGCAGCCGACCTCACCGGCGCCATCTTTGGCTTCATTATCGCAGAATATTGAACATATTTTCAAAAAGACTGCCAAACAGAGTAAGTCTGTTACTACCTCAAGATCAAATTGCTAACGCTAGTTAAGTGGTAGCTAATCGTCAACCCCACATCACACACAGAATAGTTCTCTTGTGCCTTTTCTTGAGCAGTCTGAATGGCTATGACAAGTCTGTAACATCTTAAATAAACATTAACAGACAGTAGCCTATCTGATGGATCTGTGAATTTATTATGTTAAAAATGTTACTCTATCCAAAAAAAAAAAAGAAAAGAAAGAACGACGAGTTCAATGCGTGAACAAACCTGCTTGACCATGCATAATATTACGATTTATTAACATTTTATTTTTAATTAATAAATGATTCTATTAAATTAGTAAATTTATTAAATTATTCTATTAACCATAGGCGATGCTGTCTAGTGTCTATACGCGGTGTAGACAGCATTCGAATGAAGTTTATCATGAATAATTGATACATAAAACATAAAATAAAATAAGCCCACAAAAAATAAATTTTATCCATCCCACAGTCTTGTAAGTACATTAACTGATCGTCTTTTCCCTGTAATATTCGTATATTATTATTATTAGATAATTATTGGTAATGTTTTAATATTTGTTTATATTTTTCCCCTCATTTCGATCTCTTTACATTCTGAATGTAAATGATAGCCTACTGTAAATGCTCGACATGCCAATAAAGATTAAATTAAGCTATATGACTGGGATTTTAAAGGTTGAATTTAACATATTTTATTATATTTCCCCTAATTAATAGACTATATAAATAACAATTCGTTGAATATTAAATATATTTTATATAAGTTCAATCAAGTGAAGAGGCAAAGACAAAGAAATAAGAGAGCATGTTGATGAGAGAAGTTGAATTTGTAGTTTAATAATATTCCAGTAAAAATTCCTTAAATGTATTCTGTTGTTAGTGTGGTTTTTAAACTTTTGAACACTGTGTGTGTGGGTGTGTTTTTAAAGTGAAAAAAGGCGCACGTGATCTTGATAAGCAATTTGACAACATTGTAGCAAATATTTTTGGTGCATCAAAAGCATGCACATTATGATACCAGCAGACAAGCTAATCCAGCACATGTCACTAAAATGCAGTATTTAATCCTCAAAATGAAATACAAAATAAGTAAATACTCAAATACAAAATACTGAGAAAAAAGGTCCACTTTAAAAAAAAAAAAAAAGAACCCCCCCCCTTTGCACTAGGCTGGCTACGGGCCTGTTCTTTTAAATCTATTGCACCGCATAGCGTCACGAGTCACGTGCTATGGGAGTCACGTGTCAAAAGAATGAAGAGGTGCGTTCGACTTTATGCTGCGCTGCACAGCCCGATCGCCGGCTGACTTGAAGTAGTGCATGGCGGTTAGAAATTTTGTCCGACTTGAACCGGCGCCGACGCCACGTGACGTTCACGTGTGGCATCAAAGTAACGCGAGAGCGTTTCGAGAACAGCCGGCTTGCTCAGCCAGCGCAGCATTTCAGGAGCGACTGCACCAGGCTGTGATGACGTCACAGCTTCTCATGATTGGCCACATTCACCACATGACGATTATCACGAGTCTTTCGTGCCTTAATCCATATAATTGCATAATAAATCAATGTGCATGCCATTTCGTAATGTTTTCCTTTAAATTCTTTATATTGGATTTGTGCATAAGTTTATTGTACTTTTTTCATACAGACCACTTATAGTATTCAGCTGCATATTTAAGTTATATTTTTTATGGAATAACTAAAATGTCACAGACATTTAATGTAATGTGGTCAACACTGATTGATGCTGAAATCTGTAGTTGCTGCTTCACTTGCATGTGCTGCATTGTGCTAGTGTGCATTGTCAATACAACATTTAGATCACTTTTATACACTGTATACACTATACATTGTGCTTGTGCATCTATGATTTTTCTCGGTAGCTTCACACACCTTGAGTATAGTCCCATGGTCTCTCACTTCGCATATATAAAGACCATGCATTACCAAGTGCAAGAAAAAACAAAATGAATAATATAACAATAAATATGAAGAACAGCTAAGGAAGAACCTTTACTCTTAAGGTTTCCAAGGAAATTGCAAAAAGAATGAAAACTGGTAAACTGGAAGAACTGGAATAAATACAAGTTAACAATGATTTGTGTGATAGTTTTTTTATTAAATTTTTCAACAAAACAACAGCAGTGGTACAGGTATCTTAACAACAGGCAAAATTTTGTAACACATTCTAATGGCTATAAATTCTTAAACGCAAAGACAAAAACAAATCACAAAACAAGTTTAGAAAGACACAGTCAATGGAGACCTTCAAGAAAGTTCCAGAGAGAGGACTGTGTGATAGTTTTGAGTATTTCCCCAGATGTTCCTCTCTGATGTCATGGCAAAAGTTACAGCCGTTGACACAAAACAAGGTAAACACTTGTGATGAACAAACACATACTGGACACATAAGTGATAACTAAATTTTCAGCTTTCTCTCTAAACAGCTCCTACAGTATCAGCGATCTAGCTTGTGCTGCAGTGTTTCCCCAACCTCCTTTTCTATGTCCCTCTACCTCCACTGAGTCACCTGTACCCCTAAATCTCAGTTTTGTAAAACCACCAACCAGCCAGTGCCCTGTGCACCAGACACCCATTAGCCAGGACCTACCGACTACCACCCTAAAAACCGATGTAGTGGGTGGTAACCCTTCAGGAGCCAGGAACCCATCCTCCGTCCAGATAGACCGCCCTGAATCACAAGGTATGGCACCTAAGACTGGAAAAAAGATGCATGTGTTTGCAGTGGTAAAAAACTTTTTTTCAGAAATCACACACAAAATGACGTTGCTACTTTTGCACCTTACAAAAACTTATCAGCAACTCTACTTCCGCAACAAAACTGCTTTTTATAAAAAGCTACAAACTACTTTTTCACAAAAAGGATACACCTTGTCAAGTGAAAAAATTAGAAAAAAGTTAACCAACATGTTAACTACTTACAAAAGAGTTAAGGACCGCCGCCATGCAACTGGGGAGGGAAAGCAAACCTGGGAGTACTACACAGTAAGTCTAAGACTGCACTGTATAAGATAATTTTGCATCTTATTACAAAGTCACTTTCGTATCACATTGTGCTTTTTCTGCAGCAAATGGATGAGCTATTTGGGTCCTCTGGGATAGGAACTGCACCACCTGGAACTATCTGCTTTACTCCTCTAGGTGTGGAAGATCCACCTTCTCAAAACAGGCCTCCATCAATCTCTCTTCTTCAAGCTCAGGCAGCAGGTGCTTCTGTAGACGAGCAGCCGGGGACCTCTGCCAGGACAAGCATGTCCAGGAGGCAGAGATCCTCAACCCTCACAATTTTTTGAGGCATATGAAGCGCATGCAGAACGAAGAACAGCTGTGCTTGAGTCTCTTGTAAGGCCGGACCTGGAGAGATGGCGTCAACTAAAAGAGAGGCGCAGATGATCTTTTGAGAAAAAGATGTTGACCAGTTTGGGAACTGTTGTGGAGGAGCTAAAGAAAATCGGAAGACAACAAGAGCAAATTATACAGTTACTAAAACCTTCTTGAAAACATGGCAAATAAAGCTTATTCTGTTTCAAGCAAATGTCTATGTCCTTTTATTGTCATCTTTCCAATGTTATAAATTGCCTCTTATTTTCAGTTACAATTTCAAAATGCACTTTGAGGTGACACTTCAGAGCTCTTGCCTTGCATTTGTTGCACTTTCATACAATTTTACTAGTAAGTCTTATAGACTAAATTATATTAACTGTCTACAATTTTTAACTTTCACTGAAATGATTGCATGTTGGTACTGCAACATAAGACCTAACATAACACCACTAAACAAAACATAATTTGATTAAGTATAAGCTTGATTTGTAAAACAGTATTTGTTCAGTTACTTTAAAATGAAATGATTTACACATGCACATATATTGTTTATAAACTTACCGTCGTTGTTCATTCTGCTGCATTTCTTCCAACAAAAAAGGTATTTCTATAGCTTCCAGTTCATCTGCAATAAAGTAGGCAAACGCCATGTGATCTGCCATGTTTAAAGAAGCAACGAGATTCCCAACGTGTCCGACTTGACGGCTCCGTTTTCAGCTCCTCCCCGACTGCTTCCGGCTAATCTCGCCGATCGGTCTGCACAGCGCAGCATGAGCTCGAACGCACCTAAGGACTCGAGACTTGAAGACTCAATGCTGAGAATCGTTCAATACTGTTTCTTGTATATAACAAGTCCGAAAACGTAGACGAGAAGCTGAAAACCATAAGAGGAAGCGTGAGATCAAAACCGGGACATCAAAGAACGAGGCGAACAAATCCGAGACGAGAAACCGAAAGTGAAAACAAGACGAAAATCGAGGCACGAAACACATAATAATCCAGAAGTTAGAGCCTCTTCTTCTTCTTAGTGTTTTACGGCGGTTGGCATCAATCATGTTGCACACCGCCACCATCTGGTCCTGATCTCCCCTCCCCTCTTTTTTCTTCTTCTTTTCCTCTTCTTCTTCCCCTCTCTCCTATCCTTTTCAACGGTCGGCATTCAGCTTTATGATGCGTTACCACCCGTCTGTTCCAGAGTGTGAGTTAAAGAGTAGGCTAAATAAAATAAATAAATAAACCCTACTCTTTTCACACTATCTGCTTTCTTGATCGCATTACTTCCATTCATTCCCCTCTCTTTCCTTCAAATCCTATCCATTATCCCTGTTTCTCTCAAATAAGCTAACACTATCCTGTTTTTCCTCCCATTCTCTGCTCCTAGCACCTCCTCTAATGTGAACTGCACCCCATCTCTCTCAGTCTATCCTTTATGAGCCCCCATGTGCCTCATAACTCCTGCATTTTATAATCACATGTTCTACTGACTCCTCTTCTTGACATCTGTCACACAGTCCTGTTTGGTGTTTTCCTGTCATTTTAAGTGTTTTATTTAATAAGCTATGCTCCAGCCTCAATCTTGTCATCACTACCTCTTCTCTCCTTCTTCCCACTCCCACTCTTGCCATGTTCACCTTTGCTTGTATCTTATATAAGTGCCATCCTTTCCTATCTCTGTCCCATCTATCCTGCCACCTTTAGATAATTTTCTTCCACATGATGATTTTCACTTCTGTCTTACTCATTTTAACATGTACCTCAATATTATCTTTGCCAATTTATCTACTATCTCATTTCCCCTAATTCCTATATGTGCTGGTACCCACATGAAGATGACCTTAGTGCCCTTGTTTATTGTCCTTGTGAATACTTGAAGTACTTCATACACAGTATCTTGTCTTGCCTTTGAATAAAATGATCTTAAGCTTGCTAATACTGACAGTGAGTCTGTGCATATCAGGACCTTTTCTTCCTCATTTTCCTCTACCCATTTTATTGCATACAGTATTGCCATGATCTTTGTCATATACAAATTCAAATTCAAATTTTATTTGTCACATACACAGTCATACACAGTACGATATGCAGTGAAATGCTTATACGACCGCCGGTGACCTTAAAAAGAAAATAAAAAACTATATATAAGGAATAAATATTAATAAAAAGAAATAAAATACAAAGGAAAATAAATGTAACTAGTAAAATGAACAAACTGTACAAATAAGGGCATGTAAAAATATCACAAAATATCGAATATAGTAATATGGGGGGAAAATATATATATATATATATATAAATTTTAAAATGTTTTAAAGTGTCATTAAAATGTTTTAAAGTGTCATGTGCAATGGCAGATAAACATGTATTGTATAAATTGGATAATAAACTCCTATTTTATCCGATGTCCTTTTTGTACCTCCACCTGTTTTCCCTGATTGTGGATATTTGGATTCATCTGTATAAATTTATACAAATTCTTTGTACTTTTGATTTGCATGTATATTGAATAGCATCTTTAGGTTTTCTTCATTGTTCCTTTTTCTTTTTTCTGCCACTAAGTACCAATCAATTTCAGGCCATTCCATCTTCCATGGTGCCATTTCTGGTATAACTGTAGTTTCAGTCACTTGCAACTCAAAGATTTCTAATTCTTTTGCTATATTATATCCTATTCTTCCAAATTTCTCTCTGTGATTTCTCCCATTCTCCCAGCATTCTTCCAAAGCTTTTTTTGTAAGATGTGTTTCTTTATGTCCTTTCAACCCTACCCAATAGTTAGCCATTAGCTGCATCCTCCTTAATTCTAGTGGCATTTCTCCGACTTCCACTTGTACTGTTGCTACTGGTGAAGTTTTAATAGCACCACAGCACACTCTCGAGGCTTGTGATTGTATCACATCCAGTCTTTTTTGTAACGACTTGGCTGCTGACCCTATCACTATACTTCTATTGTCTAATACCGATCTTATCATTGTCACATATATAATTCTTCAAAAGGAATGACTAGCTCCCTATTCTCTTCCTGTTAAACATCTTATCACATTTATTACTTTTTTGCATTTGTCCTCCATTTTCTGCAAAAAAAAATTCGGTTCATGTTCTGCAAAATTCAATCTCGCATCGAATGTTACTCCAAAAAATGTATAGGTCTCTACCCTTTCCAAATCTCTCCCATGCATTTTTAGTTTAACCCTGCCCCCTTTCTAGATCTCTTTCTTGAAAAAAATACAGTTTGGGTCATTTTAATGGAGAATCTAAATCCCCACTCAAATCCCCATTCCACTACTTTATCTTTTTCTTGCATTCCCCTATTTGTGTACTCAATATTTCTGCCTCTTTTCCATAGCGCCCCATCATCTGCAAATAAAGACCTGCTAATATCACCTGGAAGTGTTGTAAAAATGTCATTTATTATATTGATGAATAGAATTGGACTAATCACTCTACCTTGTGGTGTTACATTTCCAAATGTATACTGGCTTGACGTTTCTGCTCCTATCCTTACTTGAATTCGCCACCGCCAATTCCTAGTTTATTTATCTTTATTAATAACCCGTCCCTCCATAACATATCATATGCTTTTTCTATGTCAAAGAATACCGCCACTACTGACTCTGTTTTCTAGTGCCTTTCTTATTTCAGTTTCTAATCTAACAATAGCATCCACTGTATTCCTCCCCTTCCTGAAACCACTCTGGTAAGTCTCTTTTCTCTAGGGTATATGTTAATCTTTTTCCTATCATTCGCTCAATTATTTTACTCAGTGTCAGAGCTATAGGTCTATAGCTTGATGTTTTTGTTGGGTCTTTGGCTGCTTTCCTAATTGGAATCACTACTGCTTCTTTTCATACCTTTGGTAATATTCCCTTACTCCAGATTTTATTATATACCTTAAGCAGCTTCTTAATTGCTCCTTTTCCAAGATTTTTTAACATAGCATAGTTTATCTGATCCTTTCCCGGGGTAGTTAGCCGGGCTCTCTTAATTGCTCTCATCATTTCTCCCATTGGAAATGGTTCATTTAGGACTTTCCCATTCTTTTCATCCTTCCTGTCTATTGTATGTTCATTTTGGCCTAATGTTGCTATCCTTCTTCTTTTCTCTTCTTCCGTCAAATTATCTGAGCTATGTATTTTTGAAAAAGATTTCACCATCATCTCTGCTTTTTCTTAGTTAGTTACTCCAACCTCTCCGTCTTACTGGATATTCACACTGTTTATTTTCTCCTTCCATTTTCTTTATCATTGTTCATATTTCACTCACGTGTGTGGATGTTCCTATTTCACTACAAAATTTCCTCCAACTGTCCCTTTTAGCCTGCCTTACCTTCCTTTTTACTTCTGCCTGTGCTCTCTTACACTCTATCATATTCTGCATATTGTGTGTCCTCTTAACTAGCCTGTATGCTTTATTTTTTTTCCCTAAGTGCTTCCTGACACTCCTCATTCCACTCATTCCCTCTATTTTTAACTTCCGGGATAGCTTTCTCCGTTGCCTATATGATAGCTGCTTTTACTTGGTCATTAATATTATTTATACTTGCCTGTATATCTACTCTACTCATTAACTCTTCACTTATTGCCTGAAATTTTTCCCAGTTTGATTTTCCTACTTTCCATCTTGAGATTCTATATTCTCTCTCCGATTCTTGCCTCCCACCTATTCTTCTTAAAACTGGATAATGGTCGCTACCTATTGTGGTAGGTAAACTAATCCACACTTTCCAATTACTGTTTTCTGCCAGTTTGTTTCTTCCATCAAGTTCCATTATTTAGATTAACTAGATCTTTCTTTTCCATCAGCTCCTCAATCATCCTTCCGTTTGTATGTTTTATCACCCCCCCCCACACAAGCTGTGTGCATTAAAATTTGCACACCATATTACTCTTTGCCTATCTTGCCCTTGTATTCTAATTAATTTTTCCAAGTTTATCCTCTTACATGGATTATATTAGTGGTTATCATTATCTGTCCCCCATTTTCCCAAACCTCCACCACTACATACTGTACTCCTGATCCTCGCCCACTTCTAAAACCCTGTATGGTATTCCACTCTTAATACATATGGCACACCCTCCTCGTACCTCACCAGTCCTATCTCTCGTTATTATTGTATACCTATGGATAATAAAGTTATGATTTGGTTTTAGCCATGTTTCCTGAATACAAACTATATCTGGTCTTTTGACCAATTCCCTGATAAAGTGCTTAAATTCCTGACCATTTGCTATTAGGCTTCTAGCATTCAATTGTAAAAGTATTACCATTAAGATCAACCAATGCATGATGTATCTTGACTTGTCTGATTGGTAAGGTTTTCCCTAACTTCTTCCCATGTCTGTCCTTTCAGTCCCAGATGATTGATTGCAGCTTTGACCACCAGTTGGATTTTGTCATTTTTTATTTGACCTCTGCTGTGCTGTTTATCACCCCTGCTATGAACGTACAGTAACTAGATCTCTTTTATCCACATACACTCTCGCATTTGTTATATGAGGTTGTCCTTGCGCTCCCATTGCTCTTTTCTCGCTTCTCTTACCTTTACTTCCCCCTGTTACTGCCTCAGCATATGTTTTTCTTTTTTTTACTATTTTATTATTATTTTTTTTTAGATCTCTATCTCCCGCTTCACAACTTCACATCCTCCATACGCCACACTGTGAGGACCTCCACAGTTACAACATTTTGGCTCCACCCCTGTTCCACACTTTCCAAACTCGTGATCTCCTCCACATCCAGCACATCTTCTTTGCCTTTTGCATGTATGTCCAGTATGTCCAGACCTTTGGGATTGGTTTTGAGACAAAGACCCTCACTGGGTAGCTCATGAATCCTAGGAACACTTTCTGAGGAAACTCTCTCCTTCAAATTCTATCGCCACTGATTCACTATCCTTCAACACTCCATCCTTTTTCATTTTTAATATTTTCACTTTATTTATTTGTTCTCCTTTTATATTCCTTTTCAGCTCTTCCATGCTTATATTTATAGGTAACCCCATTATCACTCCCACGCAGCTGCCTCCTTTCCGAGCTTTCACTCTACTAGAATTTTCCACTTTGCATGTATCTATCTCCTTGATTTTCAGAGCTCTTTCCATCTGTTTTTCATCTGCACATCTTATCAATAAGTTTCCATCATTCAAAATTTTTCCATATTCTATCTCCTCTACTTTGTTTGCTAATGTTGTTGTGAGTATAAATAAATTAATGTTTTTCATACTTCCTTGATTTTTCTCATTAAATCTTATTATGACAACATATCTGTCATCCCTTCTTCCTTGTGTTAATTTTTGTCCTTCATCTTCACTTTCTGACCTGGATTCCTTTTCCTTTCTGACTCTTTTATTTCTTTTCATTTTCCTTTCCTGCCACCGTTTCTCTCTTTTTTCCCATTCTTCATCTCTTCCTTCATCTGAATCCATATTTATTTCACCTACCTCCAACTCATTCACAGAACGGTCGTGCTTAACCGTCTTTGATGTACATGGCTCGGAACTTTTCCCCCGTCCTCTCTCCTCCACACAGACAGCGCGTTCCACCGAACACTGTCCTCCGTCACACTCCTCTCAGCCGCAATACCCAGATTGAGCCAGCAGTGTGTTGTGTCTCTAACAGCCCGTCAGGAAGCAGCGAAGCAGTTAGAGCCACGCACAGAGTGTGCTTAAATGCTGGATTAATCACGGAAAAATGAGAAAGGGAAAACATGAGCATGTAAGGAGAAGTGACAGCGTGGGAAAAAGATTCAAGGATTCAAGAAGCTTTATTGTCATACCAGCACACTTCCATGTTCTGGTACGAAATTAGGACCCAGGTCCCGTTTAGGCCACAGAGATAGCATAGTAGTATAAATATGAGGTTATATATATATGTATATACATGAATATAAATAAGAGCAGTCAGAGATATATTATGCAGGAAATTAGACACCATTAGATGGCAGACAGGGTGTAAATCATGACAGTATGACTGTGTATGTGGCAAATAAAATTTGAAGTTGAATTTGATATTGACCAAAACCATACCATACCAGACCCTAACCTACCTGACCTACTCAGCTTTACTGACTAGTAGGCCCTTAGTCTGTTAGGACTGGAAATAAGACCTCAACCAGCATTATCACAAACATGGGCACTCCACAGGGATGTGTCTTCAGCCCTATCCTCTTTACTTTGTTCACCCACAACTGCGTTGTCTCTCATAAGGACTGGCGAAGACGAAGTAGCCTATAGGACAGAGGTGGCCAATCTGGTTATATAGTTTTGGTGGAGATGATAGTGGACATGAGGAAGGAGAAAGGACTTCATCGATCTCTATTCATTCAGTAGCTTGAATGTAAGATGGCAGCACTACTGTTATGGGCCGCAAACAACTGTAAAGAGTGGTGAAGACTGCTGAGAATATCACAAGGATTCCAGTGCTGTCCTTGCAGAGGATTTACTATCTGCTAGAGAACCGCCATCATCCTCAAGGACCCCATTCATCCTAAGCACAGTCTTTTCACACCTCTTCCCTCAGGCCAGAGGTACAGAACTGTTAAATGTAGGACTTCTAGCCTCCTAAACAGCTTTCAAGAGTTTACTATAATGGTCTCCTATTTGCATCTGACTGCTGGCACTGATTTTTAAACAATCATTGCAGAATTTGCACCCTCATTGTGGACTGATATACTGTGTATTATATATATATATATATATATATATATATATATATATATATATATATTATACCCCCAACAATAAAAATTAAAACTTAAAAAGTATCCCAAAATGCCAAGCACCCTAATAATGATAATTTAACACAACAATTAATACAAAGTAAGCAGGTGCATTAGTCCTGTGTTGACAATCTAAAAATCCTGTGTGATCATGCATTTACTTTCACTTATTTACTTTATATACCTGATTTAAGTGTACTTGATGGTCTTCGTTAATATATTTTAAGACAGATGAAAATTAAGCATAACGGAAACTTAAGGAAATTATTTTTCCTCTTTATCAGAAGTCAAAGCATGTGTGTCATTAATAATAAATTAGGTGATTCTGGTGTTTATGGCACACTGGAATTACCCTGGACGTGCCCCCACACACCACAATCCCCCCTATATAACTATATATTTTTTCCATTACATGTTTAGACATCATAAGTGAAATTAGTATTCATACAATGCTATGTAATTTAGCAACACAGTAGATAATTAGATGAACAAACAAAAGTGTTAGACTAGTCTGTTTTATTGCATAATGTTATATTTGGTAAAAAAAATATATATGAATGCATACCTTTATTTGTTGCCCGTTTGTTCTTTCTTTTCTCTTCTAATCTGGACAACTAATGCTTTTACGTTTTCGAATTTATTTTATGTGTAATGAGTCACAACTAAACCCTTTCACTTGGGTGGAGGGGGCTTAATCTATTAATGAAAGCTATTCGCCCTGGTTTAATTACACTCATTAAGAGTCACCTAGTTCATGGTTCTCATGAGCTCAGACAATCTAAATTAATGTTGGATGGTATTGATATATCTGATAGAAAATGCAACAATAAACACATTCGCCGAATCTTTCAAACTCGAAGAAGAATTACTCCGAGAGGGAAATTTTATTGGAGACCATACATTCAAGATATTAAATGGCATAAAGCCTGGCTTTTGCCTAATAAATACTGCATTTCTAACAAAATAAAAGATGTTCATTTTAAGATTCTCCACAAAATTTACCCGGTAAACTCAATTTTATCTAAATATTTGGAGGTAGAGGACAAATGTTCTTTCTGTGGTACATTAAATGAAACTCTGATTCATTTGTTTGTTGAGTGTGAGAAAACAAAAAAAATCTTAATTCTGTTAAAAGACCACCTCTTGAACCATCTTAATGTGTCCTATTCTTTACTGTCAAAGATATAATCTTTTATTATGAAAATCCGTAAAATAAACAGCTTAATTTTTTTGTTTATTATTTTATTTTACATGCAAAATACTTTATTCATAAACAGAGAATTAAAAAGGAACAATTGTATTTCCCTCTCTTTATTCTAGAAATGACCTCAATTTTAAATTCTCTTAAATTAATTGAGTTTAATAAGAAGAATAATAGACTTCTAGATAATTATGATATCATTTTTCACTGAAGTGTCTCTAGATTTATCTTTTTGGCGGTTTGTACATAATTCTCATCCTCTCGTGTATTTTATCCATTTATTTGGATTTTCAAATCTATAGTTCCTTGTCCTTTTTGTAAAATTATTTGTTTGGATTAATGTTTTTTTCTCTCTCTCTGCTCGTATGTGTGTTGTTGTTGTTGTTGTTGTTATTGTGTTTGCTGTTAGTTGTAAATGTGTTTAATATGTTCTGTATTTTTTGTATTGGTTCAATAAAAAAGAAAAAAAAAACTTGGGTGGAGGGGGGCAATTAGCCTAACCCATCTGTCTTTGGATTGTTGGAAGAAAAGTGTAAGTGCAAGGCGACAATGCTCAACACTGTGCTAAGCCACAGAGTTTTGGCAAATTTGTTTATTTAGGGCCCAAGGACTTGACATTGGCACTTATTATGATAATGTTAATGTCTCAAGGTGCAGATGTCATAGTGAGTGAGAGCCCTATTATTCTTCTAAGGATTAATACTATTTTATTTTATATATATTTTTTAATTAACTAGGTTTTTTGTATCTGCTTAAATATAAAATATATAAAAACTAATTTGCAAGTTTTAGCAATTTATTTCTTGTAAGAAGCAAAATTAAAAACAAGAAATAGAACATGAAATTTTTGCTAATTTAGAAATCAGTTTTTTTTTTGGTAATGTTTGATTAGAAATAGGCTTAATAATCTTATATTTATATCTTATGGTTCAGAGGATTTGAAATACATATAGAGAAAGAGAGGGAATGTATGTGCTTACTGTCTGATACTGATATCTTTCATCAGGTAACCTAAGTTCACCTAATGTTCTGTACAGAGACACAGAGTGTTCTTGGCAGAATGCATTCTGTACAGAACATTAGGTCAACTTAAGGTTAGGGACACACACCCATAAGAGTTTCATGGTTCAAGAACATTAACAACTCCAGCAATGGATCACAAGTACTACGGGTACAACTATGGGTTGGGTTGCCAACTCCCTGAAATGTAAATAGGGACATGAGGACAGCGATGGAGCGATGGATGGTGCTTTTTGTGGCAGGTGCATAACACAATTGGTTTTATGCCTTAAAATTTCAACACAAGTTTTCACCCAGTTTGATTGCCTACGGTTGGTTTTTATATGTTTTTGTGTTACTCTGTGGGTTAATTAACCACTTTATTGCCCTGATTTTACTTTGAAAGTCATACAGTGCTGCAATGACAGTGTTTATTATATACATGTTCCAGTGTAATACATATTCATTTATACAAGTGTTCCCATTTTTTCTATAGTTGCAAGTAAATATAAGTACAAATCTAGTCTGAAATCTGTGTGTTTTGTGTCTCTTTTTACGTTGATGGAAAATCTCTTCTGTTGGGAAGTCATATTAAGATAAAGAGATAAGATATTTTTCTTGTAGTAATAGAACTAAATTATTTTAATAGCTCTGAGAAAACAGCAGCAATAAAGAAAGCTTAAACACATACTTATTCACCACAGTCTCACCATCAGACACCACAGGTTTTACTGAATTGCAAAGATATTGATATTGCAGATAATTCTAGTCTTGATGGTTCAAGTTTAGATAATCAATTTTTGTATTTACAAATTCAATATCAGGCACTATCTGTAAGTAGTAATATTGTAAACCTAGATTACAATTAGTTAATTAGCTAGATTAGTCCTAGATGGTTACAGAGTTTTTAGAATTACCTGACTAATTAATACTAAGAAATAACACAAATACACTCCCTGTTTAAAGTAGATTATTAAATCCTTCACATAACTGTTTTGATTTTAGCGTATAACAATGAACTCTCAATTCGGGTATTTTACACGCCCTTACCTTGGACTGCTGTAAATATGTTTCCTCTAACAGGCCGTGTAGAAAAGAATAAACATACACTGGTCTGTCAATACATCATCATACATACAAAAGTAAATGGAGCATTGCTCAGAGCTACATTATTTTTATACTCGACAACAAAGTATTTACGACATACAGTATGTCAAAAAGTCGATAAGGTACAGTTTTGTTGGAGTATCAGAAACTTGATGAAAAACTGCCCCACAAAAGTGCATAAATAGTTACAGCAGAAGTGAGAACACAGACAGATATCCCGACATCTTAGAGAAGCCTTTCAGAGCTGCAAAAGTTATTATCCAAGTATCCAATTATAATACTGTATTATTGTAACCTATTTTAAGTAATTAGAATTAATTTTAACCAAAAGTAAGCAGAACTACTAATTATTTCCTGTGGCGCAGAACCTTGGCCTATTTGGCCAAAGTAGTGGCGACTTGGTCTGTAAACAACAACATCTACATGGCAGAAGGCTACACAAAGTGAACACTGGCAACTGGTGGTAGTGGAAGTGACCCCTCAGGATGAAGCAGCCAAGGTTCCAGAGCAGTCTCCCAACCGCAGGAGGGCTGCTGAGTGACTTGTGATAGCATAGAGTAATATAAATCACTTTTAATTATTGTAAATAATGTCATACTTGGATCCTAAACTGTTCACTGCAACAAAAAAGGATATCTTGGAAAGTAAAAATATCTTAAATACAGTTTAATGTATGTACACTTTCTTTAAATAAGATTACAAAAACCAAATACTGTATACGTTTTTTTAAGCTTATTTCAAGTTGGCTTTTATTGTCATTGTCATTTACAGTTTAGTAAACAGGGAAACGAAACATCGTTGCTCCAGGACCAAGGTGCTACATACAACATAAATTAACAG
This sequence comes from Clarias gariepinus, assembly GCF_024256425.1. NCBI lineage: Eukaryota > Metazoa > Chordata > Actinopteri > Siluriformes > Clariidae > Clarias > Clarias gariepinus. The sequence continues at coordinate 3,871,306 of NC_071126.1, read as the reverse complement.
CATAAATTAACAAAACCTGACTAAAACCTAATTAACCATTAATGAAACCTAATTAGCTGACTAGCTGAGACAAGACAGATTGACAAAACAGCCTAAATTAACAACATTTTCACAAAAAACTAACTAGCTACTGTAACTTAGAAACCTAATTAGTTGGCTAGCTGAGACTTGACATTTTACGTTAACAGAGAGCTATCTAGGTTATTTTGATTTAAGCAAAAAGTTTCATGTTCTTTTGGTAGACAAGTTTGCAAGTTTTAGCAATTTATTTCTTGTAAGAAGCAAAATTAGGAAACAAGAAATAAAACAAGAATATTTTGCTAATTTATAAATTATGTGTGTGTCCTTAACCTAAGTTGACCTAATGTTGTCTAATGTCTAATTAGCTGAGCCAAATTTCTTAGTTAGCTAGCTGGTTCCGGTAAAGTGTGTTGTTGAATGACAATAAAAACTTGACTTGACTTGTTCTGTACAGAAACACATTCTTGGCAGAATACATTCCCATAATGTGACATAACCCTGTCCTTCCCATTAGAGTTTCATGGTTTAAGAACATTAACAACTCCAGCAATGGATCAGAGGCACTGTGATCTGAGATCACAAGTCTACTAAGGGTTGAGCGCGCACAGAAAAATAAGCAAGTTAAAAAAGTTCTAAAATAAGTTAAGAATGATGATAAGGTTTGCATGGTTTGTTTTCTATCTTTTCATGTTACTCTGTGGGTTAATGAACTGCTTTATTGCCCTGATTCTATTTTAAGAGCGAGGCAGGGGACTGACTGGGAAGGTCTCTTACTCAGAAGTATGAGATGGAGAGGGATGGGGCTAGTGGACATTACCTTAAGTCGACTGCAGGGGAGCAGGAAAAACACACACATCTAACACTGTACAGCAATGCAGTTAGTTAAAATAACCAACAATATGAAATGCCACTGAATAAATCATAGATCATTCATAACACTGTGAATATATACTGAATCCCTGGTCTTTGACTGCACTTTCTCCATTAATTAGTATTAGTAGTACAATAAAAATACTGGGTTTCTGTAAACACATCTTTGGGTTGTTTATGCTGGGTCAAAATTCTGTGTTATTTTGGGTACTTTAATCATAGTGTTGGGTTGCTTTTGCTGTGAATACTAAAAGTGCTACATAATTAAATGATTAAAGTAATGTTGCTGTTTTCCACCGCAGTGAAGTTGGTTTGACGTTGGACATTGGCTCTGGCTTCCAGATACCGATTTGTAGCGGAGATCCGGCAAAAGCATCTCGTCTACCGCACGAATCAGGGACCGTCTACAAACTACTGTCCGACTGAAATATGGATAATATTAATATTATAAACATTCATATTTAAAATAAATAAATGTATGTTGTTACTGTTAGTGTCAATGTGAAGCATGGTGGTGTATAATGACTTTTCATATCACTTTTGCATAATGTATATTTATAAATATTTTTAATAGACATTTTTATGATTTTATTTAAATAATTTTTATGTCATGTGACCTATTGCCTCAAAATCTATTCTTAAATGTCCATCTTTCCTGCAATGTACACAATCTTTTTTATTCAATATTATCACTTTGCATATTTATTAATAATTAAGATGTAAATCTATATTTTATTTAAATAATTTCCAGGTCATGTAACGTATTGACTCAAAATCTATTCTAAAATGTGTGTTCACCTGTCCTGCAGAGGGCACAACATTTTTCATTCAATATTATCACTTTGCATATTTATTAATAATTTTTTATTGAATTACTATTGATTTTATTTCAATAACTTTCAAGTCATGTGACCTATTGGCTTAAAATCTAGTCTAAAATATGTGACCACCTGTCCTGAAGAAGTGCACAACCTTTTTTATTAAATCTTATGACTTTACATATATATATATATATATATATATATATATATATATATATATATATATATATATATTTATTTTTTTTTTTTTAAGAAATATGAATAATTGAATTTGGCACAAAATCCTTTCTAAAATGTGTAACCACCTGTCCTGCATAGAGTTTTTTTTAATTACTTACTAGCACTTTGTATGTTTATTAATACTTTTTAATTAAAATATTAATTATTTATTTCAATAGCTTCCTTTCAATATTTTATTTCAATTAAAATAGATCATAAAGCCATTCTTGAATTTACAATGTCATCTATCCTGCGTGTGTGTGTTTTAAACCACAGTTAAAAGAAAAACAATATCAAAACAAAAATGGTTGCACACTTTATCCAAAACACAAATCCAGGAAGTGCAAGTCGAAAATGTAAGAAGTGAGCCAATAGGAGATACCCTGTCTTGACCACACGAATAGCACAGAGAAGATAAAGTGAAACGCAATTATCATTTAAGCATTTTTGCAGGTAATTTTACTGTCACACTATTTAAAAAACTTCTACATTGCATGCACTGCAGTGGATACCAGGATTTGATTACATTGAGGTGTGTCTGTCTTGGTCATCTTTTAGATGATGCTTTACAAAGCAGCATATATAACTACCCTAAAGGGGAAACTTGTAATTCCTATTGAACATTAAACCCCCATACAGAGAATGTGTCATTCAGTTTCTCATAAGCAAGATGCAAGTGTGGGAAGATGATTATTATGCATATTATATACATCATACATATCAAAATACATTTATAGTCATTTAAATTATTATTGAATTATTGACATTTATAATCACAATATTTCTATTTTTATACCTAATCAAACTATTTATTCAATTTTATTAGCACTAAATGATAATTTGTATGCTGCATGATTAGCAGAGATGTCAAGTAACAAAGTACAAATACATAAATTTTTACATTAAAAAAAACATCCGGATAAATCGCGCCATCTGGATGGAGCGAATTTGATTGTGGTTGGATGAGAAGTATAAACATACCATTCCGACACCCTATTGGCTGGTACGCGATCCATCGCACCTGCACATGACGTCACATCACACACTCCAGCAAGGACGTTTGAATAAAATAGCATTTTCGGTTGATAACGTTGTGATAAGTAGGCGAAGATGTCTTGAGACTCAAGAGTCGAGCAAAATGTCACAACCAAGCACCAGCGCAGAAGGTAACAGCACCAAGAAGGTAACAGGAATGATTATATATATATATATAATTATTTTTTATTAATTACTTGCACTAATCATACATTCTGACTGCACTAATGTTTATTGTAGACAACCATACAAGGGTAATTGTTACTAAGCCTGCCCTGGGTACACTCATTTTCTTGTATGTTGCCCTCACAGATTCCTGCAGCTAAGCTTGGATGTACATTTACATTCCAATAAAGGTTACCGATGACATGCCTCTGAAGTTAGATTTTTTGCACCATTAAAATACTTAACTAGTTATCAAATCTTCTTCTCCATAAAACATGTTAATACTCAGTAGTACACATATATGGTTCTTTAATGTATTTGCATTGGACTAAAATGCATTCTTTTTCAATTGCCATATACAGTATCCCAAATCACTATGGCCTTTAAAAAATACACCAAAAAAACAACACATTTTTCTTTTTTTTTTTTTATGAGGTGTTAATGCAGTATATAGGCCCGTGGCACAGCCTAAGCTTTTATCCTTAATGCCCAGACCCCCTCATGTTACTTTTACTTTTATACTTTAAGTAGTTTTGAAACCAGTACTTTTACACTTTTACTTGAGTAAAAAGCTTGAGTTGATACTTCAACTTCTAAAGAAGTCTTTTTAAACCCTAGTATCTATACTTCTACTCAAGTAATGAATGTGAATACTTTTGACACCACTGATGATTAGATAACTTTAATATTTAAAAAAAATAAAGCATCAGGTGGCTACAGTACACATGATTCTCTACAAGCACAAGCTTGCTTGTGCTTGGTACATGGAATGAAGGCTGAATCACCATGGGTGGTTGTGTTTTTTGTTTTTCTGGGGGAGTTGGGAGATCGCTCTATAAATATGCTGACATGCACACACGAAAGCACAAACTTAGCACTCGTCTCAATAAGTTCAGCCTAAACTCTGCAACATGGTCATGGGCAAAGGTGTTGAAGTACAGGTCAATAAGGCCATCTATCAGACAGGTGAGTCAATAAATTGTATTGAAGCGATTCATACAAATGCTACTTGTGATGCAGTTACACATGTTATTAATATTATGATTATTATTACAAACCACTTTTCCCTTTTTATTTACACTATTTGTAACATTAAATCTATTTTGTTTAAAGCTGATGTGGCAAAAGAGAAAATTGATGAGGTGACTGGAGAAAAACAAAGCAAGGACAAGAAACAGGACGAAGGTAATTATATTATTTTTTGATAAATTTTCTCATTTGATTATTGAAAAAAAAATTCACTGTTCAGTATTAGCAAGGATCAAGCAGTGTAATTCTATTTGTAAATTATATTAGTTTTAAAGCTTTCTGATTCTCTTTTAAATAATAATAATAATAATAATAATAATAATAATAAACATCCTATAGCAGTGGTAGGTTGCGTTATAGAAATAAAATTCTTTATTATGATCAAAGTGTACATGTATGCCTGTTGTAATAAGGCTGTAACTGTTGCAGTTCTCAACGATTTGGTGAGCGGTGTGGTCGGCAAAGGTTCAGCAAACCAGGCAGCAGATCAGGCACTCGCTTTTGGAAAAAAGTTACTTGACAAATGTAATGCATTTTAAGTGTTTGTATCACATTATTAACAAATTTTGCATATGACTGTTTAATTAAACAGCAATGGAACAGAAAATGTGTTTAATTTCTTTATTCATAACAAAAAAAAGCAAATTTTCACATGATGGTGTAGATGAGCTTTTGGAATGGTTTTGGTCCCCAATGAGCTAAACTCACCCACATACAAACACACATTTCCAGGGTGTCACTAAATACACTGGATTTAATTTTCACACATTTTAAATGGAAAATATTACATTTAGCACATCTCCAAGTCTAAGTGCTGAACAAGACCAGTGTGTTGGATGGATGTTTTTCTGTTTGAGGTATTTTATGAATGTTCTTCTCCAGATATAACAACATAATTCCTCTGAGTATAAAACTCCTGCTCTAAGGTTAAAGACATTTTTAGTGTTGCCTTTTACTACTCATAATGTGGGGTCACATGCTTTGGGACAACAAACATTGTGAATGAATGAATGAATGTAAACATGTTTTGAAAGCTGGATAATAAAAATAACCCACATTTCATTTGCACAATGGATGCAGAGGCAATACTGCCAACATTAGTTAAAAACAAATTAATACAAAACTACAACACAGTAAGATAGTGAATAGCTTGAGAACGTGAACTTAAGAACATTGCAGCATGACATTCTTTATAACTAGCAGCTTGTTTGGTTGTCATACAGAAATCACAGCATAGTTATAGTAAAACAAACTTTATGGAACAAAACTTGGCACAATATGAGTGGGACAATTTATTATTTAATATAATTTATTAAGTAATATAGTATGCTATGGGTATCTTTGGAAACTCAGAAAATGACAGAAGGCTGTGAGATGATCGGGCACAGGGTTGGTCTAAGGCTGGTCAGGAGTCAGGATGAATAAACTGGTAGAGGGGACATTGAGCATTTATGTAAATAATTTGCTACAAAAGACAGAAAAATATAAATATCCTTCTTAAATAATAATAATTATAACAATAATAATAATAATAATAATAAAGTATTAATTGAATAACTACTAAGAATGCACTGCTTAGTTAGAAGGATAAGAAAGCCTGGGTAATCACTGTAGACAGGTTGGTCTACTGATTACTCTTAAAGCAATCTCAACATCAGGGACATCGCAATGTCCTGGAGGTGTTTATACACACTATAGTGATCAATCAACAGAAACTATAAACACACTATAAACATTACTGTATTTAAGATGATACTGTAATCTTATATTAGGAGATTGGCTAGCTTCCAGAATTCATTTGACATCCAACAGCTTTTCCCAGGTGGCCAGGCAATACGTTAATCTACATGGTCTTTCCTTGGTATTTCTTTTAATCAAACTGCACTTACAGTATTTTTACAGTAAAAATTCAGTAACCCCTTGATCTTTGTTAGGTTTCTGCATCTAGAGTCCTCACCAGGAATAAATCCTGAATGCAACACCAATCCACCTTAGTGCCTCATGCAAACACACTCACGCTCAGGAGCATTTCTATATTTATGTAATGAAACAGGAAAACCCAGAGCAACTCAACACTTGCAGAATCCCTGGTTGACCCAGGAGATTTAAGGCTGCAATACTAACCATTGTTCCACCCTGCCACCCATAGCACACAACTGAAAAAGAAGTTAAGGTTGGGAAAGGTGTAGAATAGTGTTACTTGGTTACATAAAAAAAAAGTCAGTGTAAAGTCATGAGGAGAGTAATAAATGTGTGTGTGTCCTCAGGTGGATTTCTGCCAGGATGGGTGGATGGAGGGTGGAGATGGTGGCCAGGACAATTCCTTAAAAATAATCAAACATTCATTATTTAATACCCACAAAGTGTTTGAATAATTTACTGCATGAGTATGAGGCTAATAAATTTTTCATCTCTTTCAAACAGGATTATTAATTCAATTTTATTTATATAGCGCTTTTAACAATAGTCATTGTCTCAAAGCAGTTTCACAAAAATGAAAGAAATTCATTAAAAACAATAAAATAATAATAAATTGTGTATGTGTGAGAAAAATGTGTCTAGATAATAATGAGATGAATGAATGAAATGTCTCTGATGAGCAAGCCAAGGGTGACGGCGGCAGTGGCAAGAAAAAACTCCCTAAGATGGCAATAGGAAGAAACCTTGAGAGGAACCAGACTCAATCAGGGAACCCATCCTCATTTAGGTAATAACAGATAGAGATGATATAACATCATGTGTGTTATGCAGCTGAAAGTACAATATAACAGAAATTCTTTAAATTAACACGAAGTCCAGTTCAGCACAGGAAGTCAGTAGGTGCAGAGGGCAGATGGGGTCTGGATCACTGGGAGCACAGGAGCAGGATGTGTAGCTCCAACCATCATAAAGCAGAATCCTTCTCTGGATGCCTCAGGATCCTCGCAGGGTTGGCCTTTGTCTCCTGAAGCTGGTATAATCTCCAGATGCCTCGGGATGGGTAGAAAAGTACAGAACAGATGGCGAGAATTAGCGTAGTTGCCATTCAGGATAGATGTACTGAAGTATGAAGTTATTGTCACGGTGCGGAGCGGAACGAGGTGAATCCAGGCGCAGATGAGTGACAGCAACGTGAAAACAAGAGCGCGGTCGGAATGCGGAAGCGGAGGTCAAAACCGGGAGATAAATCAGCGCAGCGTTTAAGCCAAATCGTTAAACAAGAGCAGTAGTCAGAAGGGGAGGCGTTTAATTGGTAACCGGGAAATCAATCAGCGAAGCGACAATTCAAAAAACGAGAAACAAAAGCCGTGGTCAAAGCAAGGAAGCGCGATTGAGGTCAAAGCCGGGAGATCGAAGAGCGAGACAAACAAAACCGAGACGAGAAACCGAAAGCAAAAACGAGAAACAAAGCGGACTTGACAACGTGAAAGCAGGAAAAATAAACGCGAGAGAATCGAGGCAAAAAATACACAAGATAACCCAGCGATTTAGGCAGGCACGTGCACACATAGCAAAAAGGGGGCTTGCAGCACCTGCCATTTTTATTCCTGGAGAGAAAGTGCCCTTTTTTTTTTTTTTTTTTTAAATAATATATATTCCTGTTTGCGCACAGCTTCCCTGTTAAACAAATATATTTATTGAAGAATAGTATATCTAAATATCAGGTCAGGAGTTCTGAAGCGAACGTGTGTGTGTGATTTGTGAATGTGCTGTTTATGTGACTTTCGTGCTGTGCTGAATAAACTACTCCCAGCCATTTGCATTGGGCAGCAAAGAAGCTTCTCTCGAAAGTTCCTTCGCAGTGAAAAACGCTACAATAAGTTACTAATAAGCTTACTAAATAAGCTTAATAAAGTTACTAATAAGCATATATCATAGCATAAATTTGTGAATTTAGTAGAAATCTACAGATGCAAACAGATGGAGGATAGATAGACTTTAAAAAATGTAGTAAATCTGAGTAACTGCATCTGGTACATTAATCAATAAAACTGAGTAGAAATAAGTTAACATTAAACATTAAAAATAACAATATTTATAAATTAACTTTTTATTTATGAGTAATTTAACTTTTAATTTCCTCTAAACCTTTATAAAAAAGTAGTCCATACAACCACAAATACATACATGACATTGGCTTTTATTGAAATTTTCTCAATTATTTGGGTAAGTTTAATTCAAACAATCAAGTAAGATTTTCGGAGATTTTGTTAAGTTAATAAAGTTAAACATTTCTCTAATATTTACTAAGCCACAGAATATTTTTTAGAGTGTAGTAGGTTTCAAACAAACTCCATCTAAATGTGGATTTTGAAGGTTTTATTTGATGATGGTGATACAGTCCTCCCTCAAATGTGAAACTAAGTCCATGTCAGTCACCATCAGTTATTGTGTATGTGTACATGCATAGCAATAATAATATTAATGTATTTAATTAAAACATTAAGGCAGTATTCTGATGCTTGGTTGTGTGAAGTTTAAAAGTTATTTTGCTTGTAAAACAAAAAGTATTTAAACAATTAATTTTAATCATGCTTGCAGTGCAGGGCCATGCAAGGACAATTGCATGAGTTTGAGGAAGATAAAATTAACTTTTTAAATTATTTTTTTAAAAAGGAAGTCAGTGTTGCGTTAATATATATACTTTTTTGTTTAAAAACGTAATTATGAGAAGTGCCCTTTATTTCACTTGAGCCCCTGCCCCTCAAAATGTCTGTGCACGTTCCTGGATTTAAGCAGCGCGTGCTTAAATGCTGGAGTAATCAGACGGGGATTAGAGACAGGTGTGCAGACGGGGCGGAAACGGGGGCGTGGGAAAGGATACAGACAGACTAGGGTAAACATGAGCACATGGAAAAAGTGACAGCGTGAGAAAAACAGAGCACAAGGCAGACCGGGCATAAATCATGACCGTTATGGGATGAGTTACGCGTATACCAGAAGAGATGCGTGTTCCTAATCTCGTGTTCCTAAAAAAAAAAAAAAGTCAGTCATGTTCTGTGGAATAAATTATGTTTGTGTGCAGGCCATTGCTTTTTTACTTGCCACTTTTGTATTTTCTTGAACCTCAAGAAAACGTGATGTGTATATAAAAACTCTTGCTTTCTCCACCTTCATTTTACCCCCCTTTAATAATAATTTTAAAATATTACAGGTGGAAAGCCAACCAGAGAGGATGGGGAGCAGCTGGTCACGTTTATTAGGCATTGGAGACTGCAAGGGCACCCGTTATTGTTACTGTATCTGCTTGGGACCTATATACTAATTCATCGCTTGCTCACTTCTTAATCCTACCTTTCCTTTAAAGCCACATTTTCTGGGGTATTGCGCTATAAGGTGTGTAGTCCGCTATTTTGTAGAACATATAGTGTAGCAAATAACCGTGGCACTAATTGTTGTCGTCTGAAGTTTTAATAAATAATCATGTGTGGCCGGCAGCCACCCGAGGGCAGACAGGCACATCTATCAATTAAGCTCACGAAGCTGAGAAGGTCCTCAAAATATATATATTTTTTCTTCCTGTTGAGTTTTTTGTCTTATTTTTGTTCTTGTAATATATTTTTGTTCTTTTACTATTTGATTGTTCTTAAAAAAATAAAAAATAAAAAATTTCTACATTTTGGACTTTTATTTGTGTTGTCTAGCAGCTATGGATTTTAATAATTTTACTAATATCTAGGTAAAAATATAGGTGCATGTATATATAGGTGTATATATGTACACATATATGTACATATAATATAGGAAAACGGCCAATTTTATATATGTTACATATATGTCTATATAGGTACATATATGCACGCATATATGTATGCATATATGTATGCATACTTTATATGCACGCATATATGTACGCATATATGTGCATATACAGTATGTACATATAATATAGGAAAACGGCCAATTTTATATACGTCACATATATTAAAAACCTATATCAAACCTATATTAGAACATATATGTTTATATAGGTTTTTCCGTGTGGGTGATAATATTGGGGTTATATGATCATATTTTCTGGATCTAGTGAGAACCCTGGCGGCTGCATTTTGGACTAACTGAAGCTTGTTTATTGAGGATGCAGGACAACCACCTAGTAATGCATTACAATAGTCCAGTCTGAAAGTCATGAATGCATGAACTAGCTTTTCTGCATCACATACGGATAAGATGCTCCTAAGTTTGGCAATATATCTAAGATGGAAAAAGGCTGATATTGGAAATATGATTTTCAAAGGACAAGTTACTGTCTAATATTACGTCCAGGTCTTTTACTGTTGAGCTAGTAGTAACAGTACATCCTTCTAAACGCAGGCTAAATTGTGAAAGCTGTTGTGTGCTGGTTTTTGGGCCGATGAGCAATATGTCTGTTTTGTCTGAGTTTAGTAAAAGAAAGTTATTGGTCATCCAATCTTTTATATCCTGGACACACACGGTTAATCTAGACAACCTAGGTATTTCGTCTGGTTTTGTTGAGATATATAATTGGGTATTATCAGCATAACAATGGAAACTAATCCCATGTCTTCTTATGATGTTACCCAAGGGAAGCATGTATATTGAGAACAGCAGAGGTCTTAAAACTGACCCTTGTGGGACCCCATATTTCACTGGCATTACAACCAGTTCTTCATTTAGATCTACAAAATGGTATCGATCAGACAGGTATGATCTAAACCATTTTAATGCCTGTCCCTGAATACCTATGTGATTTCGTAAGCGATCTATGAGAATATTATGATCTATAGTGTCGAATGCAGCACTAAGATCAAGCAAGACTAGTATTGAGATGCAGCCTTGGTCTAAAGCTAAAAACAAGTTGTTTGCAATCTTAACTAGTGCAGTTTCTGTGGCCTGAAACCTGACTGAAATACTTCAAAAATGTTGTTTTCCTGCAAGAATTTGCATATTTGAGATACTACTTTTAAAAATATTTTTGATATAAGAAAAGGTTATTAGCCCTGAAGTCAGAAACAACACCCTTTCATTTCCTCATCGATCCTGCACTCTCATCCCAGCAGCACCTTCATATGGCTCTGACAGGTTTTTTTTTTGTGACATTACAAAAACAAACAAACCGGAATTACTCCCATTTGCGTGGTGTAATGCTCTCGTTCCGTCAAAGCTTCAGTGTAGGTGTCAGGATTTATGTGTAGACAACACTTAAATAGCACTTGAACATGATTCAATCGTGGACAGTGGTTCCACATGATTATACCACATTATCTTAACACTGGATTGCTGTTAAAACAACTTGAAATATTTGTGCTTATTTAAAATAAACAGCTAACTTTGATCGAACATTATTTAAATATTTTTATTTAACTTGATTTTTTAATTTGTTGAACTTCAACTATCATGCTATTTAAAATTTATTTCTTGATGTTAATCGTATAAGTTAACATCGATTTCAATGAATCCCATTTGGTCATGTTACTACAACTAAATTTTATACCATAATAAATAGCAGCCCTATTTTCCCATGCTCTAGTGACCCTTAAAGACAACTCCAGAGGCAGTAAATATGTAATATATCCTTTTTATTAGACAACAACTTATAACAGGTGCCCTACTTTCATAAAACACTAACAATCTAATTCAGATACTCAAAAATTAAATGTTGGGTTCAATTTTTTCTTGTCAACAAGTTCCACACAAATGACATCAGTAAAATCAACATTTGTAAGGGCCTTTATTCATGTCATGACCGCAGGGTATAGGCGGATGTTGTCGCCGTGGGCACAAAGAGCAGGCATAAACGCAGAGGGGTGTGATAAGCAAAGAGAGTCTTTTAAATCATATTCATAACATAATATAAATAATAAAGAATCAAAAACAAACAAAAGAACAACAAACTTAAACTATACTCAAAGGAAATGGTGAAACACGGGCTCTATGGCAAGACAGGCTTAGGGACATATACTGTACAGGCCTCATACCTGTTTAAACATTAAACATAAGCCCTTTGGCGAAACACGGGCTCAAGGAAACATACAAACACTTAGTAGGGAGCTCACACGGGACCAGTGGTGGTCCCTTACAATTCACAACAATACAACTGTTACAAGCATTTTAATAACAATTGGCACTGTTTAAATGCAGCACAGAAATCAAGAAATTGAGAATATTATCCAACAATACAAAAGACATACTGTACACAATATGCAACATATTCTGATTTTTTGTTTGTTTTTCTTTTTCAACTTTTTTAACTTTACTGTCAACTTTGACACATTTAAAGAGCAGGGAAAATTGTGTTTAACAAAAAAAAAAAAAACATTAAAGTTGGTTATCTTTAACCTGTCTTTCAACAGTATTCTGGACATGTTTTACATAAAAAAAAATCATGTCACCCACAAAAATTGGAAAACAGGTTCTCACTGTATGAATCTTTAAAAAAAAAATAAAAATCTAAAAGGAAAATGCACAACCTTGTCCTTAAGGTCAATAATAGCAACTAAAAATTAGTTAATTTACCATATAAACATAAAATTTTAATAATTTACCCGTATTTTTTGCTATCAAATACAAACAAAAAAGGTTTTTTTTCAAGTTTCTGCAAAGCCTAAATATTTTGCATCCAAAACAAAACAAAACAAAACATTTTCAATAAGTGCAAAAAAGGCCTTCATGTGAAACAACAAACTCAAATGCTCAATGTTGGTTTACCCATAAAGTTTGTTTTTAAGCATCTGTACCTTTGGTGAAAGTCTGGTAGCATTCAGCTGGAGGAAGATCTTCTGCAGTTTTTTAAAGAATGTTTTCAGTTCCTGAGGTTCATTGCATAATGAATAAATATTTACATAATGGGCATTTCCAAATTTCTTGTTTGGCGATCTCAAACTGTGCAGGTTTCATAACCAGACATTGGACATTAAACCATCGCTGACAGTCATCACACTGGACCTGTTGAAAAAAAAAAACATGAATGTTTCTATGTAACATAGTATTAAGATAAGGTTGCTTTTAACCAGGGAAGGACTTTATGCCTTTATGAAGGACTTGATATTATATAGTGAATATCTTAACAACCCTCATACACATTTACGTTCCTTCTATTTCACGTTATTTAAGGGCAGATGACTGTTTAAGTCAGGACTATGTTTAGGATATTTATAGTGTATGGCAGTGCTATGCTTGTGCACTTTTGTTCGACCACATACAGACCAACAAACTAGGCAACACAATATAGAACAAAAAATATTATATCAAAATAATAATGCTAAAAATTGTTTAAGCATCTGTATTTGTGGCTATTGTTACTTCTTCTAGTGGATTCAGTAGGCCTCTCACAGGGGCGGACTGGGACCAAAAAGTGGCTCTGGACTTTCTGGCCCACAGCAGCCCACATCATAATACATTGGCTCATTAATGTAGGGATACATTTTTAACACCAGTTACAAGTATAAAAATATAACACGATACAGAAATCAATGTTATTTAAACATATTATTTGAAGTATCACTGAACATATATTGAGTCATATTAGTAAAACAAGGGTAAAACATCAAGACAAACAACACATAAATCTATAAAGACAATATTCTAAAAAGAATGGCAATAAAACTGAACAGGTAAGCTGAAATAAAATCAAAGGTCGATATAAATGTACAGCAAAAGGATCAATCTGCAAGTGCTGTAGATATCCTTTTGCTGTTGCATGACTGCCAGTCTCTTTTATAATTTTTTGAGTCAGCATCAACTCAAGCATCATGTCATTATAAAGCCTTGCACACTTTCTCACCTCTGAGGATATTTTCTTCAAAACACCGTCCCCCTCTTCAAGCATCCATGTGCAACAACAATCCCTGGAATATTACGGATAACTTTTACAAATACCACACTAGCGACACGCTAAGCACATTCTAATGATGTTGCTAGCAACATAATAATATAGTAAGCATCAGGGTAGCGACATTTCAATCATGTTATTAGCAAAATGATATTATGGTTAGCATAAAGCGACATGCTAATATTGTTAGCATAATGCTAGCAATGTGCTAATATCGTTAGCATAATGCTAGCATAATGCTAATATTTTAAGCATCATGCTAGCGACATGCTAAAGTAAAGGTAAAGGTGGCAAAGGCCAAACAAGAAGCATACTGTACGAAGAATTGTATGCTAGGCTAGACAGTAAGGAGGGAGAGGTGGATCTGTACAAGTTGGCAAGGCAGAGAGATAGAGATGAGAAGGATGTGCAGCAGGTTACAGTGATTAAATATAGAGATGGAAATGAACTGACAGATGCCAGGAGGGTAATGGGAAGATGGAAGGAGTACTTTAAGGAGTTGATGAATGAGGAAAACAAAAGAGAACAAAGAGTAGAAGAGTTGACTGTTGTGGAACAGGAAGTAGCAAATATTAGTAGAAGTGAGGTGAGAAGGGCGTTGAAGAGGATGAAGAGTGGAAAGGCTGTTGGCTCTGATGACATACCTGTGGAGGTATGGAAGTGCTTAGGAGAGGTGGCAGTAGAGTTTCTGACTAGTTTGTTTAACAAGATCTTGGAGAATGAGAGGATTCCAGAGGAATGGAGGAGAAGTGTATTGGTGCCAATTTTTAAGAAAAAGGGAGATGTGCAAAGCTGTGGCAATTATACAGGTATAAAGCTAATTTTATTTGTCACATACACAAACATACACAGTACGAAATGTAGTGAAATGCATTATATGACTGCCATTGACCCTAGAAGAGAATTAAAGTTTACAAATAAGAAATAAATATGAATAAAAGAAATACGATAGAAATTAAATAAAAAAATTAAATTGAACTAGGAAAAATAGAACTAAAAATAAAAATAGAAATGTGCTAGGAAAAATAGAACTAAAAAAAAAATAGAAATATGATGTACAAAAATAGAAATATACTGTACAAATTGAAATATACTGTGCTGTGTGAGCAAATATGCATAGAACAAAGTGTCTTTGTGCAGAGGTTATTAAAGTGTCTTTGTGCACTGGTCCAGGATGTAAACGTAAAACTGTAAAATGTAGTGTAGTTGTGAAGGTAGGTGTGCAAAGTTATTAAAGTGTCTTTGTGCAATGGTCCAGGATGTAAACGTACGACATGTAGTGTATATATGAAGGAAGGTGAGCGTGTAATTGTCCATAGTGTTCATGGATGTAAGAAGATTGATAGATTTGATCAATTATGAAAAGATGAAAAGATTGTTAGTTCTGCATAGTGGTGTGGTTGTGGTTGAGAGACCTTATCGCCTGCGGGAAGAAGCCCCTCCTCAGTCTCTCTGTGTTCAACAGACCGCAACAGAGTAAACAGTCCGTTATTGGGGTGGCTGAGGTCCTTCACGATCTTCCTGGCCTTGGTCAAGCACCACTTGCTGTAGATTGAGTGCAGGTAAGGGAACTCGATGCGGATGATGCGCTCAGCTGATCGCACCACCCTCTGTAGAGCTTGTCTGTCCTGCATAGTGCTGTTCCCGAACCAGGTCTTGATATTTCCCGTCAGGATGCTCTCTATGGTGCAGGAGTAGAAATTCCTGAGCACCTTGGAGGGCAGTCTAAAGTCTCTCAAGCGTCTGAGGTGGTAGAGACGCTGCCGGGCCTTTTTTACCACGGTGTTGATGTGACAGGACCATGCCAGGTCCTGCGTGATGTGAACACCGAGGTATCTGAAGCTGTCCACTCTCTCCACTGGGCTCCTGTTGATGACGGGGGTCTGGTAGTTCCTCACCTGCTTTGTACTAAAGTCCACTATCAGCTCCTTTGTCTTACTGACGTTCAGGAGGAGATTGTTTCTCTGGCACCAGTTCTCCAGATTTCCAACCTCCTCCAGGTAGGCCGTCTCATCGTTGTTCGTGATCAGGCCCACCACAACAGTGTCGTCAGCAAACTTGATGATGGTGGAGGAGCTGGTATTGGCCACGCAGTCGTGGGTGTACAGAGAGTACAGCAGGGGGCTCAGAACACAACCCTGGGGGGCTCCAGTGCTAAGAGTGAGGGAGGCTGAGACATGTCCGCCCATCCTTACTGCCTGTGGTCTGCCAGTCAGAAAATTGGAGATCCACTGACACATTGATGAGCTGAGTCCCAGGTGCTCCAGCTTGGTGGTAAGTGTGGAGGGAATTATGGTATTAAATGCAGAACTGTAGTCAATGAAGAGCATTTTCACATAATTCCCCCTCCGAGTGTCCAGGTGAGTGAGAGATGTATGGAGGAGATGAGAGATTGCATCGTCTGTGGAACGGTTTGGACGATAAGCGAACTGTAGTGGGTCTAGTGTGTCTGGTAGTGAAGAGATGATGAAGTCTCTGACCAGGCGTTCAAAGCACTTCATCACTACTGAGGTGAGGGCTACAGGGCGATAATCATTGAGGGAAGCAGGATGAGGTTTCTTTGGGACAGGAACAATGATGGACTCTTTGAAGCATGTGGGGATCACCGACTGAGATAAAGAGATGTTGAATATCTCAGTGAACACAGGTGCTAGCTGGTCTGCGCAGGCTCTGAGAATGCGGCCTGAGATGCCGTCTGGTCCTGCTGCTTTCCTGGTGTTCACTCTCTTGAAGGCTCTCCTCACGTCATGCTCTGAGATGATAAACGTGCTTCCGGTGCTGGCAGTGACTTCCTGTCTGCAGCCGTTAGCGCCGCTAGCATTAGCATCGCTAGCGTCTTTAGCTGCAGCCTCGAAGCGAGCAAAGAAAGTGTTCAGCTCATCTGCCAGAGACACGTCTGCGTTCATCATACCGGATGTTGGTGCTTTATAATCCGTTATTGTTCTTAATCCCTGCCACAGGCTCCTAGAGTCACTCTGTTGGAGTTGTGACTCTAGTTTCCTCCCGTAGCGCTGCTTCGCCTCTTTCACCGCCTTCCGGACGCTGTATGACGCAGCCTTATATGGTTCCATGTCCCCCGACGCGAGTCCCGTGTTGTAGGCAGTGGTGCGAGATCTCAGAGCGTCGCGGATGGTTTTATCCACCCACGGCTTCTGGTTGGGAAACGTTTTAATAGTCTTTTTTTCTACGGTATCGTCCGCTAGTTTCCCGATGAATCCCACAACCGCTTCCGTAAACACGCTGATGTCATCGGAGCTGTTTCTGAACATGTCCCAGTCTGCGTCATCGAGTGCGCCCTGTAACGCGGCCACCGATTGGTCCGTCCAGCACGCGACCTCCCTCTGAACCGGAACTTCCTGTTTCAGCCTTTGTTTGTATTTTGGCATGAGGAAGATGGCGGCGTGGTCGGATTTACCAAACGGTGGACAAGATTGTGCCTTGTAGCCGTCCTTTACCGTTGTATAGCAGTGGTCCAGTGTCCTTTCGCCCCTGGTGGGGCAGGTAATATGCTGATAAAAGTTTGGCGCTGCGCGTTTGAGGTTGCCACTGTTAAAATCCCCCGCCACAATAAGCGCAGCGTCACGGTGTTGTGTTTGGTGCTGTGTGAGTGCCTCATGCAGCTCGCATAAGGCAGTGTCCGTGTCCGCTTGTGGTGGAATAAAAACGGCGCTGATTATGACCGATGTAAACTCCCGAGGAAGGTAAAAAGAACGACACATGATGAACAGTAGTTCCAGATTTGGTGTGCAGGAGCGTGTGAGAGGAACAACGCTCGCACTGTTGCACCAGCTGCTATTCACCATTAAACACATGCCGCCTCCCCTTGACTTCCCCGAGTCCCGCGTCCTGTCCATGCGGTGAACCGAGAAGAACTCGGCCGGCTGGATGGCGTGGTCCGGCACCGCTGGGTTCAGCCATGTCTCGGTGAAGCAGAGGAGATTGCAGTCCCGAATGTCTCTCTGGAACTTTATCCTGGCCCTGAGGTCATCGAATTTGTTTTCCAGTGACTGGACGTTGGTGAGCAGGATGCTAGGCAGAGGTGTGCGGTGTGCACGGGCTCTCAGCCTGTTCCTGACGCCGGCTCGTTTCCCTCGGGGCCGCGGCTTCGCGTCGCGTCCTTTGTTGTCCCTCAGGATCTCACTCGGCCCTTCATCTGGCGGAGAAGTACAGAGAAAGTAACAGGGAGTTGCATTGTGTCTTTGTAGATTTAGAGAAAGCGTATGACAGGGTGCCAAGAGAGGAGCTGTGGTATTGTATGAGAGGGTCTGGAGTGGCAGAGAAGTATGTTAGAGCGGTGCAAGACATGTAGGCTATGAGAGCTGTAGGACAGTGGTGAGATGTGCTGTAGGTGTGACAGAAGAGTTCAAGGTGGAGGTGGGTCTGCATCAAGGATCGGCTCTAAGCCACTTTTTGTTTGCTCTGGTGATGGACAGGATGACAGATGAGGTAAGACAGGAGTCTCCATGGACTATGATGTTCACAGATGACATTGTGCTTTGTAGGGAGAGCAGGGAACAGGTGGAGGAAAATTTGAAGAGGTGGAGGTATGCTCTGGAAAGCAGAGGAATGAAGGCTAGCCGCAGCAAGACAGAATACATGTGTGTAAATGCGAGGGACCCAAGAGGATCGGTGAGGCTACAGGGAGCAGAGGTAAAGAAGGTGCAGGATTTTAAGTACTTAGGGTCAACGGTCCAGAGCAACGGAGATTGTTTAAAGGAGGTGAAGAGGCGGGTACAAGCAGGTTGGAATGGGTGGAGAACACTATCTTTTTCTCATTCTGTTTGTCATCCCCCCGCCACCATTTTACTGGTCTTATCGTGCTCACCACAGCTTCTTGTCTACTTGCTGGTTTTGTCTATTGTGGCCAGCTCATGACTCGTCCTCTGTTGTCCATTCATTTCCTCTCTCTTTGTCCTTTTCCGAGCCTTACCATGTATTTTTTGTGCATTTTCTCCGCTTGCTGCCTTTACTGGTTGCAGCGTTAGACACATTTCCCTGTTTTCCAGTCCACTGTCTTTAACGTCCTTATCTGTCATTCTTGTTTCACCTCACACTTAAATAAGCAATTTTAGCATTCTCTTTGTCAGTAACATTGTTCTCTCTGTCTCTCTCTATGCTCTTTTTGGGTAATCTTCTGCTCACTATCTGCTCATGCTTCTCTTCAAATTATTATAAATATTTATGGGGGACTTGTTCCAGTGCTCACACCTTTTCCTTATATATGAATATATAATGTTTACTGTTATTCCTTTTTTTTTTTTTTTTTTTTAATAAATGAGACAGTAGGATGCTAGACGTATAACTTTACAACATTCCAACATGGATCTAAAAAATGTTAGGATATAATAACCTAAAATATTTAGCAATTTTATTGAGACCACACCTGAATGAAGCACTTCTGTCCTGATTTCATGTCTGTCTTGGGACCATATAAACTTTAACCAAGTGGCTTTTTGTGTTATTTTTTAAAAGAGCTAAACTTACAGAAGACCAATGCTCAGGAATAACATTAAAAAAAAAAAAATAAAATAAAATTTGCACATTCCAGGCCTGGCCTTATATTGTGGGCAGCATAAGGTACACCTGTGCACTACTCATGATGTCAGATCAGCATCTTGATGTGGCACACCTGTGAGGTGGGATGGATTATCTCAGCAAAGCAGAAGTGCTCACTATTACACACACAGACATATATATATATATATATATATATATATATATATATATTGTTCATTTATGTCTTATGAGTAAGAATGTTGACACATTTTTACATTTTAAATAAGATATGATGGCATATTCACGAATCAGGACATTCACATAGTTAACACTATCGGATAGTGTACTATCAGGAAATTAAATAGATTTTAATACCATTTAAACCGAGCCATTGCCATGTCTTTTATTACTTTGTCCCTGTTAAGACATTACAAAAACTATATAAGAAACTTATAAAGCATGAATTTGGTCATTTCATCATTATGAAAATAACATGAAGCACATATACACTTGTTCATTATGAAATATCTGTTGTAAAACAAAATAAAATTCATGTTTGCTTCAGCATTGTAAGTTAACTTTATACACAATTCATCGTTGTACTTGGTCCGGATTTTAAATAAAGTCCTTCCATGTGCAATCTGGCGGATGTTCAGTGAAGCACAAAACATTTATTTAAAATTCACGAATGTTGCCTCCAGCAAGCCGCGGCACGCGGCACGCTAAATTGCGGCATCTCGCGGGAAAACACGCGCAGTTAATGGTGACATCTGTATACTGTAGTTCACCAAACACCAGGACAGTCGGAAAAACCTTTTCCCTTAGGCAGAAGGCCTGGGGAGCTTTCAGGGCAAGACCACCAGGCTCAAAAACAGCTTCTACACTGAGGCAATTAGACTGCTAAACTCTAGCCATGCTCTGTATGTCCTCTCCCATTAAACACAATCACAAGCTGCAAATAATGGATAGTATTTAATTACAATATACAGTGGAACCTCGGATTACGAGTAACACGGTTTACGAGTGTTCCGCAAGACGAACAAAGATTTTTTATAATTTTTGACTTAAAAAACGAGCACAGAGTATCATATGTAACACATGCAATTCTTGTTTTGACACCGAGCGCCGCGTCATCACAATTGGGCCAACGTTTTTTTTCTCTTTTGCACTGCGGGTATTTATCTCCCCTGCTGGGTCTTAGTGCTCGTCTCTTACTGGTATAATCAACATCCGTGTGTGTGTGTGTTTTTCTTTCTCTTGCGCTGCAGAGTGTGTTATCTGTTTGCGCGCATAATTTGACACCACGCCGGTCACACACAAACACACACACGCTCTATTTCTCTCTCGCCTTTACTGTGTGTCAGTGATTGAGCGTGTGTTATGTGTGTTTTTCTTTCTCTTCCTCTGCAGTGTGTGTGTGTTATGTGTGTGCACGCGTAATTTGACACCGCGCAGGTTCGCACACACACTCTCTCTCGTCGTTAGTGTGTGTCAGTGTTTGAGTGTGTGTGTTATGTGTGTGCGCGCGCTTAATTTGACACCGTGCCGGTTCACTCTCTCTCGCTTTTTATGTGTTTGTTTGTGTGTGTGAAACAGAGAGGGGGTGCTTCACTCACACACAACCAGCATGGTGTCAAATTACGCGGTGTCTCGCGCACACACATAATACACACTCAGCAGAGCACGAGAGAGAAAAACACACACAAACACAGCGCCTGCACACATAAATGGAAACATTTATCTGTTGGGATTTTAATTTTTAAGTTTTTAAGGTAACATGCAGGTTAATTTGTTTTATTTTTACTTTATATTTTGTTTTAATTATTTTATGTTTTTGGGTTGTGGAACAAATTATTTTAATTTCCATTATTTCTTATGGAAAAATGTGCTTTAATTTACGAGTGTTTTGGAATACGAGACCGCTTCCGGAATGAATTATGCTCATAATTCGAGGTTCCATTGTATCAAAGTTTTTATGGTAATATATAACCCTATAAGTCCAATGTACAAAGTTCACAAAGTATACACTATGTATAGTTTACATCTTAATTTTTGCATAATATATCTCTGACTGCTTTTATTTATTTTCATGATATACATCCCCATATTTATATGACTCTGTTATCTATGTGGTTTGAACGGGACCTGGGTCCTAATTTCGTACCATAACATGGAAGTGTGCTGGTATGACAATAAAGAATCCTTAAATCCTTGAATCCACAAGAACAGTTTTTCCTTCAGGTAATTTACCTCTTGAACAGTTAAATTCTCTTCTCACTGTGGAATAAATATTTGCACGTGAACTTATGTTGTCTCTTTTGTAAAAAAAAAAAACAACAACAAAACTTAGTTCTCTGTTAACTTAAAATGTTAATCTGTCTTGTCCTGGCTAGCCAACTAATTAGGTATCTAAGTTGCCTAGTCAGTTTTTTAAAAATTTATGTTGTTAATTTATGTTGTCAAGTCAATCTGTCTTGTCTCAACTAGCCAGCTAATTAGGTTTTAGTTATCTAGTTTGTTTCTGTTAATTTATGTTGTTAATTTATTTGGTATGTTACATCTTGGTCGTAGAGAAACGTTGTTTCATTTCACTAGTACTAACCTGTATATGGTTAAAGTGACATTAAAAGCCTATTTGACTTCCTTATCTACTTACTTGACTTGACTTGTTTAAAGATTGAGCAACTGATCCAGTGCTCTCACAGCTACTAACATCATCCTGGAAAAAGGCAAAGTCGATCCCATTAAAACAGACAAGCACACTGAAAAATCACTGTTAGACAACCTCTACCCTCGCTGTTTAATGACTGAAACCATTCATTCAGATAATGCAGTCATGAAGTTGATGAACGTTCAATGGATGTTTTTCATTCTCTTTACAGGCCCGAAGAGAATGACAGACAGAACAATCTTTTTAAATGTAACAATAAGGTGTTTGGTCGAACATATAAAAACTGTCTTCTACTGATAATAAACAAAGAACTCGCTAACACCCAAAGTTTGATTGTGTTTCAATGTGGCTCTCTTTATGTGACTAAGTATATTGAAGCACTGACCAAGCGCTTATTTACAAACTTATTTAAAAACTGAGTGTTTCTTCTGCTATTTTTTTTGTTGCTAAGTTTTTTTTCTGATAAAAACCATTTCACTTTAGGGCCCTGGATCACTTCTGAAAACACTTGATCCCAATGGTTCATTTTAATCAGTGAGTACACACAGTTTTTTATTTGATTTTTTAAGATAAGGTAAGATAAGATCTTAATAAAAACTTATAAAACCTTTATAAGTCCCACTTATTTGTACTTGAAATCCTGATGAATTTCAGATCCTATGAAAAAAATCTTTTAAAAATGTATATCTAAATGCGTTAATATTTCAAACCAAAATTAATTCATTTACTTGGTTGGCATATTAACGCATTTAGAGTACCTGAAAGTGGACTTGGAACAGATATGGTAATATGCAAACCAAGTGGATGAATATATGTTGGTTTCTTTTCATAGATTATTAAATGTTGACTTGTAAAAACTGCTGAATAGTTTTAAGTTTGATTGTATATTGCTTTGCCAACTTTAATTGTCTATTTTCCAAGCAGGGTTTGTTAGTTTCTACATATAAACTTTGGATTGGTAATGTTCTGTACACTCCTTATGCCAGTCGTATGCCTTAATAATGTACAGTATTTAGTAGGTGTATTCATGATTTCCTGGTTAAACAATAATTATACTCCTTTATTGAACTTTGATCAAGTCAAAGTTCTATATACTGTATGCAGTATTTTTTACTGCAGAGTTGAACTGTCTGCTCTCCATTAACTTTGAATAAAACCTTTAAAATGGCTTTTAAACATTTATTTTTAAGCAACTGCCAAAAAGAATTGTTTCTTTATCAACAATGACTTTAGAGCGGATTTCAGATTGACAGACATCGGGAGAGGTCGCTAGCAAATTCATATAAATGTCGCATATTGCAAATTTTAAGTCTTTTAAAGATACTTGCTAATAATCCCAGACTGGTGACGGCTTGCTGATGTGGCTTCGACTAATGTATTTTGCATCATGACAGTATTGGTTTATGTTATTAGCCGGTTAAGACACAATCAATCTGTCAAAATTAAGTGATAGTTGCCCAATGTTGACGGGTGCTCATTGCCCCTAATATGCATATTATGTGGGGGGACAATAACTTTTTTACATACAGTAGGGCCAGGTAGGTTTGGACAGCTTTAACCCTTAATAACCCCTTTAACCCTTCCTGGAGTGCGTTTCCCGTACAACGATGTAGCTCTTTGCTTAACCACCGTTGTACGATGCAACGATGAAGAAAATAACTAACTAGTCACAAGTGTTTCCCAACACCATAGTACCTGTGTCGCACTTCTATCGTTAAAATCATGTTGGTTTAATCTGTCGTTCTTCTTCTTCTTCGATACAATGGTGGAGTAGTTCCATAGGCACATATCGCCCCCTACTGGAAAGTGTTTTTTTCTCCCTCTTCGGCTCGCATTCAATGCGCTTTCGCAGTGATGTAACGTAGAAGTGGTGTAATAACGTCACAAACGCAACATTTTTAATTTTTCAATATTTCATTTTAACTAATTTTTTTAAATTTGGTATTGATACATCAGTACAATTAAAAAAAATTTTTTAAGGACTTATGGGTTTTGAAAATGCTGGGATTGTGTTGTGAACACCTGTTACCTATTTTGCTCAAGATAATTTCCTATATAAGTCCCTTTGACTTACAGCCATGGTTTAATGAGAGGTGACGTGAAAAAATGACACGAAAGCCACAATTTTCTAAAAAAGAGCTTGCAGTTCTTTTGGAGGAGGTGGGAAACTATAAAATCCTGCTTTTCTCCAAATTAAAAAACACAGTGACAAATTCTGACAAAAAAAATAAAAAATTTGAAGGAAATTGCACTAAAAATAAATGCTTCTGGAAATGGGTATGAGAGGAGCCCAGAGGAAGTGAGAAACAAGTGGAGGGACTTTGCAAGTGTGACTAAACGGAGGGCTGCAGCACATAGAAGGGATGGAAAAAAGACTGGAGGGTGTATCAACTCAGTTCCTCCTCTGAATGAGAAGGAAGAAAAGGTTTTGGCCATCCTGGGGCCTGAAGCATTGGAAGGGATCCCTGGAGGTATTGATGCATGTGCATCAACCAGGCCTCAAACATCAGGCCTCCTCCAGTCTATCCCTTCATCATCAGACCTCCTCCAGGCTGGCCCTTCATCATCAGACCTCCTCCAGTCTGGCCCTTCATCATCAGGCTTCCTCCAGGCTGGCCCTCCATCATCAGGCTTCCTCCAGGCTGGCCCTCCATCATCAGGCCTCCTCCAGTCTGGCCCTCCATCATCAGGCCTCCTCCAGGCTGGCCCTCCAACATCAGGCCTCCTCCAGGCTGGCCCTCTAACATCAGGCCTCCTCCGGGCTGGCCCTCCAACATCAGGCCTCCTCCAGGCTGGCCCTCCAACATCAGGCCTCCTCTAGGCTGGCCCTCCAACATCAGGCCTCCTCCAGGCTGGCCCTCCAACATCAGGCCTCCTCCAGGCTGGCCCTCCAACATCAGGCCTCCTCCAGTCTGGCCCTCCAACATTAGGCCTCCTCCAGTCTGGCCCTCCAACATCTGAAGTGGATCCAGGTCGAGGGCTATTGCTTCCTTCCCTTGATTCACCTCAGTCTGAGGCCTCCTCATGTGCTGAGCAATGTCCTCCTGATATAACAGAACACCAGCCATTAATCTCCTGGCAAAGGAGAAACAGGAGACGTTGTGGCTGCAGTGAAAGGCTGCTTCAGTCAGAGGGGAAAAAAATAACCGAACTCCAGGCCTTAAGGAAGGAATTGACAGCCCTGAGGAAGCAGCAAGAGAGACATCATCAGGAGGTAATGGCCTATAAGAGGGCCAAATTAGAGCTTTTACAACAACAGGCCAGCAAACCCTCTTTAACCGTGTTTTTACCACCTGACAGTAAGTGCAAATGGCATTATTATTTTATTGCTCAGTATATAAAGTCAAATAATTTATGGCTGACAGCTTTTTAACTTTTATAAACTGTGCATTTTCTTTTCACAGATTCACAGATGTAATCCACTACATCTTGATCTTTATTTTATTATTATTATTATTTTTGGCTACATTGTTGGCCACCATGCCTCCCAAAATCCAACTCCTCGTCCTTGTCGTGGGAGGTGGAAACAGACTGAGTCTGGCAAATGGGGCTCTGGTGAGGCTGTGTGGGTTTGCAGTGATAAAGCAGTTCAAAGCCTTCATTAGATGATTTTAAATACAAAATTAAATATACTATTTTATGTCCAAACATACTCTTTTGTAATAAAGTAAAAGTGTTTTTTGTATATGTACTGTAAGTGCTTGTTTTTATATATATATTTTTTTAGATTTGGCATTGGTAGTAACTTGACTCAGAGTAGAACACTAATGGCACTTAATAAAGCTAAAGAAGCTAAAGCACTTTTACCATGCCCTGTCATCACTTATTAAATATCTGAATAATGTGACTAAGCCTAATTAGGAAGCATGTGTATGGAATGGATTTCAAACTTTTTATTTTACAGTAGTAAGCCACCATCAGATACACTAAAACCATAACAGAAATGTCTATGTATGTAAGATTTTATCAATAAGTCATTTTATTAATGACAATATAAGGCCAAACATGGTACAAAACTCTCTAAGTATGCAGATCATTTTAAAGAATGGAATAACTATGGAAAAACAGTATGACAACAGCCTATTTTAAAACAAAATGATAATTAATGCAATAATAGGATAATGTTGAAACCTAATTAGTATAACAAATCTTGGATGGATCACTTGCTTAGGTAGTTAATTTAGACTGATTATTAGCCAATGAGAATGATTATAAGCCACCTTGATGAATCAACAGCAGGTGTACTAAGTACTCTCCTAATAAAAACAGCATGCATATGTCCTTCAAGTCATCAATCATGGCAGCTTTACAAAGATTTCTACAGCTTGAGCATAGAAGACGGCGCAGAATTCAGACCGTTTACATAAATGCCTACATAAGGACACATTTTACCCCCCTTGATGCACTATCTGATGATGCGATCTTAAGAAAATTCCGGCTTCCAAGGAACAAGATCCTTGACTTACTGGAGATTGTGAAACCACACCTTCAGAGGGCCACAAGAAGAAACTATGCCCTAAGTCCAGCGGTGCAGTTGTTAGCTACACTGCGTTTTTATGCTGTTGGAAGTTTTATGGAGGTGGTGGGTGATGGCCTAGGTCTCAGCAAGTCTTCAGTTAGCAAAACTGTGACAGCAGTAACACCTTTGCTGTTACAGCTTATAAAGGACAGCCTAATTTTCCCCCAAACACCAGAAGAAATCCGGCAGGCCAATCAACACCTTCACAGCATTGCCAGCATCCCCAGAGTGATTGGCATCGTTGATGGCACCCTTATTCCAGTGGCTAGTCCTGTTGCAAATGAGTCATTATATATTTGCAGGAAGGGCTATCCAGCTATTAATGTTCAGATAATATGCAATCACCAGGGGATGTTTACTGACATTGTTGCAAAATGGCCTGGGAGCACACATGACTCTTTTGTTTGGGCCAATTCTGCAATTTGCCAAGTGGCTGAAGAGGGTGGCTTTGGTGATAGCTGGCTGTTGGGAGACAGTGGATATCCTCTTCGCCCATACCTCATAACACCTGTGCAGCATCCAGCCACCAATGCAGAGGAAATGTTTAATCAGGCCCATGTAAGGACACGCTCTACAGTGGAGAGGACTATAGGACTGTGGAAACAGCGATTTCGCTGCATCAGCAAATCCAGTGGTGGCCTTAAACTGAACCCCTCCAAAAGCTGCTCTGTAATTGTAGTCACTGCAATTCTCCACAACATTGCAGTCAAGGAAAATGTCCCGCATTTTGATGAGGAAGAGGGGGGTCTTTCTGGTGCTGCTGAGGATGAGGAAGATGACATTTCTGATAAGGATGATGATGATAATGATGATCCTTTGAACACCCATCAAGGCAGAATGCATCCTGCAGGAGCAGAGGTCAGACAAATGTTAATTCAAAATATGTTTGGTTAGTTATTTGTTTACAGTTTGGAACATTTTTTTGTTGTTGTTTAAATGAATGAACTTGTGTTAATAAATATTTTGTTTAGTTGCCTACATGTTTTCCCCCTGCAGACATACTTTTGCAAACAAGTAGGCTATATATATATATATATATATATATATATATATATATTATTATTTTTTTTTTTAATATATATATATATATATATTTAAACCTATGAATATTTTACTTTTACTTCTGAGAGCACAACAAAAAAACCACATGCTTATTTATACCGTTGTTGTTTATTTATTTGGGTACATTCATTGAATATATATTGAGTAATATTTTAAATAGGCTTACATTATTAATTTTCTTAGTGCTTAACACTTTGTGCACTGTATATGTTGAATACGTGAACAGTACGGATAACATTCATTAAAAGTAAAAACTTCTAACATACTACTATATTATATATCTAACATATAATACAAATATTGTTATGAGAAATTTCTCTTTGGGTATGTTTTAACAAAGATACTCAGTTAAAAACTCACCTTTTCTTCGCACAAACGAAACCAAGGCTGTGTTCCAACCAGCATAAATAATGCTTTCGTAGGGCACTTCGAAGGGAGAATAATTGCGATGGTAACGCTGTTATAGCGTTTCAAAGTAAAATTGTAATCAAAATAACCGAAAAATTAATAACCTAATATCTGAGCACCAAAGCATTAAGTTGTCCAAATCGCTCAAAGTGGTTGGGAAAAAGTTTAGAAACTGGGCTTAGGGTCGTTAACTGTGAATAGAACACACCCAGCCGCGGCAAGGAACGATGCTTCTAACCACAGGTCGAAGGCTGTAGTTCCAACCACGTAAGTTTGCGACGCTGTTTGCGAATGTTCGTTTGAACTATGGTTTCGAGAAACACCGAATTGTTGAACTATGTTGGTAACGACGGAACTTGCGACCATAGTTGGCTAACGATGCCTTTGGGAAACGCACCCCTGGTCATTTCCAGTTATTTCCATTTAAATTCATCTTTATATTTTTTCTCCTTGTATGGTTAACTTTTTATATATTTTTTGAAGTTTTTTAAATATTTTGTTCTATTTATTTCTTTTCTATTTTTTAAATTTGAACAATAAACAAAATCATCATTTAAAAACTGCATTTTGTATTATGTGGGTTAGCTTTGTGTAATATTAAAATAAAATTGATTATCTTAATTACATAAGTGTGACGAATATGAAAAAAGGAGAAAAAAGCAAATATACTCTTTTATACACTCATAACATTTATATAACATTTTTTACTTGTTTTAAAGTTATTTCCATTTACATTGTCTTTAATATTTGTGATCTCAATTATTACATCACATCCTGGTTCGGGAACATCACCAAGCAGGACAGACGAGCTCTTCAGAGGGTGGTGAGATCAGCTGAAAGCACCATCTTCACCAAGCTTCCTGACCTGCATTTAATCTACAGCAAGCAGTGCTGGACCAAGGCCAGGAAGATCATAAGGGCCTCAGCCACACCAACAACAGATTCCTCACCGAGGAGAGCGCGGTGGTGTGCTGCCGGACCCGGCCGTGAACATTCGCACCGTGTCAGGGAGTTATTTGAGGATACGGGCCTGTCGCACAGTGCGAATACAAGTAGGTGCAATCATTCTTTCTCACCCATTCTTTGTGGCAGACATCGAGGATGATTGTATCTTGGGGTTAGACATTTTGGAAATGTGGGGTGCGGTACTGAATCTCGCGGACGGGACTCTGCGTGGTAATTTCGGTTTAGCCAGGTTGCTAGTGCCCAAAGCGCAGCCGGACGTGTTAGTAGCACGCACCAGGGGGGGCGGAACTTCCGGTGGACGCGCCATGTAAACATCCGGTAGCCGACCGAGCGAGAATAATGGCCGAGCTGATGCGGCGTAGCAGTGTGGAGCTAAATTAGACCGTCACCGTGAAGTCCCTTTTGCACGAGTTCGCGGATATTTTCGCGGTAGATGAGCGCGAGTGCACTCATACCAATTTGGTGCAGCACAATATCGATACGGATAACGCCGCTCCTGTTCGGTTACATCCGAGACGCCCCCCGTTAGCTAAACAAGCTATAGCCGAGCAGAAGCTGCGTGAGATGGCCGACTCGGGCGTCATAGAGCCAGCGTCCGGACCGTGGTCTTCACCCGTTGTACTTGTGCGTAAAAAGGACAAATCATGGCGGTTTTGTGTAGACTACCGGCGGTTAAACGAGGTGACGTGCAAAGATTCTTATCCGTTACCGCGAATAGATGATGCGCTGGAACACGTTGCGGGCTCGGCGTGATTTAGCTCGTTGGATTTGCGTAGCAGGTACTGGCAAGTAGAGCTCGCCCCGGAAGCACGACCCAAAACCGCGTTCTCGATCGGGCAAGGGCTATGGCAATTTCGGCGCATGCCGTTCGGCCTCTGCAACGCTCCAGCTATGTTCGAACGATTGATGGAGAGAGTATTGGCGGATATCCCTCGCAACCGTTGTCATCTACTTAGCTGATTTATTGGTGCATGGCAAGGAATTTGCGGTCGCGCTAGCTAACCTACGGGAGGTATTTCTAGCTATGCGGTGGGCGAATTTGCGGCTCAATCCCAAAAAGTGCCAGTTGTTGCGGCAAGACTTTCGGGTGGGGGCGCCAATGGAACGTATGGGCGTGGACATTCTGGGGCCGTTTCCCATCTCCGAGCGCGGGAACCAGTATGTGCTGGTAGCCATGGATTATTTCACCAAGTGGCCGGAGGCGTTTGTTGTTCCTGATCAGAGCGCTTCCACCACGGCTCGAGTGCTGGTGGATGAGGTGTTCAGCCGATTCGGCGCCCCGGAGCGGTTGCACAGCGATCAGGGGCGTAACTTCAAGGCGGAGGTGACCCGCACCACGGCCCTCATCCACAAAGTGATGGCCTCGTGGAACAATTCAACCGAACACTCACCACCCAACTCGCCGTGCTTACCAGCGACCGGCAGAAGGATTGGGACGAGCATTTGCCTCTCGTGCTTTGGGCTTATCGTACAGCAGTGCAGGAGTCCTCACAACTGACGCCAGCTGCGTTAATGTTCGGTCGCGAGTTGCGCACGCCTGTGGATCTGGTGTTCGGGCCCCCTCCACAAGTGGATTTACCCACGAAACCGGGTTTGAATTATTTTTGTTCTTTGAAAGACAAACTGTTTCGTGTCCACGAGTTGGCGCATAGACACTTGGCGGACGCCGTGGTTAAGCAGCGCCGCGTGTACGATACTCACAGCGGGGGGCGAGACTTTGCTACTGGGGAGCAGGTTTGGGTGTATTCCCCCGGAAGGAAAAGGGGGCTCTCGCCTAAGCTTATGTCGCACTGGATGGGCCCCTGCACGGTCGTTGCACAGCTCTCTGATGTGGTATACCGGGTGCGGTTGACGGGGCGGTCGCGATTGGTCGTGCTCCACCGGGACCGTCTGGCTCCTTATCAGCCCCACGCCAGGGCATCGTCGGATTCTGTGGAGGCCAGTCCGCCTCAGGAGGAGGGTGACGGCCCCCCTTCCCCCGCAAATAAGACTCCGGCGTTCCCAACGCCAGCGCCTGCTAGACTGAGTGCGCCATGGTGACCAGGGACGGTCACAGCTCGGGTGGGGGCAGTGTGGCGTGGGCGGGGTTTCGCTTGGGAACCATCATGCTTTGCGGGATGGGGCTGTTATGTGTTCACCCTGTTGGGAAAAGGTGTTTGGGTTAGTGGCTTCGGCCAGGGTATGTGTGCATGTTTTTAGGTGTGTTAGTAATGGTGGAAAGTGTTTTGTGTGTGCTATTTCGTGCCACGGGTGATCAATAAAGTACTCCCAGCCATTTGCATTGGGCAGCAGATAAAGCTTACTTGTCTCTCCACCATCCTTTCCGGCGATAAAACGCTACAATACAGAGGTTTTGCGATGCTTTGTGCATGCGCGCCCAATAGAAAATGAATGAATCACTCTCCGAGATGACTCGTTTATCTTAGTCATGTTAAAGATTTGTTCAAAAAGAACGAATCGTTCATGAACGACCCACCACTAGCCTGCAGTTATCCCTACTTGAAACGCGGGAAGATGGCGGCAGAACGCAGGGGGCATGGTCAGAGAGTGGAAGCGAGGTGTCAGGCGGTGAAACGG
Organism: Clarias gariepinus; assembly: GCF_024256425.1. Classification (NCBI taxonomy): domain Eukaryota; kingdom Metazoa; phylum Chordata; class Actinopteri; order Siluriformes; family Clariidae; genus Clarias; species Clarias gariepinus. The sequence goes on along the minus strand of NC_071126.1, from coordinate 3,839,675 downwards.
AAGTCGGAAGACGCAGTCAATGGGGAGAGCAGAAATTCGAGAACCAGGAGATCAAAGAGCGAGGCGTCAAGTCCGAAAATGTAGACGAGAAGCCGAAAACTATAAGAGGAAGCGTGAGATCAAAACCGGGACATCAAAGAACGAGGCAAACAAATCCGTGACGAGAAACCGAAAGTGAAAACAAGACAAAAATCGAGGCACGAAACACATAATAATCCAGAAGTTAGAGCCTCTTCTTCTTCTTAGTGTTTTACGGCGGTTGGCATCAATCATGTTGCATACCGCCACCATCTGGTCCTGATCTCCCCTCCCCTCTTTTTTCTTCTTTTTCTCTTCTTCTTTTCCTCTTCTTCTTCCCCTCTCTCCTAAACTTTTCAACGGTCGGCATCCAGCTTTATGGTGCGTTACCACCCGTCTGTTCCAGAGTGTGAGTTAAAGAGTAGGCTAAGTAAAATAAATAAATAAACCCTAATCTTTTCACACTATCTGCTTTCTTGATCGCATTACTTCCATTCATTCCCCTCTCTTTCCTTCAAATCCTATCCATTATCCCTGTTTCTCTCAAATAAGCTAACACGATCCTGTTTTTCCTCCCATTCTCTGCTCCTAGCACCTCCTCTAATGTGAACTGCACCCCATCTCTCTCAATCTATCCTTTATGATCCCCCATGTGCCTCATAACTCCTGCATTTTATGATCGCATGTTCTACTGACTCCTTTTCTTGACATCTATCACACAGTCCTGTTTGGTGTTTTCCTGTCATTTTAAGTGTTTTATTTAATAAGCTATGCTCCAGCCTCAATCTTGTCATCACTACCTCTTCGCTCCTTCTTCCCACTCCCACTCTTGCCTTGTTCACCTTTGCTTGTATCTTATATAAGTGCCATCCTTTCCTATCTCTGTCCCATCTATCCTGCCACCTTTAGATAATTTTCTTCCACATGATGATTTTCACTTCTGTCTTACTCATTTTAACATGTTCCTCAATATTATCTTTGCCAATTTATCTACTATCTCATTTCCCCTATTTCCTATATGTGCTGGTACCCACATGAAGATGACCTTAATGCCCTTGTTTATTGTCCTTGTGAATACTTGAAGTACTTCATACACAGTATCTTGTCTTGCCTTTGAATAAAATGATCTTAAGCTTGCTAATACTGACAGTGAGTCTGTGCATATCAGGACCTTTTCTTCCTCATTTTCCTCTACCCATTTTATTGCATAGAGGATTGCCATGATCTTTGTCATATATAAATTCAAATTCAAATTTTATTTGTCACATACACAGTCATACACAGTACGATATGCAGTGAAATGCTTATACGACCGCCGGTGACCTTAAAAAGAAAATAAAAAACTATATATAAGGAATAAATATTAATAAAAAGAAAATAAATGTAACTAGTAAAATAAACAAACTGTACAAATAAGGGCATGTAAAAATATCACAAAATATAGAATATAGGAATATGGGGGGGAAATATATATATATAAAAATTTTAAAATGCTTTAAAGTGGCATTAAAATGTTTTAAATTGTCAAATTTAATCCGATGTCCTTTTTGTACCTCCACCTGTTTTCCCTGATTGTGGATCTTTGGATCCATCTGTATAAATTAATACAAATTCTTTGTACTTTTGATTTACATGTATATTGAATAGCATCTTTAGGTCTTTAGATCTTTCTTCATTGTTTATTTTTCTTTTTTTTGCCACTAAGTACCAATCAATTTCAGGCCATTCCATCTTCCATGATGCCATTTCTGGTATAACTGTAGTTTCAGTCACTTGCAACTCAAAGATTTCTAATTCTTTTGCTATATTATTTCCTATTCTTCAAAAATTCTTTCTGTAATTTCTCCTATTCTCCCAGCATTCTTCCAAAGCTTTTTTGTAAGATGTGTTTCTTTATGTCCTTTTAACCCTACCCAATAGTTAGCCATTAGCTGCATCCTCCTTAATTCTAGTGGCATATTTCCGACTTCCACTTGTACTGCTGCTACTGGTGAAGTTTTAATAGCACCACAGCACACTCTCAAGGCTTGTGATTGTATCACATCCAGTCTTTTTTGTAACGACTTGGCTGCTGACCCTATCACTATACTTTCATTGTCTAATACCGATCTTATCATTGTCACATATATAATTCTCCAAAAGGAATGACTAGCTCCCCATTCTCTTCCTGTTAAATATCTTATCAAATTTATAACTTTTTTTGCATTTGTCCTCCATTTTCTGCAAAAAAAAAAATCTGCTCATGTTCTGCAAAATTTAATCTTGCATCGAATGTTACTCCAAGAAATGTATAGGTCTCTACCCTTTCCAAATCTCTCCCATGCATTTTTTGTTTAACCCTGCCCCCTTTCTAGATCTCTTACTTGTAAAAAATACAGTTTGGGTTATTTTAATGGAGAATCAAAATCCCCACTCAAATCCCCATTCCACTACTTTATCTTTTTCTTGCATTCCCCTATTTGTGTACTCAATATTTCTGCCTCTTTTCCATAGCGCCCCATCATCTGCAAATAAAGACCTGCTAATATCACCACAGTGTTGTAAAAATGTCATTTATTATAATGATGAATAGAATTGGACTAATCACACTACCCTGTGGTGTTACATTTCCAAATTTATACTGGCTTGACGTTTCTGCTCCTATCCTTACTTGAATTCGCCACCGCCAATTCCTAGTTTATTTATCTTTATTAATAACCCCTTCCTCCATAACATATCATATGCTTTTTCTATGTCAAAGAATACCGCCACTACTGACTCTGTTTTCTAGTGCCTTTCTTATTTCAGTTTCTAATCTAACAATAGCATCCACTGTATTCCTCCCCTTCCTGTCATCACTCTGGTAAGTCTCTTTTCTCTAGGTTATATGTTAATCTTTTTACTATCATTCGCTCAATTATTTTACTCAATGTTGGAGCTATAGGTCTATAGCTTGATGGTTTTGTTGGGTCTTTGGCTGCTTTCCTAATTGGAATCACTACTGCTTCTTTCCATACCTTTGGTAATATTCCCTTACTCCAGATTTTATTATATACCTCAAGCAGCTTCTTAATTGCTCCTTTTCTAAGATTTTTTAACATAGCATAGTTTATCTGATCCTTTCCCGGGGTAGTTAGCCGGGCTCTCTTAATTGCTCTCATCATTTCTGCCATTGGAAATGGTTCATTTAGGACTTTCCCATTCTCTTCATCCTTCCTGTCTATTGTATGTTCATTTTGGCCTAATGTTGCTATCCTTCTTCTTTTCTCTTCTTCCATCAAATTATCTGAGCTATGTATTTTTGAAAAAGATTTCACCATCATCTCTGCTTTTTATCTACCTCAGGAGTTTACATCGGTCATAATCAGCTCCGTTTATATTCCACCACAAGCGGACACGGACACTGCCTTATGCGAGCTGCATGAGGCACTCACACAGCACCAAACACAACACCGGGACGCTGCGCTTATTGTGGCGGGGGACTTTAACAGTGCCAACCTCAAACGCGCAGCGCCGAACTTTTATTAGCATATTACCTGCCCCAACAGGGGCGAAAGGACACTGGATCATTGTTACACAACGGTCAAGGACGGCTACAAGGCACAATCTTGCCCTCCGTTTGGTAAATCCGACCACGCCGCCATCTTCTTCATGTCAAAATACGAACAAAGGCTAAAACAGGAAGTTCCGGTTCAGAGGGAGGTCGCGCGCTGGACGGACCAATCGGTGGCCGCGTTACAGGACGCACTTGATGACGCAGACTGGGACATGTCCAGAAACAGCTCCGATGACGTCAGCGTGTTTACGGAAGCGATTGTGGGATTTATTGGGAAACTAGCAGATGATACCGTGGAAAAAAAGAATAATAAAACGTTTCCCAACCAGAAGCCGTGGGTGGATAAAACCATTCGCGACGCTCTGAGATCTCGCATCGCTGCCTACAACACGGGACTCGCGTTGGGGGACATGCTCGCTTCACAGGCAGTAAGGATGGGCGGACATGTCTCAGCCTCCATCACTCTCAGTACTGGAGCCCCCCAGGGTTGTGTTCTGAGCCCCCTGCTGTACTCTCTGTACACCTATGACTGCGTGGCCACTATCAACTCCACCACCGTCATCAAGTTTGCTGACGACACTGTTGTGGTGGGCCTGATCACCAACAACGATGAGACGGCCTACCTGGAGGGGGTTGGAAATCTGGAGAACTTGTGCCAGAAAAACAATCTCCTCCTGAACGTCAGCAAGACAAAGGAGCTGATAGTGGACTTCAGTACAAAGCAGGTGAGGAACTACCAGAACCCCATTATCAACAGGAGCCCAGTGGAGAGAGTGGACAGCTTCAGATACCTCGGTGTTCACATCACGCAGGACCTGGCATGGTCCTGTCACATCAACATTGTTGTAAAAAAGGCCCGGCAGTCTGTACCACCTCAGAAACATCACGACCTGGTTCGGGAACAGCACCATGCAGGACAGACGAGCTCTACAGAGGGTGGTGCGATCAGCTGAGCGCATCATCCGCACCGAGCTCCCTGACCTGCACTCAATCTACACCAAGCGGTGCTGGACCAAGGCCAGGAAGGTCGTGAAGGACCTCAGCCACCCCAACAATGGACTGTTCACTCTGTTGCGGTCTGGGAAGCGATTCCGCTCCCTGACGGCCAACACAGAGAGACTGAGGAGGAGCTTCTTCCCGCAGACGATAAGGTCTCTCAACCACACCACTATGCAGAACTAACACAGTATTTTCACAATTTTCACAATCAATCAATCAATCTTTATACATCCATGGACACTATGGACAATTCCACGCACATCACATCTACACTACATGTTTACGTTTACATTCTGGACCATTGCACAAAGACACTTTAATAACCTTTGCACAAAGTCACTTTTTCTATGCATATTTGCACACCATTATATTTCTATTTGTACAGTATATTTCTATTTTCAGTTTCTATTTTTAGTTCTATTTTTCCTGGTTAAATTTTATTTTATTTTTTTATTTAAATTTTCTATCGTATTTCTTTTATTCATATTTATTACTTATTATAAGCTTAAATTCTCTTTTTAAGGTCACTGGCGGTCGTGTAAGCATTTCACTACATTTCGTACTGTGTATGACTGTGTATGTCACAAATAAAATTTGAATTTGAATTTCTTAGTTAGTTACTCCAACCTCTCCGTCTTACTGGATATTCACACTGTTTATTTTCTCCATCATTGTTCATATTTCACTCACGTGTGTGGATGTTCCTATCTCACTACAAAATTTCCTCCAACTGTCCCTTTTAGCCTGCCTTACCTTTCTTTTTACTTCTGCCTGTGCTCTCTTACACTCTATCATATTCTGCATATTGTGTACATTTACATTTACATTTAGGCATTTGGCAGACGCTCTTATCCAGAGCGACTTACATTTTTATCTCATTATACATCTGAGCAGTTGAGGGTTAAGGGCCTTGTTCAAGGGCCCAACAGTGGCAACTTGGTGGTTGTGGGGTTTGAACCTGGGATCTTCCGAACCGTAGTCCAATGCCTTAACCACTGAGCTACTCCTGGCCAAACTTGTGATCTCCTCCACATCCAGCACATCTTCTTTGCCTTTTGCATGTATGTGCAGTATGTCCAGACCTTTGGAATTGGTTTTGAGACAAAGACCCTCACTGGGTAGCTCATGAATCCTAGGAACACTTTCTGAGGAAATTCTCTTATTCAAATTCTATCCCCACTGATTCACTATCCTTTAACACTCCATCCTTTTTCATTTTTAATCTTTTCACTTAATTTATTTGTTCTCCTTTTATATTCCTTTTCAGCTCTTCCATGCTTACATTTATAGGTAACCCCATTATCACTCCCATGCAGCTGCCTCCTTTCCGAGCTCCCACTCTACTAGAATTTTCCACTTTGCATGTATCTATCTCATTGATTTTCATAGCATAGTAGAGCATAGTAGTATAAATATGAGGTTTTATATATATATATATATATATATATATATATATATATATATATATATATATATATATATATATACATGAATATAAATAAGAGCAGTCAGAGTTATATTATGCAGGAAATTAGACACCATTAGATGGCAGACAGGGTGTAAATCATGACAGTATGAACTGTAAAGTTGAATTTGATATTGACCAAAACCATACCATACCAGACCCTAACCTACTGTACCTGCCCTACTCAGCTTTACTGACTAGTAGGCCCTTAGTCTGTTAGGACTGGAAATAAGACCTCAGCCAGCATTATCACAAACATGGGCACTCCACAGGGATGTGTCTTCAGCCCTATCCTCTTTATTTTGTTCACCCACAACTGCGTTGTATCTCATAAGGACTGGCGAAGACGAAGTAGCCTATAGGACATAGGTGGCCAATCTGGTTATATAGTTTTGGTGGAGATGATAGTGGACATGAGGAAGGAGAAAGGACTTCATCGATCTCTATTCATTCAGTAGCTTGAATATAAGAGGGCAGCACTACTGTTATGGGCCGCAAACAACTGTAAAGAGTGGTGAAGACTGCTGAGAATATCACAAGGATTCCACTGCTGTCCTTGCAGAGGATTTACTATCGCTGAGACTGCTAGAGAACCGCCATCATCCTCAAGGACCCCATTCATTCTAAGCACAGTCTTTTCACACCTCTTCCCTCAGGCCAGAGGTACAGAAGTGTTAAATGTAGGACTTCTAGCCTCCTAAACAGCTGTCAAGAGTTTACTATAATGGTCTCCTATTTGCATCTGACTGCTGGCACTGATTTTTAAAAAATGATTGCTGAATGTGCACCCTTATGGACTGTTATACTGTGTATTATACCCCCAACAATAAAACTTAAAAAGTATCCCAAAATGCCAAGCACCCTAATAATGATAATTTAACACAACAATTAATACAAAGTAAGCAGGTGCATTAGTCCTGTGTTGACAATCTAAAAATCCTGTGTGATCATGCATTTACTTTCACTTATTTACTTTATATACCTGATTTAAGTGTACTTGATGGTCTTCGTTAATATATTTTAAGACAGATGAAAATTAAGCATAACGGAAACTTAAGGAAATTATTTTTCCTCTTTATCAGAAGTCAAAGCATGTGTGTCATTAATAATAAATTAGGTGATTCTGGTGTTTATGGCACACTGGAATTACCCTGGACGTGCCCCCACACACCACAATCCCCCCTATATAACTATATATTTTTTCCATTACATGTTTAGACATCATAAGTGAAATTAGTATTCATACAATGCTATGTAATTTAGCAACACAGTAGATAATTAGATGAACAAACAAAAGTGTTAGACTAGTTTGTTTTATTGCATAATGTTATATTTGGTAAAAAAAATATATATGAATGCATACCTTTATTTGTTGCCCGTTTGTTCTTTCTTTTCTCTTCTAATCTGGACAACTAATGCTTTTACTTGGGTGGAGGGGGCTTAATCTATTAATGAAAGCTATTCGCCCTGGTTTAATTACACTCATTAAGAGTCACCTAGTTCATGGTTCTCATGAGCTCAGACAATCTAAATTAATGTTGGATGGTATTGATATATCTGATAGAAAATGCAACAATAAACACATTCGCCGAATCTTTCAAACTCGAAGAAGAATTACTCCGAGAGGGAAATTTTATTGGAGACCATACATTCAAGATATTAAATGGCATAAAGCCTGGCTTTTGCCTAATAAATACTGCATTTCTAACAAAATAAAAGATGTTCATTTTAAGATTCTCCACAAAATTTACCCGGTAAACTCAATTTTATCTAAATATTTGGAGGTAGAGGACAAATGTTCTTTCTGTGGTACATTAAATGAAACTCTGATTCATTTGTTTGTTGAGTGTGAGAAAACAAAAAAAATCTTAATTCTGTTAAAAGACCACCTCTTGAACCATCTTAATGTGTCCTATTCTTTACTGTCAAAGATATAATCTTTTATTATGAAAATCCGTAAAATAAACAGCTTAATTTTTTTGTTTATTATTTTATTTTACATGCAAAATACTTTATTCATAAACAGAGAATTAAAAAGGAACAATTGTATTTCCCTCTCTTTATTCTAGAAATGACCTCAATTTTAAATTCTCTTAAATTAATTGAGTTTAATAAGAAGAATAATAGACTTCTAGATAATTATGATATCATTTTTCACTGAAGTGTCTCTAGATTTATCTTTTTGGCAGTTTGTACATAATTCTCATCCTCTCGTGTATTTTATCCATTTATTTGGATTTTCAAATCTATAGTTCCTTGTCCTTTTTGTAAAATTATTTGTTTGGATTAATGTTTTTTTCTCTCTCTCTGCTCGTATGTGTGTTGTTGTTGTTGTTGTTGTTATTGTGTTTGCTGTTAGTTGTAAATGTGTTTAATATGTTCTGTATTTTTTGTATTGGTTCAATAAAAAAGAAAAAAAAAACTTGGGTGGAGGGGGGCAAATAGCCTAACCCATCTGTCTTTGGATTGTTGGAAGAAAAGTGTAAGTGCAAGGCGACAATGCTAAACACTGTGCTAAGCCACAGAGTTTTGGCCAATTTGTTTATTTAGGGCCCAAGGACTTGACATTGGCACTTATTATGATAATGTTAATGTCTCATGGTGCAGATGTCATAGTGAGTGAGAGCCCTATTATTCTTCTAAGGATTAATACTATTTTATTTAATATATATTTTTTAATTAACCAGGCCTTTTTGTATCTGCTTAAATATAAAATATATAAAAACTAATTTGCAAGTTTTAGCAATTTATTTCTTGTAAAAAGCAAAATTAAAAACAAGAAATAGAACATGAACTTTTTGCTAATTTAGAAATCAGATTTTTTTTTGGTGATGTTTGATTAGAAATAGGCTTAATAATCTTATATTCATATCTTATGGTTCAGAGGATTTGAAACACATATAGAGAAAGAGAGGAAAAGCATACATGTATGTGCTTACTGTCTGATACTGATATCTCTCATTAGGTAACCTAAGTTGACCTAATGTTCTGTACAGAAACACAGAGTGTTCTTGGCAAAATGCATTCTGTACAGAACATTAGGTCAACTTAAGGTTAGGGACACACACCCATAAGAGTTTCATGGTTCAAGAACATTAACAACTCCAGCAATGGATCGGAGGCACGGTGATCTAAGATCACAAGTACTACGGGTACAACTATGGGTTGGGTTGCCAACTCCCTGAAATGTAAATAGGGACATAAGGACAGCAATGGTTGCGATGGATGGTGCTTTTTGTGGCAGGTGCATAACACAATTGGTTTTATGCCTTAAAGTTTTCACCCAGTTCGATTGCCTACGGTTGGTTTTATATGTTTTTGTGTTACTCTGTGGGTTAATTAACCGCTTTATTGCCCTGATTTTACTTTGAAAGTCATACAGTGCTGCAAAGACAGTGTTTATTATATACATGTTTCAGTGTAATACATATTCATTTATACAAGTGTTCCCATTTTTTCTATAGTTGCAAGTAAATATAAGTACAAATCTAGTCTGAAATCTGTGTGTTTTGTGTCTCTTTTTACGTTGATGGAAAATCTCTTCTGTTGGGAAGTCATATCAAGATAAAGAGAAAAGATATTTTTCTTGTAGTAATACAGCTAAATTAGTTTAATAGCTCTGAGAGAACAGCAGCAATAAAGAAAGCTCAAACACATACTTAATCACCACAGTCGCACCATCAGACACCACAGGTTTTACTGAATTGCAAAGATATTGATATTGCAGATACTTCTAGTCTTGATGGTTCAAGTTTAGAGCATCAATTTTTGTATTTACAAATTCAATATCAGGCACTATCTGTAAGTAGTAATATTGTAAACCTAGATTACAATTAGTTAATTAGCTAGACTAGTCCTAGACGGTTACAGAGTTTTTAGAATTAGTTGAAAGCTTAAAGCTAAACATAAGCTGACCAGCTTTAATGTAATCAGTGATATTATTATTTCAGGTTGAAAAAATAACATTTTGTACGGTTAAGTATCTTATGCCTTACTTACACACAAATACACTCCCTGTTTAAAGTAGATTATTAAATCCGTCACATAACTGTTTTGATTTTAGCGTATAACAATGAACTCTCAATTCGGGTATTTTACACGCCCTTACCTTGGACTGCTGTAAATATGTTTCCTCTAACAGGCCGTGTAGAAAAGAATAAACATACACTGGTCTGTCAATACATCATCATACATACCAAAGTAAATGGAGCATTGCTCAGAGCTACATTATTTTTATACTCGACAACAAAGTATTTACGACATACAGTATGTCAAAAAGTCGATAAGGTAAAATTTTTTTGGAATATAACAAACTTGATTAAAAACTGCCCCACAAAAGTGCATAAATAGTTACAGCAGAAGTGAGAACACAGACAGATATCCCGACATCTTAGAGAAGCCTTTCAAAGCTGCAAAAGTTATTATCCAAGTATCCAATTATAATACTGTATTATTTTAACCTATTTTAAGTAATTAGAATTAATTTTAACCAAAAGTAAGCAGAACTACTAATTATTTCCTGTGGCGCGGAACCTTGGCCTATTTGGCCAAAGTAGTGGCGATTTGGTCTGTAAACAACAACACCTACATGGCAGAAGGCTACACAAAGTGAACACTGGCAACTGGTGGTAGTGGAAGTGACCCCTCAGGATGAAGCAGCCAAGGTTCCAGAGCAGTCTCCCAACCCCAGGAGGGCTGCTGAGTGACCTGTGATAGCATAGAGTAATATAAATCACTTTTAATTATTGTAAATAATGTCATACTTGGATCCTAAACTGTTCACTGCAACAAAAAAAGGATATCTTAAAAGTAAAAATATCTTAATTACAGTTTAATGTATGTACACTTTCTTTAAATAAGATAACAAAAACCAAATACTGTATACATTTTTTTAAGCTTATTTCAAGTTGGCTTTTATTGTCATTTACAGTTTAGTAAACAGGGAAACGAAACCTTGTTGCTCCAGGACCAAGGTGCTACATACAACATGAATTAACAGCATAAATTAACAAAACCTGACTAAAACCTAATTAACCATTAATGAAACCTAATTAGCTGACTAGCTGAGACAAGACAAATTGACAAAACAGCCTAAATTAACAACATTTTCACAAAACCTAACTAGCTACTGTAATTTAGAAACCTAATTTGTTGGCTAGCTGAGACTTGACATTTTACGTTAACACAGAGCTATCTAGGTTATTTTGATTTAAGCAAAAAGTTTTATGTTCTTTTGGTAGACAAGTTTGCAAGTTTTAGCAATTTATTTCTTGTAAGAAGCAAAATTAGGAAACAAGAAATAGAACAAGAAAAGTTTGCTAATTTATAAATTAGAACATTTAATTAGAAATAGGTACTGATACTGATATCTCTTGTATGTGTCCTTAACCTAAGTTGACCTAATGTTGTCTAATTTCTAATTAGCTGAGCCAGATTTCTTAGTTACTGTAGCTAGCTGGTTCCGGTAAAGTGTGTTGTTAAATGACAATAAAAACTTGACTTGACTTGTTCTGTACAGAAACACATTCTTGGCAGAATACATTCCCATAATGTGACATAACTCTGTGCTTCCCATTAGAGTTTCATGGTTTAAGAACATTAACAACTCCAGCAATGGATCAGAGGCACTGTGATCACAAGTCTACTAAGGGTGGAGCGCGCACAGAAAAATAAGCACGTTAAATAAGTTCTTAAATAAGTTAAGAATGATGATAAGGTTTGCATGGTTGGTTTTCTATCTTTTCATGTTACTCTGTGGGTTAATGAACTGCTTTATTGCCCTGATTCTATTTTAAGAGCGAGGCAGGGGACTGACTGGGAAGGTCTCTTACTCAGAAGTATGAGATGGAGAGGGATGGGGCTAGTGGACATTACCTCAAGTCGACTGCAGGGGAGCAGGAAAAACACACACATCTAACATTGTATAGCAATGCAGTTAGTTAAAATAACCAACAATATGAAATGCCACTGAATAAATCACAGATCATTCATAACACTGTGAATATATACTGAATCCCTGGTCTTTGACTGCACTTTCTCCATTAATTAGTATTAGTAGTACAATAAAAATACTGGGTTTTTATAAACACATCTTTGGGTTGTTTATGCTGGGTCAAAATTCTGTGTTATTTTGGGTACTTTAATCATAGTGTTGGGTTGCTTTTGCTGTGAATACTAAAAGTGCTACAAGTTTTCCACCGCAGTGAAGTTGGACATTGGCTCCGGCTTCCAGATACCGATTTGTAGCGGAGATCCGGCAAAAGCATCTCGTCTACCGCACGAATCAGGGACCGTCTACAAACTACTGTCCGACTGAAATACGGATAATATTAATATTATAAACATTCATATTTAAAATAAATAAATGTATGTTGTTACTGTTAGTGTCAATGTGAAGCATGGTGGTGTATAATGACTTTTTATATCACTTTTGCATAATGTATATTTATAAATATTTTAATAGACATTTTTAAGATTTTATTTTAAAAAAAAAAAAGTCATGTGACCTATTGCCTCAAAATCTATTCTTAAATGTCCATCTGTCCTGCAATGTACACAATCTTTTTTATTCAATATTATCACTTTGCAAATTTATTAATAATTAAGATGTAATAATTCTATATTTTATTTAAATAATTTCCAGGTCATGTAACCTATTGACTCAAAATCTATTCTAAAATGTGTGTTCACCTGTCCTGCAGAGGGCACAACATTTTTCGTTCAAGATTATCACTTTTCATATTTATTAATCATTTTTTATTGATTTTATTTCAATAACTTTCAAGTCATGTGACCTATTGGCTCAAAATCTAGTCTAAAATATGTGACCACCAAGTGCACAACCTTTTTTATTAAATCTTATGATTTTACATATTTATATATATATATATATATATATATATATATATATATATATATATATATATAATTTTTTAATGAAATATGAATAATTGAATTTGGCACAAAATCCTTTCTAAAATGTGTAACCACCTGTCCTGCATAAAGTTTTTTTTATTATTATTACTAACACTTTGCATGTTTATTAATACTTTTTAATTAAAATATTAATTATTTATTTCAATAGCTTCCGTGCAATATTTTATTTCAATTAAAATAGATCATAAAGCCATTATTGAATTTACAATGTCATCTATCCTGCGTGTGTGTTTTAAACCACAGTTAAAAGAAAAACAATATCAAAGCAAAAATGGTTGCACACTTTATCCAAAACACAAATCCAGGAAGTGCAAGTCGAAAATGTAAGAAGTGAGCCAAACCCAATAGGAGATACCCTGTCTTGACCGCACGAATAGCACAGAGAAGATAAAGTGAAACCCAATTATCATTTAAGTATTTTTGCAGGTAATTTTACTGTCACACTATTTAAAAACTTCTACATTGCATGCACTGCAGTGGATACCAAGATTTTATTACATTGAGGTGTGTCTGTCTTGGTCATCTTTTAGATGATGCTTTACAAAGCAGCATACATAGGTACCCTTAAGGGGAAACTTGTAATTCCTGTTGAACATTAAACCCCCATACAGAGAATGTGTCATTCAGTTTCTCATAAGCAAGATGCAAGTGTGGGAAGATGATTATTATGCATATTATATATATAAAATACATTTATAGTCATTTAAATTATTATTGAATTATTGACAATTATAATCACAATATTTCTATTTTTATACCTAATCAAACTATTCATTCTGTTTTATTAGCACTAAATGATAATTTGTATGCTGCATGATTAGCAGAGATGTCAAGTAACAAAGTACAAATACATACATTTTTACATTAAAAAAAACATCCGGATAAATCTGGATGGAGCGAATTTGATTGTGGTTGGATGAGAAGTATAAACATACCATTCCGACACCCAATTGGTTGGTACGCGATCCATCGCACCTGCACATGACGTCACATCACACACTCCAGCAAGGACGTTTGAATAAAATAGCATTTTCGGTTGATAACATTGTGATAAGTAGGCGAAGATGTCCGTGATAGAGACTCAAGAGTTGAGCGAAATGTCACAACCAAGCACCAGCGCAGAAGGTAACAGCACCAAGAAGATAACAGGAATGATATATATATATATATATATATATATATATATATATATATATATATATATATAATTATTTTTTATTAATTACTTGCACTAATCATACATTCTGACTGCACTAATGTTTATTGTAGACAACCATACAAGGGTAATTGTTACTAAGCCTGCCCTGGGTACACTCATTTTCTTGTATGTTGCCCTCACAGATTCCTGCAGCTAAGCTTGGATGTACATTTACATTCCAATAAAGGTTACCGATGAAATGCCTCTGAAGTTTGACTTTTTGCACCATTAAAATACTTAACTAGTTATCAAATCTTCTTCTCCATAAAACATGTTAATACTCAGTAGTACACATATATGGTTCTTTAATGTATTTGCATTGGACTAAAATGCATTCTTTTTCAATTGCTATATACAGTATCCCAAATCACTATGGCCTTTAAAAAATACACCAAAAAAACAACAACACATTTTTCTTTTTTTTTTATGAGGTGTTAGTGCAGTATATAGGCCCGTGGCACAGCCTAAGCTTTTATCCTTAATGCCCAGACCCCCTCATGTTACTTTTACTTTTATACTTTAAGTAGTTTTGAAACCAGTACTTTTACACTTTTACTTGAGCAAAAAGCTTGAGTTGATACTTCAACTTCTTAAGAAGTCTTTTTAAACCCTAGTATCTATACTTCTACTCAAGTAATGAATGTGAATACTTTTGACACCACTGATGATTAGATAACTTTAATATTTAAAAAAAATAAAGCATCAGGTGGCTACAGTACACATGATTCTCTACAAGCACAAGCTTGCTTGTGCTTGGTACATGGAATGAAGGCTGAATCACCATGGGTGGTTGTGTTTTTTGTTTTTCTGGGGGAGTTGGGAGATTGCTCTATAAATATGCTGACATGCACACACGAAAGCACAAACTTAGCACTCGTCTCAATAAGTTCAGCCTAAACTCTGCAACATGGTCATGGGCAAAGGTGTTGAAGTACAGGTCAATAAGGCCATCTATCAGACAGGTGAGTCAATAAATTGTATTGAAGCGATTCATACAAATGCTACTTGTGATGCAGTTACATATGTTATTAATATTATGATTATTATTACAAACCACTTTTCCCTTTTTATTTACACTATTTGTAACATTAAATCTATTTTGTTTAAAGCTGGTGTGGCAAAAGAGAAAATTGGTGAGGTGACTGGAGAAAAACAAAGCAAGGACAAGAAACAGGATGGAGGTAATTATATTATTTTTTGATAAATTTTCTCATTTGATTAATGAAAAAAAAATTCCCTGTTCAGTATTAGCAAGGATCAAGCAGTGTAATTCTATTTGTAAATTATATTAGTTTTAAAGCTTTCTGATTCTCTTTTAAATAATAATAATAATAATAATAATAATAAACATCCTATAGCAGTGGTAGGTTGCGTTATAGAAATAAAATTCTTTATTATGATTAAAGTGTATGTATGCCTGTTGTAATAAGGCTGTAACTGTTGCAGTTCTCAACGATTTGGTGAGCGGTGTGGTCGGCAAAGGTTCAGCAAACCAGGCAGCAGATCAGGCACTCGCTTTTGGAAAAAAGTTACTTGACAAATGTAATGCATTTTAAGTGTTTGTATCACATTATTACCAAATTTTGCATAAGACTGTTTAATTAAACAGCAATGGAAAAGAAAATGTGTTTAATTTCTTTATTCATAACAAAAAAAAGCTAATTTTCACATGATGGTGTAGATGAGCTTTTGGAATGGTTTTGGTCCCCAATGAGCTAAACTCACCCACATACAAACACACATTTCCAGGGTGTCACTAAATACACTGGATTTAATATTCACACATTTTAAATGGAAAATATTACATTTAGCACATCTCCAAGTCTAAGTGCTGAACAAGACCAGTGTGTTGGATGGATGTTTTTCTGTTTGAGGTATTTTATGAATGTTCTTCTCCAAATTAAAGACATAATTCCTCTGAGTATAAAACTCCTGCTCTAAGGTTAAAGACATTTTTAGTGTTGCCTTTTAATACTCATAATGTGGGGTCACAAGTTTTGGGACAACAAACATTGTGAATGAATGAATGAATGTAAACATGTTTTGTAAGCTGGATAATAAAAATAACCCACATTTCATTTGCACAATGGATGCAGAGCCAATACTGCCAACATTAGTTAAAAACAAATTAATACAAAACTACAACACAGTAAGATAGTGAATAGCTTGAGAACGTGAACTTAAAAACATCGCAGCATGACATTCTTTATAACTAGCAGCTTGTTTGGTTGTCATACAGAAATCACAGCATAGTTATAGTAGAACAAACTTTATGGAACAAAGCTTGGCACAATATGAGTGGGACAATTTATTATTTAATATAATTTATTAAGTAATATAGTATGCCCCTTTGGAAACTCAGAAAATGACAGAAGGCTGTGAGATGATCGGGCACAGGGTTGGTCTAAGGCTGGTCAGGAGTCAGGATGAATAAACTGGTAGAGGGGACATTGAGCATTTATGTGAATAATTTGTGACAAAAGACAGAAAAATATAAATATCCTTCTTAAATAATAATAATAATAATAACAATAATAATAATAATAATAATAATAGTAATAATAAAGTATTAATTGAATAACTACTAAGAATGCACTGCTTAGTTAGAAGGATAAGAAAGCCTGGGTAATCACTGTAGACAGGTTGGTCTACTGATTACTCTTAAAGCAATCTCAACATCAGGGACATCGCAATGCCCTGGAGGTGTTTATACACACTATAGTGATCAATCAACAGAAACTATAAACACACTACAAACATTACTGTATTTAAGCTGATACTGTAATCTTATATTAGGAGATTGGCTAGCTTCCATTCATTTGACATCCAACAGCTTTTCCCAGATGGCCAGGCAATACGTTAATCTACATGGTCTTTCCTTGGTATTCTTTTAATCAAACTGCACTTACAGTATTTTTACAGTAAAAATTCAGTAACCCCTTGATCTTTGTTAGGTTTCTGCATCTAAAGTCCTCACCAGGAACACCTGGTTTGAGACAGGAATAAATCCTGAATGCAACACCAATCCACCTTAGTGCCTCATGCAAACACACTCACGCTCAGGAGCATTTCTATATTTATGTAAGGAAACAGGAAAACCCAGAGCAACTCAACACATGCAGAATCCCTGGTTGACCCAGGAGATTTAAGGCTGCAATACTAACCATTGTTCCACCCTGCCACCCATAGCACACAACTGAAAAAGAAGTTAACGTTGCACTGAAAAAAATTAACATGGCTACCTGTTACATGTACTAAAATGTAATATGTGTTTTGTACATAATAATTTTATGTTTCCAAGATGAACATGAATAAATGATGTTGTATTTACATGAAATTCAACAACTTAACATGTATTAGATTTAATCATGTTGAGATAAACCAAAGAGATCTTACGTGCGTTTAACTTCATGCGGCGCTGCACAGACCGATCGGCGGCTGACTTAAAGTAGTGCATGCCGGTTAGAAATTTTGTCCGACTTGAACCGACACCACGTGACGTTCACGTGTGGTATCAAAGTAACGCGAGAGCGTTTCGAGAACAGCCGGCTTGCTTAGCCAGCGCAGCACTTCAGGAGCGACTGCACCAGGCTGTGATGACGTCACAGCTTCTCATGATTGGCCACATTCACCACACGACGATGATCACGAGTCTTTCGTGCCTTAATCCATATAATTGCATAATAAATCAATGTGCATGCCATTTCGTAAATAGTTTACGATCTTTTGACCGCAGTAAATTTTTTCCTTTAAATTCTTTATATTGGATTTGTGCATAAGTTTATTGTACTTTTTTTCATACAGACCACTTATAGTATTCAGCTGCATATTTAAGTAATATTTTTTATGGAATAACTAAAATGTCACAGACATTTAATGTAATGTGGTCAACATTGGTTGATGCTGAAATCTGTAGTTGCTGCTTCACTTGCATGTCCTGCATTGTGCTAGTGTGCATTGTCAATTGAAAAATACAACATTTAGATCACTTTTATACACTGGTATAAATTATAATAAACACAAATACATTGTGCTTGTGCATCTATGATTTTTCTTGGTGGCTTCCACACCTTGAGTATAGTTCCATGGTCTCTCACTTCGCATATATAAAGACCATGCATTACCAAGTGCTAGAAAAAACAAAATGAATAATATAACAATGAATGTGAAGGACAGCAAAGGAAGAACCTTTACTCCTAAGGTTTCCAAGGAAATTGCAGAAAGAATGAAAACTGGTAAGTAAATGGAAGAACTGGAATAAATACAAGTTAACAATTATTTGTGTGATAGTTTTTTTATTATTATTATTAATTTTTTCAACAAAACAACAGCAGTGGTACAGGTATCTCAACAACAGGCTAAATTTTGTAACACATTCTAATGGCTATAAATGCCTAAATGCAAAAACAAAGATAAAAACAAATCACAAAACAAGTTTAGAAAGGCATAGTCAATGGAGACCTTCAAGAAAGTTCCAGAGAGAGGACTGTTTGATAGTTTTGAGTATTTCTCCAGATGTTCCTCTCTGATGTCATGGCAAAAGTTACAGCCGTTGACACAAAACAAGGTAAACACTTGTGATGAACAAACACATACTGGACACATAAGTGACAACTAAATTTTCAGCTTTCTCTCTAAACAGCTTCTATCAGCGATCTAGCTTGTGCTGCAGTGTTTCCCCAACCTTCTTATCTATGTCCCTCTACCTCCACTGAGTCACCTGTACCCCTAAATCTCAGTTTTGTGAAACCACCAACCAGCCAGTGCCCTGTGCAACAGACACCCATTAGCTAGGACCTACCGACTGCCACCCTAAAAACCGATGTAGTGGGTGGTAACCCTTCAGGAGCCAGAAACCCATCCTCCGTTTAGATAGACCGCCCTGAATCACAAGGTATGGCACCTAAGACTGGAAAAAAGATGCATGTGTTTGCAGTGGTAAAAAACTTTTTTTCAGAAATCACACACAAAATGACATTGCTACTTTTGGACCTTACAAAAACTTATCAGCAACTCTGCAACAAAACTGCTTTTTATAAAAAGCTACAAACTACTTTTTCACAAAAAGGATACACCTTGTCAAGTGAAAAAATTAGAAAAAAGTTAACCAACATGTTAACTTCTAACAAAAGAGTTAAGGATCGCCACTGTGCAACTGGGGAGGGAAAGCAAACCTGGGAGTACTACACAGTAAGTCTAAGACTGCACTGTATAAGATCATTTTGCACCTTATTACAAAGTCACTTTCGTATCACATTGTGCTTTTTCTGCAGCAAATGGATGAGCTATTTGGGTCCTCTGGGATAGGAACTGCACCACCTGGAACTATCTTCTCAAAACAGGCCTCCATCAATCACTCTTCCTCAAGCTTAGGCAGCAGGTGCTTCTGTAGACGAGCAGCCAGGGACCTCTGCCAGTACAAGCATATCCAGGAAGCAGAGATCCTCACATTTTTTTGAGGCATATGAAGCGCATGCAGAACGAAGAACAGCTGTGCTTGAGTCTCTTGTAAGGCCGGACCTGGAGAGATGGCGTCAACTAAAAGAGAGGCGCAGACAATCTTTTGAAAAAAACAAAAGACGTTGACCAGTTTAGGAACTGTTGTGGAGGAGCTAAAGAAAATTAGAAGACAACAAGAGCACATTATACAGTTACTAAAACCTTCTTGAAAACATGGCAAATAAAGCTTATTCTGTTTCAAGCAAATGTCTATGTCCTTTTATTGTCATCTTTCCAATGTTATAAATTGCCTCTTATTTTCAGTTACAATTTCAAAATGCACTTTGAGGTGACACTTCAGAGCTCTTGCCTTGCATTTGTTGCACTTTCATACAATTTTACTAGTAAGTCTTATAGACTAAATTATATTAACTGTCTACAATTTTTAACTTTCACTGAAATGATTGCATGTTGGTACTGCAACATAAGACCTAACATAACACCACTAAACAAAACATAATTTGATTAAGTATAAGCTTGATTTATAAAACAGTATTTGTTCAGTTACTTTAAAATGAAATGATTTACACATGCACATATATTGTTTATAAACTTACCGTCGTTGTTCATCCTGCTGCATTTCTTCCAACAAAAAAGGTCTTTTTATAGCTTCCAGTTCATCTGCAATAAAGTAGGCAAACGCCATGTGATCTGACATGTTTGAGGAAGAAACGAGATCCCCAACGTGTCCGACTTGACGGCTCCATTTTCAGCTCCTCCCCGACTGCTTCCGGCTAATCTCGCCGATCGGTCTGCACAGCGCAGCATGAGCTCGAACGCACCTATTTACTTCACCGTTATAATCAACCCACTCACCAAAGTAACGATTTCTTTTTGCATTACAACCCAGTGTGCCCTATGTGAATCCATAACACTGACATCTAGTGGTAACTGACTGAACTAACCTGATTTTTTTTCACATCAATCATGGCTGCTACTGTGGTAAACCTTTTTGCAGGTCTGTTTATTTTACATGTTTTTTGATAGGTTGGCATGTTTGATGCCAGTGTTTTTAGTTCCTGCCCTAGAGCAAAATTTGATGTGCATAGTGATTGATGAAAAGTTAAAATCAATAAATATATTTTGAAATGAGAAAATTTATGTCATCAGTGAACGTAACCAGTTGGTAAAACATACTGGACATCCCAACGGGTCATATATGGACCATGTCACTACATGTAGTAGGAAAGGGTTAATAAAAAAAAAAAAAAACACCTGTTTGTTTTAGGATTCACTGGGTCTGTATCATCATTTCAGCCAAAGGAGATAGATTTCCTATTAGATTAGGTGGTCTGGGTTTTCCAGGGCTAGGGTAAACATGAGCACATGGAGAAAGTGACAGCGTGGGAAAAAAAAGAGAGAGCACGAGGCAGACAGGGCATAAATCATGACACTTTAACAGATTTGATGTTCCTCTGTCTCACACCACCCTCAACTTCATCTTTATTACAGGCTTCCTTGCTCCCCCATCCACCATAAACAGAAAACAGCCACTACTTCTTTTGCAGTCCCATCACCTAACATCTCAGATGACCAGGTACAACGCGGTCTAAGCAGGCTCTGCTCTACAAAAGCTGCAGGTCTGGACAATATCAACCCAAGAGTCCTGAAATCCTGTGCTACTCAAGTATGTGAGGTCCTACGGTACCTCTTTAGCCTACGTCTGTCTCTACAAAAAATCCCTGCCCTGTGGAAAATATCCTGCATTGTTCCGGTCCCCAAGATACCATGACCTAGAGGCCCGTCACTCTAACATCACATATTATGAAGGTGTTTGAGAGACTTATCCTGGATACACTTCGTCCCCAGGTGAAGTCTTCTCTTGACCCTCTTTAGTTTGCCTATTAGCCACTCCTGGAAGTAGATGACGCCATTATACACCTGCTTCACCGTACCTACTCCCACCTCGACAAACCTGGGACTAGTCTAAGGATTATCTTCTTTGACTTCTCCAGTGCCTTCAACACCATACGACCGGCAGTACTGGGGGAGAAACTAAGGATCATGGAAATTGACATTCTCTTGGTCTCCTGGATAATGGACTACCTGACCTGCTGTCCCCAGTATGTTCGTTTACAAAACTGGGTGTCTGACACTGTGATCTGCAGCACTGGTGCTCCTCAGGGGACTGTTCTGTCTCTATTTCTTTTTACCCTCTATACATCGGACTTTAAATATAATTTAGAATCATGCCATCTACAAAAGTTCCCTGACGACTACGTGGTGGTGGGATATATTGAGGACGGTGACGTCGCTGAGTATCAGTCTGTGGTGGATGACTTTCTGGTTTTCTGGTGTAAGCATAACCACCGTCAACTCTACATCAAGAAAACAAAGCACCTGGTGGTCGACTTTAGGAAAGGTGGAACCCCTGTGACTCCTATATCTGTCCAGGAAGAGACAGTGGACATTGTCTCGGACTACAAATACCTGGGAGTGCATCTGGATAACAAACTAAACTGGTCAGTTAACACAATGGCCCTCTACAAGAAAGGACAGAGCAGGTTGTACTTTCTGAGAACGCTCAGGTCTTTCAACATCTGTAATACCATTCTTCAGATGTTTTATGAATCTGTTGTGGCAAGTGTTGTCTTCTATGCTGTGGTCTGTTGGGGCTGTAACATAAAAGCGGCAGACAGAAACAGAATGGACAAGTCATTAAAAGGGCCGGATATGTCCTGGACTTGAATCTGGGCTCTGTTGATGTCGTGGCAAGGAGGAGGATCCTGTCCAAAATACGCCCAAACTTGAACAATCCTTTTCACCTGCTATACAGAGTTCTCACCTGGGGTGCGTTTCCCGTACAACGATGTACAGTGGTTACCTAATCGGAATGTAGGTTCTACCGGCGCGGTGCTTGGTGGTACCGTTTGGCTTTCTGCGTTTGTTGGCTTTTACCGCTGAGTGGCACTATATAACTGCAGGCTGACGTCTTATGCCTTATCTCATTCTCTGCTGGATTAATAAGACATGGAATTTTAGAACTGCACGTAGTAGCTGATAAAATCAAGTAAAACATTGTAGTTAAACAAATTCATAATCACAGAACTAAAATGACAGTACAAATGTAGAATTGAAATTAAATGAAATCTTATTAGGATCAAATTTAAGCAAAATAAATGTTAACACAATGAGCCTTTCGATTTTATCACGTGTAATTAGAAAAGACGTGTGTAGGGTTTTGTGTCGTCTTATATCTTGTGTTCTTTAAATTTATAGTAGATTTATTAACTAAAATAAATGACCATAAAATTATAACATTGTCAGGACGTTCTACTGCGTCGGTCATTCAGCCCCGCTTGTGTTTTTGCATTATTATAAGAATAAAATGCAGTAGACTGTTATGATCTGTAATGGGTTCGACCCATGTTGCACGGGCGGCACCATAAAGCACGGACGCGAGGCGAGATCTTACGGGAAAAAGGCTAATTTATTTAGGTAAAATGAAGAAGAAAAGTGTTGAAGGAGGGAGAATGGAAAGAAAGGGATAAAGATTATGCATATGCAGTTTCGGGGGCTGTGCCACACTGGCATGCGGTCACACAGCTGACGATAAGCGTTGGTGCGCAAAGTGGCAAAACTGAGAATGTGGAGGCAGCGCTCCTGCACACTGCCTCGTGACGGCGCTTCTCCCGCTGTCGATGGCCGGCGCGAGTCCTCGCTGACACAAAAACCTAACACAAACGTCCTCACAGCCTTTCTCTCTTCGGCAGCGGGGCTGCGAAGGCGGGCACGGTGCGGGAGTGAAGATGCCGCGGGAGCTCGCACAGCTCTTTCTCGCGCTGTCCTCAGCGCGGAGATCAAAGGGCAAAATTCTAGTGTCCTTGTTTAAAGTCCCTGGGGCGCGTCACATCGCCCCACTGACATGCTTCTTTCATATTCTCCATCACATCACGTACTTTCCAGACCTCGGACAAAACTCTGCGCCTTGCTTTTATAATGCGGAGCAAGCCCGAGATCATATTAACGCTGATTATCGCCAGCCCGCACGAATAGGCGGCTCTGTCCCTTTGCCGCCTATTCAGGGAGCCTACGGAATGAGCGAGTAGCGATAGTAGATTTGGGCGCACACCCATCACAGGAGCACGCCGTGGCAGATCATCATCATTGTCCTAAACTTGTATTTTATAAGGTTTTTTCAGCGGAGGTACAGCGCAACAGGGGTCATTATTTACTATTAAACATTAAACAAATTTACAAAACTTTATGCTTGCGATTAAGCGCTGATTCTACGTAGGAAAGTAAAGAAGAGGATCATGATGCTCAACATTCCAAAGACCAAACCCCATTTAAATAAAATTAACAAATATTGCAAGTAAATAATAGCCCACGTTTAAAAAAGCATTTCTGCATCTGCATCTGCAATAATCCTGCATCTGTTTTAGGTGTTCCAGCTGCCACTGTTCTAGAATTCAAATTAAATTAAATCTTATTAGGATCAAATTTAAGCACAATAAATGTTAACACAGTGAGCCTTTAGATTTTATCACTTGTAATTAGAAAAGAAGCGTGTGGGGATTTGTGTATTCTTATTTTTTGTGTTCTTTAAATTTATAGTAGATTTATTAACTGAAATAAATTACCATAAAATTAAAACAGTGTTAGGGCGTTCTACTGCATCAGCAGATTTTGGTCATTCAGCCCCGCTTGTGTTTTTGCGTTATTATAAGAATGAAATGCAGTATGCTGTTATGATTTGTAACGGGTTCGACCCATGTTACTCAAACAACTCAGTTCATATGTAAGTAAATAGATAGAAAGTAAATGGCTGTTTGGGGGAGGGACGTGCTAATGATTTGGTCAGCTCTGCGTGTCTGAGAGAGAGAGAGAGAGAGGGTTGTCGCGGTCGTTTTCAGTGAAACAAAGGCTCAGCTAAAAAATACTTTTTTAATTTACTAAACCTAAACCAGGCAAGGAGATTAATAAACCAAGATAGCCCCCATACCTGTTTAAAAAAAAAAAAAATACCAGAGAATATTGTGTATAGACTGATTAAAAACAATGCAATTTACGATATCATAAGGAAAATCTCAAGTTCTTCCATTCCAAGGATTAAAAAAGGGAACACTTTAGGCCTTGTTCACACAGGCGTTAAAATCGAGCGTTAAAATGTTTTCTACACATAGGAGTCAATGAGAGTGTTCACACGGGCTTTGGTGACGTGCGTTTGTCCGGCTGCGCGTTTATACGGCATTAAAAAAACGTTGCATGCAGCTTTTTCTTGGCGTTCAAAACCCAACGAACGCAAGGAAACCGCTTCTAGTTCGTTTTCTGCGCGTTCATTTTACGCTTCGGAGGACCGGATATATCCCATGATCCTACATGCTATACATAGGGAAATGCGGAAAAGGGCAAAATAAAATAAAATAATTGTTAAAAAACTTACGCGGAAATTTTCGCATGTTTTTTAAACCACAAAAAAACCTTCCTTTAATCCGACGTTGTGCAGTCAGAGAGTGAACCCGGTAGCAGCGGGCTTTCATATCCAGTTCCCGACACACTGCCCCCACAGGTTAACATACAAACAAACTACAGTTGGGGCTTCAGGCTGACGTTAGACAGAGACAAACGAACGCCGGTGTAGAAGTCAATCAAGCGCCACTACAAAACGCAACACAAACGTCTAGGACGTTCAGAGCATGTTCGTTTATCCAAAAACTTAACGCCCATGTGAACAAGGCCTTAGAATCTAGAATCCAGAAGATTAAAATTACACAAATTTAAATCACTGAAAGTCTCCAGAAGAGCCTCAGATTCAAGAGGTTTTTAAAGTGGGGAGAAGTGCATTTCAGTTTCTCTGAATGTATAGGTGAGAACAGCCGATTCACACCTGGGGAGGGTGAATAATTTGTATTTGAATGTTGTCTGGCATTGTAAAGCACTATAGTGACAATAAAAGAACAACCCAGGATTAATAGGAATTATTATACTGCATAAACATTATTTAGCACAAAAAAATCCTCACGTTCGGGAAAACTATGCGTGCGGTTGAGCGCTGATTAGACTATAGGAAATTAAGTTTTTTTTTTTAGACTATAAAAAAATTAACCTGCGTCTATTTTTAGGCGTGCCAGCTGCCACTTTTTAGTTAGAAGTTAGAATCTTATAATGCCCACATGACATGACGGAATAAGGCACGGCTGGTGATGATTGGGGTTTGTTGGGTTACAGTGGGTTTTACTACGCGGTGTGAGTGCAATGGCCATCCGTCCGCTCGCGCTGACTCTGCTCTCCGCGGATGGCTGTACCGGCCCCTCCCACCTCTCGCTCCTTTGAAGTCCCTGGGGCGCGTTCCAATTGCCCTGCTTGCATGCCGCACTTCCGCGTTGTTGCACGCGCGCTGCATACACAGCGCATAGTAAAATCCACTGTAGCCCAACAAACCCCAAGTATTTTATAGCGCGGGGTGCAAGCCCGGGCAACGATAGCAACGATAGCTCACCAGTCATGTGTAATTCTGCGGTCCCGCTGCTTTGCATGTCTGAAGGGGAGGACGCCTAACTAGTGAGCGAGGAGCGATATTGCGCGCACGCCGTGACAGGCTGAAAAAACTGTTGTCAGATTAATGTGCAAAAACTATATAATAAAACTATATAAAACTACATGCCTTTATAAGACTCAACTTTTATTTAAGCGCACTCACAATAACCAAAAAAAAACGTAATGATTTTGTAAATGTTTGAAAGCAATAAGCTGCGCTGTTCTGTATTGTTTTGGTGAACTTGAGCGCGTCAGAAAATGAACGCAAACGTTTTTTTAAATGGTCGATGATGATGATAAGATGATGATGATGATGATGATGATCCTTTGGACACCCATTAAGGCAGAATGCATCCTGTATTTTTTTTGTTTAAATAAATCTCGAATGAACTTGTGTTAATAAATATTTTGTTTATTTGCCTACATGGTTTCCCCCTGCAGACGTACTTTAAATAATTTTGCAAACAAGTAGGCTATATATATATATATATATATATATATATATATATATTGTTACGTCCCCAGGTCTAGGGTCCCAGGGCGTAATAAATAATAAAATCTTAAACGACCAAACTTTTGTCTTTTTCTCTTTTATTTATTTTTTTACACACGCACGCACCGGAAGCTCTCGGCTTCAGGGTTGGGCCAAGGCCAAAATAATAAACAAAAACCCTGCCCTATCTCCTCCCAGAAACTAACTAAACTACAAAGAAAAACTAAACCAAAAACACAGGGCTAAACTGACTCCCTAACTAAACATTCAACACAGGAGAAAACGGGTCTAACTAAAATGGCACCCAACCCCTACTGCTTCCATAAAAGAAATATGTATAAACAAACAAAAATAACTATTTACAATATTTACAAACATATAACATTTAACATAAACAAAAGAGAACAAAAACTCACACCACACACTCACAACACAGGCGCGACCCAACAGCTCAATTTTGTAACATACAAACAACATCTCCCAGACAACATCACACAGCGCGCGCTTCCGGCTTTCCTCTGCGATCTTAAAAAGACGCGCAGGTCCAAAGACGGCCAATCCTGGCGCACGTCACGCACGTCCAATCAGGGCGGGGCCACCTGCAGGAAAAGGAAAGCGAGAGAGAGAGAGAGAAAAAGAGCGCGCGTGCACGCCGCCACCAGCATCCGCGCCTCTACACTTACATGCCACACACACGGGCATGTAACAATATATATATATATATATATATATATATATATATATTGTGGCGTGGGCGGGGCAGTGGCTGACGACCAGCATGTGTTCACCCTGTTGGGGAAGGGTGCTTGGGGTAGTGGCTTCGGCCATGTTGTGTGTGTGTGACCTACTAAAAATCCAAGCAGGCCACCAAGTAGCGGAGCGACTACTCTGGGAAAAAAGCTCTTTCCCGACGGAGTAGTGCGAGCACATCACGGCGACCAAAGCGGTGCGGCAAGATGAAAATCCTGACACTGGATCTCGGGGCGGAGGCCGATGCTGTGCAAGCGCCGGAGCAAGCTACAGCTCCGTGCGCTGTTAGCCGGCGAAGCGACCTGCAGCTGCGCCTTCCTCCCTACAACGGCGCCGTTGAACCCCACACATTCCTTGCCCAAGTAGAGCTAGCTGCAGACTTTGCGGGCTGGTCCCTGGCAGAAACATTCACCCAGGTAGCTCTCTCGCTAGGCGCTGCGTGAGGCTGAGCACGCTAAGCTCATAATGGCGGAACATCACAGCGAAAGAGCCGAGCGACAATACATCAATATAGGATGCTCTTTAAGTGTACTCATGCACAGCACTGTCTATTAAAATGACTAAATAAAAACATTATAAAAGCTAGAATAAAATTGGGAATTTTCATATCACCAGACAACCAAGACAACCAGCCAAGTTGGCAAATGTTTATTACCTGCTAAAATTTTAGTCATTGATAATATGAAGAGCCAAAAAAACAACAAGAAGTCCATGTCGATGATTTGACTTTCCTTTAGTGCCATGCTTCAGTTTTTTTTACTTATTATTGCAACAATGAACTCTTTTGTATTGAGACCAGGGCTGTAAAGATCATAGTTTAGTGAATGCATCCTTATATTTGCAACGATGGATGAAGTCAGTTCTGTAAATGAGATTCAAAAAACTTCATGAGAGCAAAAGAAATAGGTATAGGTACTCTACATACTGTAACTGAGATAAGACCAGTAGATGCCTGATGCTATGATTAGTTTAAATTGAAAACACAGCCAAAGTCAAGGCACATATTGAGGAATGACTGTTAGTTAAAAAAACAGGCAATTCCCTCATCAGTGCTCGTGACATTATACAATTTCCCTTTGGGATTAATAAAGTACTCTATTTATCTCTCTATGACATATGTCATATGATGAGATGGCGGGACTGGGACCAGATGTTGCTGTGGATAGAAAAGCACATAGGTGCACAAATGTATAAATGAGCATAAACCTAGGGATATGAACAGGATAAGTAATTATATTTATTAGTGTCTGACATGGACAGTAAGAGGAATAGCTGCTTGTTGTGATACATGGAAGGAAAGCACTCATGTCAGTTTGAATTTGAAAAGTGCATTTATTTTTGCTTGCCTTGCAGCTAAATCATTAGTCTCCCTGAGGGCTATAAGGCCAGCTCAATACAAAAAAAAGATGTTTGAAATTATTTCATGGGGGGGTAACGACACTTGTGCACACACACGCACACACACACACAAATAGTTCATGGGTGAAAGTTAAGTAGAGTTTTCTAGTGGACCTGAGAAAGTCACAAGAGCAGAGCCTTGGGTTTAATCTTACAGTTTAGTTGTTGTAGCTTCTACGTACCTCTACATGCTACCGGTTGATGACTAATAGATTTGTTTTCTTACGTGTATTCAATAAGGCTCATGCTCACACTCTCTTTATAACAAAATGAACATTTATTAGTCTTCCCCTTTTGGACCAATGCCTATCGCTGAACACAATAAAAACTGTTCGCCTTCTTAATCATCACCTGTATGACAAACAGTTGACCTTAAATAACCCCAAGCAAACACCCAAACTATGAAACACCCCCTCTAGTGGTTGGGAGAAAACTTAAGTAAAAACATGGCTCCTACACGCCAGCCCCTAATTGCGTGTGGCAAAAGACATAGCAATTAACAAAAAACTTAACTTGTAAGGAGCCATATAAATAAACAAATTCAAAGTAATATTCTAATACACATTCAATGTAGTCAAAATTCCACATGACATTCATCTTATATTACATCAAGATGTAGTTTCACATAATAAACATAATTTTGTAACAGGTCTTTCAATCACATTTGTTTTGGTTTGGAGGCTAACCACTCGGACCAAGCCCTTTTTATCCGGAAAGATTTTCAAAATTCTGCCAAGCACCCAAGATCCCCTTGGTGTTGTGGAATCCATAACGACAACAATGTCTCCAGGCATAAAACTTCTTTTTTCTTTGATCCATTTCTGTCGTTCTTGTAGTAATGGTAGGTACTCTCTAATCCATCGTTTCCAGAAGAGGTCAGAGATGTATTGAACTTGTTTCCATCTTTTCCTGGAATACAGATCCCCTTTGTCAAAAAGTCCTGGCGGGAGAACTGGTTTCCCTTTCAGGAGAAGCAAATGGTTTGGTGTTAAAGCTTCAAGGTCATTAGGATCATCTGATAACTTTGTGATGGGGCGATCATTGAGCATTGCTTCAGCTTCGCATAGCACGGTATGAAATCCCTCATCATCCAATGTTTGCTGCCGCAGCACGGAATGCAGAATCTTTCTGACCATACGTATGAGGCGCTCCCAAACACCACCATGATGTGATCCAGATGGCGGGTTAAAACTCCACTTTATTCCTCTATGAGACATGGCTTTCTCAATTTGATGATGGTTTAAAGCTGCTAAGGCTTCACGAAGCTCTCTTTCTGCTCCCAAGAAGTTGGTGCCATTATCTGATCTCATTTGTGACACTTGTCCTCTCCGAGAGATGAACCTTCGCAAAGCATTGATGCAAGAGTCGGTGTCCAGAGAATAAGCCACTTCGAGGTGCACAGCCCTACTTGCCATGCAGGTAAACAACACTCCATATCGCTTGACGATATTACGCCCTCTTTTTACATCAATCGGCCCAAAATAATCTACACCAACGTTGGTAAATGGCGGTAGATCAGGAATCACTCTTTCCTTGGGCAGGTCTGCCATCTTCTGTTCACTTGTTCTTCCTCCATACATCTTGCAGAATAGGCATTTTGCTATGACCTTTTTCACAGCCGAAAGGCCATTTGTAATCCAAAACTTTCTCCTTACAGAAGAAAGGACATGACTTCTGCCTCCGTGACCAAGCTGCAAGTGGTAATGATGGAGGATAAGATAGGAGATGTGTTGATCCTTTGAAAGAATGAGGGGATGTTTTAGGCCCTCAGGAATAGCTGCTTTGCTTAGCCGGCCTCCAACACGCAAAAGTCCTCCATCCAGCATGGGGTCCATTCTGTAGATGCTACTACTCCTTGGTATTACTGGATTCTTGGAGGTCAATGCAGCAATTTCATCTGGGAATTTTTCCTGCTGACAAAAGGCAACTATGGCTGTTTCAGCTTCTGTGAGATTTTTTAAAGACAACTTTTGATTCCCCAGCGAATCTTTGAAGGCTTGCATCTCCTTTTTCACATTCAATAATTGTGCTCCATTAGCACTTGCAAACTGAAGTTCTTTTCTCCTTTTACACAGTTTCAATAGAGCTCTTTTCAGCTTGAGGATCCAAGCAACCGCAACCTTTAATCTTTGCCAGTCTGAGAAGAAAGATATTAGTTGCGAAGTGGCATTTGGGTTAGTAATGGTTGCGTTGATTAGGGGATTCCTTTTTAACTCTGGGTCATCAGCAGTCACACTGAAATCCATAGGTGACTTTGGCCACTTTTCTTCGGGTTCCCATAGAAATTCAGGGCTTTCCATCCATCTTCGTTTCAAAAAACCATCTGCCTTTGTTCCACGAGATGCATCATCTGCAGGGTTTAGAGTCGAAGGAACATATCTCCATTGTGAAACTTCAGAGCTACTCCTAATTGTAGCTATTCTATTTGCAACGAATGTTTGAAATCTCCGGTCCTCATTTCTGATGTACTTTAAAACTGATGTACTATCAGTCCAGAAGCAGGCTTTCATTAATGGCAGCTGGAGCTCTGTTTGAAGCATTTTGTCTATTCTGACTGCAACAGCAGCAGCAGTGAGCTCTAGACGTGGAATGGTAACAGGCCTAAGTGGAGCCACTCTTGATTTACCATACAGGAAAGAAACATGAACCCTTTTATTCGTGCTTTGCATTCTGATATACGTAGCTGTGCCGTAGCCCTTTTCACTAGCATCAGCAAAATGATGCAACTGGGTACAAGCCACCTTCCCAAATCCATCAGGCTTGATACACCTATTGATCTGGAAACTTGCCAACCTTTCCAGATCTGTCAGCCACTTGTTCCACTTTACTTGGAATGCTGAAGGTATAGGATCGTCCCAGTCACATTTCATCCGGCATAGTTCCTGTA
The DNA here is from genome assembly GCF_024256425.1 of Clarias gariepinus. NCBI lineage: Eukaryota > Metazoa > Chordata > Actinopteri > Siluriformes > Clariidae > Clarias > Clarias gariepinus. The sequence goes on along the minus strand of NC_071126.1, from coordinate 3,808,017 downwards.
ACAGTAGTTTGGCTGGGAGTATGAGAGGTGCTAGAAATCCTAGGGGATCGTAGATGGAGCTGATTATGGATAGCATACCCCTTTTGGTGGAAGGCTTCTTCTTGATTTTAACTTTAAACTTGAAACTGTCTGTCTCAATGCACCACTGCAAGCCTAACGCCCTGTCCACAGGCAGCTCGTCTTTGGCTAAGTCCAGCTCCTTCAGGGTTTTAGACCTTAACTCCACTGGAATACTTTGAAGTACCTTTCGGCTGTTGCTGATCCATTGGGTTAGAGTAAATCCCCCTCTACTGCAAATAGTTATGAGGTCCCTAGCCATGGCAACAGCATCCTCTTCTAAAGGCAAGCTCTTTAGAAGGTCGTCCATGTAGAAATTTCTATTGACTGTCTCAATCACATCTGGTGAAAAGTTGGTCTGGTTATCCTCAGCAGTTTTTCTGAGTGCAAAGCAAGCACAGCTTGGGGAAGAAACTGCTCCAAATAAATGCACAGTCATACGATGTTCTTTCAGGTCTTGTTCCAGATTACCTTCAGGCCACCACAAAAACCGCAAAAAATCCTTGTGTTCCTCAGTTACCTGTACTTGATGGAACATGGCCTTTATGTCAGCCATTAAGGCCACGTGTTCTTGTCTGAATCGCATCAGGACCCCTACCAATGAGCTTGTTAGATTGGGACCTTGCAAAAGTTGACTGTTGAGTGAAATCCCTCTATATTCTGCTCCACAATCAAACACAACCCGTAGCTTATGTTTCCTTGGGTGGTATACACCATGGTGTGGTATATACCACACTTTACCCTTTGTCGCTAGTAACTGATGCTGCGGTACCTGTTCAGCATAGCCATTATTGATAGCATCAATAATGAAATTGGTGTACTCTTCACGAAAGCTTGTATTTCTTTGCAATTTCCTTTTTAAACCAAGGATGCGTTGCATAGCAACGGAGATGTTGTTTGGCATTGTGATATCTTCCCTTCTAAAGGGCAGTTGTAATTTGTAGTGTCCATTTTCAAGTTGAGCAGAGCGTTCAATTATGTGTAGGAACCTTTTTTCCTCTCTTGACATTTCTTCTTGCTCTGTAGCAGATCTTTCGTTGAAGTCGTGGTTATACTGGCTGGTTAACAGCTCCTCGATTTTGTCAACTACAATCCTATTAGCATGAACAGATGGGCAGCCACTCACACCATCATTGCAACCTTGTACTGAGCCATTTATGACCCATCCTAGCAAAGTTTTAACTGCATAAGGCCCATCAGCCTGGCTGTTAACCACCTCCCATGGTTCCATCAGCTTGGATGCATTGGTGCCAACGAGAAGATCCACATCAGCATTAATATGTGGAATTTTAATGTCTTTTAAATAAGGCCATTTAGCTAGTTCCCTTTCACTAATGATGTTGTCTGTGGAAACAGGCATCCCTTCTTGAGTGAACACACAAGGAAGTTGATAGAAACGTTTGCCAGTTAAACCTGATATCTCCAGGTCTTTAATGATGGATGTTGCCACAGTTTTATTATGACCCATGGTGCGAAGATGAATCTGAGCATTTCGTCCTTGAATATTTAACTTATATAAAAGCTTTTGTGAGCAGAAAGTGTCTGTGCTCCCTGCATCCAGAAAAGCATATGTTTTAATAATTTTAGTTCCCTTTGAACTTTTCACTTGGACAGGCAAGATGGGAAGAATACCATTATGGTGTCCAGCCCCTGTATGACCACAGGTGGAGGAGGGTTTACAACTTACAGAAGATCTCTTGAGGTAGTCCATATCCTTCTGATTACACTTGTCCCTTTGTCCAATATGCAGAATACTAGGATGCATTTGACTGCAGTGTTTGCAAATGATGCGTTTATCACAACTCTTACTTAAGTGTCCTGTGTCCAAGCAGCCAAAGCATAGGCCTTTCTCCTTTAGAAAGTCTAATTTTTCCCGGTGTGCCCTTTTTCCTAGTTGATGGCAATGTTCCAATACATGACCATCCTGTGCACAATACAAGCAAGAAGAGTTTATTTTAGTGGAATCCTCTTTATCTTTATAAGCAACCATTTTGTGTCCATCCTTGATAGAAACGTGAGTGGCAAAGATGTTTCTTTTCAACTGTGATTTCATTTGAGAATTGCTTGGTCTCATTATTCCTTTAACAGGCGGAGTATCCTGAATGACCCCAAAAACCGGGTCTGAAGTAATCTTGATCTGCTGCTCAATAAAGTCAACAATGTGTGGAAAACGTGCCCTTTGACCAGTTCGTTCAAGGATTTCATTTGCCTTTGTTCTCCACCTTTCTCTGAGTTTATAGGGAAACTTCTGAATCAGAATCTTCATGTTAACTGGCATGTTCAATTCCTCCAAGTATTGTAGCTCCTCCATAGCATTGCAGCACTCACGAAGGAAAAGTCCATATGCTTTTAGTGCTTTAACATCCTCACTTTTGATACTTGGCCAGCTGGTGACCTTTTCCATATAAGCTGCAGTTATGTTGAACTCATTTCCAAAATGTTCTTTGAGCAACTGCTTGGCTACAGCATATCCCTTTTCTGCTGTCATGTGGAGGCAACTGCGTACAATGCCTCTAGGTTGTCCTCTGGTGTATTGCTCCAGGTAATACAGACAGTCTCCTTTACAGCTGGTCTTTGCCTCCACACAGTGCTCAAAGGCTTTCATAAATGAATTAAATTGAAGTGGATCTCCATCATAGATAGGGATTTCCCTATGCGGTAGTAACTGGGCTGTTTGCATTTTAACGAGAAGAGCTGTTATGTCATTTTGTTGTTTTAACACACTGTAGAGGTCTCCTGTTGGGTTGTTTTGACTTTGTAGAGGTGAGGTGTCCTGAGTGATGGTTGGATTTGTAGGCAACGTAAAAGAAGGGGGTACAGGACCTGTGACATTAGATGACCTTGTTTGTGACACAGAAGGCTTTGATACAACGTCACCTGTACAAGCTAGGTCGTGACGGTCATAATCTGCACTTGGAACAGATGCAACTTCTTTAACCACCAAAGGCTCAGCTTGTTTTTGCGGCGTCTGAAAAAATGCACGCTGCTGTGAAGACTGGGAAGCAAATGGTGGCGCATAAGGATTGAGCAGAGTAGGCTCGACCTCAGGCTTAGACCCCTTTTTGAAATAAGACTCCATTCCACCAGAAATCTTGGAAGCCATGCTGCAACTGCTACTGCCCTGTAGCACCATTAGCTTCGCATTAGCAACAGCTATTTTTGTTTCCAGCTCAAGTTGTTCCTTTTTCCTCTTTAACAAATATTCTTGTTCTTCCAGAGCATGCCTTTCCTTTAAAGCAGCAGCACGAGCCAAGAGTGCAGCCCTTTCTGCCTCTGCTCGGATGCGTTCAGAAGCCGTGGATGATTTACTGCTAGAAGAAGAATTTGTAACTGAGGAACCCGTTCGATGCCCTTTTTTCCCAGAAACGCTTAAAGAAACATTTGAGATGCTGTCGTGAGGTTCAATTTGAGGTTCCCTTTCCTCAGTATCATCACCTGCATCTTTATGTTGAACTCCATTGCCACTTCTAATATCAACATCCATTTTTCTAGCAGGAGTGGCAGAAGTTTCTACATTTTCAAAGTCATTTTGTTTAACAGGTTCACCTTGAATTTGTACCACATTTTGTTCAGTATCAAATAACACAGTTGTGCAACCTTGAAATTCAACCAACCATTTCTGAGTATCAGCAACAAAATCATGGACATTCAACATTTTAGCTTGATACCATACTTCATGTTTTTGTGCTTCATCAACAGGCAATAAATCCAACAACACTTGGTGTACCTGATGTGTTTCTTCAGACAAACCTAGAAACACTTTAAATTCATTTTGAACCTCATTTACACACTCTTTATTTCCCTTTAATGCAGTAATACTTTGTTTTAATTTAGACAGTTTATTAAATTTGTTCTTTCTTTCATTTTCTAAATGACTTATTTTTTCCAAGAAAGCCTTGGCTGTTAATTTAACCTCTCGTTTTTTCTTTGTCCCACCATGCTCTATTAAAGCCTTTTCACACATATTAAAGTTAAGTTCACTCGCCAAAGTCTGATCAGTTGTGTTCTCTTCTGCCATGCCGGCCAAAAGTCAATCGTTTATTTATAAACGCGCGACACGGATACTTTATATCAACGCAGTATCGACGTAGCACGTTTTACGGCAAAAGCAAACTGTTACCAATGCATTGGTTTTACGCTGATACGAGTGTGCACACAGGAAATCAGAATGGCCATTCATAAACAGCGCTGAACCACATACCCCAATGGTGCGTTGGCCGGCATATGATGCTCCGATGTCCGCTGCTGGAAATCCCAGTTGCTCCAATAGCTTGATCCCGTGTCACCTGTGCAGCTTCCGGACACCTGTTGCTGCAACGGCTCCAGTGCAGTTCAGTTTCCGCTGCATGCCACTGCAGGTACCTCCATTAGCTCCTTTAGCTTGTCGCAGCGATTAAAAACTAGGTGGCTCCAATAGTCCACTCTGGTGCAACCACTCGTGACGAAAACGAGTCTGGATTACTCCAATGAGGCAGTTTTTTACCTAATGTTGTAGCTTCTACGTACCTCTACATGCTACCGGTTGATGACTAATAGATTTGTTTTCTTACGTGTATTCAATAAGGCTCATGCTCACACTCTCTTTATAACAAAATGAACATTTATTAGTCTTCCCCTTTTGGACCAATGCCTATCGCTGAACACAATAAAAACTGTTCGCCTTCTTAATCATCACCTGTATGACAAACAGTTGACCTTAAATAACCCCAAGCAAACACCCAAACTATGAAACACCCCCTCTAGTGGTTGGGAGAAAACTTAAGTAAAAACATGGCTCCTACAAGTTATGTAACGAGCAAGGTATGGAGCTTTGTTTGTTTACTTGCGTTGCGGTCTTCCTCTGTGATCTACCTTCAGTTGTAGGGAATCACGGCATTGGTGATTGGCTGGCGCTTTGATGCTTGGATAATGTCTCTTGGAGAAGCCCTTCGGTGCCTTGGTTACTGGCGGCAGGGTAACAGTGTAACTGACAGCGAAGTAACTAACGGCGGAGTAACTGACGGCAGCACTTCTTCTATGAATTCTTTATTGTGGGACTTTTGCAGTTCCGGCACGAAGTTTCCTGATGGTCTCAGAGAGCAAATGAGCAGTTCGCTTGCCAGTCAGATGCAGGGCAAAAGTTAAGTGTGGAAGAGTGATAAAGGAGCCAACCTGTGAGCAACTTTTAGCCGCTGAATGACGTTCAAACTTAGATGAGCCGTTAAATAATGTGAAAATATGCTTGGACCCTGGGGTTTAAACCTTTTATGGTCTGTCCGTCCCACGGGTGATTGATCCAATCGGATGTTGTTGCGGGGTTAGCCACAGCTCACGTGATTCCCCCTTTTGTGCATACATCAGCCGGCCAATTCGACTGTCACTTTGGGTTCAAAGTTAGGCTACTAATTATTAATTTACACAGATGTTCTTTAAATAAAACAAGCTTTCGATTGATATCACACATCCCATATCTTGCACACTCATTCATACCTTTATCTAATAAAAAGTGTTTATAAACGCTGATTACACCTTTTAAGTTGAATAATCAAACATAAACACAGGAATAAAAGACGCTAAATAAATGTATGTATATAAGTTTTTTTCCTACTGGCATGCTTTAAAGATTGTCCAAAATAATGTGTCCTGTGGTCAATGACAATGTCAAAGTGTGACTCGGTGGTTCCCCTCCACCAAGTCACACTTTGTGAAGTTTTACAGTAAAGCCATAAAACTTTCTGCTTTGTTTAGAAGATCACTGATACACACCATTGTATTTGGGTTTAATTAGTGAAATCTAGTCTCAGTGTAGCTTCAGGCACAGCGAGACTTCCTGCCCCATGCCTGGTTAAGCTTCCCGCGACTTTGTTTTACATACGCTCCTTTATGTTCACCGATGCACTCCTTTATGTTTGCGGATATGTAATAAGGTTATCAGGATGTCGCCAGTCCGCTAGGACGGAGCTCTGGAATGTAATAGATCGACTGCCCGCTTTGGGGGCCCTGTTTATCCCTACAGAACAAAGAGGCATTTGGGGGGGAAGGTTGCTATGCCCTGACTAGTGGATTAAGACTCGTTTAATCTAAACTGATGGGCAGAAGCTTGTGATCGTCTGTGTGCTATTTGTGCAGCGACCAATTTGGTCTTCACTGCACACTTTTGTTTAGGTGCTTGATAGGGAGATTTCAAAGCTCATCTCGAGTACTGACGTCACTTTTAACTAAGTCCCATGTCCAGGCTCCTGTCAAAAAGAGGTAAGGGCATTCCCTTCACTCTGGAGTCCACACCCATTCACATGAGTTTACACTCAAAAAGTAAATGTCAAAGGAATTACTTTTAAAATAATTAAAAGAAAACAGTATATATTAAAAGGACATTAATATGAATTGCTCTTATTTGTCAGCTGGCTTCAGAGGATTTACATAATTTTTTTGTTCTTGATCAGACTGATAATTTCTGACAAAACTCCAATAAAAACCTTTTTATTTCCCAATTTATAGTATCTGACTTTTGTCTTTTCTATGACAAAGTTTTTTTTTAGACTCTTTCATTATCCCTTTAATGCAGACGACTTTTATTTAATAAACTTCATATTAATACATGCACAATTATATATTCATAACTAAAAGTGTGCAGTCTTCAATCTTTTTATGCTCCATTGCTTACCACCACAAATAGTTTTCACTGATAAAAGTTGTTCTTTAAGGTTTTGCGTGCAGAGTATGAGCATAGAAAAATACTGCATGTGCATGTATGGCAGTGGATCATGCTTTATTTACTTTTACATTTAGTCATTTGGCAGACTCTGTTATCCAGAGTTACTTAAAAAAAGTTTCTGTTGTTGGATACACTGTCTTACACTGGATTACTAGGCTACTAACCATAACTTCCTGGTTATGAATAATGTCATGTATACAGAGGATAAACTTCTACAGAAGCAACTAATGGTGTATGAACTAACCATTAACAAAAAGTATACACTACAAAAGAAAATTAAAATACACTTTTCCTGCTACTTTCACTTTCATTTTTTTCATTGACAAGGTTAACATAAGCAAAAGAATAAAATATACATCATACAAATATCAGCTAATATAAAAAAAACTTTATCAAAAAAGCTTTTGGGAAAGATGCCATTTAAGTGGCTGAAAAAAACTCACTATTACTATTCTCTGGAAACATGTATAGTATATAGGCAAGTATGTGAACAAATATGCTCACAACGTTGCCAAGTTGTCTACATAAATGCTTAGTTTAACTTCTTGTTTCATCTACAACAGTTAGTTTTAACTGAGTAATCTGGTCATTCATAACAGCATTAGTTCACTGAACTATATGCATCACTCCACCTCACAGGTGTTCTAGCAAACACTAATTACGAATAACTCTGGCCCAGCATGGGTAAAAGTAAGTTGGTACGGACTGCAGTAGTGCTGCCTGCATTAACCTACATTCAAAATTCACTCACTCATTTTCTATACTGCTTATACTTTTTGCAGGAGGCACTAGGCAGTGTACACACTGGATGGGGTGGCAATCTATCGCAGGGCACACAATCACACACACACTATTGGAGAATGACAATTAACCTACTTTGCATGTCTTTGGACTGCAGGAGAAAACTTCTGAGGTGGGAAATCCTAGACTCTCAGTGCTAACCTGTACACAACCATGCTGCCTGGAACCTAAGGACGACATTCACACACACAAACACACGCACTGATGGAATTACTACTGTTAGCTAAACTTGAAACTTTTTTTTTTGTGTGACTTTAACAAGTAACCTATTTAATATCACTTGCTTTTGCCTCCTTTTGAGGATTTGGTGGAAATGTGACATTGTAATGTTGTGGAAACAAACAAAAAAATGCATTACACGCACACACAATATCAAAATGCTATAGGAAGTACATGTGGGCACAGATGTTGACTAGATGATTGAGGCACATGCACTGAGACGGAGCATGGGAGACGATTACCCCAGCCTGAGAGAGAAGAATCATTAGCTCTGTTGTGATCACGTGACGCTCGGCAGACACAGAGTATACTTACTACTCATAGTGTAAAACCTCACTCGTTTATCGAGTTGAAATTTATTTAATTTTTTTGCTTGTCTTCACAAAAATACTTGCAGACCAAGTTACAGTGGAACCTTGGATCGCGAGTAACACGGTTTGAAAGCGTTCTGCAAGACGGGCAAAGATTTTTTATCAATTTTGACTTAACAAACAAACAATTCTTGATTTACGAGTAACATATATCACGCATGCACTTCTTGTTTTGATGCCGAGCGTCTTGTGATCACAACTGAGCCAAGAGTTTGTCGCTGTCTTGCGCTAGGAAATTGTGGGTAATCATCTCCTTTGCTGGGTGTGAGTGCGCGTCTCTCACTGGTATAATCAACATCCGTGCATGCGTCTACTGTTTACTATAACACTGTGTCCATGTGTAAAGCAAGTCTCCATTAGAGAGTTTAAAGATCACACCCACCCCCTTCTTCTCTCGCCTTCACACACACACACACACACACACAGACTCTGCACTACACAGCAACACTGCTCTGTCACGATTCTTTTTAAAGGTAAAGTGCAGGTTAATTATTATTTTTATTTTTTACTTAAAGCAGTGATTCCGTTAGCGTGCACTCATGCAAGAGTTATTAGCAGTTATTAGCGACATTAATATGAACAGAGCGCCTGCGCGCATAACCGAAACACTTCTTTCTTTTTATTAAATGTACTTTTTACTACTAGGTAAAGTGTAGGTTAATTTGTTTTATTCTCACTTATTTTGTATTAATTATTTTTATGTGTTTATTTTTTTGGGCTGTGGAACGAGTAATTGTTATGGTCTAAACGGGCGTGGTGGATCCAAGTACAGAATGCGTGTTGTTGAATGTGCTGATTGCCTTGTAAAGATGAGGTGTGTGTCGGCCGGATTGCAAAGCAGGGGTGCTGTGCTTGCTTCGTGGAAATGAGTCGCGGTGGTAAGTATGTGTGGGTCAAAGCCGAGAAAACAAACAGAGTCCGTGATCCGAATTCGTGGTCGAGATGCGAGAGCGGGGGTCGTTATTCAGAAATCCAAACAAACAATAATCCAAGATGAGAAGCAAAAACTGTGATCCGTAAAACAAGGCGTGAGTCGAGATCTGAGTAGTAAGGCAGGTAAAATCGCTGAAGAATTGGACATTAGGGCACACAATAATCTGGCAATGGGTGGTTGTTTGTGAGCAAGTTAAATAGAGCAGAGTAGTGAATGAAATGAGTAACAGGTGTGCTAGAGCCGGTTAATGAGGCGGCAAAATTGAAACAGTGGACTGGAGTATGCAATGGAGTCATGGAAGATGGCTTGGTTTGACAGGTGGGCGTGACCTGGCGTGCCGTGACAGTAATTTGAGTTAACATTATTTTTTTATGGGGAAATTCAGTTAACGAGTGTTTTGAATTACGAGCTGCTTCCGGATCGAATTATGCTCGTAATCTAAGGTTCCATTGTATATAACTTTTTTGACTGTGCCATTATTTATTTCACAAAAATGAAGCTAAAAAGCAAAAAAATGTGGGCAATACTAAGTACCCCGTTACTGCTCCCAGCTTCATCAGCTGTGCAAACCTCTGTAAAAGCAGAAGTTTTGGCAGATTGCTGGTCTGGAGCATGTAGTTGTACAGTATGTTAACATCCAACCAAAAAGGAAAAAAAGCTATGGTCTTAAAGAAGCAACTGTTGCTGCACATCAAACTGGAACAAGGTATAAAACCATTTCCAACCAACTTGGAGTTCTACAGTAAGAAAGATTAAGCACAGGTGGAAAACTTTTCAAGCAATCTTCTCAAGAGTTGACCAGGTCAGAAAAACTGCATGTGAACAAAACATAAGCCTTCTGAAATAATGTGCTGTGAACAAATGAGACAGCGGAGTCTCTTAATTCCCAGCGCTATGTCTTGCAAACAGAATTCCAGCAGAACAAACAGAATTCCAGCAGAAACTCCTTCTTCAGCGAAGGAGTGATGGTTTGGCTTTTTTTTTTTTTTTGCAGACACAGGATCTGGGCTCCTTGCAACCATGAACTCCACTGTATACCATAAAATTCTAGAGGAATGTCTGACAGCTACATTAGAAAAATAAAAAAATCAAGGTTTTTGGAACAGTTACTGTAGGTCAACGTCCAGACTTCAACCCAACAGAAATACTTTAGGAACATAAGTGAATTCCCAAAAACCTAAATGAAGAAAAGTTGTAAAGACAAATGGGCCCAAATTCCTTCACAATCATATGAAAGCCCGATAAAGTAATACAGAGAACAAATAAGTCATTGCTGCTAAATATGGTTCCCCGAGCTATTGAATCAGTGTGGTACTCAGTATTGCACATTTTTTTCCCTTTTAGCCTTATTTTTGTTAAATAAATAACGGCACAGTAAAAAAAGTTACGTGTTGTATGTCTGAGGTTATATTTGCCTAATTCGCCTAATAAAAGAAATCATTTGAATTAAATACCAAACATTGGAGCAGTTATTGGCCAGATTATGTGTACTCAGATACTGAAGAATGGTTTATACCTCTTCTGCAATATAATGAGAGCAAAAATTAAGATCACCCCTCCTGCCAGACCCAGCCAGAAGAGTATTCCTGATGTTTTGTCCTCAGGAATGGGGCGTGTCTTGAGTGGCTGGTATACACGCTCCCACTGGGTGAGGATGGCCTGACGAGCCCCAGCCCACTGACCCGGCCCACACAGCCGAAACTGATACGCCGTGAAGGGACCGAACAGAACCCTTCCACCCAAACTAGGATCAGTCAGGAACAGCCACAAGAGGTTGGGACGCACACCGATTTCCCGCGCAATAGAATCCATGTATGGGATGTAGTCTACTTCAAAAGGAGTGTTCTTTGGGCAAAAGCATCTGTAAAGAATTAATGAAAAGCATTAAAGAAAGAGACACTGTTAGTACTGCAAATATCTAAAGAAAAATGTTATCTAAAACTTAAATGCAAATTAAAACCTTTAAACTAAATCACCTTTTCATATTTGCCTTCTGGTCTTTCTCATAGATCTTCTGCCTTATTGGTACAGGAGGCAGTTGGTTTAAACCTAGGGGGAAAAGAAGGAACATCACCAAGGAACAATACCAACATGTCAATACCAACATTAACATTTTAGTCATATTATTTTAAACTGACTGAAATAAATAAATAATTTTCTCTCCCAAGCTATTACTAGTATAACTCATTTGAGTGATTTGTATTTTTGCACATTTTGTTATTATTACCAGACATTGACCTTCTTGCATTATTTGTCTCGTTCTAACAAAAAGACATGGAGCAATTGTACATAACCACTGCCTCACTATGCTTATAGTTAAAAATACTAATAACTGAGATAAACTCAACTTTACGTAGCATCAATATTTGATTAATTTGATTTCATGATAATCTTGTGTTTCTGTACAATCTCTTCTTGCTCTTTAATACCTGCAAAGACTCGAGTGGCCCATCGTGCCTGCATCTCCATCATAGGCATCATAGCTCCAGGGCCAATGATTAGCCCTATGACAGCCAGTGTGGGGTGCTCTAGGACCAGAGGGAAGACTTTCTTGTAGAGACTCATTTCCCCCACATGATCCATCCCCTTTGCAGAGATTGAAAATGAGAAGCTTGGCTTGTATCCTGTACAGAAGATAACTGCATCGATCCCATCTTCGACAGCGCCATTATTAAATACCACAGTTGAGCCTTGGAACTCTCTCACGTTTGGTTTCACCTGCACGGCCCCCTGTAAGATGCGTGCTGGTAGTTCATCATTAATCATTAGTCGCTGTTTAAGTATCCTGTAAGAACAATAATTTAAAAAAAGATGTAATTTAAGAAATGCTTTACTTAATCCTTTACACTAACTTCCTAGCACAAATATCAGTGAAAAAACATTGTGCTGCATTATTAAATTATGACTTCACTTTAAACCTTATGGGCTAGATTGTTTTTTTTAGTCTTTTGATACACTTTATTGTATACTGATTACGTTTCTGGGATGTAGCATGTATCCATAGGAATAAAGCCATTCTTAAACCCTGGGTTAAGAAAAGTGTTTTGTGTCTTTTCAGATGTGAATTGTGACATGTAAGTATGTGAGTAGTGTTGTGTTGTTTCACCTATAATTAGGCTGCAGTCCATACAGCTTGTGGTCATATTTCTCATTGTAGACTCTCTCCACTGCCCAATTGAGCAGTGCATGGGGAAGTACTTGCATCAGTATGCTGTTCAGACGTTTAGTTAGGTTCATATCCAAAGGCAGGCCGCAGGTAGACACACGGCTAACAACCCATGCTCCATCACGCATGCTCAGAAAAGTCTTTTAAGTAAAAATATATAAAAAACAGTAATGTTTAAGTAGATATTTGATTAGATTAGGTTAGATTAGATTAGATTAGATTTAACTTTATTGTCATTACACATGTACAAGTGCAAGGCAACGAAATGCAGTTTAGGTCTAACCAGAAGTGCAATAAGCAGAAAGTGCAGGATAAAGGTATAAGTTCTAAGTACACTTAAAAGGTATTTGTGCAGGGAGAAGCTATGGGTAATTTTTACAGATGGATATTATGTGAGCATAATATACAGATTGCTAGTAACTATAAATAGAAATTTACAATAGATGAACAGTATATACAAGTTGCTATTAACTGAAGTCAGGAATTTGAAAATAGATATGAACATATCTGAACATAATGTACAGGTTGCTATTTTCTATAGGAAGGAATTTACAAGTAGACATGTACAGATAGATATGAACATAATGTACAGGTTGCAATTTATATAGACAGGAATTTACAGTAGACATGTACAGATATATACACAATCAGAAGTTTACAAATGTATTAGTTTATTCAAACAGGTATGTACATTGTAGTGCAGTCCATATTAAATAGTGTAATGGTAATGGAAAGAGTATAGGGGTGTGTGAGGGGTGGGCAGGTGGCAGTGGGGGGCAGAGTTCAATAAGAAGACAGCTCTGGGAAAGAAGCTCTTCCTCAGTCTGCTGGTTCTTGGCCTGGGACACCTAAAGCGCCTACCAGAAGGCAGGAGAGAAAACAGTTTGTGGGCGGGGTCAGAGTAATCTTTAAGAATACTGCGTGCTCGACGCAGACAGTGTTTCTTCTTGATGTCCTCAATGGCTGGAAGTGGAGTCCCTATAATATGCTGTGCAGTTTTCACCACCTGCTGCAGTTCTTTACGCTCAGCAGCAGAGCAGCTTCCGTACCAAACTGTGACACAGTTGGTTGGGATGCTTTCTATTGTGCAGCGATAGAAGTTCACCAGAGTAGTTGAGGACAGCTGGTTCTTCTTAAGTGTTCTAAAGAAGGCACTGGTGAGCGTTCTTGACCAGGCTAGAGGTGTTTGTGGACCAGGATAGGTCCTCCGAAATGTGGGTCGCCAGGAACTTAAAGGATGACACAGGCTCAACAGCCATCCTGTTATTTTGAATGGCTTTATGTGAACCTCTTCTTCCTTTCCTGAAGTCCACAATGAGCTCCCTGGTCTTATTGGTGTTAAGGAGCAGATTACTGTCCGTGCACTAAGAGGCCAGGTGCTGGATCTCCTCCCTGTAGGCAGTCTCATCGTTGTTGCTGATTGATGATGATGTTGTTAGATCCATACACAGGCCTGCAGTCGTTGGTGAAGAGAGAGTAAAAGAAGGGGCTTAGCACACAGCCCTGTGGTACGCCAGTGTTGAGCGTGACGGTAGTGGAGCAGATGTGGCTTGACCTAACATCCTGGGGTCTGTTGGTCAAAAAGTTTATAATCTAATTACAAAGTGAGGTGTTAATATCCAGATCTCTGAGTTTGGTGATTAACTTATAGGGTAAAACAGTATTAAATGCTGAGCTAGTCAACAAACAACATTCGTGCATAGGTGTTTATATTGTCCAGGTGTGTGAGTACAAAGTGCAGCGCCTAGGAGACTGCAACCTCTGTGCTCCTGTTGGCACGGTAAGCAAACTGGTGTGGGTCTAGTGAGGATTGGAAAGAGTCCTTTAGGTGTGTCAGGACCAACCGCTCAAAGCACTCAAGGGCAGTAGTCATTCAGGTATGTTGGGCTTGAGTGTTTCGGCACTGGCACAATTGAGGTAGATTTAAAGCATGGGGGGATTACAGTAACTGTGGGTGCACTTCACCTCAGAGCGCGCTAACGCATTGTATTCAAAGAATAGACTAAAACAAAACCATGTTTGCTTCAGCATTGGAAACAATATTGTATTAGGCTTACTTTATTAAAGATTATACACTTTTGTGTTCTTTCTTCACACACGTGGGCATCCTTTCTCGATGCAGCAAATTTTCTGAGCAAATTAATAATAATTTCAACGAATAAAAAGATATTTTGGGTCATATTTGTAAAACAAAGGAAAGAATAATAAGACAAACAACATATAAAGCTACAATATTTTCAGTGTCCAGTAGCACCAGTCTCACAGAGACCCAGGAGGCTTATAAACAGTTTGACAGCAAAATGAGACATTGTCAGTATTGTGATTTTTTATTTATTTATGTATTTCAAAAGATGCAGGACAATACTGCCAAAATGTATCATTTACATGCTGTTAGAAAATATTCTTTGCATTGTCTCTTATTGAGTCACAAGGGTGTTAAAAAGCATTCATCATTCAAAGTTATTCATATCAGTGTAGTTAGTATGATTTTGAAAGTGCTATAACTCCACCTGGCACAGTTTAATCCCAGTGGAACAATCTGACTACATGTGCAGTGCCATAAAAAAGTATTTGCCCCTTTCTGATTTTTTTTTGTTTTTGCATATTTATCACTCTTGTATGGAATTTCACCTAAACACTTTATAAAGAAAGGACAGATTGGCCTTTTTTTGTGAGTTATCATGAACATTTTGCATTTTGGAGGTATCATCTTAACGCATTGTAAGACATACCACTTAGTGATGATAACCCAGTGCCTGCTGATGATGACCAACTGATCTACCAGAGCCAAGTAAAAAGAATGGCAATCAAACTGAATAAAATAAGTAGCAGCAGTAACTCGTGCTAGTAATTATTATGGTAGTCAATGATGTTTCTCAGCATTATTTCGTATTAATATTGACTACCATAATAATTAAAATTAGTAACTAGTTTACTAGCATGAGCTTATGCTGCTACTGATTTAATTTTAGCTCACCTGTTCAGTTTAATTGCCATTCTTTTAAAAATATTGTCTTTATAGATTTATATGTTGTTTGTCTTGATGTTCTTTTTTTCGTTTCTTTGTTTTACTAATATGACCCAAAATATGTTCAGTGATACTTCAAATAATATGTTTAAATAGCATTGATTTCTGTATTGTGTTATATTTTTATGCTAGTAACTGGTGTTAAAAATGTATCTCTACATTAATGAGCCAATGTATTATGGTGTAGGCTGCTGTGGGCCAGAAGGTCAGGGCCACTTTTTGGTCCCAGTCCGCCCCTGAATAACGAATGGAGAAAGCGCAGTCAAAGCCCGGGGATTCTGGGTTCCGCAGGGGCCAGTCGTGAATAGCTGACACTCAGTAACAGCTAATAAAATTGAAGCATTTCTGCAGCTTTCCACATGGTGTGGCATTGCTTAAATAATAGTATAAAATCATCCAAACCCTGGTTCGAATCCCGCTCTGGGTAAAAATGTAATAAATGTGAATCCTTTGTTTTACACTTTTTGCTTATGATTATCATTAAATTATAGCAACTGTGAGGTGAATGCTAGTGTGTTTTATAGCCTAATTTAAAAAAAATCTCAGTTGCAAACATGCATTTAGTACTGAAGCATAACTTAATAATATAATGGCATGGTTATATCGAAGGGGCATTTTAGCGCATAACACCGGCACTAAGAATCGAACCCAGGCCTTCAGCATGGCAGGCAAATCACCTACCACTGAGCCACCAGTGCCTGTGTATACTCAAAGCGCATAAAAACAATGTGTCATACTTCTTTGTAGTCCTTTTGCACACATGCGCGGGTGCGTTACAATAATAATAATAAATTCGGAGAACTACTACTAATAATAATAATAATTCTAAATGGAGAAAACGCAGTCAAAGAAGTACCATCATTAAAGGAGAGAAGAAAATGAAGAATAAATACATATCAGTTTGAGCTTGACACGTTTATGAGCTTTGTCGCTTGTCGGTTCAGACTGAAACACGACTGCCCCCTACAGGTAATGAAGGGCATTTTTTGGAACCCTTTTTTCAAAACGTGCGTTTTTAAAGGCCAGATCTGTACAAACCAATATCCATGAGCTCCTGTCGGATGTACGATGTAAAAGTACTACTATTCTGCACGAACAGACCCGAGAAAGGAAAAATACTGCAAAACTGCAGAAACTGAAGAGACACTGAGCCTTGCGATGTGTACACGCCGCCATCTTGGTCTTGGTCCCACGCCCCCAGCAACCACTGACGCTGTCAATTCCATTCGCAGAATAGTGGTTTGTTTCAAGGGTGCTACACGAGAATTCCCCATCATCATGCACAGTGTGCGAGTCCATCAGCATTTACCAACTTAAGGTATGAGACAACTCCATATCCCATCTCACTTGCGTCTAAAAAGTGATGAAGTTGTGCTGTAGTTGTGATGAAGTCGACTGGTTTTATGCATCTTGCCACACTAAACTCGGACAATTGATGCAGCTCTTGTAGCCAGGCTTTCCATCTCGCAAACTGTTCAGGAATGCTGTCATCCCATGTAAGTTTTTCTTTCCACAACTACTGCAAGTAATATTTACATTAGCTGGCAGTATGACTGGCGCAAGGAAGCCCAATGGGTCATAAATTGAACTAGTAATTGACAAGATTCCTCTTCTTGTCACAGGCCGCTCTCTTAAACTAATCTTAAACTTGAACGTGTCTGAATTGATGCACCACAACACCCCTAGAGCTCTCTCGACAAGGAAGTGTATCTTTGCTCAAATCTAAGTCCCTCATGTCTTTGATTCTTTCACTCTCAGGAATAGAAGTCAGTAAGGCACGACTATTACTTGCCCACTTGGTGAGGTGGAACCCTCCACTTGCACAAAGGTTGGTGAGATTGTTATATAACGCAACTGCTTGATCATAACTCGAAACAAACTTCAAACCCTCGTCTACGTAAAAGTTTCTAAGTACTGTGTTGACTGCCTCAGCAGACGCATTGCTGCGGTTTTCTTCTGCTGATTTCCTAAGGGCGAAGTTAGCAACACTTGGAGACGATTTTGCACCAAACAGATGAACGACCATCTTGTACTCGACCAAATCTTGACTTACATCTCCATTCGGCCACCATAGAACGCGCAGCAAATCTGTGTCTTTTTCCGGAACTCTCACCTGATAATACATGGCTTCCACATCTGCCAGCATTGCAACTTCCTCTTGTCTGAAGCATGAATGTAAGCTCAATGTAAGCACTACAATGAGTGAGTTCGCCATGTCTGGTCCCTGTAGGAGCTCGCTATTTAATGATACTTTCTGGTAGCTGGCAGCACAGTCAAAGACCACCCTTAGCTTTTTCTTCTGAGGATGATATACACCATGTTAAGGTATGACCATTGACCATCTTATCGACTCAAGTGAGGTGTAGGAACCTTGACTGCATGACCTTTGTTTTTCATGAAGTTTGAATACTCCTCGTGAAAGAAGCAGTTATTTTTGAATTTTCTTTTGAGGTTTAGTGTGCGCTGGCTGCACTTTGATTGTTTGGCATTTGAATAGCTGCTTTCTTAAATGGAAGACCAATGTAGAAGGTAGTGTTTGTTTCTGCCTTGAACATTTAACCACCTTGCTAATGACTCCATGCAAAAAGTAGCAGAACTACTTGGGGCCATAAAGGCATACACTTCTGCTGTCTTGTCACTTTTCCTGGACTTTATTTAAACAGGTACTATGGAGAGAATGCAATTGTCTCCAGCACAACAAGTACAGGCTGCGTGAACTTGGCTCTTCTCTGACTGTGCTTTTGGTACTCGTACGCATGGGCCCTCCATCTATCAGGCAATTTGTAGGGCAGTTTTGAAACAATAATCCTCATGTTGGTAGAAATATCTAACTCGTCCATGTGTTCAACGTTTGCCATAGCATTGCGGCAAGTTACCAGGAACAGGGAGAAAGAGCTTATCGACTTTCCGTCCTCTAGCTTTATTTCCGGCCATTTAAGTGCCTTTTGCATCAGCGTTGTTGCGATTTTTAGATAGTTTCCAAACTTGTCATGTAGCATTCTCATTGCTTTTGCATAACCAAGATGATCTGGCATATGGTCTTAACTAAGTCTCTAGGCTCTCCCCTAGTATACTGCTCAAGAAAGTATAGCCTATCAACATTACTATCAGCTTTGGATTCAACGACATGTTTAAACTCCTTCATAAAGGGTTAAAACTCTGTCTAAGTGGGTCTCCATAAAACAAAGGAACATCGAGCTGAGGTAAGAAGAATCGCCTTTGACTCTTCACAAGCATTTCTGTAATATCTGTCTTACGTTGCATCACACTCTGAAGCTCTACTGTATCAGTATTATGAAATTAATGTTTGTTGCCTTGGGTAGGCCATTCGTTTAAAGTACTTGTCATTATAGGTCTGACACTTACGGGCACACTAGAACGGGCTGCCTGGCGAGGTGATGGCAATCTGGCATATTCTGTTGACGCACTGTGCTCGTAATATTCATCATATTCATGTGCACCACTCGGTTCGATGGCCACGCTCTGTCTTGTGGGACTTTGTCGTTCTTCACAACCCTGATACGTTTTTATTTTGGCATTAACCTTTGCAAGTGCCGTTTCGATTTTCAGCCTTTCCATTTTAGCCTTCAGTTGTGCTTCTTTAGTTTTTAGTTCTGCCTTTAATTGTGCTTCTTTAGTTTTTAGTTCTGCCTTTAATTGTGCTTCTTTAGTTTTTAGTTGTGCTTCCTCCACTTCTAACGCCTGCCGTTTGTCCAAGGTTGCTGCTTCGGCCAACAGGACTGCTCTGTTAGCTTCTGCCCTTTTTAGACGAGCTGAGGATGCTGTGGATGTTGAGGACCTTTTGGACGCTGCCGACGCTACGCTTCCGTGCTTATTAAAAGCGAGCGTCTTAGACGACACTATTGATGCACTTTTCAGTGGCGGAACCTTATCACAAAGCGGCTTCTAACTTCCGCGATCGTCTTTGTTTAGGCACAATCTCACGTCTCTATTGCTTTCAGCAAAGTCTTCTAGCATCCCTTTGTAATCCTTATAGTACTTAGTTTCAACATCAAGCACGTTTTGATTGTACATAAGCAACTCTATTTTGTCGGATAATGCAGTCAATTGACTCCTCTTGCCTCCTCTGGCGTTCTTCATTTTGTGAAGCTTGTCTGCAGAGCCTTTGTCGACGAGCGCCATCACACGCTTAAATTCGGTGACAGCAGCGTTGTCTTTGCCATCTGCCATAGTGAGTTTTAAAGCAGGCAAATCCTTACGTTCAGTTTCAGTTGCTTGTCAACAGTCACTGCGTGTGTTTCCGAAAATTCACATGCAGGTAAGGTGCGCTTTTAAGTCACTTGTCTTCGCTTGAACGACGGAGAAAGCTTTTGACTTTACATGTACGGGCATGTTATTCACAAGTTCTGACGCATATCTTTCTTGTTACACTTGGTTACTCACAATTCAAAGGTCCATTGAATTCTTTGTCTCTTGTTTTATTTTCAACATCAAAGTTCAACAGTTCTCATAGTTTTCTTGCATAAATCCACTGTGGTTACAACAACTTTGCTGTATCTTGTAGCTTACGGTCTTAAATAACGGTTACAACTTATTTGCTGTATCTTTTAGACTACGGTATTACGGTCAAAGGCTTGTGTTCTCCACACTTCCGTATCTTAACAACAACTACCGTACGTGATAGACATGCAGCTACACAACTATGAAATGATGTCACAGAACAACTTATGAAATGATGTCACAGTGCAATTTACGATTATCATACTAAATGCTTAACTAATAAACTTAATGCTTAATGCTTAACTAATGAAATAATAATAAACACAACAACAAATTTATAAAAATGAAACATGGCCCTTATACTCAGTGTTCACATCACGCAGGACCTGTCATTGTCCTGTCACATCAACAACGTGGTGAAAAAGGCCCGACAGAGTCTCTACCACCTCAGAAGCTTGAGAGACTTCAGACAGCCCTCTAAAGTGCTCAGGAATTTCTACTTCTGTACCATAGAGAGCATTCTGACGGAAATCATCACGACCTGGTGTGGAAACAGCACTATGCAGGACAGACAAGCTCTACAGAGGGTGGTGCGATCAGCTGAGCGCATCATCTGCACCGAGCTCCCTGACCTGCACTTGATCTACAGTAAGCTGTAGACCAAAGCCAGGAAGATCGTGAAGGACCTCAACCATTTCAACAATTGACTGTTCTCTCTGTTGCGGTCAGGAAAGCGATTCCGCTCCCTGAAGGCCAACACAGAGAGACTGAAGAGGAGCTTCTTTCGGCAGGCGATAAGGTCTCTCAATCATACCACCACACAAGACTAATAACATCTTTTTAAACTCCCAACATTGACTAGACAATCATGGACACATTCATACACACTTGCACTACATATTTATATTTTTATTTCTGGACCATTGCACAAGACACTTTAATAAGTCACTTTTTATGCATATTTGAACAACCATTGTCACTTTCAAATTATATATACCTGTATATATTATACCATTATTTGTACAGTTTATTTTACTAGTTAAACTTATTTTCTTTAGTATTCCTTTTTATTCATATTTCTTCAATATGTAAAAGTTTAAAAAAAAATTTTTTAAGGTCACTGACGGTTGTATAAGCATTTCACTGCATATCGATTGTGTATGACTGTGTATGTGACAAATGAAATTTGAAATATTGGGTTGAATACTGTAACCTCTGGGCCATCTCGTTTCCGGGGAATAAGATCTGGTTCCTTGGATTACTGAACCGCTGCTTTGTCTCCCCCTAGTGTGTCTGTGTCGGTCTGTCTATCAATACTAACCAATTAGTATCTCCTGTGTCTCCTTTCCTTGTGTGTCACTATTTAAACCAGCCGAACCCGTACATCCTATTCCGTTCACTGCTAACGTCGTGGTTATGTTACTGTGCTACTTTAACCTTCTGTCTGCTCTTTGTCTTCCTCCTCAGGACTGAGAAGTGTCTGCAGAGTCGAGGCGGGGTCAAGTGCACGCCGGCGGCGCACCAGCCAGGTCAAGGCTGTTGAAACACGTCACTTGTAGCTACGAAGTCTAGTATAGACCTACTTTCGGTTGTTAAGACAGCCCACCTGCAGACCCAGCCTGGGGAGTTCGCTTTAGGATTTCTGTTCTGTTTTGTCGTGATTTTATGTTTGTTAAACAAGAAAAGAGAAGAAATAAAAGACGAGTGACATTAAACTTCACCTGCATTTGCGTGCGCTTTCTTTTGCACAGGGGAAAACATGACAAATACTATGTTATAAAGAGACAAATTGCTCGTTTCAGACCAGCTGTGCAAATAATGATTTTCATTTATTTAAAAACTTTTTTTAAACCTTTGATTAGTTTAAACAAGTGTCTGGAAAAACTAAGATACTTTTTGGACGAGCTTAAAAAACAGACAATCTGTAGTGTCCGTAACCAGGTCAAATTTTAAGGCAATACCTTAATTTAGCATTTTAGATTAATACACTTTTTAATGTTTGTGTTTTTTATGTAAAATCTGAATGACAATTAAGATAAGATTTAAATTGAAAAAGTTATGGAGACTACATATCAGGGTAAAAAATTTGCAAAAAAGCATGTATTTAGCAAATTTGTTTCTATTTACGTGATAAAAATATAAATGTATGCAAATTAACAAAAAACAAAGCATGGATTAGGAGATAGAAAGCATTATGAACAATGAAGGTATATGATCCAATCTAAAAATTCACTTTTAGCACCAATACCATGTTTTGGCTGTTTAAATGTTAGAGATCTAATACAGTATTTAACAATCCTAGTTAAAAATCAGAGGAGCTGGCTATGCATCTAGTATAGTCTAATTGTATTTAATTTCTAAAACAGTTTTTTTAAGCATTTCTACATTTTGGTTTAGCTTCGGAAATATATTTATTTATTTATGGTCTCACTATCTAGTATCACACCAATGGGATGGGTTCCTTTTCAAGTCATTAAGGATAATAAAAAAAAATATTCAGAATACTTATTCCTGCAAAGCTGCTTTGCCACAATGTCAATTGTTAAAAATGCTACATAAATAAAACTGAATAAAATCATTTCACTGATTTTGCTTACTTTTTCTGCAACTCTGCTGATCTCCACAGCAATGTCTCCAGCAGAGTTGCCACTGCCAATAACCACAACTCTCTTCCCATGGAATGAATGTGGATCCTTATATTCCCAACTGTGACAGCACTTACCTGGAAATGTGTCTATTCCTAAAAAAAAAAAAAAAAGGTAAAAGGTTAAAATAAGAATTTTGGCACCTATGTGCTTTGCAGTCAAATCACTTCATACAACACATAATATATGGGATATCTTGCCATCTTGTGTCCTGGTTAAGGACATGGCTCTACTCATGCCTTAATAAAATAGAAGCCTTTATTTACACGAAGTGTGTCACATCTGCCTAGCAATCCTCCACATTATCAGATTTTCCTGATCTGTGAAGTTTGCCTGTTGAGCAGTCCAATCTAATAGCTAAGGGTCTTCCTCTGAATGTGGTCAAGATACAGTACAATGTGCTCAGGCCTCGTCCACTAGAGGCTTAGAGGTGAGCAGTGTTGGGGGATGTTACTTTTTGAAGTAACTTATTACATTTAAAAAATTACTGTCATTAAAAAGTAATCAGTTACATAAGAGCATTACCTTCTGATAAAAGTAATTAGAGTACTTTTCAATTGCAAAAAATAAAACCTCTCCAAACAGTGTCTTTCTCCCTGGTGTTACGACCTCTAACTAGGGGTGTAATGGGCATAACATAATAAGACCTCTCACCACCTTTCCACTCCCAAGTTAGGGTAGCCCCCAGGTTTACCAAAGTAAATGTAGCCTTTTATTACATTCAGAGTTACTCAAAAATACTCTACCGGCCCTAGACTTGCCAGGACACAAATTAAACACAAAATGAAATACAGGTTGTCTAACCTAACTTTCTAAACAAAAAACAGGAGAAGAATACAGAGGTAAAATAAAGGGGCTTCTCACTCCTACAGAGGCTACAAAGTGCTCAATGTATACAGTGATTATTTTTACTAGTAGTTTAACAACACAACTAAAATTTTAAAATTGCTACTTAATTATGGTCACAGATCAGATTGCACATTTTAGCATCACATCTCATAGTTCACACACAAACGGTTTAGTTGAGAGTGGCAGGGCAGTGAGAGAGGGACAGTCGGTGCGGATAATGCGCTCAGCTGATCGCACCACCCTCTGTAGAGCTCGTCTGTCCTGCATGGTGCTGTTCCTGAACCAGGTCGTGATGTTTCCCATCAGAATGCTCTATGGTGCAGAAGTAGAAATTCCTGAGCACCTTGGAGGGCAGTCTAAAGTCTCTCAAGCATCTGAGGTGGTACAGAAGCTGCCGGGCCTTTTTTACCTCTGTGTTGATATGACAGGACCATGACAGGTCCTGCATGATGTAAACACAGAGGTATCGAAAGGTGTCCACTCTCTCCACTGGGCTTCTGTTGATGACTACTGTCTGGTAGTTCCTTTCCTGCTTTGTACTGAAGTCCACTATTAGCTCCTTTGTCTTGCTGACGTTCAGGAGGAGATTGTTCCTCTGGCACCAGTTCTCCAGATTTCCAATCTCCTCCAGGTAGGCCGTCTCGTCGTTGTTTGTGATCAGGCCCACCACGACAGTGTCATCAGCAAACTTGATGACGGTGGTAGAGCTGGTAGTGGCCATGCAGTCGTAGGTGTACAAAGAGTATAGCAGGGGGCTCAGAACACAACCCTGGGGGGCTCCAGTGCTGAGAGTGAGTGAGGCTGAGACATGTCCGCCCATCCTTACTGCCTGTGGTCTGCCAGTCAAAAAATTGGAGATTTACTGACACATAGATGAGCTGAGTCCCAGGTGCTCCATCTTGGTGGTGAGTGTGGAGGGAATTATGGTATTAAATGCAGAGCTGTAGTCGGTGAAGAGCATTTTAACATAATTCCCTTTCCTAGTGTCCAGGTGAGTGAGTGATGTGTGTAGGAGATGGGAGATTGCATCGTCTGTGGAGCGGTTTGGGCGGCAGGCAAACTGTAGAGGGTCCAGTGTGTCTAGTAGTGAAGAAATTATGACGTATGGACCAGGCGCTTAAAGCACTTCATCACGACTGAGGTGAGGGCTACAGGGCGATCATCGTTGAGAGAAGCAGGATGAGGTTTCTTCGGGACAGAAAGAATTATGGACTCTTTAAAGCATGTGGGGATCACAAACTGAGATAAAGAGATGTTAAATATCTTTGTAAACACAGGTGCTAGCTGATCTGTGCAGGTTTTGAGAATACGACTTGAGATGCTGTCTGGTCCCGCTGGTTTCCTGGTGTTCACTCTCTTGAAGGCTCTCCTCACGTCATGCTCGGTGATAATGAACGCGCTTCTGGTGCTGGCAGTGTCTTCCTGTCTGCAGCCGTTAGCGCCGCTAGCATTAGCATTGCTAGCGTCTTTAGCTGCAGCCTCGAAGCGATCATAGAAGGTGTTAAGCTCGTCTGCCAGAGTCACATCCGCGTTCGTCATACCGGTTGTTGGCGCTTTCTAATCTGTTATTGTTTTTAGTCCCTGCCACAGGTTTCTAGAGTCACTCTGTTGGAGTTGTGACTCTAGTTTTCTCTCTTAGCGCTGCTTTGCCTCTTTCACTGCTTTCCGGATGTTATACGACGCAGCCTTGTATGGTTCCATGTCCCCCAACACAAGTCCCGCGTTGTAGGCGGTGCGAGATCTCAGAGCGTCACGGATGGTTTTATTCACCCACGGCTTCTGTTTGGGAAACATTCTGATGGTGTTTTTCTCCACGGTATCATCCGCTAGTTTCCCGATGTATCCCACTACCGCTTCCGTAAAATGCTGACGTCATCTGAGCTGTTTCGGAACATGTCCCAGTCTGTTTCATCAAGTGCGTCCTGTAACGCGGCCATTGATTAGTCAGTCCAGCGCGCGACCTTCCTCTGAACCGGAACTTCCTGTTTCTCTGTACCCCCTCTACCCCTTTGTTTGAATTTTGGCATGAGGAAGATGGCAGCGTGGTCAGATTTCACTGTAGTGTAGCAGTGGTCCAGTGTCATTTTGCCCCTGGTGGAGAAGGTGATGTGCTAATAAATGTTCGGCACTGCGCGTTTGAGGTTGGCACTATTAAAGTCCCCCGCCACAATAAGCACAGCGCCCCGGTGCTGTGTCTGGTATTGTGTGAGTGCCTCATGCAGCTCGCATAAGTCAGTGTCCGTGTCCGCTTGTAGTGGAATATAAACGGCGCTGATTATGACCGATGTAAACTCCCGAGGAAGGTAAAAAGGACGACACATGATGGACAGTAGTTCCAGGTTTGGTGTGCAGGAGCATGTAAGAGGAACAACGCTTGCGCTGTTGCACCAGCTGCTGTTCACTATTAAACACACGCCGCCTCCCCTTGACTTCCCCAAGTCCCGTGTCCTGTCCATACGGTGAACCGAGAAGAACTTGGCCGGCTGGATGACCGGCACCGCTGGGTTCAGCCATGTCTCGGTGAAGCAAAGGAGATTGCAGTGAATGTCTCTCTGGACCTTTTAAGCATGTTTTTCAGTGACTGGACGTTGGCGAGCAGGCAGAGGTGTGCGGTGTGCACAGGCTCTCAGCCTGTTCCTGACGCCGGCTGGTTTCCCTCGGGCCGCCGCTTCGCGTCCAGTCCGTTGTTCTCTCTCAGGATCTCACTCAACCAGCTCGGATCCAGAGTTAAAAACGTCGAATTGTGAGTACATTGTATACCAATAGAAACAAGAGCTTCTTTATCATATCTAATGTACTTAATGGTGACGATTTGACTGGTTTTAAAATGCTGAAAACTAACTTAAAAAACAAAAACAAAGAAAAGGGGGTTGGAGAAGTCGTGACGGCAGCCAAACTCACCGGCGCCATCTTCAACATTATGGCCATTGTGTAGTAGGATGTTGACTTTGGAGAATACTATTGTCCAGTTTGATATAACAGCCCTGCCTTACAACTAAGTTTTATTAAAAGGGGCTGCGGAACTGAAAGTCAACTGTGGTAATGGTGGTTTATATGTATAGATGGAACTGCACATACTTCAGCACAGTCACACTGCCTGCCTTTATGGCATGAATAAAGATATCTTCAGATCACAAAAGGGCCACCTCCCAATTCCATACAATATGTGCTGTATCTCATTTAGAGGTTATAAACATAATCATTCGTTATAAGAAGTGGTACTGTACAGCTGAATATACCAGGAAATGCTGAGCGGGGTGTGAAAGGGTGTATGTAGCTTCCCGAACACACAAGCACCCCATCAAACACATGTGTTTCTTTGTGTCCATCTCTCTTCTCAGTCAGCACCTCCCACTGACCAGTGTCATGCCTTTGTTTCACACTAACCACTGTGGTCTAAAAGTTGAAACATAAGTTTTAGCATACTGTATGCGTCTTGACATGTAAGTACAAAAAATAAACAAAGGAGTAAATAATCATAACCTGGAAGTTGATGTACTTGAGAAGGTCAAAGTGCTCAGCATATAGCCGTAAATAGTTCAGCATCATGGAGTGGTCAAAGTAGTTCGGGTAATGTCCTGGCATTGGGAAATCACTAAAGCACGTCATCTCTTTTGAGGTATTTATGGCCAGCGAGCGGTACAAGCTGGAACGTTCAGGCTCTGGTGTCTCCTGCACATTTAAAAAAAACACATTAATACTAATAGAGAACTGACAATCTCACATCACAATTTTCATTAGTTGTTTATTATCAAGCAAAACAATGTTGTGCTGACACAAGCTTTTAAATTGTGCAACAGAAAGGCTTTAAAAAAAAAAAAAAAGTCATGCATGTTAAAAACCTCCGCAGCTTTTTTTCTCCAAACTTTGTGAACTGAATAGGTTGACTTCAAATCATGACATTTTCTTTGAAACTGTTAAGTGTAAATAAATTACTGTGGCGTGGGCGGGCCGCCGGCTGACGACCAGCATGCCTTGTCGGTGATGTCAGGGATGTCGGTGTGTTCACCGTGTTGATTGGTGTCAAAAGTGGGATGGAGAGTAACGGGTTCGAGCGCACAACAGAGGACCTTCTGAAGATCCAAGCGGGCCGCCAAGTAGTGAAGCGACTACTCGGACAGAAGAAGCGCTTTCCCGACGGAGCTAGCGCGAGCACACCACGTCAACCAACGCAGAGCGGCAAGAAGAAAATCCCGGCGCTGGATCTCGGGGCGGAGGCCGGCGTTGCGCAAGCGCCGGAGCAAGATACAGCTCCGTGCGCCGTTAGCCGGCAAGGCGACCTGCCGCTGCGCGAGGCCAAGCGCGCTGAGCCCATATTGGCGGAACATCACGGCGGAAGAGCCGAGCGACCACCCGCAGCTCAGTGGCGCTCGGTTTGTGAACCTAGCCGGGGACAGGGCTACCCGTCGCGGCTAGGCAACGAGCAAGTCTCCGACATTTCACAGCTAGGCAACGAGCAAGTCTCCGAAGTTTCGCGGCGAGGCCGAGGCACGGGACCTCGGGACTAGAACGTTTTCAGGCCTGAGGGACAGCGTACACCAGCAGCTGCTAAACTAGCGCCGGGAGGAAGAGTTTACGTCGACTGTGTGCTGGACGCCGTCTTACTGCGGGCGCTCGTGGACACCGGCTCCACTGTTTCGCTGCTGCGCTCTGGAGTACTGGGGCAAAGCAAGCGTGTTTGCCGACGGCCTGATCCTGCCTTCAACATCCGCACTGTTGCTGGGGGCTACGTGAAGGTACGGGCGTGTCGCACAGCGCGAGTCCAGGTGGGTGGTCGAACTTATTCCCACGGGTTCGTTGTGGGGAATGTCGAGGAGGGCTGCGTTTTGGGGTTGGACATTCTGGAGAGATGGGGTGCGATGTTAAGTTTGTCTAGCGGAACTCTGCGAGGTAATTTTGGGGTAGCCAGGTTGCTAGGACCCAAACCACAGCCGGACAGGTTAGCAGCACACACCCAGGAGGCGGAACGTCCGGTAGCAGGGCACTTCCGGAACTTCCGGCAGGGCAGCAAAGCGCTTGGCCGGTACTGCGAGCTAGTGGAGCGCCGTGGCGACGTAGAACCCTCGACGCAGAACATTCTCCCCGTGCAGTTCTCCAGGCTCTCCGGCCAGCGAGCCAGCGTGCAGCCGAGTTACTGCGTCACCCACAGTGGCTTCGCCGGTGTCACAGCTGAACCGTGATCTGCCCATCGCCAAGCAGACGGGCCCCACCCAGCGCTCGCGGCCACCGCTGCAAGACTTTCGTGTGGAGGCACCTATGGGCACCACGTATGGGCGTGGACACTCACAGCCGGGGGCGGGATTTTGCTGCCGGAGAGCAGGTATGGGTGTGTCCCTCCAGGAGGAAAAGGGGGCTCTCGTCCAAGCTTATGTCCCACTGGGTGGGCCCCTGTACGGTAATTGTTGGCTCTCCGATGTTTTCTACCGGGTGCGGTTTGCGGGGCGGGCACGAGTTGTGCTTCACTGGGATCGTCTTGCGCCTTACCAGCCGCATGCTGAGAAAACATCGAACTCTGTGGAGGCGGACTGCTTCAGGACAATGTTCGCGTTCATCCCTCACCTGCCAAAGGACGCCGGCGTTCCCAACGTCAGCGCCGACCGCCTCCACGCCTCCGAAATAAAGTTTGTCATGGTGACCAGGGACGGTCACAGCTCGGGTGGGGGCAGTGTGGCGTGGGCGGGGCGGCGGCTGACGACCAGCATGCCTTGCGGGGATGTCGGTGTGTTCACCGTGTTGGGGAAAGGTGTTTGGGTTAGTGGCTTCGGCCCTGTTTGTGTGTGTGGGGGTGTGTGACGTGTGAAATGTGCTCCGGTTCAGGCTGAGGCTGAATTGGATGTAGGTTCCTGTGTGAATGTGCTGCTCATGCCATACATGCTGTGTACCTAATAAAGTACTCCCAGCCATTGCATTGGGCAGCAAATAAGCTCACTCGTCTTTCCGGCGGAAAAACACTACATTACATTAACAGCATTCAGCAGACACCCCTATCCAGAGACTTATAGATTTGGTTTAAAGTCTCTATCAAACTAACACACTCATGCTAGGTCATCCCTAAACACACACACAATCAAAGAGCACTTGTTTTCCACTACTCTGCTCTCTAGGTCTTTAACCTGTTTTTCCTTGCGGCAAGATCTTACATTGATGGAAAATGCAGGCAGCAGACCATGCCACAGGGTCTAAGCCCACCCCAGAGCAATATCTTCAACCAGCCTCCGGTAATAAACAACCATTTAATTGGCCAGACAGAAGCCAATCCTCAAGAAAACGCACATGACCGCTGACTGGAAGCTCCTGAAAGATTTTGAGACAGTAAGAAACAAAGTCCTTTGATCTGATGACACAAAGAAAAAAAAACTATATTTGGGCACTGCACGTCACTTATTAAAACTATCCCTACAGGAAAACATGTGGTTCCAGCATATAAAGAGCTATTCTGAGTGAAAACCTTCTTCAGAGTGCCCAGGAGCCTGGGATGAAGGCTTACAGTTCAACAATACCATGAGCCAAAGCATAACACCAAGAAAGCATAGGAATGGATCCAGAACAACTCTGGAACAGTCCTAGAGAGGCCTAGCCAGAGTCCAGACCTGAATCCAATAGATCATATTTGGAGAGACCTAAAAAAAATGGCTCTGCACTGAACCTGTCCATTTAACCTGGTTGAGCTTGAATGGGTCTAATATAAATAACAATCGAAAAGAATAAAAGAAACGTCCAAAAGAAAGGTTGCCCATTCCCTAATTTTTGCATAGTTTCCTGATTCAGTGGATTTAGAACTTTTTCTTAGATGATACCATGGTTACTTTACATTTAACCCTCTGAGGTCCTTGAGATGTTTGGACATGCTCTGATATTTGTGCTTTTTTCAGCTACTTATAATATATTATTGACCAACCTGTATTTTTCTTGTAATCAGCACAAACTGTTCTACAATAATACGTGACCAAAATGAATGTATGTGTTTGCATTTTTTAGGAAAAAAATATTATGCATGGTTCGTAAGTTTTGTGAAAATAAAAGTAGCTTAAATAAGGCCATGAAACTTATACAGAACATTTGTTCACAATACTTTTTGGGAACTGGGCTGGTGGACTACTGTTTTTGCTTCAAAATGATGTGAAAATGATCTTTTTTACTTGCTCACAGAAAACAATATAGTGATTAACATTTTTTAAGTCACTTTTTGAGTGTAAAGGGTCTATGCGAGAAGGCGTGAACTATCATTACTAATGCAGTGATTCACACCTGAGAACAAAAAGGCCTGCATACTGATCTGCATAATGAGCCATCAGACAGGTATGTGACTGAGAGAGGAGAGTTACAAGAAAGTATCTGAGGACAAAATAAGGTGTATATTTTCAGTGTTTAGGTTATTTGAGAATGTATTTGACACAAAAAAACTTAAGATTTACTTGTAAGTTCAGTTAAACAGTTTATTAGGCCTAAACAATTAAAGTTGATTTTTAGCTGCATTACTGCAGCCACTCTAACAGAAAATATGGATGTTATCACAAATTACACATAAATTACATGTTAAAATATAAAAGTGTAAGAACAGTGCCAAAAAACACTGATGACGCCAATAAGAACTTAAATTACACCTTCAGTTTTAATCGTACAGACAATATCTATATTAATCAAATCTGTAAAGTGTCTACTTTTATTTGTATGCACACATGTTAAAAATAAAACTTTGTGCATTAATAAAATAAAGAAAATAAACAGGGTGGGCTGTCTGTCGCTTTGGTCTGTGTGAACTGCAGAGAGAAACACGTGATTAAAATGAACTGAAACTCAGGAAATACTCCACAGAGAGACACAAAATACATATCTATAGAAAGCTTTAACTGTCTAATTTTACATTTAACAATTTAACTCGGAAACAAATAATCAGTTTTTATGCTGTTTTTTTTCCACATTACAGCTGAGGTGATCCCGCCTCCCTGTGAGCGCTCTGTTGATGAAAGATTCATTTCCATATGAACAGCGCGCGCACGGGAAGGCGGGTTCACATTAGCTGTAATGAGCCGATACAGGAGAATCTGTACCACTCCTTACTTTCACACAGATTACATAAAAACAGATTATTTGTTATCGAGTTAAATTGGTAAATGTAAAAGTAGACAATTCAAGCTTTCTATAGATATGTATTTTGTGTCTCTCTGTGGAGTATTTGTTGAGTTTCAGTTCATTTTAATCACGTGTTTCTCCCTGCAGTTCACACAGACCAAAGCGACAGACAGCGCACCCTGTTTATTTTCTTTATTTTATTAATGCACAAAGTTTTATTTTTAACATGTGTGCATACAAAAAAAGTAGACACTTTACAGATTTTATTAATATATAGATCTTGTCTGTCCGATCAAAACTGAAAGTGTTATTTAAGTTCTTAGTGGCGTCATCAGGGGAAAACGCCTTAAAACGCATATATGCGTGCGCGGACCTCAGAGGGTTAAAAAGGTTCTATTACAGTATGCTTTTTCAAATATTTTCTTTCATGCAGTGTGTCTTGTATCTGTATGTGAACATAAACTATCTGCACTATCTGTGACGCTGACAGTGCACGATAAATGAGTTTTTGTCTATTAAAAAAAAGAATCGGCCCACATTCGCCTAAACGAGTTGTTAGCAAATCTATTTTTACTCTGTTACAGATCCACGTCACTCCATAACATATTTGCATAATGTCCGCCCATGTTCTACGTCGCTAACAACGTGCCCGCCCACATTCTACGTCACAAACAACTTACAATTAACGTTACTACACTCTTGTTAATGTGACCGAGCATTCATGCCAGGTTTGCTTTAACACTTTGTAATATATAAAAAACAATAAAAACGTGAGCAAATGAGCTTTTTATGGCAAGCCCCGAGGGAAAAAATGCATCCACACACGCGAAGTGCGCCTACACCGTGCCTCTTCGCGAGTTTTAAGTGCCCTTTCCCTGACCTGCCTTCAAAGGAACAGCCGGGAAAGAGTGGGGGCGGGGGGATAGTAGTAATGGTGAAACAGCCGGGAAAGAGCGGGGAGGGGTAGTAGTAATGAAGGAACAGCCGGGAAAGAGCGGGGAGGGGTTAGTAGTAATGAAGGAACAGCTGAGAAAGAGTGAGGGGGGGGGGGGGGGGGGGGAGATTGTTGTGGAGCACTTTCTTTTGAAGATTTTTTTAACCAGATTATCTTTGACTGGACATACAAGAATAATACATATTCTATGGATTTCTCACCCTCCGTCATCGGCCTCTCGTACTTCATTAACCCCGGTGGGACCGAACCATACTCCACCATACACCATACTTATACCATGCGGATAACACATACAATAAACACGGACTTCTGACATTTTCCACTCATTCGTGTTCACATACACATACAGTTTATTATATGTAGTTTGTAAATATTGTTAATATCTTTGTTTGGTTGTTATGCACTTTTTTCGTTTACTCAATACGCTCAATACACTCAATACGTGACCGGCACTAGTACCCGGAAGTAATGCGGTCGCAAACCAGGAAGTATAAGAGGAGTAAACAAACCACGGTTTAACGCTCAGTCATTGCGTTCGCCCATGTCGGTTCAGGCTGTTCGTCTACCAATTCCTGAGTACTCACCTTCTTGGGTTTTGCTTTCTGATTTGAGTGTGTGTTATAGGATGCGGGTTAAATTTGTGTTTTTCCCTTGCTCCCCTTTTGTAAGAGTCCTTAGACCAACTCGTGTGGTTATCCTGCCTACTCGCTTGCTTCCGCGTTTGGGTTTACCAACCATGCTACAAAGGGCTAACTGCTAAAGCTAAGTCTTCTGGTCACTTCAGGTTAGTTCACTGACAGAATGACTGAGCCCTCTGCGGTAAACCAAGTGCACCTCTGCAAAGTGGTGGACCAGCATTATCAATAAGCTAAGCAGAGAGATCGCTTATCAATAAGCTAAGCAGTGAGATCGCTACTCTGCGCCACGGCAGTTCTCCGGTCAGATACGGACACCTCCCATTTATATAATGAGTTCACCCGCCAACTCAAGCTCACTTTTGAACACCTAGCGGGCAGGTGGAGACCGACACCAAGCTCTATCACCTGCAGCAGGGAGGATCTTCCGTGAGCCGTTACACAGTAGAATTTCGAACCCTCGCTGTGCAGACATCCTGGGGAGACGCCGCGCTCCGGACATCCTATTACGAAGGGCTGGCCACACGTATTAAAGACAAACTTGCCGGACAAGAGCTTCCCGCCACCCTGGAGTATTTGATCCAGCTAGCCCTCCGCATTGATGAGCGCCTTCTTTCTCATCTGAAGCCAGCCCCAAGGACCCTGTCGCCTGCTTCCATCCACTACGGCACTGCACCTGAACCACCAATTACATTCACCACTGCTAACACTGGTTCTGTCAGATCTCCACCTCCTGCCGTGGTTGACACCGGAGCCGGGGAACCCATGCAATTAGGACACGCCTGCTTGACTGCTGCAGAACGGGAGCAGCAATTTAAAGAGGGACTCTGTGCCTACTGCGGGTCGGCTACGCACCATCGAGCGATTTGCCCTCTCCGGCCGGGAAACGCGCAGACCAGGTGAGAGATGGGAGTCACTCACCGGGTCACCACCTCCTCTCCTCCGTCACGACCAACTCCTCCGGTCTCACGGTTCAAGTGCACCTCCAATTTGGCCACAAACGGGTCAGAAGTACTGCATTCATCGACTCCGGGGCAGCAGGTAACTTCATTGACTCTTCTTATGCCAAAAAATTGGGGGTAAAATTTGAGACATTATCCCAACCCGTTCGGATTACATCTGTCGACGGTCGGCCCCTATCCACCAGTCCCATCACCACCCAAACTCAACCCATCACTCTCATTATCAACCAACAGATCAGTTTTCACGTCACCACCATCTACTCTCCTCCCCTGCTTGGACATCCATGGCTCCTTCACCATGATCCCCTCATCTCCTGGACACAAAACCGGATTTTACAGTGGGGTGCGACTTGCACCGAACTATGCCTAAGGGCGTTGGCTGGGACGTGCTCTAGAGTAAAAGACGGCTGTCATCACCCCCACTGGACATTACGAAAGCCCCGTGATCCCATTTGGACAATGCAAAGCCCCCGCCGCATTTCAACACCTCAGCAATGATTTTCTCCGAGTCATGCTAGGACGGTGGGCATTTGCATATCTAAATGTTATCCTCATCTACTCCTGCACCGCTGAGGAACACACCCAGCACGTCAGGGCGGTCCTAAAGAGACTACTCGCCCATCAGCTGTACTGTAAGTTGTAAAAGTGCGCTTTTCACGAGCGCTCCACCATGTTCCTGGGTTTTGTTATCTCGTCCTAGGGTGTGGCCATGGACCCGCAGAAGCTAGAGGTTGTGCGTCATTGACCCTTACCCAAGACTCTTAAACAATTTCAACGGTTTCTCGGGTTTGCGAATTTCTATCGTCGCTTTATCCGGGACTACAGTACAGTTGCCATGCCCCTAACCACCCTGACCCGTCCCTCATCTCTCCCTTTCTACATCAACCCTTCTGCCATCTCTGCCTTCAGAAGACTCTGCCACTGTTTTACCACCGCTCCCATTCTTCTTCAGCCTGACGTCAGTAAACCATTCATTGTGGAGGTGGACGCTTCAGATGTGGGCGCTGGAGCTGTTCTCTCCCAACGAGGTCCAGATCAGAAACTACACCCATGTAATTTCTTCTCCAAAAAATTTGACCCCACTCAGCAGCGATACGGGGTAGGGGACCGCGAGCTGCTGGCCATAAAGTGGGCTTTGGAGGAATGGCGTCATTGGCTCCAGGGTGCCAGAGAGCCATTCATCATCTGGACGAACCATCAAAACCTCATCACCATCGGGAACCTGAAGCAGCTGAATCCCCAACAGGCGCGGTGGGTGTTGTTTTTTGAGAATTATAATTTCCATCTCTCACCCAGGATCCAAAAACACTAAAGCTGATGCTCTCTCTCGGCAACTCGAGCTGGATTCCCACCAGGCGCAGACCAAAGAGACCGAACCGGCAGGTGTACCGCCTGGACGACTCTACGTACTTAAACCATGAGATCCGAGGTCCTCCAATGGGGCCCCTCCTCCCCCCTCTCAGGACATCCAGGCACAAGACGCTCCCTTCAGTTTCTCCAGCGAGCCATCTATGGCTAGGGATGTCAAAAAGTTTAATTAGGCGTGTCCAGTGTGTGCCAGGGCCAAAGACACTAACCAACCTACGCCGGGAGACCTTCAAACCCCTTCCGGTTCCCGCAAATCTTTGCTCATCTCGCAAACTGCGTTACTTGCATTCTGAGTTTTCACTTTCAGGGAAAGCCCTTTTAAAAAAAATAAAAAATGAATTAAACTCCTTTAGGAAAGTCTGGAAATGGTAAGCAATTTGTTAATGCAAATTGCATTAATCTAATTTACCATGTTAATCGTACAAAACAAACAGCCAAACAAAATATAATTTCTCTTTAGCAAAACAAATCTCACCTTAAACATCCAGAGACCTCCAATGTCATCGTTGCTCTCAAAACATATTGGATCCAGACCCTCATCCAAGCAGCACTTTATGCTGGTCAGTCCCGCACTCCCTCCTCCAATCACAACAATACGTCGAGCCATACTGTGGATCTGAAAATCAGAGATATTATCAATACAGTACACACAGCTACAGTATTTAATTAATTTGCATAACATATGTCAAGGTGTGTGCCTGTGATGGGCATGTGCCTTAATTTGTTGTCGCTCCTTGCGTTCACTAGATAGGCAGCCTCTCCTTCTGCAGCTGCGGTTGCTAGGTTGTTGTGTGCTAAAATGCCCCCTGCCCCCTAGATAATCTTGATCAAATATTATATTAGAACATAAATTTATAGGTTTATGATTTACAAATGACAAATTACACCAAAAGAATTTAATTATAAAAAAAGAACATACAAATATATACACTCTTTCCAGAAGTGCTCTCAGTATATAGGAACAAAAAAGTTTTTTGGAGTTTTTTTCTCTAAAAGCTGAGCAACTTACGTTGAGGTGGCTTTTTTTATAGTGTAGGAGCCAAAGAGTCATGTTGAAATAATGGGCAGCAAACCACAATTCTCAGAGACCAGGATCTCTTTCTGACAAGGCTCGCAACTCATGAAAAACAAGCTGTCCTTTATAATAGAATTAAATTAGTGGGTATCTTATATTTCCCGGGTTTCTACAGGTCCTGTTCTGTACCAGGTACAGTATTATTATTTTATGTAGATTATAAGGAAGTAGAATAGAATAATTTAATAGACGACCAATAGAATAATCTATGCTCCGAAATCAATCTCACATGCGACTGTCTTATTGTCAATGAATAAAAAATTGAAACTGAACGTTTTTAAATAAAAACAAACATTAGTCACTTCTTATTTGGCGTGCCAATCAAGGCTACTAATTAGTAAGCAGCAAAGGCCGGCATTTCTTTATAATTATCAAAATTTATGTATTTTTAAGAGTCTATTCCTCTTATAGTGTGCAGCCATGCTGCATAGTCGGTCACTGTCAGCCTGTATACATGGAGCGGTAAGGTAAACCTGGGGTGCCTCTGCCAGAGCTGGGAACCACTCATGATTTTAAGATTCAAGATTCAAAAGTGCTTTATTAGCCTGACAAATATTTACATTTGATTTGCCAAAGCTTAGAAATAAGACACAAGAAAACAACAGAAGTAGCAGCTTTTTGAGTGCTTCTGGGATTAGTGAGGATCGATTAACAAGATTAAGCTGCTACCTTTGCAGAGAACATTTCATGCTGTATTGGTCCTAAACAGCAAAAAAATATTTTTAGTTAAAAACTTTTGGCACATGTTCCTCCACGCGGTTTTGCTTTAGGCTGCCATTTCACTGAGCTGACTAATTTGTCACGGTTACTGAAAAGCATGGTAGAGGACGGTAATTGCTGCTCACAGCCTCTTTTGGGCTTAGTGTAAATTCTGACGTGTTTATTAAAGTCGTTAATGTCGGGAGGATATTAATGTCTCGGTAACCTATTGGTATTGGTTTTTAAGCGCCAACCATCAATTTTTCAAGCACATTTATGGAGTTATTGGTGTTCGTTGCAGCATGCGGCAACCAAAAATACTTATATAAAGTGTAGATGTAAGTAATGTATTAAAAAAGTGATATTTTAGGGAAAATAAACACATTTGAAAAGTATAGTACATGTTAAGTTTAATGCACAATATAAATGTTTTCATCTAAAATGTCTGTGGTTAAATAATTTCTGTTAATTTCAAAATAAAATCTGATGACAAATTTACCATCTAATTTTCATTCCTAAAATATGTGTGTGATAGCTGCCAACTTTTCAGCTTTTCAAGCTTTGAATGAGATTTTGAAAGTAAGGGCATGGTTTTGCACATACATGGACATGACTAGAATACACCATACACCTTACCCTGCATGGTTCTGTATATTCTAAGACGAAGACGGTTACAATAACTGCATTGAATTAAATCATGCCCAAAACAGTGCATCACTACTTATACGTACAAGAACAATCAGGTAAGCACACTTGATAAGGAGAGAATACAACAAAAAACATGCAATACTGTGTGTAATGCATAACGGCTCCTACATACACTTATATTGCTAAAGTTCAGAATCAAGTCACAAAATAACAAGAAATAAATAGATGAAAAATATATACACACATTATACATATACATATACATACATTGCGCATTTAAACATACAGTAAAATGACACTAGGGGTGAAAACTATTAAAGAAGGAAAGCAAAAAGCAAAGATAATAATAATAATAATAATAATAATAACCACAGCATAACTACTACTAGTACCATTACTACTTTTTTTCGGGTGCTCCAGTCAAGGGGATGCCACAGCGGATCATCTGATCCGCACACAACTTGGCACAGGCTCTATGCCTGTTGCCCTTCCTGACGCAACCCTCACATTTTTCTTAACTTGGGAAAGGCACTGCATGCAGTGTTTGGGTAATGAAACATAGTAATGTACACATCTTTGTGTTCAAACATTGTGAAAATTAAGCCTTTTTAAAAAAAATAAGGGTAAAAAGCTTGTGGTGGAAATTTTTTTTTCCTGTCCTAGGTCTTCATCTAGTGGACATTTTTTAGTACTGCATGAGTCAGGC
This sequence comes from Clarias gariepinus, assembly GCF_024256425.1. NCBI lineage: Eukaryota > Metazoa > Chordata > Actinopteri > Siluriformes > Clariidae > Clarias > Clarias gariepinus. The sequence goes on along the minus strand of NC_071126.1, from coordinate 3,769,671 downwards.
TGTCAGGTCAAAGTAAATGTAAAAAATTGTTGCGGGCTACTTGAGCATCACCAAATAATGAAAATAAACAAACTTCCTCTTAACCACTTGCTCCCCCCAGGTAAAATATTTTAAAACATAAACTTACTACTCTTATGGTATAAAAACATTTATTGTTTTCTATTATGCTGTTAAATTTAAATCCTCTCCATTGCAACACCATTCAAAATATTTAAAAAAAAATCCTTTACAGCTATTCCTTTACATTATTCTGACTGATTTTAAACAGAATCAGGAGAAATTAAGGGACAAAATATTAGAGATTTCCAAAAGTAAACACTTGGTGTTGGTGGTGCTATGATTGAACCTCACAGTGCTCACATCTTTGTGCTTTCTTCTCTTAACAGAAGTCTGAGGTTTGATGCACATCAAATGTACAAAAAAGTTGAACAAGGATTCAGGGGCGCAATAAAGGCCCTGTGCCATCCCTGGGCCCAGCCACGCTGCCTTTCCTCAGACTCACTTGCACGCTCTGTGTGAAACTGAGGAGGAGACCTTTCCACTTATAAGATAGAACATTAATTTTTATCTATAATGTTTTTAGATAAATAAGCAGGGGGTATTAGTCATTTGTTAACTTAATCAAACGACACAAAATATTTTTATTAAATGTTATATACAAAAAAACATTCCTGTGTTATTACTGCATTTACTTTCTATACCTGTTTTCAATGTGTCTACCTTAAGACATTTTTAGACAAATGAAAATAAAGCATAGCACAATCTCATAATTTTTTTCTTTATCAAAAGGCAAAGCATGTGTGTAGTTATTATTGCATCATGTAATTTTGTTGTGATTGGCATCCTGGATGCGCAACCACCCACCCAAAAAAAAATAAAATAAATAAATTTGGGCCTAAACTTTTTGCCCTTTTCTGTTGTCACTTTTTATTCAGACATTTTCAGTACAAATAAACAAACTAATAAATAATCATAACATTTATATATACTGTATATATACTGTAGACATCATCATAAGTGAAATAAGGCTTTATCCAGTGCTATATAAGTCAGCAACACAGTAGATAAGTAGCTGAACAAACAAAAGTGTTATACTAGACTGTTTTATTACATACATAATATGATACTCATAAAGGGAAAAAAAATGGATGCATACCTTTATCTGTCTTTTCTAATCTGGACAGCTAATGCATTTATATTTTGGTATGTATTTTATACAAGTCAAGACTAAACCATTTCATTTGGAGGGGGAGGTATAGACTGATTAAATAATATTCTTTTATACAAATCAAAATAATTCAGTACAATATGTTATTACAGTATTATAAATGAAATATGTTTTATTCTGTAGCATATCGTATTTTTATTGATTTTACTCATTGCATTGCTGTACAATGTTTTTTTTTCTTGCCACTATCAACCCCCACCCCCTCCCCCCACAGTTGATCTGTGCCCATTTTATACTTCGTTTATGTAAGGATAAGAGTTGTCAAGTAGTGAACGGGGGTTTGAATCATTTTAGTGACTCGGTTCTTTGAATCTCGTTCATCAAAATAAACAAATCTATTTTTGAGTCATTTAGTGCTGGCAGGAAACAGACTACAAAGTTGCATCTGTGGAGGAAAAAAGATAACATCAGAGCAAGGTCTTAAGATCTATCAGGGCAGGAAGAAGCATTTAGAGATTTTAGTGAGTGGCCTTGCATTGACCACTACTACCTTAGCAGAAGAGCAAATCAGTTGCGTGACAAGCACCACAGTCCACAGAGTATCAGAACCCCAGACAAAGTTCAACCTGGTAAAGACTAATGCCAATATTCAAGAGTCTAGAGCCCACTTAACTACAGTCAGAAGTTAGATGGACAAATCCTATACCTGTTTATTCTGCTACAGAGAGAGCAATGTATCGAGAGGCAAAAAATATAATGCAGGCTAGCTGCTGCAAAAAGAATAAAAAGGTCATACTGGCAGTCGCACATCCTCTGCAGAGAAACACAATGTTAAATAATTAATGGGGGTAACCTAAGGAAATCAACCATTAAACTCCAAGTGGAACAATCCAAATAACCCTTGGACAATGACTGATTTAAAAAAAATGCTTATATGGAAATTCTGCCAGTGTGTAAAACTCATAGGATGAAAGGAAAGGTGTACAGGACAGTGGTGAGACCAGCAATGCTCTATGGCTTAGAGACAGTGGCGCTGAAGAAAGGACAGGAGGCAGAGTTGGAGGTAGCAGAGCTGAAGATGTTGAGGTTCTCTTTGGGAGTGAAAAGTATGGATAGGATCAAGAATGAGTTTATTATAGGGACAACCCACGTTAGATGTTTTGGAGATAAAGTCAGAGAGGCCAGATTGAGGTGGTTTGGACATGTTCAGAGGAAAGATTGTGAATATATCAGTAGAAGGATGCTGAGGTTGGAACTGCCAGGCAGGAGGTCTAGAGGAAGACCAAAGGAGAGATTTATGGATGCAGTGAGAGAGGACATAAAGTTAGTTGGTGTGAGAGAAGAGGATGCGGAGGATAGGGTTAGATGGAGGCAAATAATTCGCTGGGGCGACCCCTGAAAGGGAACAGCCAAATGACAAAGAAGATTTAAAACTTTTATATATTTCAAGGCAACATATGCAACATATTCAACATATTCCATTCTATTACTATTTCATTTAAATATGTTAATTATAAAGAAAGTGAAACCAATAGATAAGTCTGCTCATCTTTAGCTACGTTTACACTGTCAGTTAAATGCGACCCAATTCCAATTTTTTATTATGGCTACTTATTAGTAAGCAGTAAGGACAGGAATTTTTTTATAAATATCACTTTCATGAGTTAGCCAGATTAACCTAGCACTTTTAGACCCTAAACTCTGAATTTTTCTCCCTGCGCCTTCACCTTTCACTCATGCACACCTAAACCTTATCATAAAATTTTTTTTGGCCTAATAAGCACTTTGAAAGAGTTAATTAGTACCACAGTATCTCGCGTTCAGTATCCCTTGCGTTTTTCTCTGTAAAGTGTTTACCCTAGCCTTGTTATTGATCCTGCCTGTTCCTTGGATTTTTCTCTCATTTTCACCCCCAAGGTACCTCTGCCTTCATCTGACTGACTAACGTGTATGACCTTGCATGCTCTCTGGATTTCTGATTTGTTCTTATGTTTCTGGATTTGTTTGCTCTTGCTTGTGGACTCCCGGTTACCGACCCCTGATTGGTAAAACGAGTCTGTTTATCCTTCACTGTCCCTTTTTCCAAGATTTGACTGCCATTCTATGTTTGAACCTGGGAGAGTGATCGCACTGACCTCTGTTTATCTAAAGAATCTAAACAACTGCGTTCCTTTTATAACCTAACCCAAGAGGATTCCCCACACACTAATCTTGCAGGGTTGTGAAGAGTCTCTTGCATCACTAGGAGTTCCTACTTTCACCCTGGTCATTCACTGATTCATACACACACTGCTTTTCTCCTCTGCTTCTGCAGCACCTGCTCACCAAGGCTATTTAAAATCACTCATCCGCCTTCAACACCCTGTCCGGTCACCATGAGTATCTTGTCATGCCTTTTGGGCTGGCTAACCCCTCAGCAGTCTTCCAAGCCCTGGTCAACGACGTCTTCAGGGACTTCATTAATGTCTTTGTGTTGTAAAAGACATTACCTAAAGACTACCTGAACAACATTTTCATCCTTTCTCATTCCGACTATTCGCTTTATTGCTGCCCCCTCAAAAATCCAGATGGACCCCGTCAAGCGTCCAGCTCTGACTGACTGGCCCATTTCAACCAGCCGTAAGGATCTCCAGCATTTTATGGGTTTAGCCAACTTTTACAGGTGATTCATCCATGACTATAGCCCAGTGGCCATGCCACTCACCTCAATTACCTCAGTAAAGATCCCATTTGCCTGGACTGAACAAGCAGTAGAAGTAGGGGCAGTATCATCGCAGTGATCACCCAAAGACAACAAGCTGCACCCATGCTATTTTCCCTCTCATCGACTTTCACCTGCTGAAAGGAATTACAACATAGATGATTGCTTGCCACTGGCAGTAAAGCTTGTGCTAGTGCCCACTTATTTTTCTCTGTCCTATTGCCTGGGCTACAAGAACAAGTGATCAAGCGTCCGAGGCAACCATTTTGCCCCCTAAATGCATTGTAGGGGCAGCAATACTACACATCAAGTCACAAGTCAGGACGGCGCTCAACCAGGAACCCGGCCTTTCAGAGTCACCCAACAGGCAAACTCTTTGTTTTGGAGGCAGAACAACCCTGTGTCCTGAAATGTGAGCATGGCTCGAGGCTGGCTTGCCACTCAGGGTAGCTTTTTGTGGATTAGCTTTTGTCCAGGAACGCTTCTGGTGGCCCACCATGAAGAATGATACCCGCAGCTTTATGAATGCCTGCTGGTCATCTCAGACCGCTTTCTATCCCACACAGTCCCTGGTCCCATATAGCCCTCGAATTTGTCACCGGGATCCCCAATTTCGAGGGTCACACTGTGTCCTCACAGTAGTGGACCATTTTTCCAAGGCAGTTCAATTTGTCACCCTGTCTAGTCTCTCCACTGCCAAGGAGACTGCAGAACTGCTAATCACTTCTGATCATTTTCTTGCTTCGCGGACTCCCGACAGACATCGTTTCAGGCGGTCGACCCCAGTTTGCTGTAAAATTCTGATTGGCCTTAAGTAAATTAATTGGTGCTACACCCAGCCTATTTTTTTCGGGTATCATCCACAGATTGATGTGCAGACAGAGCGGGCCAATCAGATTAAACCTCTGGTCTCTTGCACACTGAACCTGATCATTCAATTATTTCTCGGCCTTATAAGCATGCTGAGAGAACCATTCAGTGCCGCAGTATCCCACTCATGTGCCTTGCATTTTTCTGTCAAATGTTTTCGTTTACCCTAGTTACTGCCATAATTATTATTTCTAAACATACTTAGCAAATAATTTACTATTACCACGCAGGATGCCACTGTGAGAATAGTTAAAAGCATATCACCTATAAGATTATAAAATAGTGACATTTAATTGTGTCAAAACTTTACTTGAGAATAAGTGCATTTTGATCAGTTATGGGTATACAGGCAAGTGCTGTTTTAGTCTTAGGCAAATTAGTCTTGGTAATCATGTGCATCAAAAGCCCTCTTTGCCTGCAGTAGGCAAAGACGGCTTTTGATGCACATGATTACCAAGACTAATTTTGATTTGGGACAGAATTGGTTATATCTGAGGCTGATTTACGTAAGCTAAAAGGCAGCTAATTCTAGTTAATGGCTGATCAATCTGTGCATCTGTTATATATGATATGATATTCATCTCTTACTTGGTATAGTATAAAAAAGAAAAAATTCTGCTCCGCCCATCCCTACTGTATGCTAGGGTCACACAGATTAAAAAGAAACAAACTAACTAACTAACAAACAAACAAACAAACAAACAAAAAACAGTTTCCATGAAATTTGAAAATGCACAGGTATGCATTGGTTTCATATGGTATGATTGATTCAGTTTAAATAAAAAAAATTGTTTGTTATTAGCGTGACATATTATGACAATGAGTCCATATAGCTTAGCTCTTTATAACTTGTTGAAAGGATTAAATTTGGCTAGAACCACATTTAAAAACCTCTCTTTTTTTTTAAGAGTACCTCTCTAATATGCTCGCATATGATGGAAGTTTCCATAACATTCCTTGGCAACCCAGATGGGACACCGTGACTGAGCATCTGGAGGTGTCCGAGTAAGTGCAGCGTGCGGCTCTTCGAAGGCTCGTCACAGCAAGGTTCTGTGATGAATAAACCAGGCAAGGAAAAGTAAGTGAAGCAATAGTTAACAGAACTGCTCTCATAACCATCCAATGTGAAATCCATCCAAACTAATTATGGTTCAGTCAGTATGTAAGTGGAGCGGTGTGGCTTCCATGACAAGGGAAGTTTTAGTTTAAGACAAAATACAAAAAATGCTAAGAATAAAAGTGTCCATAAACTTCCACATAACGCTGGTTTGCAATGTACTAAGTCTGTTTTCTCAACCTGGATGGACTGCCACCTCCGCCCCTTCCCCTCGCACCGTCATGCCCACGGAATAGCTGCAGCAGTCACAACAGCTATCTCCACCTGCGTACAACACAGAACAGCCTTAGGAGACCCTCCCTTCGCCGAACGCTGGCAAACCTGGGCAAACAGCTTCAGCTGCTGCAGAGCACGAAGAACTGCACTGCACGATCTGGGGTGCGTTTCCCGTACAACGATGTAGCTCTTTGCTTAACCACCGTTGTACGAGGCAACGTTGAAGAAAATAACTAACTAGTCACGACTGTTTCCCAACACCATAGTACCTGTGTCCCACTTCCATCGTTAAAACCATGTTGGTTTAATCTGTCGTTCTTCTTCTTCTTCTATACAATGGCGGAGTAGTGCCATAGGCACATATCGCCCCCTACTGTAAAGTGTTTTTTCTCTCTCTTCGGCTCGCATTCAATGCGTTTTCGCAGTGACGTTACGTAGAAGTGGTGTAATAATGTGACGAACGCAACATTCATTATTTGTACAATAAAACATATATAGGCATACACAGTTTAAATGTGCTTTTTTCAGATAAAGTCTGTAACTGTTAGTTTTATTTCATTTGAACCCATTTTTTAATTTGGTATTGATACATAAGTACAATTAAAATAAAAAGAAATTATGGGTTTTGAAAATGCTGGGATTGTGTTGTGAACACCTGTTACCTATTTTGCTCAAGATCATTTTCTATATAAGTCCCTTTGCATACAGCCATGTTTTAATGAGAGTTGATGTGAAAAAATGACACGAAAACCACAATTTACTACAAAAGAGCTTGCAGTTCTTTTGGAGGAGGTGGGAAACAATCAAATCTTGCTTTTCTCCTAATAAAAAACACAGTTACAAATTTTGGCAAAATCGCACAAAAAATTAATGCTTCTGGAAATGGGTATGAGAGAAGCCCAGAGAAAGTCAGAAACAAGTGGAGGGATTTTAAAAGGCTTACACTATGGTAGTGTATATATTTTTTATTTTCTTAGTGCTTAACACTTTGTGCACTGTAGATGTTGAAAACGTGAACAGTACGGATAACATTCATTATAAGTGAAAACCTCTAACACTACAAATGTTATAAGAAATTTCTCTTTGGGTATGTTTTAACAAAGATACTCACTTGAAAACTCACCTTTTTTTCGCACAATCGAAACCAAGGCTGTGTTCCAACCGGCATAAATAATGCTTTCGCAAGGCACTTCAAAGGAAGAATAATTGCGATGGTATCTCTGTTATATTGTTTCAAAGTGAATTTGTAATCAAAATAACCGAAAAAATTAATAACCTAATATCTGAGCACCATAACATTAAGTTTTCCAAATCGCTCAAAGTGATTGGGTGTCACAAACCTGCACAATCTACCCAGCACATCCAGGTCATAGCTCCACCCAAGGTTTTCCGTGCGTCCCTGGCTGATTACCTAAGTACACCTGTACCTAATTTGGCAATAGACTGGTGGCTTTAAATAGACGCCGAAGATCTCATTCCTCGCCGATGTATCTTACTTGCGTGCCTTTTGTCCCGTTTCATCAGTGTTTTTTTCTATTGCTCTATTTCTGTGTTCGACCTCGCCCGTTTTCAGGATTCCGTCTCGTGCCTAACCCTTTGGATTATCTGACTGTGTATTTTCTTAGGTGTATGACCTCGCAAACTCTCTGGACTTCGGATAAGTACTTACGATTTGGATTCGTTCGCCCTCGCTACTGGACCCCGGTATACCGACCCCTGCCTGGTAAAGACGACTCTCCTCATCCTTCGTTTCTCCTTCTCCGCAAGCCGGCTTTCACCGTGCGATACAGACACTTCCGTGTTCGCGGATCACAGGAGAGCGCTCGCACTGCGCAACGACCTTCATTCTCACAGAGAGGAATTAGATCGCCGCTTTCTGCCTTCCATCCTTGGTGCGCTAAACGTTTTAAAATAAAGAAAATAAAGAAGAAGAAGAAACACTCGCTAAGACCCGAGAGGATTCTCGCTCTCTACTTCCGGGATCGTGGAGATTCCCTCACGTCATAGCCCCGCCTCCTCTCTCGTCACTAGAGGCTTTTCCATTCCTTCAGTCACCAAGCACACACACACACACACACACATCACTGCTCGGGCTGCACCAACACACTAAACATTCCTGGATTTTTATAAGACCTCTTGGAAGGAACTGTCTGCTTTTGAGTTCACTCTTATCCAGCCCCGACCGTGACAGTATACATCGGCCATGACAAACCCAGCAGACTTGGATCAGTTACAACAGGCGCTTTCCCAACAGGGGGCGCTACTGGGCTCCCACCAGCAAAGTATTCAGCAGGTTACCCAGACTCTCTCATCTATCACCTCGCAACTTCAGCAGCTACTAGCCAGTCCTCCTTCAGCCCCAGTACACACTCCACATCATGAACCTCGGCTACCTAACCCACAGCCTTACAGCGGTGAACCGGGAACCTGCCGTTCCTTTCTGTCCCAATGTTCTCTGCTGTTGGAGCTTCAAGCATCCTCCTTCCCCACTGAACGCTCAAAGGTGGCTTTTGTGATCACGCTCCTCACTGACCGGGCCCGTGAATGGGGAACCGCAGTTTGGGACGCAAATGACCCATGCTGCTCTTCTTTTAAATCATTCACCGATGAGATGAGGAGGGTGTTCGACCGCTCCCACTCGGGCAGAGAGGCAGCCAGACATCTACTAGAGCTTCGTCAAGGTTCTCGTTCCGCCTATGATTACGCAATTGAGTTCCGTACGCTGGCTGCGTCCGCAAACTGGGACACCCAAGCCCTTTATGATGCTTTCCTCCATGGTCTCTCGGAGGATGTTAAGGACCACTTAATCAGCCAGGAACTCCCCAGCGATCTTAATGGTCTCATGGACCTAGCTGGACGTATGGACGCTCGACTGACACAGAGGCGTCATGCTCCAACCACCTTTGCACCCAGGTATTCTGCCCCATCCAGGCAGCTTCCCAGTTCTGCTTCTTTGCCAAGCCCCAGACCAGCCCCGGAACCCATGCAGGTGGGGCGTGCCCGGATCTCTCCTGAGGAACGTCAACGGAGGCTCCAGTCAGGCGCCTGTCTCTACTGTGGTCAAACGCTTCATTATCGCCTCCAATGCCCAGTAAAAGCCAAGCCCCTCCGGTGAACTTAGGGGCCCTGGAGGGGCCGGTCATTAACTCTTCCCCTAGCACACGCCCACTCCTCTCAGCGTTTATCATAGTACTAGGCAAGGCTCATGCTACACCTGTACTAATCGACTCCGGGTCGGATCAGAACCTTATCTCCACCGCAAAGGTCAAGGAACTTAACCTCCCTACGCTATCGCTGGAGAACCCACTGGCCGTTCGGGCCCTTGATGGAACCCTCCTGCCTGCCATCACCCGACGGACGGTCCCGATAACTCTACAGGTGTCTGGCAATCACACCGAAGAAACATCCTTCTTGGTCATGCAGAACGCCCACTCACCTATAGTTCTCGGACGCCCATGGTTGACTCGTCACAACCCTCACATTGACTGGTCCAAGGACACCATTCTGGAATGGAGTCCTCTGTGCTTGTCTTCCTGTCTTAAGTCAGCTCACTGTTCACCAACCTCGCCCTCTGACAATGAAGAGTTTCCTGACCTCTCAGCCGTTCCTCCTGACTATTCTGACCTCAAGCAGGTCTTCAGCAAATCGCTGGCCCTCTCTCTGCCACCTCACAGACCTTATGACTGCGCTATTGACCTTCTCCCGGGTTCAACACCTCCCGGGGGAGACTTTATTCGCTGTCGTCACAGGAGAGAGAGGCTATGGATAAGTATATCTCAGAATCCCTGGCTGCCGGCATCATCCGTCCTTCTTCGTCCCCTGCCGGAGCTGGATTCTTCTTTGTGGCTAAGAAAGACAAGACGCTACGGCCGTGCATTGATTACAGAGGCTTAAATGAGATAACAATCAAGAATCATTATCCTCTTCCCCTCATGTCGACTGCCTTCGATCTTCTCCAGGGAGCCAATGTTTTTACCAAACTCGACCTTCGTAACGCCTACCATCTAGTCAGGATCAAAGACGGAGATGAGTGGAAGACTGCTTTCAACACACCATCAGGACACTATGAATACCTTGTGGTGCCGTTCGGTCTTGCCAACGCACCGGCCGTGTTTCAGTCTTTGGTCAACGACGTTCTCAGGGACTTCTTGAACACGTTCGTATTTGTCTATCTGGACGACATCCTGATTTTCTCTCACTCCCTGGAGGAACACAGAGTGCACGTTCGTCAAGTCCTACAGAGGCTTCTTGAGAACCAACTGTTTGTAAAGGCAGAGAAGTGCGAGTTCCATTGCCGCACAGTCTCCTTTCTCGGCTTCATTATCGCCCGTCTAAGGTCCAGATGGACCCAGCTAAGGTGAGATCAGTGACCGACTGGCCTAGACCAGTCACTCGAAAGGATCTCCAGCGCTTTCTCGGGTTCGCAAATTTTTATCGTCGGTTTATCCGAAATTACAGCTCAGTCGCAGCCCCGCTCATCGCCCTCACGTCCACCAAGAACCCCTTTCGGTGGTCCGATCAAGCAGAAGATTCATTTACCAAACTTAAGAATCGCTTTACCTCAGCACCCATCCTCACCCAACCGGATCCCACTCTTCAGTTCGTAGTGGAAGTAGACGCGTCAGACTCCGGGGTTGGGGCGGTGCTCTCTCAGAGATCGCCTACCGATGGCAAACTACACCCCTGCTGCTATTTCTCTCGCCGCTTATCGACCTCAGAGAGAAACTATGGAATCGGCGACCGAGAGCTACTCGCAATAAAACTGGCACTAGAGGAATGGAGACACTGGCTCGAGGGAACCGAGGTTCCATTTCTCATTTGGACGGACCACAAGAACCTTGAGTATCTCAGATCGGCCAAACGTCTAAATGCTCGTCAAGCAAGATGGTCCTTATTTTTCTCCCGTTTTAACTTCTCTCTCTCTTTTCGACCAGGGAGCAAGAACACCAAGCCTGATTCCCTCTCCCGTCAGTTCTCCTCAGTCACAGAAGAGACTCCAATTTCCACCATTCTGCCGTCTCAGAGTCTCATCGGAGCTACTTCCCTCGACATCGAATCTTTGGTTAAGCAGGGCCTAGAACAAGAGCATGACGCCCCAGAAGCACCACCGGGCAAGCTCTTTGTACCATTGGCAGCCCGTCCCCAAGTTCTCAACTGGGGTCACAGTTCACGATTAGCCTGTCACCCTGGTGGAGCTCGCACCCTTGCTCTGATACAGCAGCGCTTTTGGTGGCCTTCGATCAAGGACGACACTCGCCAATTTGTCGCTGCCTGCGACGTCTGTGCTCGCAATAAGACGAGCAATAAACCACCGGCAGGTCTCCTCAGACCACTTCCAGTGCCTCACAGACCCTGGTCCCACATTGCCCTGGACTTCGTCACAGGGCTCCCTATTTCAGAGGGTAACACCTGTATCCTAACCATTGTCGACCGTTTCTCCAAGGCCGCTCACTTCGTTCCCCTGGTTAAACTTCCCTCAGCCAAAGAGACGGCCGAATTGCTCATTTTGCATGTTTTCCGCATCCATGGTATCCCTGTGGACATCGTCTCTGACCGTGGACCCCAATTCTCTGCCCAGTTCTGGACAGCATTCTGCAAACTGGTTGGAGCTACTCCCAGCCTATCTTCCGGTTATCACCCTCAGACCAATGGGCAGACTGAGAGAGCCAATCAGGATCTGGAGACAGCAATTCGGTGCATGACCTCCAAGGACCCACACTCCTGGAGCCGGATGCTACCGTGGGTAGAGTACGCACACAATTCCCTACCTACAGCATCTACAGGCCTCTCCCCATTTCAATGTTGTCTGGGCTACCAGCCTCCCTTATTCTCATCCCAAGAGGAGGAGGTGGCAGTTCCCTCTGCTCAAGCTTTCATGCGCTGTTGCAAGAGGACCTGGCTGCGGGCGAGAGCTAGGCTTCGCCATTCAGTATCACTGTTTAAGCATCAAGCCGATCGCCACCGCTCTACTGCCCCCACCTACCGTGTTGGACAAAGGGTCATGCTCTCCACCCGCAACATCCCCATAAAGACACTCTCCCGCAAGCTCTCTCCTAGGTTTATTGGCCCATTTACCGTTGTCAAGATTATCAACCCTTGCACGGTCAGACTGCTCTTACCGTCCACGATGAGACGCATCAACCCCTCATTCCATGTCTCCCAGATAAGACCCATAGTATCTTGTCCACTGAGACCACCCACCCGCCCTCCTCCTCCCCCACGGCTCATTGATGGCGGTGAAGCATTCACGGTTCGCAGGCTCTTGAGATCACGGCGCAGAGGTAGGGGACTTCAGTATCTCGTAGATTGGGAGGGTTATGGCCCAGAGGAGAGGAGCTGGATACCATCTAGGTTCGTCTTAGACCCCTCACTCATCGCTGAGTTTCACCGACAACATCCAGGAGATCCATCTCTGACGCCAGGTGGCGTCCGTAGGAGGGGGGGTACTGTCACAAACCTGCACAATCTACCCAGCACATCCAGGTCATAGCTCCACCCAAGGTTTTCCGTGCGTCCCTGGCTGATTACCTAAGTACACCTGTACCTAATTTGGCAATAGACTGGTGGCTTTAAATAGACGCCGAAGATCTCATTCCTCGCCGATGTATCTTACTTGCGTGCCTTTTGTCCCGTTTCATCAGTGTTTTTTCCTATTGCTCTATTTCTGTGTTCGATCTCGCCCGTTTTCAGGATTCCGTCTCGTGCCTAACCCTTTGGATTATCTGACTGTGTATTTTCTTACGTGTATGACCTTGCAAACTCTCTGGACTTCGGATAAGTACTTACGATTTGGATTTGTTCGCCCTCGCTACTGGACCCCGGTATACCGACCCCTGCCTGGTAAAGACGACTCTTCTCATCCTTCGTTTCTCCTTCTCCGCAAGCCGGCTTTCACCGTGTGATACAGACACTTTCGTGTTCGCGGATCACTGGAGAGCGCTCGCACTGCGCAACGACCTTCATTCTCACAGAGAGGAATTAGATCGCCGCTTTCTGCCTTCCATCCTTGGTGCGCTAAACGTTTTAAAATAAAGAAAATAAAGAAGAAGAAGAAACACTCGCTAAGACCCGAGAGGATTCTCGCTCTCTACTTCCGGGATCGTGGAGATTCCCTCACGTCATAGCCCCGCCTCCTCTCTCATCACTAGAGGCTTTTCCATTCCTTCAGTCACCAAGCACACACACACACACATCACTGCTCGGGCTGCACCAACACACTAAACATTCCTGGATTTTTATAAGACCTCTTGGAAGGAACTGTCTGCTTTTGGGTTCACTCTTATCCAGCCCCGACCGTGACATTGGGGAAATTTTTAGAAACTAATAGGGCGTAGGGTCGTTAACTGTGAATAGAACACACCCAGCCGCGGCAAGGAACTATGCTTCTAACCACAGGTCGAAGGCTGTAGTTCCAACCACGTAAGTTTGCGACGCTGTTTGCGAATGTTCGTTTGAACTATGGTTTCGAGAAACACCAAATTGTTAAACTATGTTGGTAACGACGGAACTTGCGACCATAGTTGGCTGACGATGCTTTTGGGAAACGCACCCCTGATCGCTTCGCTGAAAACAGCTCTGGTGGACTGGTCAACAGAATTGTGGATGCCACCACTAAAGACTTTCCAGTGCAAATGAACATGACAAAGATCTTAATGTGTAAACAACAGAATAGAGAACAGTTTCCCAGTACCAGAACAGTCTGATAAAAGTTCATGATATGCACAGCGGGCTGGAGAAACCACCCAACATGGCTGACGCTGATGCCAAACCTTATGATTTAAAGCACACCTATAATAGCTTAATGAATTGCCTTAAGAAAAAAAAAAAGGTTAAGGACATGTGTATCACATAGGACACAGGAAAACTCAGGCTGAACAAGCAACATGTCATTTTTACAGAGAAACTACTAAATTTACAAAGACAAAAAAACAACGAAAGCGCTATGATAATAGGCACGCAGCGCAAAAAGCTCTGCTCCAGATGGTCACAGTCCGGACAGAGCGAGATGATGGATCAGATCTCCAAGGCAGAGGATGCAGATGAGGAAGCAGAGGTGGATTGGGTTGGGGACGTGGAAAAGAGGGACAAAATAAATATTTCGTGTGTGGTTCCAACAATCATTGGGCGAGTCACTGCCCCAATAAGAAGGCAGGGAACAAAGCACAGAATGAAGGAGATTGAGAAGGAGTAAAGGCCGCAAGGGAAGGCGCTCTAGAAAGGTTGGGTAGGTCAAAATTTTCTATGCTTTGCAATGCAGATGAGCTTAAGCTAACCCCTCCCTATTCTGTCACTGATAACATTGAAAATGCAATAACCTTTTTAGAACAAAGGTATGAACCTAAAAAAACATGTATGTTGTACAGTATAGTTTAGATGCATATGCTTAAATGCCTACTCTAAAATTAGATTCTCATTGACAAAGCACATGCTCATCCTAACCCGCTGCACACAAAATACATGCCAGCAGAAGCGCAACCCAAAAATCTGATTATAGGATCCTTTAAAACCTAAAGCTGTAGCTGAAATTACACCTGTGTTTAACGCCTTGCTTGACGCGAGTATAATTGTTCCATGTAGAAATTATCCAGTGCGCACTCCAATGCTGGTCAAAAAGCACCTATCCAAGACCAATTTAAAAACATCACCTTTGCTTTACTCAAACATTTGGCTCAGGAAGGCCACAAGGCCAGGCTGTCAAAATTACGATTCATGCAGAGTGAGGTGAAATTTTTGTGACACTTGATTTTCCAGGGAAGGGAAGAAGTTAGAATGAAACCGGGCAAAAAGAAAATACCTAAACGAATTACTAAGAAACTGCTAATGTCCTTTTTAGGTATGTGTTCATATTGCAGGACGTTCTTCCCTGATTATGCAAGCCTCGAGTGCAATAGCTCATGGTAAGGGCCTACAGGCCCACACTGCACTGAATTAAAATTGGCATTATAAACTATTGCAGAATTGCACTTCGAAAATCATAAAAGGCCTTTTTACAAACCATGTTGTTGAAAAGAATGGTTGCATGATTACATTTTTGCTTAAAATTTTTCCCTCATTTTTGCAGGAGCATAAAAAGAAAATGATTTATCAGATAAAAAAAAGATCCTGTGGCAGAGGGATTACCCATACGTTTATGTGCAGTACCAGCAACCTAGTAGGCAGGTGTAGCCTAAAGATAAATAGATTACAGTGACCTAACAATCCTAGTTCCACAACTTTTGTTTAAGCAAAAGACAGCACACATGACCATGGCATGCAAGTTAGCTGAAGGTTAAATGGTAGATGTATACACTCACAGCAGATATTCTTGGAGTGTAATTTTGATTTTGGGACTCTATGGAAACACAGAGGATTGTTAACATTCTCAGGCAAACCCATCACACACCGTGTCCTAATATCTGCTCTTCTGGGTGCCATCCTATTGCCCAAAACTATTGCAGTGTGTAAGTGTGAGACTCATACTAATAAAACTGATCTGACGGAACTCCTTCGTTTTTGTAACCATAATATGTGTGTGCCTGATACACTTACCCCCAGAGCTAATCTTGAAGAGCTGCAGTATGGCTTTGATTGCCGCGACGAGGACAGCCACGAGCTCACTGCCAGGGCTTTCGCAGGTCTTGCATTCTCACAATGGAGCCGGATTATGGTGACCCTGCCGCCAAAGAGGAAAATGCCGCAAGAAGGATCACATCATGGCCCCTGTTTCCAGCCAGGGGAAGCCGCCTCCTTTCCCTATCTTTCCATCCTCCCTCCTTTAACCCTTTTCTTCGCCATTTACCTAAATAAATTATCCTTTTTCCCATAAGACCTCGCCTCATGTCCGTGCTTTATGGTGCCGCCCGTGCAACATGGGTCAACCCGTTACAGCTAAGTTGACACACGGGCTGAATCATGTGTCAAAAGCAGGGATGTATAACAGTATTTCTAGATATTGGTTCATGAAGGGCTTTACTATCTTTTACAAAATTTTAAAAGTAGATGTGTTATATGCGCAACCAACAACGTACACCTCACCCATCCCCTGAACGGGGGTGCTCACCCATCCCCTGAACGTCCATTTTAACACTTGTAGATAGATTTAATCGAATTGACTTCTAGCAAAGGGGAAAGTACTGCCTAGTGATGGTGGACATGTTCTTAAATTGGATTGAGGCTTTCACAACTTTAAAACAAGATGCGAGTGCAGTAGCCAAGGCACTATTAACTGAAATCAATCTTAGGTGGGGAATCCCTGACAAAATTGGTAGTGACAATGGGACCTCATTTGTTAATCATGTGCTGCAACAGGTGAGTGACTATTTGGGATTTGATATAAAACAACACTGCGCCTACCATCCAGCTAGCGGAGGTGTAGTGGAGAGAAAAAAACAGTACCACAAATTGGCTTAATGTTGTGCAGAAACTGGCCTGTAGTGGATCAAAGCCTTCCCACTAGTCCTCATGCAAATTAGAACAAGAGTGAGAGCAAGGGTAAATTTGAGCCTGTTTGACATACTGTTTGTGTGGATCCACACAAGCCACTGTAAATGGGATCCAGAACCAAGCTCAACATCAGCTGATATTTAAAGACAGCCACAGATCGTCACTGACTGTGTTTTGAAGCCTCGTGAGGTGGGATGAGTGCAAATTAGGCATGCCTGCACTCTGAGCACCAATAATCAAGAAAGGGGAAAGCTCACCGTACAGGTTGCTCAGATTGTTGCTAAATGAATGTGTGTGCGAGAAACATCTTATCTGTGTGTGTGTGTGTGTGTGTGTGTGAGAGAGTGTGTTGTTATCTTTGCTATGCAGAGAGGAATTGGAAAACAACTGGGGTATAAAATAATAGCATAAGAGAAGGCTAGTATGGAGTAAGGAGGCTGTGTGTGTGTGTGTGTGTGTGTGTATAACAGAAGTCGCTTTGCAAAGATTACATAAAAAAAACCTTGCTGTTTTATGATGCTGTTTCTAATTTATTTATTTAAACTCAAGTTATGAATCTATGATGAAAGTTTCCACAACAATCTGCAACTTAATTAGATTTGCACAACCTTAGTTGCCATTTTCCCTTCATGTACATGAGCATGAGGCAATTAGGACTGTGACATCTATCTGACCAGAGTTATCATTACCACGTGCTACAAGTCCACCAACATCGTCCCCGTGCCAAAGAAGTCTTCTGTGTCCTGACTTAATGACTACCGTCCTGTTGTACTCACACTCATCATCATGAAGGCATAAGACACAAAGACCTTGCTACTCCCCACACTGCAGTTTGCATATTGTGCTAAATGTTCAGACGATGCCATCTCCACCAGACTCCATGTTGCCCTCACACAGTAAGGACATTTATATATACAGCATATACACTGTATATATCCAGAGTGAAAAAAGGGCTCGGAATATCACTTTGACCCCTCACACCCAAGCCACCTGCACTTTGAACTCTTGCCGTCAGGTCGATGCTATAGAGCACCAAACACCAGGACAGTCAGGCACAAGAACAGTTATTTCCCCCAGGTAATTTACCTCATGAACAGTTAAACATTCTTCTTACTGTGGAATAAATATTTGCACACGCACTTATTGTCTCTTCTGTAAAAAAAAAAAAAAAAAGTACAAAAAATTGTATTTTGTTTTATAATGTTCTCACGGCTTGACAAAGGCAACAGAGATTCAAGCAATAAATGGCTGTTTGTCACGAACGGGGTGTTGTGGCAGGTGTTGAACGCTGTGGGCGGAAGAAGCAGGTATAGAGGCAGAGGGTTTGTGTAATCAAAAAGTCTTTTAATGATGGTTAAACAAAGTATAAATAAAAGACACAAACAAAGGAACGAAAACTCAAACAATACTTAACTCTGTACTAACAGGGGCTCTCTGGCGAGACACAGAACACGCCCTGTGGCGAGACACAGGCAGGAGGAGGATACAGACTATGCGTGGAGCTGAGACTAGAGGAAGACCCGTAGAGACTAGAGGGAGACCAAGAGAGAGACGGGACGAGGGCTAAAGACATGGCAATCAGCTAGGCATGGCTTTTAGTTAAACATGGTTAAGCTCTGCTTAACCATGGCAGTTAGCTACACATACACCTAGCTAAGCATGTCTTTAGCCCCAACATGCACTAAGCTACACTTACCTAATAGCTTAACACACACTAGGGAATGGGGGCACAGAAACACGATACCCAGTGGCTAGGCGAGGCGGCCCTCCAAGACTAAGCGAGGTGGCACTAACAAGCTAGTCGGTACTCCAAAGCTAGGAGGGGCGGCACTCCAAAGCTAGGCGCACTGGGACACTAGGGGGATAGGAAACGCAGGACAGCTAAAAGACACAAAGGGGCTATGGCTAGAAGCATGCTAGTTACTGTAACTCAACATAGATTTTAGCTAAACACGCTCCTTACTACTTACCTGACTCTAGCTAAACACACAAGAGGACAACAACCACAGTACTTACATACATTTAAGACAAGACTGAATCAACTCCACTAACACAGACACACAAAACATACACAGAAACATTGCCAATAAGAGAGCCCAAGTCAACACAACTAAAATCAAAATAAACCAAACAAAGAACTAAAACAAAATGCCCACACAAGTGACAGTGGTGATACCAAAAATGCTCGACCCAGTTTCCCAGTCTAAACAGCTATTTATAGAGATGGATTTATGGCTACCTCGGTTCAGGTGTGCACTCGCATCACCTGACCGAGGTGCCTGCTGGGAAACTGAGTCAGCCAACAAAAAACTACAAAATGAAAAACAGTGACCTCCAGTGGCGGACCCTTACAGTTTCAAAGAACCAACCTGTGTCTGTGTTGTTATGCAGAGAGCTACAACTTATATTAATAACAACTTTTGTTGTTACTTTAGTCTATACTCTATACTAGTCTATACTTTAGTCTATAATATTTTTTTCTAATTTATTTCCATATTTTTTAATTCTGTAAAGCTGCTTTATGACAGTGATCATTGTTAAAATAAATAAAACTGAATTAAATGTAAAAGTACCTGTTACTGTCTGGACTCTGATAGTGTTGATGCATCATCTCACTCTACGTTATCCTCATTGTTCTTTCTCTGTTGTCCTCAGCTGTGTGATCACAGTGACTGCTCATGAACAAAAAAACATTCTTTTTACTGTGGAATAAATATTTGCACATGCACTTATGTTGTCTCTTCTGTAAAAAAAAAATCTGGTAGGGAGCCGTCACTGGCAGGTGATGTTGTCCTGTAGTTTGTGGTGACTTGTATGCCCTGCCACATGTGCCATGTGTCACCACTGTCCCTGAAGTGTTTGTGAATTCTCTGGGCATGTGCGCACATCACCTCTCTGATGGGATGGCCCAGGACAGTTTGACCCTTGCTGTTCTTAGGGCCACCTTGTCCCCCGCTCCGTAGGCGGCGTCTCAGGTCTTCATAAGTGCACGCACCTCTGCAGTAATCCAAGGTTTCACTGTTCTGTATATATCCAGAGTGAAGAAACAGGCTCGGAATATCACTTTGGACCCCTCACCCCCAAGCCACCTTTGCTTTAAACTCTTGCCATCTGGTCGTTGCTATAGAGCACCGAACACCAGAACAGTCAGGCACAAGAACAGTTTTCCCCCAGGTAATTTGCCTCATAAACAGTTAAACATTCTTTTTACTGTGGAATCAATATTTGCACATGCACTTATGTTGTCTCTTCTGTAAAAAAAACAACAACAAAAAAAACATAGATAGTTCTCTGTTAACTTAAAATGTCAATCTGTCTTGTCCCAGTTAGCTGGCTAATTAGGTCTCTAAGTTAGCTAGTTAGTTTTTTGATAATTTATGTTGTTAAATTATGTTGTCAAGTCAATCTGTCTTGTATTAACTACAGTAGCCAGCTAATTAGGTTACTAAGTTAGCTAGTTTGTTTCTGTTAATTTATGTTGTTAATTTATGTGGTACAGTGGTTACTTATGTCTATGACTGCCACGCACTCTGTCGCGGCAAACGGCAACAGCCAAAATAAATCAGTCGCAATTTAAAGTAATTTGTAAAATGACTGCCAGGTGGCGCAAGTGGACATTTTGCAAACGGCTGCAATTAATTTTGTTTAGACAGACTTTATGTTTCTCTCTGTCTACTGTTATTGTTATTATTAAAAAAATAGCACAAACAACAGCTCAAGAGCTTGTAAACATTTTTATTTTGAATGGTAAAAATGTAAATTTTGGAGTCAGTGGTCCAAGCACAACGAATGATCTTTGTATGATAAAATGACTCGTGACATAAATCTACAAGAGACGCTTCAGTTTCAAATGATCATTTAACGCTGAACCCAAACAGCAAAAGAACATGATAATAACAATCTAAAGAATAACATTCATCTTGATTTTAGCTGTTTATGTCCAGCATTAAATGTCAGCATGTCAAACACTGATGCTTGACTACAAAGCTAAAAATGGCCCAGCACCCACTTACCTCTCTGCGCTAATTACACCACGCACTGCACCACGTTCCCTCCGATCCTCCAGCACTGCTCGCCTCATCCCACCATCTCTCAGGGATCGAGGGCGGCATTCATCCAGGCTCTTTTCTGTTCTAGCACCTAGGCGGTGGAATGAACTTCCTCTAGATGTCCGTACATCAGGGACTTTGAATATCTTTAAACGACGACTCAAGACGCATCTGTTTCTCCAGTACTTGGACTAACTGCCCCCACCCCCCCCCCCCCCCCCCCCAAAAAAAAAAAATCCTCTTCCCAGTTGTGTTGGACTAATGGCACTTAGTTATTAACCTAGTTAAGCCAGTGTAAGTATGTATCCAATGATGTAAACATTAAAGTACTTTTTGAAAGTCGCTCTGAGCGTCTGCCAAATGCCTAAATGTAAATGTAAATATTTAATTATTTAATTATTAATATTTAAAGCTGCTCACATCGTCTCATTTTGCTCACAAAATGTCAGTTTTGGAATTCACAGACGCTTAGTGGTCCGAGTACAATGTAATAATCTTTGTATTTACACGGAGCGCTTCAGTTTCAAATAATCATTCAATAACATGATAATACGCCGATGTGAGCCGCCGTATCTCAGTCATAATATACAAATATGTTTTTGCTGTGTAGTAGACCGCGCGCGCACATACGCCGTTTTAACGGGGGTGGGGATAAGAAACACCGCACTGGCAGACCTAGACTAATAATTAAGAATGCGTCGGGGAAAACAGCAAGGACTGACCACTTGACTGGCCAAACAAACACTAACAACAGCTTAAGAGCTTGTAAAAAAATATATTATTTAGACTAGCTAATTAAGTGCTCTAGCTAACAATTTTTTTCGTACAAAGAATGAACTGGTTTATAGCTTCTGTTTGTATCAGTTTATTGTTATTATAAAAAAAATTACATTTAAAGACATAAAAATTTAAATATAAATGAATGAATATAAAATGAATATAAAAAAACTAAGAAAATAGAACCTTCAGAATAGAAAATTCAAATAACTTAAATATACACTTTTATCATTTGTATAATATGGTTATAGTACAGTATATCGCGGCTGAAATTTTGTTTTACTAAATAATATTTATCCGTGTCATGCTCTCAGCGTCTTGTGCTATAAAAGACCGCTCTTGTCCTTTGACACTTTCTCTCCCACGCTGTCAGACTTCTTAACACGCGGTCATGTTTTCCCACGCTGTCATCGCTCCTAACACGCCCCTGCACCGCCCTGCTGGCACACTGGTTTCTCATCTGGCGCTGATTTCACCCCGCTTATAAGGAAGCGCAGCGCGCTGTCTCGCCGCTGGATTATTGTGTGTTGTTTCGCCGCAGTTTTCTCATGTTTCTGTTCATGGTTTTTCACGTTGCCGATTTCGCTTTGTTCCTCGTTTTGCCCCTCGTCTCACGATTTGGATTTCTTGCCACGCTTGGATTTAACGGCTTTGAACTTTCACTTTCGTTTCTCGACCACGACCTTGCTTCGCGTCAGTTTTAACTCAATGCCCTCGCTGACTGATCACACGGCTCTGAACTCCCGCTACGAGAATGCGATGCTACGAATCCCGCACCTTCGCTCTCAGTACAGCGGCATTAGAGAAGGACTGGAGGGCTCATGACCCGCACCCCCACCTGCACCTGGGTCCATCTTCATAGCCCACGAGCCGCGCGTACGCGACAGAATAATCCAGCCACCACTATGGATCCAGCAGGTTTAAACCAGGTGAAACAGGCACTGGAGGGCCAAGGCGCGCTCCTCAATAAACACCAAGAGGAACTTATCGCCACAAGACGGGCTTTAGCTGACATTGTTTCTCAAGTGCAGCTTCTCCAGGCGCCTACTGCTTAGACCTCAAGCTTAGGAACCCAGCGAGAGCCATGCCTGCCCCCCCCCCCCCCCCAACCCACTTATGGAGGAGAACCAGGAACTTGTAGGTCAATTCTCTCTCAGTGCTTACTGATTTTCGAGCTACAAGCTTCCTCTTTCTCGTCAGAACGTCCTCGGGTGGTCTACGTCATCACATTACTAACCGGTAGAGCCCGGGAGTGGGGCACGGCCCTTTGGGAGGCACACGACCCACGCTGCGAGAACTTTGAGGACTTCTCCAAGGAGATGAAGCGGGTCTTTGATTGTTCTTTTGTCGACCGAGAGCCAGAACTAGGTTATTGAGACTCTGTCAAGGATCCCGTTCTGCCTACGGCTATGCCATTGAGTTTCGCACCCTAGCCGCTTATAGTGGGTGGAACGACAGAGCCCTAGCGGATGTCTTCCTGGAGGGGCTGTCAGAAGCTCTCAAGGACAAGCTCACCTCTCGTGAATTTCCCACAGACCTCCACGAGCTCATGGACCTCGCTGGGCGGATTGACTCACGTCTCCATTTAAGACGGGCATCCAAGGGCACGCCCTCTGCTGGGAGGCCCCCCCAACCCAGATTGAACCATGTGTATCCTACTTCGAAGCAGACGACTTAGGAGGAGTCCATGCAGCTAGGCAGGACTCGCGTCTCAGACGAGGAGAGACGCTGACGCCGACTGCAAGGGGCTTGTTTTGACTGTGGAGCTTCAGGACACAGGCTAAAAGACTGTCCAGTAAAAGGGAGGCGGCCTCTAGTCAGACTGGGGGCACTAGAGGTTTCTTTTTCCGACAGACTCTCACAAACACATCCTTTACTTCCCGTAAACCTAATCGTCAGCGGCCAGGTCCACCCTATTCAGGCGCTCATTGACTCTGGCTCTGACCGGAACCTGGTCAGCGCCTCCACGGTCTAGGCATTAAGGATCTCTTGTACCGCCGGACCCTCCGCTAGCCGTTCAGGCCTTGGACGGGACCCAGCTTCCACCCATCACTCTCAGGACCCCTTCGCTAACTTTAAGGACGTCAGGAAATCACTCAGAGAAGATCTGCCTCTTCGTCATGAACAAATCAGACGCCGCTTTGGTCCTTGGACTTTCCTGGCTAACCCTCCATGGCCCCCAGATTGACTGAAACAAGCACATCATCACGGGTTGGAGTCCCTTATGCTCCACGACATGCCTCTACTCAGCACTTCCTCGGGCTTCTGTTCCGGTCACGCCCGATGAAACCCCGGACATCCCTAATGTCCCCACCGAGTACCATGACCTCAGACAGGTATTCAATAAGACCTGAGCCATGTCACTCCCACCGCACCGACCATATGACTGTCCTATTGATCTTCTCCCAGGCACCACTCCCCCTAAAGGCAGACTGTACTCTCTGGCACGCCAAGAAAGAGAGGCCATGAATAAATACATCGCGGACTCCCTCGCTGCTGGAATCATCCGTTCATCGTCCTTGCCCGCTGGGGCGGGGTTTTCCTTCGTCAAGAAAAAGGACCAGTCCCTTCGCCCATGCATTAATTACAGAGGGCTTAACGAGATAACCGTCAGAAACCGCTACCCGTTACCACTGATGACCACCGCTTTTGAACTTCTCCAAGGGGCGGACATCTTCACCAAACTCAACTTACAGAACGCCTATCACCTCGTCCGCATCCGGGAAGGCGACGAGTAAAAAACTGCCTTCAACACTACGAATATCTGGTGGTTCCGTTTGGACTGACCAACGCCCCTGCCGTGTTCCAGGCACTCATCAATGACGTCCTCCGTGACTTTTTGAATTCCTTTGTGTTCGTGTATCTGGACGACATTTTAATTTTCTCCCAAGGACTGGAGGAGCACCGGCACCACATTCGCAAGGTTCTGCAGAGGCTCCTAGTAAACAATCTCTTTGTGAAAGCTGAGAAGTGTGAGTTCCATACAACCTCCACAACATTCCCAGGCTTTGTCATCTCTCCCTCCAGACTGGAGATGGAGCCAGCCAAGGTCCAGGCCGTTTCCCACTGGCCCACGCCAGCCTCCCGAAGTGACCTCTAACGGTTTTTGGGGTTCGCGAACTTTTATTGCCGCTTTATTCGGGGTTACAGTTCCGTCGCCGCTCCCCTAACCTCCCTGACTAACGGTTCTGCTGGAACAAGGAGGCAGACAAGGCTTTTGCAGACCTCAAAGGACGGTTCACCTCAGCCGCCATTCTCACCATAGCCGACCCATCTCGCCAGTTTGTGGTAGAAGTGGACGCCTCCTAAACTGGCGTTGGGGAAATCCTCTCCCAGAGGTCCTCACGAGACAACAAGCTGCACCCCTGCTCGTTCTATTCCCGCCGTCCATCTCCGGCCGAGAGGAATTATAATGTTTAAGATTTAAGATTTAAGATTTATTTACTGTCACATGCACAATCATACAGAGTACAATATGCAGCGAAATTATTTTGCGACCACAGAGTCGCGACGTCAGCCACTAGGGCGCCATCATAGAAAATAAGGAATAAGATACATTAGGATAACGAGGGTAAAAAATCCCCTCCCAGACTGTCCTTCGAAAAGGGCAGTGTGGGATCAGGGGTACAAAAAATACCTCAGCAAAGCACAGAAAAAACATGTAATCACAAGACATAAACATTGCAACGATGAGGGTACAGGGGATAGGAAATGTCCAGTGTAGGCAAACAGCTTCAGTCCCTGCAGCTAGAGAGCGCTGGTCCCGATTCCGCCTGCCCACACTGAAGGGAATAAGCACACGAAGGCGTTGGATATGGGGAAGGTAGAGTGTCTATCTGTAGCTGTTATGTGTGTGTGTGAGTGCGTGCATGTCAGTTTATAAGCCTTTAACATCCCGTGATAGTCTGCGCCAGGTGACCTTGAAGGGGGAGGGAGTAGTAATGTAGGCGACCGAGAGCTCCTAGCCATCAAGCTAGCGCTGGAGGAATGGAGACATTGGCTGGAAGGGACCGAGCTCCCCTTCATAGTATGGACCGATCATCGGAAACCTGGAGTACCTACGCACCGCCAAAAGGCCCAATGCCCATCAAGCTCGGTGGTCATTATTCTTCTCCAGGTTCAACTTCACCCTGTCCTACCACCCAGGCTCTAAAAACACTAAGCCCGATGCCCTCTCATGTCAGTTCTCCCCCCCACAGAATCCCGCACCATGCAGCTCCATTTTGCCATCGCATTGTCTCCTTGCCGCCATAGAACTAGACATCGAGACTAAAGTCAAGCAGGCATTGACTCAAGAGCCCGGCCCAAGTAATGTTCCTCCGGATCGTCTCTTTGATTCCCTTGGTCTGCGCTCACAGGTCCTGGAGTGGGGTTATGGATCAAAGCTGTCCTGTCACGCAGGCTCTGCCCGAACACTCTTTATCGTTCAACAGCATTTCTGGTGGCCCACGATAGGGAGGGGCGTTTCCAGTTTTGTGGCAGCCTGCGACATCTCAGACCCCTACCCATACCTCATCGCCCCTGGTCGCACATCTCGCTGGATTTCGTAACAGGCCTACCCTCATCTGATGGGAATACCTGCATCATGACCATCGTCGACCGCTTTTCCAAATCCGTCCACCTAGTTTCACTGTCCAAACTTTCTTCCGCCAAAGAGACTGCAGAGCAGTTGATTCTTCATGTCTTTCATCTCCATGGCCTCCATACTGACATAGTCTCAGATCATGGCCCTCAATTCACCTCCCACTTTTAAAGGGCCTTTTGCAAACTCATCGGAGCCTCTCCTAGCTTCAGGCTTTTATCCCCAATCCAACGGTCAGACGGAACGAAAGAATCAAGCAATGGAGGTCGCCCTCCGGTGTATGACCACGTGTGACGCTACCGCATGGAGTAAGTTCCTCCCATGGGTCGAGTATGCTCACAACTCCCTACCATCTGCCTCCACAGGGCTCTCTCCATTTCAGTGCTGTCTGGACTACCAACCTCCGCTGTTTCCAACTCAAGAAGAGGAGATAGAGGTCCCCTCGATGCAACATTTTGTCCGCCGCTGACGCACCCCGTGTAACGCCTGGAGGCGTTTGTTGAAGGGGGGTACTGTCATGCTCTCAGCGTCTCGCGCTGATCAAAGACCGCTCTTGTCCTTTGCCACTTCCTCTCCCACGCTGTCAGACTTCTCATCATGCGGTCATGTTTTCCAACGCTGTCATCGCTTCTAACACGCCCCTGCACCTCCCCGCCGGCACACCGGTTTCTCATCTGGCGCTGATTTCATTCAGCATATAATTTTCACGTTGCCAATTTCGCTTTGTTCCTCGTTTTGCCCCTTGTCTCACGATTTGGATTTATCGCCACGCTTGGATTTAGCGGCTTTGAACTTTTTACTTTCGCTTCTTGACCACAACCTTGCTTCGCGTCAGTTTTAACTCAACGCCCTCGCTGACTGATCACACGCCTCTGAACTCCCGCTCTCAGCTCCTCGACTATGGCTCAGCTTCACGTTTTGGCACGACGACATCGCGGATGGACTTCACGGCTCCGATCTAACACTTCCGCCTTCACGACCATGGCGGCAATGCAATGCTACGGATCCCGCATCTTGGCTCCAGCGCCTTCGCCCTCAGTACAGCGGCACCACAGAAGAACTGGAGGGCTCATGACCTGCACCCCCACCTGCACCTGGGTCCATCTTCACAGCCCATGAGCCGAGCGTACGCGACAATCCAGTATAATCAGGACCTCTTATTTCTATTACTTTAGGTCGTTTTTCTTGCAGTGTGCGCTTTGCAATGACAAACACAAATGCAAATAATACACCCTCGCCAGGTGTGAATCGGCTGTTCTCACCCTTACACTCGGAGAAACTAAAATGCACCCCTCCTCTCTGTGCATGGTTTCAGCAAAGTGGAGGATCTTGGATCTTGCTTTAGGCATCTTCTTAAATTTGTGTAAATTTATAATCTTCTGGATTCTACATTCTAAAATTGACATTGTTACCGTTTTTAATCCCTGGAATGAGATTTTTCTTATCATAACATGCATGTTATTAATCACTCTACACTGTTTTCAATCACTCTACAATGTTTTAATTTTAGATTTTATTAAAAATAAATAAATAAATAAACCAAATAAATATATTCCATTTATATTTTTTCCTTTGTAAAAAAGCATTAAAAATGATGGGTTGTGTATCAAGCGATTAAAAACAAAACAAGGCGTGTTATGATAAGGAAACTCGTGTTAGCTCATATTGGGAGCATTTTGATTAAAGTGTAGATTAGAAGGGGAAAAGTAAAAGTGTCTACAAACAACAAAGCACAATGCATGTGTGAGAATGGCCGAAATGTGGTTGTGAATAAATCTTTTAGTGAAAGTAGAATGTTTGCATGAACCCGCGGCGTGCTCTTTCACTTTGCCGAGTTTTGATGTCAGATGAACGCGTGCGCCGATATGAGAAATTTATGAGAGATTTCTCTTTCCCAGAAATATAACAAACACACATTTATACGTGTTAAGTAAGCGCTGTCCTTGCAGCGCAGTGCGAAACGCACGCCGATGTGAGCCGCCGTATCTCAGTCATAATATACAAATGTGTTTTTGTTGTGTAGTAGACCGCGTGCGCACAACCTCTCGCGGGCGAGCCTCTGAATACACCGTTTTAACGGGGGTGGGGATAAGAAACACCGCACCGGCAGAACTAGACTAATGATTATGAATGCGTCGAGGAAAACAGCAAGGAAATTGACTGGCCATTTTAATAATTCATTGATAAGTTGATGTCTTTTCGTTTCGGCTGTGAGTGGATGTGCTGTAGTAATCCACGTTTCATACGCATTACATAAGCTGATTTTTTTTCCATTAGTTTATATAAAAGCAGACATTTTGCTTTCTGTGAGTATATATTTTTCACGTCTGTGAGGCGAGTATACACGGAGTTTCGGTTTATTTTCTGACGCACTCAAGTTCACCGAAACCGATACAGAATAGCGTTGTATCCCTGTTTGCTTTCATTATTTTACAACATTATAACGTCGTCATTGTGCGTGCACTTAAATAAAAGTAGAGTCTTAAAAAGGCTATGTAGCTTATATAGGTTTATATAGTTTTTGCCCATTAATCTGACAACACCTGTGACTCACCCACTTTTTCTGATACACACAGCCAGAGTTATTTTAGTACAGATGTGGCCATTAAGACTGCGCATGTTTTTTCGCAGGATGCCCCAATTTAGCGCGCGACACGCCGCGACTTGCCGTAAGCAACATTCGGGAATTTAAACAAATGTGTTGTGCTTCACTGAATATCCGCCAGATGGCGCATGGAAGGACTTTATTTAAATGCCGGACCAAGTACTGTACAACGAAGAATTGTGTATAATTACTTAGTCTAAAACAATATTGTTCCCAATGCTGAAGCAAACATGAATTTTATTTTGCTTTACAACAGATCTTCCATGATAAATGTGTGTATATGTGCTTCATATTTTTTTATAATGATGAAATGAGATGCCCAAATTCGGGCTTTAAAATTCTTAATAACTTTCTTATATATTTTTTGTAATGTTTTAACAGGGACAAAACAGTGAAAGACATGGCAATGTCTCGGTTTACATGGTGTTGAAATTAATTAAATTTCCTGATAGTAGGCTATCTGATAGTCTTAACTATGTGAATGTCCTGATTCGTGAATATGCCAACATATCTTATTTAAAACGTAAAAATGTGTCGACATCATCAGAAAACATGAATGAACTATATATATTATATTATTTAGTAAATATTATTTTATGACCACAAACTTCTTCGAGCTTTTTATAATTATCATCATATTTGCTGTTTGTGTCCAGCATTTAATAATTATTTCATACATTATTTAACCACGGCTGGAAATAATAGCTGGAATGCGATGTGATTGTTAATTCATGACTGAAATAAAGCAGTTTGTCTTTTGTAAAGTACTTTCACTTTACAAAAGGCAGCATTTTTATCAAAAGGTTGATAAACGTGTGTGTACAGTATATACACCGCGACAGCGTGCTCAGTTACTCACTTCTCACCTTTCATGTAGGTCTGCTCGGACTAATTAGTTTTAAACCCCTCAAAAATGTGTGTGTATACAGCTCAAAACCTCCATCAGTTATTAACAATAGCATCTATTTAGAAAAAATGCCCCAGTGATTTCGGAGCTTCAGGAAATCTCCCGGCGCTCTGCGCATAACACCGGGCCAACTCATGTCGGAAAGAATTTATAAACGGTTTCTAAACGTGGGCTGTTGTTTTTTTTTACTTATAGTATTTGTTAATTTAATTTAAATGAGGTTTGGGCTCAGGACTTCGATTCGGCATCGTCATTCTCCTCTTTAATTTACTCCATAGTTTTAATCAGCGCTCAGCCGCATGCATAAAGTTTTCCAGAGCGCACCGGCAGAAGTAGACTAATGATTATGAACGCGTCGGGAAAACAGCAAGCAGACTGACTCTAAACATTTAAAAAAACGTTTGCGTTTATTTTCTGACGCGCTCAAGTTCACCAAAAACAGATACAGAACAGCGCAGCTTATTTGCTTTCAAACATTTATAAAATCACGTTTTTTCGTTATTGTGAGTGCGCTTAAATAAAAGTTGAGTCTTATAAAGGCATGTAGTCTTATATAGTTTTATTATATAGTTTTTGCACATTAATCAGAGTCCTCATCTGTTACATTTTTGAGGACAATAGTTTTTTTTCAGCCTGTCACGGCGTGCGCCCAAATCAATATCGCTCCTCGCTCACTAGTTAGGCGGCCTCTCCTTCAGATATGCGAAGAAGCGGGGCTGCGGAATTAGGCACGAATGGTGAAGAAGAGCTCATCTTACGAAAGATCCCGGGCTTCCAATCCGCGCTATAAAATACTCTGGGTTTGTTGGTTTACAGTGGATTTTACTACGCGGTGTAAGTGAGACGCGCGCACACAACGCGGAAATGCAGCATGCAAACGGGGCAAATGGAACGCGCCCCAGGGACTTCAAAGAAGAGCCAGCGCAAGCGGACGGAGGCAGGAGCTGCTGTCCGCGGATGGCCGTCGTACTCGTATTTTATAGCGCGGGGTACAAACCCGGGATCATTGGATGTCCAGCTCTGTACCAGCATGTCATGTGGGCATCATAAGACTAAAAAGTGGCAGCTGGCACGCCTAAAAATAGACGCAGGTTAATTTTTTTATAGTCTAAATTAAAATCCTCCTCTTAAGTGCCTCCTATTCCTATTAATCCTATCGTTCTTTTAGTGTCGCTGCGTGTGCTTACAATGCCAGACAACATTTAAATGCAAATTATTCACTCTCCCCAAGTGTGAATCGGCTGTTTTCACCTATACATATTAACCTATACGTTCTCACCTAAAGTGTTTAGGTGAAATTCCACCTATACAAGTGTGACAAATATGCAAAGAAAAAAAAATAGGAAGGGGCAAATACTTTTTCATGGCACTTCACATGTAGTCAGATTGTTCCACTGGCTGAAACTGTGGCAGGTGGAGTTATAGCACTTTTCAAATCACACTAACTATACACTGATATGAATAACCTTGAATGATGAATGCTACGTTATGATCTCGGGCTTGCTTCACATTATAAAAGCAAAGCGCGGTGATGGAGATCAGGGAAGTACGTAATGTGGTAGAAAATAGGCAGTGGCGGTTCTACACTGAATTGCTCCGCGGGCAAGACTCCCTCCCGGCGCCCCCGTCAGCGCCACTTCCAACCAACCGAACCCCCTGTCTGAAGTCTGCTCGGTCTTGTTAATTTGTTTTAAAACCCCCAAATCTGTGAATTCCCCCAGCAGCGAAACCGGTTTGATGACTTCACACCTGTCGTAAAGGTTAGATGGGGGATTACAGTAACTGTGGGTGTGCTTCACCTCGGAGCGCGCTATCGCATTGTATTCAGTGAATAGACTAAAACTAAATCATGTTTGCTTCAGCATTGGAAACAATATTGTATTAGGCTAACTTTATTAAAGATTATACACTTTTGTATTCTTTGTCCACACATGTGGGCATCTTTAAATTTTTAGATATTGATCCTTTCTCGATGCAGCGAATTTTCTGAGCAAATTAATAATAATTTCCATGAATGAAAAGGAGGAAGAAGAAAAGGTTACGCGAAAATAAGAAAAAGCTTTAGAGGTAAATGCTGTGAAATGCTTAAAATGAACAGATTCTGCCTATAACAGGTCAGGGACAGTGAGGCTGGATCCATCAGCGCACCACATCCCACATCATAATACATGCTGATGATGACGAACACGTCTCCCCTGATCTACCAGAGCCAAGTAAAAAGAATGGCAATCAAATAGAATAAAATTAGTAGCAGCATTAACTTGTGCTAGTTATTATGATGGTGGTCAATATTAATTGAAATAATGTTTCTCAGCATTATTTCGTGTTAATATTGACTACCATAATAATTAAAATAAGTAACTAGTTTACTAGCGTGAGCTACTGCTGCTACTGATTTTATTTCAGCTTACCTGTTCAGTTTTATTGCCATTCCTTTTAAAATATTGTCTTTATAGATTTATATGTTGTTTGTCTTGATGTCCTTTATTTTTTCGTTTCTTTGACCCAATATATGTTCAGTGATACTTCAAATAACATGTTTAAATAGTATTGATTTCTGTATTTTTATACTAGTAACTGGTGTTAAAAATGTATCTCTACATTAATGAGCCAATGTATTATGGTGTGGGCTGCTGTGGGCCAGGAAGTCCAGGGCCACTTTTTGGTCCCAGTCCGCCCCTGTAATAACGAATAGAGAAAGCGCAGTCAAAGCCCGGGGATTCTGTGTTCCGCTGGGGGGCCAGTCGTGAGAAGCTGACACTTAGTGACAGCCAATGAAATTGATGCATTTTTGCCGCTTTCCACGTGGTGTGGCGTTGCTTAAATAATATCCGTATAATATCCGTATATCCTATAAAATCGTCCAGACCCTGGTTCGAATCCCGCTCTGGGTGAAAATGTAATAAATGTGAATGCTTTCTTTTACACTTTTTGCTTATGATAATCATTAAATTATAGCAACTTTGAGGTGAGTGCTAATGTGTTTCATAGCTTAAGCAAAAAAAAATTCTTAATTGCAAACATGCATTTAGTACTGAAGCATAACTTGATAATGTAATGGCTATATCATGGCATTTTAGCGAATAGCACCGGCAGTTTGAGCACTGGCTGGGAATCGAACCCGGGTCTCCCGCATAGCAGGCGAATCACCTACCACTGAGCCACCAGTACCCGTCTGCATTTAAAGCGCATAAAAACAATAAAACAATACTGTTATAGGCTAACCTCATACATCTTTGTAGTCCTTTTGCACACGCGCGGGTGTGTTACAATAATAATAGTAATAATAAATTCGGAGAACTACTACTACTACTAATAATAATTCTGAATGAAAATGATGAATAAATACATATCAGTTTAAGCTTGACACGTTTATGAGCTCTGTCGCTTGCCGTCAATGGGCGCCTAAGAGACATAACATTTTTCGGCTTCAGTAGACACACAATACTTTAGACTGAAACACAACTGCCCCCTACAGGTATTGAAGGGCATTTTTACAGCTTGCCGCGCGCAAGGGATGACTTTACCGAAAACAGCGTTTTTAAAGGCCAGATCTGTACTGTGATGATAAATTTGTTTAGTGTTTCACTTGTATTTTATAAGGTTTCTGTCCGCGGTGATACAGCGCAACGGGGGTGCTGGGATGTGAAAATGTAATTTGTTAAAATGTTTTTATTATTTATTAAAGAACATTATGATGATCATAACAGCATACTGCATTTAATTCTTATAATAACGCAAAAACACAGACATCTGCTGACGCAGTAGCACGGCCTGACAATGTCTTAATACTTATGGTAATTAATTTTTGTTTATTTCAGTTAATAAATCTACTATAAATTTAAAGAACACAAAATATAAGATGACGAAAAACATACATGCGTAGCTTTTCTAATTACACAGGATAAAATCTAGAGTCTCTCTGTGTTAACGTTTACTTTGCTTAAATTCAATCCTAATAAGATTTAATTTAATTTAAATTCTACATTTGTACTGTAATTTTAATACGGTGATTATGAATTCGTTTAACTACAACGTTTCACTTGATTTTATCCGCTACTATGTGCAGCTCTAACGGAACGCGGCTCATTAATTCTTGAGAGAATAAACTGATGCCCGAGGCGTCAGTCTATAGTTATATAGCGTCACTCAGCGGTAGAAGCCAGCAAATGCACAAACCCAAATGTCGCCACCATGAGGCATGACGGTAAAACCAGAATACCGCATGAGTAACATCTGTATGTAGCATCTTGGTCCTGGAGGAACGTTACTTCATTTCACCGTGTACTAAACTGTATATGGTTAAAATGACAATAAAAGCCTACTTGAACTGACTTTTTTATTTACTTGATTGACATGTTCAAAGATGGAGCAACTTGACCATGTCAATGAACTAACCTGAAGTGACCAGAAGACTTAGCTTTAGTGGTTAGCCCCTTTTAGCATGGTTGGTAAACCCAGACGCGGAAGCAAGCGAGTAGGCAGGATAACCACGTGAGTTGGTCTTAGGATCTCACAGAAGGGGAGCAAGGGAAAAACACAAATTTAGCCCGCATCCTATAACACACTCAAATCAGAAAGCAAAACCCAAAAAAGTGAGTACTCACGAATTGGTAGACGAACAGCCTGAACCGACACTGAACGAACTCAATGATTGAGCGATAAGCGGCGGTTTGTTTACTCCTCCTATACTTCCTGGTTCGCGACCGCATTACTTCCGTGTCCTAGTGCCAGTCACAGATTGAGTGTGCATGACAGTACCCCCCTGTCCAGAACCGGCTCCTGATGGTCCTGGGTGGGGGATACCCGACGACGGTAGTCTGGGATTAGTTCGGGGTCAAAAAACCAACCGGGCCGGAATCCAAGACCGTTCCTCGGGGCCGTAGCCTTCTAATCGACCAGGTACTGGGTCCCTCTGTCCCGAGGTCGCGAATCGAGGATCCGATGCACAGTGTAGGCGGGACCACCGTCGAAGTTGCGGGGAAGAGAAGCAGGGGGGGAACCATGAAAAAGGTAGTGAAGGGTTTAAGTTGAGAGATGTGAAATACTGGATGGATCCGGAGCGCCACAGGCAGCTGGAGCTGGTAGGTGACTGGGTTTATCCGGAGAGTGATGCGGTATGGGCCGGTGAATCTGGGTAATAGTTTTCTGGACTCAGTGTGAAGATGCAGATGTTTCGTGGAGAGCCATACCTTGTCACCTATGTGGTACAATTGTCCCGGAGGGTCTTTCTACTCTCACCCCAGCCTTTCTAATCAGAATAATTATAGTTGTAAATCCTGTGGAATACTTCATATGTCAAACCCCACAACCACCAAGTTGCCACTGTTGGGCCCTTGAGCAAGGCCCTTAACCCTCAACTGCTAAGATGTATAATGAGATAAAAATGTAAGTCGCTCTGGATAAGAGCGTCTGCCAAAATGCCTAAATGTAAATGTTAAGCCATTGATGTATATTAATAATTGATTTATAATGGGTTACACAATTTCATAAGTATATACTTCAAGTTTAAAATATGTAAATTGAAAAAGCATGATGTATTACTGTACAGTAATTTTATGTGTTACAGTTAATGTGTAATTGGTAAAATGTTAAAGTGTAAATTAGTATGTTTAGTGAGAATCGGGTAAACGGGTAAAATATTAGGAAGATCTTCTCTATGGACTACAGGTGAGCATGTCTTCCACATGGCTCTGCTCTTGGAACTACAGTGGAACCTTGGATTACGAGAATAATTCATTCAGGAGGTGGACTCGTATTCCAAAAGACTCGTATGTGCGCACGTAATTTGACACCATTTCCAAAACATTTATTCCACAGCCAAATGAATAAATAAATAAATAAATAAATACAAAAATGAATACAAAATGAATACAGTACAAATAACCTGCACTTTACCTCTAAAAAAAAGTAAAAAAATAAACCCGACTAAAAATAAATAAATAAATAAATAAGTGTTTCCGTTTATGCACCCAGGTGCTGTGGGATATTGACTGCTTTTAGTGAACCGCCACCTGTGTCCCGCGTCTGATTTACACAACGTAGAGTGAAGTTGAAACTGGAGTGACCGGTTACACAAGCAGCCAACAAGGTATTTTGTTATTGCAAAACTTCTTGTGTTTCATGTTCGCACGTGCCATGTATTCTAGGTACTGTATGAATTACTAATGTACTTTGTATTTTGTTTTATAATGTTCTCACGGCTTGACTAAGGCAACAGAGATTCAAGCAATAAATGCCTGTTTCAACGAACCAACCTGTGTCTGTGTTGTCATGCAGAGAGCTACAACTTATATTAGTTTTTGAATTGAATGTCTACCTGTTACCCTCTGGGCTCTGATAGTGTTGATGCAACATCTCACTCTACGTTATCCTCATCGTTCTTTCTCTGTTGTCCTCAGTTGTGTGGTCACAGTGACCGCTCAACCATGCAAATCTCAAGTTAGTGCTCCCTAAATTCCATCAGTATGTTTGCAACGAAAGGGGAAAACACGCTGGATCCTGTTTACACAAACATCCCCAGCGCATATTCAGCAGAGCCTTGCCCCCACCTCGGCTACTTAAACCACATCTCTGTTATGCTAGTTCCAGCATACGGACCACTTGTCAGGCATTTAAAACAGGTTCTTAAGCAACCAGTTTAGGGAGGCTGTCTCCAAGTACATTATCACTGTCTCTAAGAACATCTTTCAAATTCTAATTTTATTTGTCACATACACAGCCATACACAGTACGATATGCAGTGAAATGCTTATACGACTGCCAGTGACCTTAAAAAATAATAAAAACTTATACATAAAAAATAAATATAAATCAAAGAAATACATTAGAAAATAAGATTAACTAGTGAAATGTACTGTACAAAGTAAAATATACTTTGCAAATAAGAACAAAATATCAATATAAGAATAACAAATATAGAAAAGAAAATAGAAATAGAAATTTGTCAAAAACAGAAATTTAGAATTTTTGGAATGGTTGGGTGTGCAAATATGCATAAATAGTGACTTCGTAAGGTGTCTTATTAAAGTGATTTGTGCAGTGGTCCATAGATGAAAATATAAATATGTAATGCAAAATAGAAATATGTAGTGTGTCTTACGACCCAACCAGAAACCTTGGATTACTGCGGAGGTGCTGAAGACCTGAGACTCTGCCTACAGAGCGGGGGACAAGGTGGCCCTAAGAACAGCAAGGATCAAACTGTCCTGCGCCATCAGAGAGGTGATGTGTGCACACGCCCAGAGAAAACACTACAGGGACAGCGGTGACATGGCGCATGTGGCAGGGCATACAAGTCATCACAAACTACAGGATTATATCACCTTGCTCACTGAAAAATCACTGTTAGAAAACTTCTTTCCTTGCTGTTAAATTACTGAAACCATTCATTCAGATAATTCAGATTTCACTACAGATTTTGCAGAAAGTCATGAAGTTTTTAAACGTTCAAAGGATGTTTCATTGTCCTTACAGACCCCAAGCTTCTAAACAGTATGACAGACAGAACAATGATTTAAAATTTAGCAAATGTATATGAAAGGTGTTTGGTTAAACATATAAAAACTATCTACTGATAAACAAAGAACTTGCTAACACCAAA
This sequence comes from Clarias gariepinus, assembly GCF_024256425.1. Classification (NCBI taxonomy): domain Eukaryota; kingdom Metazoa; phylum Chordata; class Actinopteri; order Siluriformes; family Clariidae; genus Clarias; species Clarias gariepinus. The sequence continues at coordinate 3,732,654 of NC_071126.1, read as the reverse complement.
GTTTGATTGTGTTTCAGTGTGGCTCTCTTTATGTCACTAACTATATTAAAGCACTGACCAAGCCCTCTTACAAACTTATTTAAAAACTGAGCCTTTCTTTTGCTATTTTTTCTTTTTGAAGTTTTTTTTTCTCATTAATTTGGTAAAAAAAATAAAAATAAATAACTTTAGGGCCCTGGATCATTTCTGAAAACATTTTGATCAGTTAGTACACTGTTTTTGTTTTTCATAAATTCTGATAAATTTCAGATCCTATGGAGAAATTTAGCAAAAATGTATCTCTATCTTTTTTTTTTACACTTGATTTGCATAATAACGCATTTAGAAAACCTGAAAGTAAACTTAGAACAGATATGTTAAGATGCAAACCAAGTGGATGAATATATTTAGGTTTCTTTTTAAAGACTTTGCATATTTTTGCACATTGCACATTTTTCCATATTTTTCATATTTGTTGTTTCATATTTTTTTATGAAAAGTTTGTAATATTTTATTCTTTTTCCTTTTCTATTCCCTTATTTATTTATTTCAAATTGATATTTTAGATTTTAAAACTTAAAGGTCACAAGCAGTTGTATAAGCATTTTGCTGCATATCGTGTATGCAAATAAATTAAAAAAAAACTTTTTTTTGGTTAAATTTGATATTGACCAAAATAAGTGTGATAAAAAATTTTGCCTTTATCGAGCAGCACTACCAAAACCATACCACCTCCACCCACCAGCCCTATCCAGCTTTACTGACTAGCAGGCCGGCAGTCTGTCAGGATTGGAAATAAGACCTCAGCCAGCATTATCACAAACATGGGCACTCCACAGGAATGTGTTCTCAGACTCTCTATGTATCCTCTATACCCTGTTCACCCACAATTACAATGACTCTCATAAGGACTGGTGGAGACGAAACAGCCTATAGGACAGAGGTGGCTAATCTAGTTATATAGTTTTAGTGGAGATGATAGTCGACATGAGGAAGGAGAAAGGACTTTATTGATCACTATTCATTCTGTAGCTTTATTGTAAGAGGGCAGCACTACTGTTATGGACCACAAACAACTGTAGAGTGTGGTGAAGACTGCTAAGAAGATCACAAGGATTCCACTGCTGTCCTTGCAGAGTATTTACTATCGCAGAAACTGCAAGAGAACTGCCTTCATCCTCAAGGACCCCATTCATCCTGGGCACAGACTTTTCAGGCCGGAAGTACAGAAGTGTGAAATGTAGGACTTCTAGCCTCCTAAACAGCTGTCAAGAGTTTACTGTAATGGTTTCCCATTTGCATCTGACTGCTGGCACTGATTTTTAAACAATCATTGCAGGGTTTGCATAATCCTTGCAGACTTTGTACACTCATTGCGGACTTACTCACACACATTGCAAACTTCTCCCACACTTTGCAGAATTTGCACCCTCATTGTGGACTGTTATACTGTGTATGCTATGTATTATATATATTATACCCCCCACCCCCTCACAATAAAACTTAAAACTTAAAAAGTATCCCAAAATGTCTAGCACCCTAATAATAATAGTTTAACACAATAACCGATACAAACTAAGTGGGGGTATTAGTCCTGTGTTGACAATCTAAAAATCATGCAAATGAAAATAAATGATCATGCATTTATTTTCACTTATTTACTTTATATACCTGATTTCAGTGTACTTGATGGGCTACATTAATACAATTTAAGACAGATGAAAATAAGGCATAACGGAATCACAGTGCTGAATATTTTTGGCCAATTTGTTTATTACATGACATTGGCACTCATTATGATAATGTTAATGTCTCATGGTGCAGATGTCAAAGTGAGCGAGAGCCCTATCATTCTTCCATGGATTAATATTATTTTATTTTATATATATTTTTTGTTAATTATCCAGGCCTTTTTGTAACTGCTTTAATCTAAAATATATCAATACAAGTTTGCAAGTTTTAGCAATTTATTTCTTGTACGAAAGCAAAATTAAGAAACAAAAAATACAACAAGAAATTTCTGCAGATTTAGATTTAATAATATTCTTCGGATTAGGTAAAAGAAATTAATTTACAATTCCATTGTCTGAAGTTATATCAGATCACTATCTTGTCTCAATTCAAGTGTGTCATAGTAATAACATACGCACAGCGCCGCGCTACCGCACTAAACATACATTTACATCAACTACCAAACGGAGTTCTGACCCCACAAAACTCGATCAGGCGACTGAATATTTAGAGTCGACATTTCGTTACACCGTAGATAATGTAGCTCCAGTTAAAAGAAAAATTATTAGAGATAAGAAACTCGCTCCCAGTTATAATGATCATACACGCTCTTTAAAACAGACCGTTTAGAAATTATAACGTAAATGGCGACAAACTAAATTGTTAGTATTTTAAATAGCATGGAAGGAGAGCATCCTGAACTATAGAAAAGCTCTTAGTGTAGCTAGATCAACGTATCTCTCCACTTATAGAAAATAACAAATATATGTAATCCTTGATTTTTATTTAATACTGTAGCCAAATTAACCAGAAATAAGACCACTGCAGAAATCTCCACAACAACATTGTGTAACAGTGACTTCATGAACTTTTTTAATAATAAAATTTTAAATATTAGGCCTAAAATTGAGACTTTGAAACCAAACAAGGTAAGTTATGCAGATGTTAAACTAGCCATGTCAGATCGGAACCAAGAAAACTTTACTCCTCTTAAAGAGAATGAACTAATTTTACTTATCTCTTCTGCAAATTCATCAACCTGTATATTACATCCTGTACCGACACATTTTCTGAAACAGATAGTACCAGCAATAACAAAAACCCTGTTGAGAATATTTAATTCTTCACTCAGCATTGGGTATGTTCCAACATATTTTAAATTAGCAGTTATTAAACTGATTATTAAGAAACCTGACCTTAATCCCTGTCAGCTGTCCAATTACAGACCTATATCAATTTACCATTACAGTAAACTCATATCTACATAAAAATGGCATACATGAACTGTTTCAGTCAGAATTTAGGCCTCATCACAGCACAGAGACAGCACTCGTTAAGTAGTAAATGACCTCATATTGGCCTCTGATCAAGGTTGTGTAACCATGATTGTATCACATGACCTCAGTGCAGCTTTTGACACCATTGATTATAGTATTCTTCACAGATTAGAAAATGTAGTAGGAATTAAGGGTACAGCCCTCTCCTGGCTCAGATCCTATATCACTGATCGGTATCAGTATGTAGATGTCACACACACCCGTTCCGCGACCGGCACTAGGACCCGGAAGTAGTACGGTGGCGAGACAGGAAGCATAAAAAAAGAAAGATGGGGCTTCACACTCGCTCAGTCATTGAGTTTCGCCCATGTCGGTCCAGACTGTCCGTCTGCCAAATCGTGAGTACTCATTTTCTTGGGTCTGCTTTCTGGTTCGAGTGTGTGTTTATAGGACGCGGGTTAAATTTGTGTTTTTCCCTTGCTCCCCTCCTGTGAGAATCCTTAGACAAAATCGCGTGGTTATCCTGCCTACTCGCTTACTTCCGCGTTTAGGTTTACCATCCACGCTACAAAGGGCTAACTGCTAAGTGCTTAGTCTTCTGATCATCCGGCTTAGTTTGTGACAGAATGACTGAGCCACAAGCGGTAAACCCAGCAGATTATGCGCCCCTTTGCGACATGGTAGATCGGCACGCCAAGCTAATCAATCAGCTAATCAGAGAGCTCGCTACTCTTTGCCAAAGCGTCTAAGACGTCCCAGCTTTGCGCCGTGAGGTGGCAGAGTTTCAGGAGGAGAACGTGCTCCTTCGCGAGGCGGTTGCTAGCGCGGCTAACCGGCCTCTCATCGCAGTGGCCGCAGCTCCAAACCCCCCCCCAACCTCTGATGTTTTCCTCACTTTACTGGACAAATGGGATGGCACGGACGGGAGAAGCAGTGTGTTTCTAACTGCTCTCGACCTAGTGTTTGAGTTTATTGTCACGATTGCGCATTGCTCTCCTCGTCTCGCTGCTATCAGGGCAGGCAGCTGAGTGGGCCACGGCAGTTCTTCATTCCGATTCAGATACCGCCCATTCATACAATCACCAGTTAAAGCTTACCTTTGAACATCCTGCGGGCGAGGTGGAGACCGACGCAAAGCTATACCACCTGCGGCAGGGTGGATTGTCCATGAGTCGCTACACCGCGGATTTCCATACTCTTGCAGTGCGTTTCTGGTGGCCATCCATGAAAAAAGTCATCGACAAGTTCGTCCAGGCGTGCCCTGTGTGTGCCAGGGCAAAGGATAACAACCAGCCAACGCTGGGGGAACTCCAACCACTACCTGTCCCACGTCGACCCTGGACACACATATCCGTCGATTTCATCACGGACCTGCCGGTGAAAGAACACCATCACGACAATCATCAATCGGTTCTCCAAAACCATGCACCTGGTGGGTCTCGCCAGACTCCCATCAGCCAGAAAAACAGCCGAGTTGATACTAGAACATGTAGTGCTTCATGGGTTCCCGAAGGACATCGTTGCCAGGGGTAGCTCAGTGGTTAAGGTATTGGACTACGGTTCGGAAGATCCCAGGTTCAAACCACCAAGTTGCCACTGTTGGGCCCTTGAGCAAGGCCCTTAACCCTCAATTGCTCAGATGTATAATGAGATAAAATTGTAAGTCG